>NC_068399.1:18630-1218630 GCF_023724105.1 Carassius gibelio | reverse complement strand
GGTCTCTTTCGTTTTGGGTAAATCTAACAGGTAATCTTTGGTCTGTATTCAATTTATCTATATGTTCAAATGAAAATAAAAAGAGGCAAATGATATAATATTTTTCATTATAATGGCTGTATATATATATACACATTTCCCTGAATTAAGTACATTACTGTGGCTAATATTATTATGTTTAAATGAAAAACGAAAGGAGGCAGTGGTATTTGATTTCCTATCCTCTGAACTACAGAGGATGCGAGTCTGAAATGTGCTTACTTTGTATTGAGAAACACTCGAAGACCAAATGCCTGCCTAATCTTCCTAGTACTTTAGACCGCGGAGGAAATGCAGAAAGCAACATGTCTGTGGGCAAAAGGTTCCTGGTACAATTGTTCCGTGTACTTTCGGTGGAAACACGGCATAAGGCTACATAGCAGAACAGCACGCAGAATTGTACACTCGCAGTCATATATCCACAAAATCAGTTCAAACAGCAGTACGTAGTAATTTAGTGGTCGCTACTGGACCTCTGATCAAAGTGTCCAGTGAACGACAATGATGACCGAAACCGAAACAACCCACCATAACCTTGAACAGGCATATGAAACACACCTAGATTAAAACACAAAACAAAGAGGAAGCTCACCAAGCGGACTTGAAGTCGGACTAAGGCATTAAATATAAAAGGTTGAATAAGCACGTCATTAGAGAACCACAAAACTCATCCACTTTACCGGAAGCTTGCTAAACAACAAGCGCCGCCGAGTGTACGCCGATGAATTCCCCTGTCCACGATTGTCGCATTTCTCCCTCTAGTGGCTGTCGCGCAGAACTGTCAAACTGGTTGTGCAGTTACCTCGGCATATTCAACATGGTAAAGGGAGTAATTTTAAAGAATATAATTAATGTATGAATGCATCGTCACAAATCAAATGACACCCCAAAATAAAAATAGTGGGGTTTATGGGGCTAATCAACGTAAATAAAGATTTTAAAATGTAAAAAATAATTATTTCTGCCATAATTATTCTAAAGCACCATTTCAATGAAATAATATTTAAAGAATAATGTTTACTTGAACAACAAATAGCAAATTTTGACCTTGCACCTGTGGTTTTGGTTAGAATGCATCACATCCGGTCGGGCGGTCGCATATAGACTAGCCGCAGAAGTTCAAGTATTTGAACCCCCATCCAAAGCTCAATTTGGATCTGAAATTTCTGCATACGTATATGATCAGAACTCCACGCAGCGCCCGCACTACTTTCCATTGCAAATGAATGACTTCCAGTGGAAAGGCAGCTTTACACACCGTGCGGGAACGACAACAATGACATGACATCACATGTAATGCCCTCACAGGTAACATGCACCAACCACCTTTATAGTCCTCGTAACTAGAGCTAAATCACCATCAAACTGAGTGTTAATAAGCAGCGAATGCCTACTGCTACATTAGGACCACCCCTTCAGTTTAATAATGGTACGCCAACGTCGTGGTCTAGTGGTTAGAGAGTTTGACTCCTAACCCTAGGGTTGTGGGTTTGAGTCTCGGGCCGGCAATATCACGACGGGGCCCCCAACTGCTCCCAGGCGGGGGGGGCTGCCATCTTGTAGCAGAACTTCACTTGCGTTAGCATCCCATTGACTCCCATTCATTTTGACGTCACTTTGACAGCGAATAACTTTACATCTGAGGCGTTTAAAGACTCCGTTTGTCCATTATTTATTTCTAAAGATACACGACAATGTATAAAGGGCTCCATTACCTTCTATGTTACATTATGGCCCCGTGGAAACAGTTTTTGTAAAAAATAGGCTAACGATTGCGTCATAACCACTCGGCTCTCTGTCGCATTACCGTACAGACAGGAGGAGAAGCTCGCAGGCAATTAACTTAATATGGCGTACTGGCGTTACATTTTAAAATACTATACAAAATAATTAATCAGAATACTTACTCCTACTCACTCACGACAAAGAACTCCCCGCTCAAGCTCGCCGTCTCTGCAAGATTAACGATGGCAGTTTGCACGCACAGCTACTAGAAGATTTACATCTGTCAGACAGGTTGCTGACGTCATCAAGCTTCGTTTGAGTCTGCGCGTCAGAAACAGATGTGCTAAATATAGCTAAAAATGGGCTTCAATTGTCTCAGTTGAGTTCCAATGGGGTCGCTGTGTCCATTTATTTTACTATCTATGAATGCTCCCCAGGCGCCGCAGCATAAATGGCTGCCCACTGCTCCGGGTGTGTGTTCACGGTGTGTGTGTTCACTGCACTTTATTATTATAGATGTTTCAGAACCATGGACATCAACATAGCACCTTCAAATAGGCCAACACTGCATTGTCATGTAAACGATTTTGTAAAATTGTCATGTAGGAGAAAGTAATATAACTAAACCTCGGAGAACCATAAAATTAAATTAATTACTTTGCTTCATGCTGGACAACAAATCATCATCAAATCAACATTTAATAAATCTGGAAGATAATCAGCTAAGATATGGCCCCTCTGATTGGGCCATGACTTCAAAACGGTACAGTAACCAACAATGCAATAGCTCTTTCATTTCAAATCAGTATAGTTTACATTTATTTATATAAGACTTTTCACAGTAAATGGTGTTTCAAAGCAACTTAACAGACAATGCAGGTTTCTTTGTTACACCACCACATTATATCCTACAACATCTGGCAAGACCAGGGACTTATGTGAGGATCCTGTTCATGGACTTCAGTTCAGCCTTCAACCCCATCATCCCAACACTCCTCCAGAACAAACTAACTGAGCTTCCACACATTTTATTCTGTTGGGAAGTAGATAGTTAATCCATCAAATGTTAATTTAATATTTATTGCATTTAATATAAAGAAAAATCTCCAGCCAATCAAAAACAGGTTTGCCTTTTCACGCATCTCCTATATTTGTGCCTTAAAAATGTCAAAAAAGTTTTAAGACTCAACCCCACCATTTATTATATTTAGGGCTTTTTATGAACTTATTGAAAGTGAATTTAATGCTATTAAATGCTTTTCAAAGAGCCACACTTTCTCCAGACTGAGTTTAGAAATCGCTCCTTTTTCTAAACCTCTTATCACACTCAGAACATGCCAATTTCTCGCCAGAACGAGTTTGCAAATAACTCTTCAGATCTATTTGAAATGTGAAACTCGCACTGAAGATGCGTGAGAAGGCCTCTCTTTGGTGTGAACTCTCTTGTGAACCTGAAGAGCTGTTCTCTGTCTGAAACTCTTTCCACACTGTTGGCATGTGAAGGGTTTCTCTCCGGTGTGAATTCTCATGTGAGTCTCCAGGTTTGCTTTTCTCGAGCAACTCTTTCCACAGTGATGACACATAAAAGGCTTCTGTCCGATATGAGTTATTACGTGCTTCTTTAACCGTTCCCTGTCAGTGAATCTTCTTCCACACTGATGGCACATAAAGCAGCTCTCTCTTGAGTGAATCTCCATGTGTTTAAGAAGGAATTCTTTACGCGCAAAACCTTTTTCACACTGATTACAGCTGTAAGGCTTCTCTCCTGTGTGAACTCTCATGTGAGCTATAAGATTTCCTTTCTGAGTCATAGTTTTTCCACAGAGTTGGCAGGTGTATGGCTTCTCTCCGGTGTGAACTCTCATGTGAACTGCAAGACTTCCTTTCCGATTCACAGTTTTTCCACAGAGTTTGCAAGTGTACGGCTTCTCTCCGGTGTGAATTCTCATGTGAATATCAAAGGTTGCTTTATGTGGGAAACGTTTCCCACACTGACCACATTCAAATGGTTTCTCTCCAGTGTGAACCCTCATGTGGATGTAAAGGGTTCCTTTATACGTGAAGCCCATCCCACAGAGAGGGCAGGTATGGGGCTTCTCTCCGGTGTGAGTTCTCATGTGAATCTCTAGACTGGCGTTTCGTGGGAAGCTCTTTCCACACTGATGGCACATGTAAGGCTTCTCTCCAGTGTGAACTCTCATATGGATTTTAAGGTTGTCTTTTTTGCTTAAAATCTTTCCACATTGTTGGCAGGTGAAACATTTTCTAGTTAGAGTCTTCCCAGCTCTTTTCTGAGAGGAAGTCTTTTCCCTCTCTGAGCAACTGAAAGATTTTTCTCCAGTTGTGAAGTCATGATGTTCCTCATGCAGATCTTTCTCTTCGGCTTCATTCAGTGCCACCAGATCTGAAGCAAAAAAATTAAATAAAGTTAACCCCAGTTTAACATCATACATCATTAGACAGCAAAACATTTAGACATTTAAAGCATCAAAACCAATAATATAGCTGTGGGCAGAGATGAAGGGTTCCAGACGTGTAAATACCCACCAGCATCCTAGTTTTCCTCATCTACTTTGTGATCAACAAATAAGCGCTGCATGATAAATCGCATGTGATTGTGATGCACATCTCCTCAGTTAAACCGGTTCTGTGATTAATAGTACTGGTAAATCTCCATTACATACATTCAGATGGAGTGGCATTTAATACACAGAGATGTAGATCACCGACATCTACACTGTATCGTATTCGATTATGAACGCGGTTTTGCGTAGCTTGTCAGGGTCAGTGTTTTTATTAATGCCTTTTATGTTTTTGTTCCTACAGCACATAGCACTAGTCAACTAAATGAGACCTATTATGCAAAATTCACTTTCACATGTTGTTTGGACACATGTGTGTTGGCAGTGTACACAAACACGCTATAATGATAACCTTCGTAACATAATTTAGACATAGGACTGCTTTGAGAATGATGGTTAGTGTGAAGCAGTTTTTGCACAAAAGTTTCTCCTGAAGAATGGAGCAGTGCCAACTGTTCGTAATCCAGCTATCCCTCCAGAAGAAGTATCACACATTCATTTTCCAGTTGCCTTTCTGAAAGACCTTCTTTTGGCACTCTGTAAGGCTAATGTTGCTAAAGCTACCATTGTCTGTCTGTTTTAAGTGATGCTGCCTTCCCGTGCAACCAGAATGATCGTGAATGGGAAAGTAGGAGTTAAAACTTCATATGAAAGCAATGTGAAGTTGACTGCTGGAATTAGTGGAGCTCATAAAGTTTGTAATACATATGCTATGGCACCATGAGTTATTTTTTAATTGCGCCATGCTCCTGTCTGTGTAATTCAAAAAGTGCTTTTTTTATGCACAGTACAATCAGACGACTAACCATAGCTCTTTTTGAGATGTGTTGATGCCATGAAATTTAAAATCAACATATTTTTCCCTTAAAATTATACATTTTCTCAGTTTAAACATTTGCTATGCCATCTGTGTTGTATTCTGAATAAAATTTCCACACCATTGCATTGTTTTCATTCAAAATTTGTACAGTGTCCCAACCTTTTTGGAATCAGGTTTGTAATTTTCTCTAAGTTTGTAAAAAAATGCCCTTTATTACAATGAGCATTTTTGAGGATGAGAAGAATAAAATACAGCAGATGTCAAGATGATCACCCACACCTGTTTTTGTTAGAATAATGGACAGAAATTAATGTTTTTCAGTTTCTAATTCAGAGATAGTTATTTTGTATAACATTAAACCCAAATCTATCTAGTTATTGATTGTTTGACAAATAAACCACTGCAGATATGGAGACTTTTTTTATTGTCCATTTGGACATTTTATCACAAATCAAAGAAAACCAACCTGTTAGTTCCTCGGTATCTTTATGATCGACTCTGAAAGCTTCTTGACTCTGCATGTCTTCACTCTCTTCTTTTATAAGCGCCATCTTTATAACAGAGTCTCGTGGATCTCAGCCATTCACCGGGAATATTTCTGTTTGTTTAAGATGAGAATTATTAGCAGAAAAAAAAAAAAACTAAATGCAAACTAAACCTCTGGGTGTGTCTCAATCCGCTCCCTAGTTCAGTAGTTAGCACACTGATGAGGGAGAAACTTTCAGCCACAGTTGCTTTTGGGAAATGCACCCCTGAGCACTACAAATGAATAAACTAATGCATTGTACAGATATTTCATATTTAGTTATGATTTTTTTTTTTTTTTTTTGGGCATTTAATAACTTTTTGATAGTATTGAGTATGATACTTTTGGTTTATAATGTTTTGCATGTGTTGGTTTATAAATCATTACACATTTGTTGCTCTTGTTGTTTTGAGCAGTGTGCAGTGACTCC
Source organism: Carassius gibelio (assembly GCF_023724105.1). Lineage (NCBI taxonomy): Eukaryota > Metazoa > Chordata > Actinopteri > Cypriniformes > Cyprinidae > Carassius > Carassius gibelio. The sequence goes on along the minus strand of NC_068399.1, from coordinate 1,212,508 downwards.
AGCACTTTAAACCGTGGCCATACTATCATACACCTCTTACTATTTCGGCAGGATCCAGTATGTGTAGTGTACATAGTCTGCAAACTTTCTGCATGCCTGAAATAGCCGGATGACCTACTATGTTTGTCAGAATCTGCTAAGGATAACTAAAGCAGACTGAAGACAGAACAGAAGCTGTGTTCAGAATGGCATACTAGCACACAACTCCTTCTATACTGCAGTATACAGTGTGTTTATACTGTGAGTGGGATGTGAATGTTCTGTATGCATACATTTGCTCAAATCTGAAAAAAAAACGGCATTTCCCACAATGCAATGTTTATTTCTTTTCTTTTCAGATTTGACTTTGACCCCATTAAATCTGCCTTTTAAGTAATCTTATTTTCTTATGCGACTGTTAATTTTAAAATGCTGGACAAGCTTATTTTTTCTTCACATAAATGCTTGACGAATTTAATTAATGGTGCATTACAATATTCTACTGTAAACTGGTTAATTTGTTTGATGACAAGTGAAATAACAAGGTTTTAGGATCATTATGTACCAAATCATATTTTCCTCTTCTTCTGAAAAGACAGGTTTTATCTGAGAGGTTCACAGAAGCTGACACTATTAAAGTCAGAACTAGACACCTGGGGTTTACTTTGCTACTCAGTACAGTTCAAAACAAGCACTGACATTTATCCATGCAACACATTTCTCACAACTAGATTTAATTTGGACACTAATGTAGGTACTTTCTACCTGGAAGACACTGTATATAAGGAACATCTTTTTTACCATTGTACTATTTCTAAATCCTGTATTTGACTAGAACATTGATAAATGTGGTGACTTTATTCAAAGGTAATTTATTTTTGTGTTATATTTCATCTTCATTTACCTTTATTTTATTCTATTTGTTTTATTATTAATGTTTTTATTGCATGTTGTTTGGGTTTCTTGTTTATGTGTTAACACTGGATACATGTCAACGCTTTTTTTTATATTTTGTAAAAAAAAACAAAAAAACATCCTACTCTGAATAAGCTTATTGTAGATTGTGTACTGAGCAGTGAGCAAGTGTGTCGTTCTGAACACGTGAATGAATGGATTCAGTTGCTTAGTTTCTCCATCATGCCAGTGAATAATGTGATGAGAATAATAATGTAACAGAATAATGCACTACAAAGCTACATTCAATGACAAATAACTCGTTCTGCGTCGCTTGTAAAAACACATAATTGTTTGAACGCTTGAAGAGATGGAAACACTGAATGTTAAAAAAACAACACATATTCACTACCTTTTTCAGAAAAGCTGCAGGAGCGCGACGCGTACTTATGACGTCACATCGCCAGACCAAAATAAAAGTCTTGTTCACACGCTTCTGTCTCCAATCACAGTACATATGACATAAGGTTTAATTATTGACGAAATGCGTATTGAAATACATGTCCAATGATTTGAAGGAAATCTACCAAAGAGAGAGTGTTCATAAAATTACAAAAAGCCTATTTTTTATTTAGAAAGTGAATAAAGTAATTTGAGTCTAGAATACCTGAAAAAGGCAAAAAAGATAAAAGATTCAGTCGAATTATTTCACAAATGTAATGAGATCAATAGTTAGTCAAGTCTTCAGTAGCATTTCTTTGAGTTGCTGCCTAGGTAGAGTGAATCAAATAACTCACTGATGAGACACAATTGACACCTGCTGAACTGCACAGAAACACGTTTGTCTTGAACTAAAACCATGTTCTAATAGTTTTGAATTATTTCTCTAAGACATCTGGAGCTGTAGACACACATGAAGGTGATGTGATGGCCAAGAAGAGAGAAGAAAAGAAGAACAAGTGAGAGACCAGGAAGAATCTATCCATCTATCTATCTATCTATCTATCTATCTATCTATCTGACTGTTTCTATCTATATATCTGTCTAATTGAATCTATTTATCTATCTATCTATCTATCTATCTATCTATATATATATATATATATATATATATATATATATATATATATATATATATATAAGTGATGTTGATCCAAAATGAGCGGGTGCCTGCGGTCATCCACAGTTACCTGTGGTTATGAGTCATCCAAAAATATTTTTTATGATATTCGGGTTCCGGTCAGGTCGGGTCATTTGAAATAAAAATGCCAATTAAACCTTTGTAATTTACATGGTACTAGACACATTTTTGAAATACATAGGCCTACACTTTATTGGCTAAATAACTGGTGAAGATGACGCACTAACTCAGTCTGCACATCTAGAGATGGAGTCCAAGAAGACTGCATGGGGAGCAACGGCACTGTTTTTGGTAAAACATGATTTTGACGACTTCATTAAGTTTTGTTTTATAGAAAACTCTTTTTAAAATATTTTCATTTTGTATAAATTGTATCTTTAATTTTGATCAATGTTTCATCAATCAGCTGCCCGTATTTAATAAATAAGAAGCAAATATATAGCCTGGCAGACAATGTACTAAGGCACTGGCACGATCCCTTGCAGTCACTGTTGGGAACGTTACTTTAAAAAAGTAATTAGTTATAATTACTCACTACTTGTTCCAAAAAGTAACTGAGTTAGTAACTGAATTACTCTATAATAAAAGTAACTCGTTACCAGGGAAAGTAACTATTTGCGTTATTGTAAAAAAAAAAAAAAGTTGCTATGTCAGAGAATTTTTTTTTTTTTTTTTGCAGTTTTCACAAGTCAGTTGAAATGAGTAGAACAGACAGGTGTTCGTAATTTTTGATATTTATTGCACGTCAACAGACAGTAAGAGTTTTATCCTGCACTTCAAGTATTATCTTTGTAAGGAAAGGGTTTTTGGCCACTAGCTTTGTAGATGCGTGTCACACATTACATGCATGTTCTTGCCTTTGACCACAATGAATTTGAAGTAGTGCTTATATCTCCACCTTGAAAATGCCAACTTTTCATCGGATTGCACCTGACTCGCCATCTCTGGTGCGAATCTCTGTGTAGCTGTTGCATGTGTGTATGTGTGTGTGTGTTTGGCGCCGCTTGCGCTGTCGCATGTGCCGGCATGTGTGTAAAAACACTTGCTCTGATTGGCTACCATGAAACAAATGACTCTGCCTTAGCCAATCACAACCGCTTATCTCGTCATTAACCCACCTGTTCACTCGCTGTGTGAGCCAGGGGTGCGTTCGGATTGCATATTAACATATTCACATGGACTACTTTGATGATGTTTTTCTTACCTTTCTGGACATGGACAGTATACTGTACACACAAGGCGTTTCTCAATGTCAAGGAAGGATCCTCGGAAGCCAGAATTTCAAGGATGCCGACGTCATCGACATCTGCCGAAGTACTGTTCCAATGTTGAGGATCCTCTGAATTTCAACCAAGGACTGAGTCCTTTGTTCGAAAAATATCCCATACACAGGAAAGGAAGTATATGTGTAGCCTTCGCGCCCTTCAGCTCTCAAATCACCCACAATCCTATGCGTGCTGCTTTGCTATCTTGTTCAAAAATTCAAAAATGTTGAACATTAGTGGAGTGTTAACGGTTTTTATTTATGTTACCAAACATTTGTTATAACTGTAGTAAATATGAGTAAAGTTTAACATTTTAATGCCAGTACAAATTACGTTATTGATGGTTAACTGAACCGGACCTGTCATTTAACAATTGTTAGCTTGGTTGCGTCACTGGCATTTCTTTTATAAATAACTAGTTTAGTTGTCCAAAGTAATTTATCATTAATATTACACCATTCACAGCGTTATTAAAATGGACCTTTTCACTGACGTAATGACACAATGACGTGCACTTGCTAGCCTGTTCCATTTACATGTTCTCCGAATGCTAAAGAGGAACCTTACCTAGCCTCTGAAGGAAGAGACTTGGAAGGACAAAGGAACTAACCCTTTAAATACCATCAATAAAGCAATAAAATGGGTAAATATCAGGCAATGCAGTTAAAGAGGCGTCATGGTGTTTCCCTGGGTCTCCACTAGTGGTCTCACTTCCCCATAGGCACCTCACCGCAGGCACTACAATTCCCACAAAGCCTTGTCCCTTCATCACAGTAATTGCACTCCTGTTAATTGCACTCAGGTGTCCTCACTTGATAGTCATTACCCTGCCTATATATATCCGGTTTGTTTCCATTTGTTTTCATGGAGTCCTTACTTTGCATCACCTAGTTTCCTCGCATTCCTTGTGTTCTAGTTTCTTGTCCGTTTGTTTGTTTTGGACTGATTATTGGTTATGACCCCTGCTTGTTTCAGTTCTGATTTTGGATTACCCTATTAAACTCACACTGCACTTGGATCTTCCGTTTCCTGTGTTCCCGAACGTGACAAGAGGAAAAAACTAAAGCAATTATCCCATCCATATTTCCTGAATCAGGAGAAACAACTCAGAACCCGCCAAAAATTGTTTTTCAAACCTTTTGTCATATGTTTTACTCTTCTGATCACAACCCAGACCAAACTGGAAAAAAAAATTCTTAAAAGATATACAACTGCCAACACTATCAAAAGAACAGTCAAATATAGATGCACCACTTATTCTGGAGGAACTCCATAAAGCATTAGACAAAATGCCCCAAAACAAATCAGCCTGTTTCATTATAAACAGATTGAAAATGATTACTAAAGTGCTAGTGTCACATGTATGATCTGTTTTGGTTTAGTTTTCTGCATCCTCTGTGACACAAGAATTTGCTGTTTTACTTCAAATCAAAGCTAAATACACAAAGAAACAGTGCATCCTTGTGGTGCGGAGGACACAGAAGAGTATGCACAGTACAGTGATATGGAGTGACAGAGGAGACCATTGACAAAGGAATTATTGAATAAAGTCATTATTTTTTATTTCTTCGCTTACAAAAAGTGTTCCCGTCGCTTCATGTAACCCAGATTGCACGTCTGATGGCAGATGGAGTATTCTGATGATGACTTTTCATACCTTTCCTGGACCTTGACATGGTTATTTATTCGGTAGTCTATGGGACAGTCTCCAGGTTTTCATCCAAAATATCTTAAATTGTGTTCCAAAGGTGAACTGAGCTTTTACGTGTTTGGAATGGCTTGGGGATAAGAGATTAATGACAACATTTTCCTTTTGGGGTGGAGTGACCCTTTAATTAGATAAAAAATGTAATCGACTGACAGCTCTAATTTGCACTAATCTAGGGCTGTAGCTAATGATTATTTTGGTAATCAAGTAACATACAGATTATTTAGACAATTGAGTAAACTGATATTTTTTAGTAACACAAACAGACCTAAGTGAAAGCCTGTCTTTAGTATGACTATTTATGTATAAACTAATGATGAGGCATTAATAATGGGCTCAAATAAAATATCAAAACCAAGTAATTACATAGTTTTATTGAACAACACTTACATTTACATTAAATCATTTAACAGATGCTTTTATCCAAAGCGACTTACAAAAGAGAACAATAGAAGCAGTCAGTTCAACAAGAAAACAACAGCAGTATACAAGTGCCATGACAAGTATCAGATAGTCTAATACAAAATGCATAGCCAGGTTTTTTTTTTTTTTATTTATTTTAAATATGAAAGACAAAAAAATGAAAAGTGCTAGTATTCGTTGGTTAAGTGCTGGCGAAAAAGATGAGACTTTAAATGTTTCTTGAAAATGAGTAAAGATTCATCTGTTCGAATTGAGATTGGGAGGTCATTCCATCAGCTGGGCGCAGTCCAGGAAAAGGTCCGTGAGAGTGATTTAGAACTTTTTTGGTATGGCACCACAAGGTGTTTTTCAGTCGTCCGTGAGGGGCTGGTGCGCTGTTTTGTGTTTATTTGGAATTATTAAAATGTCATTTTGATTGTCCGCCGGTTCCCGCCTCCTTCTTCCCAATGATTAGGAAGTTTATTATTACACTGGTGATTAACAGTGTCAAAAGCAGCAGGCAGGTCCAGTAAGATGAGTACTGAGGATTTTCAAGCTGCTCTTGCTAGTCGCAGGACTTCAGTAACTGAGAGCAGAGCAGTCTCAGTTGAGTGGCCACTTTTGAAGCCAGATTAGTTGTGTTCTGTGTTCTGTCCAAGGAACATAGAAAGCTGGTTGAACACAGCTCGCTCAAGTGTCTTTGCAATGAATGGAAGAAGGGATACCGGCCTGTAGTTTTCAAGAAGCGCTGGATTTAGAGATGGTTTCTTGAGCAGTGGGCTTACCCGAGCCTGCTTGAATGATGAGGGAAATGTTCCAGAGTGAAGAGAGGAGTTGATAATGTGAGTAAGTGAAGGTATGACTGAAGAAGAGATCGCTTGAAGGAGGTGAGTGGGGATAGGATCAAGTGGACAAGTAGTAGGATGATTGGACAGGATAAGTTTGGAGACGTCCATCTCTGAGAGTGGAGAGAAGGAGGATAAAGAGTGTGCATCAGTCATTGTGAAGTTGTCCTCAGTCTGTGGTGTGGAGAATTGTTCACTGATGGATCTCGTCTTATTTGTGAAGAAAACTGCAAAGTCGTCCTCTGTAAGAGTCGATGGAGAAGGTGGTGGAGGCAGATTTAGAAGAGAAGGGAAAGTTTTGAAGAGTGTACGTGCGTCACAACAGCTGTTAATTTTGTTTTGGTAGTAGGATGTTTTAAAGGTGAAGACATTTGCAGAGAAGGAAGAGAGGAGAGACTGAGACACACGGAGGTCAGTAGTTTCTTGATTTCTGCCATTTCCTCTATGCAGCCCTGAGTTTAGAGCGATGTTCACAGAGAACCTCGGACAGCCAGGGGGCAGATGGGGTGGTACGTGCTGGTCTAGACAACAGTGGGCAAAAGTCGTCCAAGCAAGATGTTAAAGTGGAGCAAAGAGTGTCCGTAGCACTGGCTGTTTCCAGAGCTGAAAACTGAGAGAGTGCAATAAGCGAGGATGAAACCACAGAAGATAGGTGAGATGGAGAGAGTAGGTGTAGGTTCCGTCTATAGGTGACCTGTGTTGGAGTGTGTGCTGCTTCAGGAGTAAGTGTTAGGTTAGCAGTAATGAGGAAGTGGTCTGAGGTGTGCAGTGGAGCAACTGAAGAGTCCAAGGAGCAACAGCGTGTGTAGATGAGGTCCAGTTGGTTGCCTGATTTTAGAGTCGCTGTAATAGACACTTGCTTGAGATCAAATGAGGCGAGCAGAGTTTTCAAGTCAGCCTGGGGTTTATCTAGGTGGATGTTGAAGTCACCAAGCAGTACCAGAGGAGTACCATCTTCAGGAAAGTTTGATAGCAGCACATCCAACTCCTCCAAAAAGTTTCCCAGTTGACCTGGGGGATGATAAATGACCACAAAGTGGATTTAAACAGGGTAGGTTACAGTAATGGCATGTGATTCAAATGAACCGTTATGAAATTTCCATTCTTTTGATATAAGGAGACCAGTACCTCCACCCCTCCCAGTGGTACGAGGAGTGTGGGAACAAGTGAAATTAGTAGAGAGTGCTGTGGGAGTGGCGGTGTCTTCAGGTTTTATCCAAGTCTCTGTCAGTGCCATGAGGTTGAGACCGGAATGAGTAGCAATACAAGAAATTAAGTCTGCTTTTTTAACAGCAGACCGGCAGTTCCAGAGACCAACTAGAATAGAGAGCATAGTAGTAGAGGTCAGAGGGACATGGCGTAGGTTTGTTGGATAGGCTTTCCTGCGATGTACATTGCGTGCTCTCCGAGTGTTTGTAGTGATCGTAGAGATGTGAAAGCACATAGTGACTACAATTGACCGAAATAGGTATTTGAGAACAAGCTATACAAAAAGTAAAGAAAGGGGAGAAAAGCAATACTCAAGTGCGGTGTCCTTGCTCGGGGGAGTCGCGCAGGTAGACTCGATGGTCTTTACACGAGGAGGCTTCACACGAGGGCTGCCGCGACCAATGCCGCGGTGTATACTAACGCTTTTATATTTGCCTGATTACCTGTGATTGAAGTCAGCTGGCCACGCCTCACTATTTAGCAGCCCGAAACTGGGCAGTCCCACAATAGGCAAACACAAAACCAAGTGCCACTTTCAGCACATATTTACCAGGGTAAGACACACAATTTAATCCAAACTTTCATAGCAATTGTCATGATCCTGGTTTCTTCTCCTCTTTCTCTGTCTCCCTCTTGTGGTCACACACTCGCACACTCACTCACGCAATCATGCACACACATCCACTCCTTTGCTCATTATCTCTTTCAGCTGTTTCCCCTTTCATTCCCTTCTCCTCACCTGTCCCCTTTTTCTCTTTTGATTCTCTATGTTTCCATCGTTCTTACCCTAACAGCAATGACGATCACACAGTAGTCTAATGAGAAAACGAGGCAAAACACTTACAAACTGCTGTGCTTCTCTGTTGCTCGACTGTTAAAATACAAAATGTAATATGTCTATACATAATACAAACATAACCAATTTAAGTACATCAAATACCTGCAGAGGGAGCCAATGGCCTGGTGACATTTCACTTCACAACATGATTAAACAATGTTTTAATCCAGTCAATTTTATTATTTGGCCACATGCAAACTTTTATTTTTAAATCATGATTTACACTAAATGGCCTATTAAGACGTAGGTTGATGTATTCTCCTGTGTTGGCAAAGGTTTATAAATGATTTACGTTACAAATCTCAGTTGAATGTAACACAATTACAATTCACAGCATATTTAACAATTCACAGCATATTTAGAGGAAGCATTTAGCCCCTTTCACACATACAGTCTTCACTGGTAAATTACCAGTAAGTTACTAGTGAGAGATCATGTGTGAACAGGGTTTTTAAAAAAATCCTGGTAAATATGTTCTGGCGTTTATATCATTCTTATGGAGATAACAAGATTACTGTGAACTGTTTACAAAGCTCTGCTGCTTTTTTTTTTGTTTGTTTTCTTATAGAAATATGTGTTAGATTGACATCTTTGACCATTGGGCCTTGCAGCTTTTTCAACATCTCACACTTCTCAAATCCATTGCTATTGCAGAATTCAAAGTAAACATTAGTAAAAGAATATCCATTAATTTAGTTATATCCATGGAAAAATTCAAACCAGACAGAGTTGTATTGTATTTAGATTAAGCAGGATACAGAGTATTAAAAAACAGCTAGAGATGACATTCTAATAGAAATCTACACAGCACTGCTGAACTTTGAAAAATTACAAATAAATGTGTAATTCTGTTGAATACCAGCACATACAGGAGTTCAAGGAAATTAAATAGCTGACAAATTAGTGAAAAGGCATTAAATCATAATGATAAAATTGAGATTTACCTTGGAAAAAATAAAGCCTTAATTAAAAGCAAAACTGATAATCACTGGCAAAAGATTTGGGATTCAGATAATAAACAAAGAAAATATTACAGTATTCAAAAATTATTTAAATGTAAAACAATTAATTGTAAAAACAGAAGAGAAGAAATCAGGTTTACAAGAATATGGGTAGGACACACAAGACTTAATACAGTATTTTTATGAGAAAAGTGAACACGGACAAATGTTAGGTTTGTAAATGCAAAGGAAATATAGAGCATGTTCTACTTAACTGTAGGAAATATACGGAAGAAAGAGAAAAACTTCAATAAAGCATCATCAAATTAGGAAGGAAATGGGATATCAAAGGTATTTTAGGAATAAATAATCCTCAGATTAAGTTGTTAAGGTATTAATGAATCTTTGCATGAAACTCGTCTTAGAAGAATTGAAGATTAATGAAGTCTTGAATTTACACACTCTAATACATTAGGTGGCAGATTTTCAATATCATGTTAATTCATGATTTTTATGTTGGAAACAAAGTAATTTGCAATTTCTGTGTTTACTATGGTAGCATGACATTATCAAAATTAGCAAATATATGAAAAATGTGAAAATATGAAAAATGTGATTTAGTCATCTTCATTACAAGCAATTTATCAGCAGATGAGCACCATCAACAAATAATTTTTTTTAAGCAATTCCAATTTTGCACAGAAGGCGTCTTTGGTTGATTTCACTCTTGGGTATTCCAGGTATGCTGCATCCTCTTCAGTTCAATAGCAAAACACGAATGGACTTCTGATGCAGTTATGTTGGATTTGGAGTGGATTTTCAACTGAGGGCCAAGCAGAGCCACTGCAAAACACCAAGCCAACATCTGTAAATGATGACACTACACTGAGAAAATACAGAAATCTTAATCCACGTTCACACTTTTGCATCACCTGCAGGATATCCAGCTCAATTTTCCCGGTGTTCTTCTTATTAAACACTTTAAACATTTCTGCGCAGAGCATAGATGAAAACATTACAGTAAACCATAATCACAATTTTTGTTTATAGTACTTTAATCTCTGTAATTTAAAACATTGAACTGGATAATCTTAAGCAAAACTTACTGAAGAGCATTTCCAGGCGAATCAGGCAGCCAACGAAGGAATCAAAGTCAATGGTGTACTGCTGATTGGCAAAACGTGAGATAATCACCTGAAGAACATCATTGTTCAACTGGAACCCTGGGAAGAGTAGCAAACCATTAATGCTTATTATGACCACTTTTAGAAGAAATTAGCGACTATATTGTCTTCAATGTTTAGACTTAACATAAGGCCTTTTCACACATACAGTATTTTACTGGTAAATTTAAGACAGGGGTGTCAAACTTGATTCCCACAGAGGGCTTTTGTATTTACCGGTAAAGTCGTTCTGGTAGTTTTATGGCAATTTACTGGTATTACTGTGTGAAATGGGCCATTGACTCATTACCTGCTTCTTTCACGGCATCTCTCATCTCATGGGAGCTCATAGTGCCCGAGTTGTCTTTATCATGCTTCTTAAAAACCTCCTGGTCAGGTATGACAAAATACACATTTGGTATTAAACACTGCTAAATAAATTGAAGACATTTTCCAGAACTTAATGGCCACAAAACTGTTGCTCTGTGGTAGATCTGTACCATACTGATTATCATCATATTTTTTATTTATCTTTAATTCACACCAAGATATGTATTATACCAAGTATTTCTGGATCTTTATCCACAGTATGTGAAACTCCACACTGCCGAGTTTGCCGCTCCCATTTCTCTGGATTGAGGTTAAGGGTTAGAACAGGGTTATGGTGACTAATTTGGTTGAAAGGACTCGGTAGAGAATATTAATCCATAATTAAAACAATCAGATTATTGGTGATTAAAATACAAACTGGAGATTTGTAAGGAAACTTTGAATCGATAAAAAGCTAATAATTAACTAAACCATAAAAATGTAAAATTAAAAGAAACTTTCATGGGAATTTCAAACAAACTTTCATGGGAATTTAAAGTAAATGTTTAAGCTTTGTGAATCTCTGTATTAATCCATAATCCGTAATATTTATTCATATGATCCGGTGGCGTAAGGATACATCTAACAGACTGATGATGTGACGACAGGTTTCCATACTAAATCCATCGGTCTTGACATCAGTTCCTGTGTGAAATACCACAAAACATTGTAAGAACAGTAAGCACAGAATTTCAATTTCAAGGCACTCTCTTTTCTTTATATATATATATATATATATATATATATGTGTGTGTGTGTGTGTGTGTGTGTGTGTGCGTGTGTGTGTGTGTGTGAGTGAGTGAAAGTTTGTCTTCCCACGTTTGAAGATAACACTGTCCAGGATCTGCTTTAGTTCATACACAGACACCTCTGAGTCCTGCAGAGTGAAGACAAGATCATGTGTGACAATGACCCAGAACTGAAAATTACATTGCATTAATAACATTAGAAATGACTTACATTTCCAGCAAACTGATTGAAAAGTTGTTTGAAATGTGGTTCCACATCACTATCAGATATGTATTGCTTGGAAAGAAATAAACTTTTTAAAAATGATTGAAATATTTTATATTTTTGATTTTAAACGGTTATATATATATATATGAATTTATATAAACATATTTCTTTTAAATAATAATAATAATACACACTATGTTTGTAAATGATGAATTCACCTTTTCCACGTATGCACTGATCTCCATATCCATCGGGCTGCAGGGAAACGAGTCAGAAACATCCATCATGCATTTGGGTGCAAATACAAGAATGTTTAGAGTACAGTTATGTAGAGCATAACCTGTTCAACAGCATCCCCATGTGGTCTTAAACTGGAACTTTACAATTTCTTGTTTTTTCTGTGTTTTTTTTTTTAGGTGAAATATAAAAACGCTCACAACAAACCTAGCAGCTGCCTCTTTCTCTGTGAACACGCGCAGTATAAATCTTCCATTGCAATGCGGCTCGTAAGTGGAAGGGATGATGACGTATTCACTCGGAGGCAGTTTGAAGCGCTCAATCGCCTCTCGCTGGCAGGTGAAGGGCTTGCTTTGTGCAGTGGACTGCTGATGCAGCAATACATCAGGACCGAGATGAATGTTTTTGCGACCCTTTAACTGCAACACAAACACAAACGGATAAAATGACTTCTCAAAACTGGCAAAGTTTGTTTCATATAAAAGGGGACAAGGTGATGAAAAAACATTAAATGGAAGAGGTAATTAAGAAGTAATTTTAATGCTTTTGTGTCCAGTCGCAGAAGTTATCTTGCAAAAGTATTGTGTTCCCCTGTGAATCTTTTTATTCTCTCCCTAAACATTTGCATTTCGCATAGAAACTTTGCAGAAATTTTTTTGCAATAATTTTCTTCCCATTTATTTTTTTTAATCATGTTCCACAGAGAAACTTTGCATTCTCTCCCAAAACATTTGCATTTCATAGAGAAATATTGCACAAAAGTTTTCCAATAATTGTTCTTCCCATAATTTTTTTTTGTTGTTGTTGTTCTTTTAGGGGCTCCTTAGCATAGCATTGGTGGTGCCCAACTATTCTTATGTACAAACCATTCAGATATCATACACACCTTATCTGGAACCTGAAAAACACAAAAACAAATGATATTATTCAATGTTCAATGTTCATATTATAATTAGTTGTAATAGTTAAGTCAAAGGAAAAGTGTGTTTGAAAAAACAGTTGCATTCTGAAAGTAGAATAACATACATTTTCTTCATTGAGAATTTGTATTATCATTAAATTATTATTATTATTAGTAGTAGTAGTAGTAACATTTCAAGACAGATCTACCATGAGCTCAGAGGCTATTAATCAATACTTCAGCTTAATTTAAAGGATAAAAATCTTTAGCCAAACTCCAAATGAATAACTACACTAATCCTGAATCCTCAAGAGAATTGCTTCAAATCAAATTTTAAAACATTGTGATTCATCTTGGAGCAGGTTGCTTAAGTTCATGGCTTTTTATTGACTTTAATATTGAAAATGGTTAAGAAAACTAAACTAAAAACTTGGTTGAAGGGTCTGTGGTAATGCTGGTTGTGATGTTGTTTGTGGCGTTAATGGTAACATTGCCTCTAGTACTAAGAGTATTACTTATTGTACAGAACCAATCACCTTATAGATAGTAAAGCCAATGGCGTTCGGTTTTCGTCCAATCCGCTTGTCCTTACGAAAATCTTTCTGCATCAGACCCACTAGGATCGTGCAGCCATCCTCTCCATCATAAGGATCATCATCTTCTTCCTCCAGCTTGATTACAAATTGAGGGTTTGAGCAGAATGTAGCTGGAAAAAGGAACCAAAGATGGTTGATAAAAAAAGCTTTTAACTAAATTTAGTTTCATGCACATTGTGTTTGATTTGATTTACCTTTATTTTCCTTGCAGCCGCCTGCAGTGGATCCCACCCTCCAGTCACCTTCAAACTGGCTGTAGTTCCAGTGGCTCACAGTGGCGTTTGAAAGGGCGTCTGGAGTCTGATTACAGATGTCCAACCTCGAGAACTGCTGTATGAAGTCTGAATACGCCATCCTGACAGGTCAAGGAAGATTCCTTAGTATACCTGTTACCATATTGAGGGTTAAAGCTCAAGGTCTCTTACCAGAACTCTCCATCTTCAGCTGAATAAACCAGTTTAGCTTTCTCCTCAGGTTGGACGCTGTTCCACTCTGTGGAACTGAAAAAGGCATATCTTACAGGACTCTTAGGACGGATGTTGAAGGTGCAATATTTGTTGATCTGAAGACTCACTTGTCACTCCAAGGGCCTATCCACTCCACCCGACCCCACGGGTTCCTGATACGCACCAGCTGAACCAGACGGCCATAAGAATGAACCTGCAGGTAAGGCAACAGTCGACAGTCATTATAGCTCCTTCAATGTTTTTTCCTATCAAATCCATATTTATAGTCTCAGTTTCTTACCTCCTTTGCGCCTGTGATGGAGTAGGCATGAAGCTTCACCAGCTTCAGACTCGTCTTCGCCTCTGTGTCCTGTGAACTGGACTTTTAGACATTTTTAATGATAAAAAAAATTAGAAGATCAGGATTGAACCTGTATTTACCACATGATAGCAAAATTATAGTTAATTATTTTCTTTTGTATTTTCTTTTTATCAGGGATGATAAATAACATATCAGCTGTTGCATCAGCCATTAAATGTTACTTTTTAACAGTATCAATATCAATCCAATAAATAAAACAGGCCGATATGTAGCCAAATTTGGACTATTGTAACGGAGGCAAGTGGATAGGTGCTGTGCAAGTTAAAGTTTAAGATCTTTGTTATTTGTTAATAAATGTTAATTTATGTAATTTTACGCGGACTCGGGCAGGGCTCGGGCTTGCGCTCTGGTTTGCGAGGTAAACGAACGGTCATGTGATGTGTTTTATGATTAGCGCGAGAAAGATGCAAAAACGGATGCTGAGACTAAGTGTAACGGAGGCATGCCTCTGGTGATTACGTTTTGGTTGTACCAGCAACTAAAGCGAAGTCTGAGGTGTGGAAAAGTTTTGACCGTGTTTATAATGAGAATAATGAGTGAATAATGACGCACCATCAGTGAGTACAGGGACAAGCTGAAGACATCTACAGTGGATTCAATCATTTTCCTCCACAAAAACATGTAGGCTTAGTCTAACCTCTATGAGTAAAGGTTTTTCAAATGATAACTAAATATTCATTGAGTCTTAAATGCATAATGTGGACAGAGGAGGCCTATTTACGCTAATGTTGGCATTATTCTTTTATTAAATACCAGCTATAGTGTGAAGCAAATCCGGCAGAGCCTTTATCTTAATTTCATTAGCCTATTGCCAAATACCCATCTTAATTTAAAATGTATCTTAATTTAATTTGTTAAAAAAGACTCGTTTTATTGGTGCGTTGGTCTATTTATAGGTTAAATGAGTCTATGTCTATTCAGAGTGCTGAGATGTTAAGATGTCACAGAGGACTTATTTTATTTCTTTATTCCAACTTCCAAGTGGCCTAGTCTACGTTAGTTAGGAATAAATTATGTTAAAACATCTATAAATGACTCATTCTTGACAAAAGGCAAAATAGCTGTGTGTGCGCACATTTGAATAATGTCGGGCTGTGAACAGGTTCGGGCTTTTAAAAAGCTGTCAATCAAAATGTACTTGTCGGGCTCGGGCCGAAACCTCTCGGGCTCGGGTCCTATTGGGCCTAACTTTTATGGCCCGATTACAGCTCTGGTGCAGGTAAACCTCACTCCCTTGATCTCAAGAGGCACGCTAGTGACTGAAGTCTTTACCATCCTTGTTAGTGTGATAAAAGTGTAAATAGCGGGAAAAAGTTTTTTTAGCAGCACATCAGCATTTTAGAATGATTTCTGAAAGATCATGTGACACTAAAGACTGGAGTGATGATGCTGAAATGGAATCTCAGGTCTAAATTATATTAAGATATATACAAACGGAAAACAGTTATTTGAAATCTTTCATAATCCTGCCCTGTGTTCAGATCCTGTGTTTTGTACACTTATTTTGAAATGTATTTCCCTATTGTTTCTTTGCTATTTTGTCATTAGCCCATTTCACACATACAGTCTTTAGTGGTAAACTACTGTTAAGAGATCATGTGTAAACAGGACCTTTTCAAAAAATGGCTCTAAATTCAACCATAGGGTGCTTTCCACTGACGCAAGCGCCACCGCATCTGCATAGTGCATTTGCAGCTTTTGACTGCTGAGTGGCGCCTTAACCACAAGTTATCAAACAAACGTATCAAAGCACATTTTCACAAATAGCTGTCAGCTTCGCCTCGAAGGTGTTACATTGGATGGCTCCAGTCAGAGAATAAAGAAAGAAAGACACTGTAGTTAAAATATTTAATATTCACCGATGTAAATTTAGTAGCCTAGTTGTGAAGTGATTTTAGTTTCTTAGAATGAACAAAACAGGGTAACACTTTAGAATAAGGTTCCATTAGTTAATGTTAGTTAACTACTTTCGTTAACATGAACTAAGCAAGAACAATCCTTCTACAGCATTTATAAGTCTTAGTTCATGTTAATTTCAACATATACTAATGCATTATTTAAATCAAAAGTTGTGCTTGTTAACATTAGTTAATGCACTGTGAATTACCATGAACTAACAATGAATAACTGTATTTTCATTAACTAACATTAACGAATATGAATAAATACAGTAATAAATGTATTATTCATTGTTTGTTTATGTTGATTAATACATTAACTAACATTAACTAATGGAACCTTATTCTAAAGTGTTACCCAAAACAGAATAAAACACACATACACTTTTATTTGTTACCCGTCCTTTATTTTGACAGACAACTACTTGGGGATAACATATTTGTCTGTTTTCACAAACCATGATGGAGGCAGAGGTTGTGTAATGTGACAATGATGGGCGGTAGGTGAATCCGAGGATGGTCCTTATTGTCATGGATCACAATAAGTTATAGGCCATAACAATATATACTTTTTTTTTAATTATGATTTCTTGTTGTCTGAATTAGTCAGCAATAATTCCATTACTGTCAAATTCTAAAATGTATTGAGTTCTGATTCACTTACTGTTTGTGTAATTGAGTATCTCAATCAGAACTGAATTGTTAATGGAGTATAACACTTTATATTCTGAGTCACAAAATATGTGTGCTTGTGTCTTTAAAAATGCCATTATTGGTAGTAAGGTTGATTGGGGTGCACAGGTGGAAAATCTTGCTTTTGCCCTGCAAGCTAGGTTAATCTTTATTTTCATTGGTTTGTATGTGTTAAGTCCCTCCCTCCCTGGAAAATGTAAAATATGAGTGGTTAATAGGTGAGGAGGGGGACAAGAGTTCTGTGTATCTGAGGAGAGAGCTGATCAGAGCGAATGTGAACGTTTGACAAAAATGAAAACATCAACAAAAACACTGACCACATTTACCCCTTATTTCCAGTTAATGATGTCACAGAATTTACTGGTACTTTGAAACTGATATGTGAATGGAAAGTCATTGACTGTGTGAACAGCACAGTTTTGTATTTAACAGTAAAGCCGGTAATATTATGTCAATTTTACTGGTATTACTGTGTGAGCGGCTATAGTCTATTTGCCTTGCTGCAGCATTTGTCTCCATAGCAACCCTTGTTAAACTTCTTGACAACTAATAACCCACACCTGTCACTTGTAAGCCTAGGTTAACTTGTTAATGTATAACGTCTTGGTTACGTATGTAACCCTCGTTCCCGGAAGGAGGGAACGGAGACGTTACGAATGGGATCTCGCCTGAGAGCCCAATCACCTTAGAGTGGTACAAAACGAGCCGATGGTACACAAAGTACCTTGGTCTGCAGAATTTGCATCGCGAGCTCCGCCCCGCAGAGCGGGTATGTAAGGAGCAACGCGAGCAACTAGCATTCAAGTCTTCACTGACGAGCCGAGCCAGTGACCCGGCCGTTCAGCGGAACAGCGATGTGGCAAGGGGACGTAACGTCTCCGTTCCCTTCTTCAGGGAACGAGGGTTACATACGTAACCAAGACGTTCCCTTTCAGTCGGTCACGTCCGACGTTACAAATGGGGTCCCTTACAAAACGCCACATGGCTGTCTTCCAGCGACCCGTGTGAGTGATAGCACCCTGTCATGAGGCCAGCACGAGTGAGGGCCTATAGCTCGCACAGAATACACTGGGTAGCATATTCCAGCTGGACATATGCTAGCAGGCTGCCTCCCCGTGGGAGGACTTACAGAAGGCAGGTATCTACCAAGGTGGTGATGCATAAGAACTCTGAGGTACCCAGACCGCAGGGTGGAAGTTTCAACGACAGAGCTGGCAAGGGGCTTGCCAAGGGAAAGACACATGCTGCGGAGAGACTTACTGTGGACATACACACGTGGGATTACCCAGAAGGGGAATCACGACACATGGAGGCACCTAGTCCCACACATGGCTGACCAAGGAGCATGTACGCAAGTGATGGACATCAACAGTGCTGGAGGAACCCAGGGTTCTGACTGAGGAACTCACCTGAGGGGAATAGCGCACGCATCCAGTCCGCGGAGTGGAATGGCGCAGCAAGCGGATTGACACCGAGCAGGTCCTTACTGGCCCGAAGGGGGGAGTACCCGGGAGGACACAGGCTCTACACGGAGATTGTAAAATCTCACAAATGTGTTAGGTGTCGCCCAGCCCGCAGCTCTACAGATGTCTGCTAGTGAGGCGCCATGTGCCAGCGCCCAGGAGGAAGCTATGCTCCTAGTTGAGTGAGCTCTCACCCCTAGGGGGCATGGCAGGTCTCGAGCCTGATAAGCCAGGACAATAGCATGCACTATCCAGTGGGATAACCTCTGCTTGGAGACAGCCTTTCCCTTCTGCTGGCCTCCGTAACAGACAAAGAGCTGGTCTGAGGTCCTAAGGCACCGAGTTCTGTCCACGTAGGTGCGGAGCGCACGTACTGGACAGAGCAGTGCCAAGGCTGGGTCTGCCTCCTCCAGGGGCAGTGCTTGCAAGTTCACCACCTGATCCCTAAAAGGAGTGGTGGGAACTTTGGGCACGTACCCAGGCCGGGGTCTCAAGATAACGTGAGAGTTAGCCGGCCTGAATTCCAGGCACGCTTGGTCAACTGAAAATGCCTGCAGGTCCCCGACCCTCTTCACCGAAGCCAAAGCCGTCAGGAGCACAGTTTTCAAAGATAAAAACTTTAGCTCTACTGGCTTCGAAGGGAGCTCTCTGCAGTGCTGATAGAACCACTGCGAGGTCCCAAGAGGGGACTTGCTGAGGGCGAGGCGGATTGAGCCTCCTTGCTCCTCTCAGGAACCTGATGATCAGATCGTGCCTTCCAAGAGACTTACTTTCAACGGGGTCATGGTGAGCCGAAATGGCAGCCACATAGACCTTGAGGGTGGAAGGAGACAGCCTTCGTTCCAACCCCTCCTGAAGAAAGGAAAGCACTGACCCAACCGGGTATTTCCAGGGGTCCCCACACCGTGAAGAACACCAAGTGACGAAGAGGTTCCGCTTCAAAGCATAGGCATGTCTGGTGGACATGGCTCTAGCTGAAGTGATGGTAGCTACCACCTGTGGTGGCAAGGTACCTAAACCTTCCGTGACCCGTCCAGAACCCACACATGTAGGTTCCACAGATCGGGACGTGGGTGCCAGAGGGTGCCCCGTCTCTGAGAAAGAAGGTCCTTCCTCAAAGGAATTGGCCAGGGAGGGGCTGTCGCGAGGAGTACAAGTTCTGGGAACCAGGTCCGGCCGGGCCAAAAAGGCGCAACCATGAGGACCTGCTCCTCGTCCTCCCTGATCTTGCACAACGTCTGTGCAAGAAGGCTCACTGGGGGAAACGCATATTTGCGCAGGCCCAGCGGCCAGCTGTGTGCCAGGGCGTCCGTGCCGAGGGTGCCCTCGGTCAGGGAGTAAAACAACTGGCAGTGGGAATTTTCTGGAGAGGCAAACAGGTCTACCTGAGCATCTCCGAAGTGTTCCCAAATCAGCTGAACCGACTGGGGGTGGAGTCTCCATTCCCTGGGGCGAGACTGCTGTCGTGAAAGCTCGTCGGCTGCACGATTGAGCCTGCCCGGAATGTGAATGGTGACCGAGTCTATTTCCATACCGAGAAAAGAGATCCTCTGCACAGGGGAGAGTTTGCTCTTTTCCCAGTTGACCTGAAGACCCATTGGGGCGAGGTGTCTGAGCACCAGATCCCTGTACTCGCACAACCGCTCTCGAGAGTGAGCTAGGATCAGCCAGTCGTCGAGGTAGTTGAGGATATGGACACCTTGTTCCCTGAGAGGAGCCAGGGCTCCCTCCGCGACCTTCGTAAAGACGCGGGGAGACAGGGCCAACCCGAATGGGAGAACCTTGTACTGATGTGCCTGCCCCTCGAAAGCAAACCGAAGAAACAGTCTGTGTCGAGGAAGAATGGAGACATGAAAGTACGCGTCCTTCAGGTCGATCGCTGCAAACCGATCCATCGGACGAATGCATTCGAAAATGCGCTTGGGCGTTAGTCCTCATGTCTGCCAGGTTCAGCCATAGGTGGCGCTCCTGAACCACCAAAGTGGACATCACCTGACCCAAGGAGCGCGCAGTGACCTTCGTCGCCCGGAGAGCGAGGTTGGTTGCAGTGAGCGCCTCCTGCAAAACCCCTGGGTCAGCACTGCCCTCGTGCAGCTGCCGGAGCAGCTTGGCCTGATAGACCTGCAGTGAGGCCATGGCATGCAGGGCAGAAGCGGCCTGGCCCGCAGCTCTGTAAGCCTTGGCCACAAGCGTGGATGAGAACTTACAGGCTTTGGAGGGCAGCTTGGGACCACCACGCCAAGCGGAGGCGCTCTGTGGACACAGTTGCATCGCAACAGAACGCTCCACCGGGGGAATCCCAGCATACCCCTTGGCCGCCCCGCCATCGAGGGCAGTGAAGGCGGAGGAAGAACCAGAATGGTTTCGGGCAGTTAAAGGTGCCTTCCATGAACTAGTTACTTCCTGGTGCACTTCCGGGAAGAAAGGAGGATTCCACTCAAGCCCGATGCTCTCCGCTGCCCGGGAAAGCACGGCCGTCAGCTCGGGATCGGACTCGGACAACGCTGGCACTCCCGAGGGAGGCAACGCAGCCGAACCCTCATCTCCCGAGGCCTCAAGCCCACCTTGTGATGCGGCGATCGACATACGGTCCTCTTCGCGAGCCCCGAATGAGATGTCAGGAGCCTGAGAGGGTCCAGCAAACTCATCCGGGAACTCAACCGGCTGCGGCGTATGTGAGGGGGGTGTGGCCCGAGGAGGTTCGCTCGTCGGGGAAGCCCACACGGTAACCCTCAGATCACCCTGGCCACCAGCCGAAGTAGCTCTCTTACGAGAAGAAGAGCTAGAACGGGGTGTGGCAGAGGGGACTCTATACCTTTTAAGGTAATCGAGTCTCGATCTCAACGCCGAGATGGTCATGTCCCCGCAATGAGAACATGAGCCATCCACGAACGCAGTCTCAGCGTGCTGGAAGCCCAGACACGTGATACAGCGATCGTGACCGTCACGAGGAGCTATATATCGACCGCACCCAGAAACACACGGGCGAAATGACATCTTTAAAAAGACGCAAATCGGCCCGTATCTCTTTTGTTAGAGAAATTTGTCTCTTTTAGAGGTGTTGAAGTGCTCAGGGGAACGCGGGAGCTGTCGCAGGAAACCCAGACGAACCGCTGAATCTCGCCGTCACACCAACACCAGCTTTTGCTTGTAAACACTCCGGTGATTGCAGCAAGCGATGTGCTCGGCTCCGAAGCGAAAGCTCCTTATATACCCGATCTGCGGGGCGGAGCTCGCGATGCAAATTCCGCAGACCAAGGTACTTTGTGTACCATTGGCTCGTTTTGTACCACTCAAAGGTGATTGGGCTCTCGGGCGAGATCCCATTCGTAACGTCGAACATGACCGACTGAAAGGGAACCGTGTTTCCGTGTCTTGCGGAAGTTACCTTACTCTTCACAATACCCCAATTTCTTTTGAAAAGAGGATTTTGGACCACTGAGCAACATTCCAGTTCTTTTTCTTTTTACCCCTCGTGAAATGCTTCTGGTGTTTTTTCTGGTTCAGGAGTGGCTTGGTTCTAGGAATGTGACAGCTGTAGCCCTTTTCCTGAAGACGTGTGGTGACTCTTGATGCGGTGACTCCGGCTTCAGTCCACTCCTTGTGAAGCTCTCCCAAGTTCTTGAAATGGCTTTTCCTGACCGTCTTCCCAAGGCTGTGGTCATCCCTGTTGCTTATGCACCTTTTCCTACCACACTTTTACTTACCCTCCTTTTGGAGGGTGTTGATGATTTTCTTCTGGCCAACTGTCAAGTCAGTAGTCTTTCACATAATTGTGTTTGCATGTTCTAAACTAGCCCAAGAGGTACCCAGTATTTATACTCAAAAATAATCAAACTAATCAATCTCAAAATGGAATATTCAAATTTTTGAGACACTGATTTAATTTTCCTAAGTCGTAAGTCGTCTACCTTTGCCATCAGAATAAAAAAAACTCTTGAAATATTTCAGTTTGTGTGCAATGAATCTACAATATAAGAAAGAGCATTTTTTAATTAAATTACAAAAAATAAAGAACTTTTCCATCCTATTCTAATTTTAAGATGCACACATATACGCAATATCTTCTTTCCTTGCATAAATAAATGATGTGAAAAGAAAGCCAAGAGAAGTGGAATGGGACTCACAGAAATGGAGCAGGCCATTAATGATTTCAGCATCAGTGCTTTCTGCATGAGCTTAAACAGGTGTGGAGGAGCTTTGCTCAGTTTATAGCTCTCAGCTATGCCTCCAGTAAAATCCTCAAAACCCTCAGTGGCCCGGCCTCCCGTCAAGGCTTCATATGAGCCGTTTAGCCTTCAAAATAGAGGAGAAATCAGCGTAACTGGTTGGTCATGTCATGGATATGTGACATGAAATGGCACTCACAGTCTGTTCATACAACGTGTTTTCTAGGCTGTGGTTTGGCACATAGAATAACAAGCGTTTCAGCACTACAGTACAGGTTAGTAGTAGCAGGTAAATTATGAATAAACACACACTTACTTTGCATAGGCCTTTTCCAACAGGGCGCTCCAGAACTCAGAGCCCTCAGCTGAATGAACAAAGAGCAGCTTCCCATCTTTGGTGGGTAGCCGGTCATCAATGACCACATCTACCCATTCACCAAACTGCCAGAACTGAAGAGACGAGAACAACACCAATTCTGACATTGTCCTTTTAATTTATTATTGAAATAATAAAGTTATAAATACTCAAATGATGTCAAAAAGTCTGAGACCACTTGTAAAAATAATACATTTAACATTTTTCTAATGTTATGAGTCCCTATCGAACGTGAATTCCTGTTGTGTCAGTGTATGAGCCTTGAGGAAACTCATGTTTATGCTGTTACGGAAGCCTGATTTGTTCACGTTTGTGTTGCTGCACAAACCAATGGAACTCAAGCCCACCAGAAGGAGAGGAGCCGACAGCTAAATACATTGGCTTAGAGTGGCATTTCATCTGAATTTTTCTCCTTCAGCAACAAGATCACTTCTTCGCTGACTCTGCAATCAAGAAGCTGAAGAAGGAAGAATCACAGCCTACAGTTCACTACCATAAAAGAGCCCTGGCAGAGGAAGAAAAGAGAAGCCTTTCCATGCTGTCATTCGGCACTTCAAAAGTGCAAATTTCTGAGCAAATTTTCTAGCGACGTTAAAGGGCTCAGTGAGTGAGAGACTGCAGAGAGCATTACTGAGAGCATTAGTCTTTCTCTTCTCCACTCACAGGCTGACTTCCTCTCCCATTTCTTCTCTCTCAGCGAGCTCAGAGACAGAATTCTTTCAATTAAATTATTTTAAGCAGATTGGAATAGAATGCTGTCACCAATGTTTCTGCATCACTGGCAGCGTCATACTAGGGAGACACAGACTGCTTTCAATATGAGGCCATTGGGTCTGTTCCTGCTTCACTCACGGATTGCGTTCTTCAATGAAAGTGACCTCACCCCTCATGCTCTTCAGCTTCTCCCCTCCTAACTGCCTTGGAGGAAGAAACGGCAAACTCATGGGTTGAGCGAACAGGCTTGAGTGATGCTCTTTTCCCCTCTGATGCAGATGGGAATCCGGATCCTGAACTACCATGAGATTTGGCTGATTCTAGCCAGATCAGAATGGGAACTCATTACTCACAGGTCGCTTTTGCTCAGCCACCTACAGCGACTTGGGTTTGGCCAATCATTTTTTGCCTCCCAGAGAGTGGGTGGTCTTTCTGGGGACAATAATAGACTCTGCTCAGATGAGATCATGGATTATGTCAGAATGCTCCCCATTCAGTGGCTAGCGCAGTCATGCAGGCCAGGGACTTCATTTTTCCCCAAGGATTTCCAGAGGATGCTTTGCCTCATGGTGGCTGCTTCCTCTGCGATTTCTTTGAGACTACTCAACATGCAACCCCTTCAATACTGGCCTTCAATACTGGGACTCGTGGTCCCCTGGAAATCATCTTGGCTGTTCCAACCAGACGTCCCATTGGAAATTACAAAATAAGGAAGGAGGTTATGACTAGGGATGAAGCGATTAGTCAACATTATCGACAATGTCGACAATAAAAAATTGCCCACAAATATTTTTGTTGTCAAGCAGTCGTTTTATTTAATTTTACCCAATTTGGAGCCTGCAATAATGCGGTTTGACCAGTGTGGCACTGTAGCGCAAGACTTTAATTCAGCCCTCCTCGATGCAATTCAAGAGAAGAAAATACAGTGCTCGCTCAGCGCTGCTTTAGAGAAACGCTCCCGAGCCGAACCGAATGCCGTTTGGATATGAAAATATATGACACGCATTTTACTCTCATTAACGAAATAAACAACAACAACAAAAATATCACAGCAGTGTGAAAGCACCAGTTAAAAAATGCATCTTATTACACCAATGTGGATGTTTGCACGGGCTCAGTAAAGTATTCACGTCAATAGTATTTTATGCAATACCTTAAATCAAGCAGTTTTATGGTATTAGACATTGTTGTTATTAAATATTTGATTAAAGTGATAGTTTGGTTTGCAGAGATCAAAGATTAATCTAGCTCAGGACTGTTTTGATTAACATAACCCAGGTCCATGATTTGTCCAGCGCTCACCTGTACACATTTCCACCGATTGCACTGCTCCCTCAGGTCATCCAACGGGTCATGGAAGTAGGGTGCTCAGTCCTCCTGGCAGCCCCACTCTGGAGGAACCATGTCTGGGTCTCCGAGTTGATCCAACTGCTATCAGCTGCTATGTGGCTAATACCACTGAGGAAGGACCTTCTTTTGCAAGTGAAGAGTATGATTTGGCATCCTCAGCCAGAGCTGTGGACCCTTCATGTTAGGCCCTTCAATGGAAGGGCGTTGCAGCTCCCTGTGAGTGTGACTAGTACTGTTTTTAGAGGGATTTCCATTGCCGAGATTTGTGTGGCCGTCTACCTTTGACAGATTCTATGATTTGGATGTCCGTGACATGCAGGCACAGATTATTTCTGCTTAATCTGCCTAATCCCCTTTTCAATTGGGATTATGTAGGCCTCAGCATTATGGCTCGGGTTTAGTTACATGCTTAAGCTTACAGGAGTCTTCAGTTGAGTACTCCAGGGCTGAGCTTGCAGAGCGGATTCATTCTGCACTTGCTTGTGTCATATGCTAGTGCAACGGAAGGTCCTGTTCGATATGGAATACTCTGGTTACTTATGTAACCATGGTTGCCTGGGATAAATGAACAAGCATTGTGTAGGCTGCTGTACTATAATGATGTTTGTGTATTAATGACTGCCACTTCAGTCGAAAGATTGAAATGATGCTCTGAGCCAACTTAAATAGTGGTCAGCTCCTTCCCTTCTGGCGGGCTCAAGCACCATTGATTTGTGCAGCAACACAAACAAGTACAAATCAGTCTTCAGTGAACAGAAGTTTCCCCAAGCATCATACACTGACTTATCTGTGGCGGTGTTGTAAACAATTTTTATATTATAAATTATTATACATTCTATATGTTATTATACATTCCAATATTTATTAACATTTTTAAAAAATTCAAAAAGAAAAAGACTGATTATTTACATTAAGTAATGCTTTTTCAATCCTAAAATGTTGTTACTTTTTTTTAAATTTTATTCCAGATCTTCAGTTAGGTCTTAAACTTTTTGATCCCACTGTAAGTTTATACCTGAAAGTGAAAGATGCCGGCATAGTTCTCTGAAAAACTCTGTCCATGTGGAACTACACGTTCCAGAAACTCATTTTTCAGAGTCAAAGATGCAATAGCTGCCAGCAACCAACAGTCACCTGCAAATATATCAAATGTAATTAGATACTTATACATTAAACTCACTATTTTATGCAAACTGACTTCCAGTGCACTTATTACAGATATAGTCTTCCAGGATCAATGTGGGCTTCAGTGTTTTGCTCAAGGAGTATCCTGAGCATCTGTTTCCTGCTCAGTGGTGATGGTCCATGGATTAACCATTGTGGTGTTTGAACCACAAAGCAATCAATGCAGGAGACAGCAAGGTAACACAACAATGTAACGAGTAGACCCGGCAAACAAGAACTGAATAGTTAACCATGGCTTTTAAAGGCAGGATAATTGGAAAAGAACGAGACACACACAGACATGTCCATAATTCTAACATATCCCCCCCCCCCAGAAGGTGCAACCTCGGACCATAGCAACAGCAGAAGGGGGGCCATGGGTGGGAACTAAGGAGAAGGATATCTGGGAGCAGGATGACAAACATAGTTCAGGGAAGTGACGAAGGAGGTTAGGAACCATAGAGGAAACATGAGGAGTCAGGGAGGAGACAGGAAAGACTTGGAGTAGGAGAAGTCCAGCTGGACCCAGCCACAGCCATAATGATGGCCCAAGGTGGAACCGACGGAGTGACCGAGGACCAAGTTGGAGCTGGCAGGACACAGCCAGTGGAGAGTAGTTCAGAGGTGATGACGGGTCGTCACTCGACCAAGGTGAAGCCGGAGGGACGAAGGAGCCCGGTGGATCTGATGGATCAATGGGTAATGGTGGAGGCGATGGTCTACAGGCCGAGGTGGAGTCCTGGCCGAGGAGGCTGGAGGTGGAGATGAGGGATACTCGAGAGCGATGGAGGAGGCTGGAGCAGGTGGGAGGGAGTTTAGTCAGGCATTTTCGAGGAGCAGGCACTGGAGGGCACTTTCTAGGAGCAGGCACTAGAGGATCGGAAGCCCCCTCTAGACCGTCTGCAGCTCTCTCCCTAGCGGTGGGCACTGTAGATGGCTCTTGCACTTGGTCTGATGGGTTTGGCTCCAACTAACAAAAACTGAATAGACTAGGGCTTTTAAAGGCAGATTAATTGGTGGAGAAAGAGACACACAGACAGGTCCACAATCCTAACAATCATTGTTACTCATACTTTGTTCATAAACCCATAAATCTTGCCTGTATTTTGGCCTAGACCATATGTGCTATGATCGTAAAACTAGAGATAAATTTAAATATAGGTTCCAAAAGGGAATTTTTGCATCGATGCCAAAGAAACACCATTTTGGTTTTTCAAAAAACTTTTCAATTAATATTTCTAAAGGAACTACTTTTTTCTTCCTTCCTTCCTTCCTTCCTTCATTCACTTTTTTATAAACTGAAAAACCTTTTCCACTAGGAAAAACTTTTGTGAACCTAATGGAAATATTCTGTGACTGTTAAAGGTTCTTCATTAAACCATAGGATGCCAACCTTTATTTTCAAGAGTGATGGATTTCAAGAGTGACCCTTACATTATAAACATTTTACGCTTTTTACCAAAATGAGTGAAAATAAATCTTAAATTGAAAAAGTTCTTAAGTTATATCACTTCAACTTCAATTATGTTCAAATTATTTCTGTCAGAACTACATGAATCACTGAAACTGCACAGTGGATTTTTTAAAAATGTTTAAATTAATTATTATTATTCATTGTGTTTTTGAGAAATTGTATCATATAAGCCAAATATGTGACATAATTTCTGACATAATTCATTTGTCTGTGTTAACACCCAGGGATGTAGTGGAGGCTAAACGCACGTAAACGCAGTTTACGTACCTCCCAAAATTCAGAAATAGCGTTTATCCACCTCTAAATAGCCTACAGTTCCTAAGCCATTTTAAATTAAGCTTATGTCGTTTTAGTTTCATATTGTTCATTATTAGTTTCATAGGTTGTTTGTTGTTAAACCTAAGAGGAAGTCTTTCATATTGCGCTGCAACTGTCAGTTTTGACCAATTGCTTGCGGTGTTGCCAGTTAGTAAGAAGTTCGGATCATTTTACTGACTCTGATCTTTGAGTCTCGTTCAGCAAAATGAACTAATATTTTCTCTTTCCATCCCCGTCGTTTTCCGTCTTATGGGACTGACAGGAAGAATAAAAGACTCGGACCTCACCTGTCGATTCAGAACCCATATGGCACGTAATGCGCATGTGCGGTCAACACAAAATGAACGAATCACTCTCTGAGACAACTCTGTAGTCCCGAGTCATATTAAAATGAACGAATAGTTCATGAACGACACGCAACAGACTGCATCAAGATTCAAAAATGGACATCCGGCAATTTTTTTTAAGCGCCGTCAAGACAGCAGCCCTCCTCCTGATGCCAGCAAATGGCCTCGGCTACAAGCCCAAAGTGAGTGAGCTCGGAAAACAGTACTAAACTTCATGTTTTTGAGGTTAATTTGGTTCACGGTAAATTCAAGCCGCTGACTCAAGTCACCTCTACCTAGTTAATGTTATCACTAGCCGTTCACGGTTTCGCGGGTAAGGTAAACGTCCGTTAGTAATAATAATAATAAAAATAACGTTCGTTATTTTGAATAGAAATCCTCACTCATACAGCAGCCATTCATCTCATCTCCGGTTTATGTGTTCGTATACATACAATATCCACGATCCGCCAGGACTATATAGTCCAATTTGGACATTTGGAGAAATAATAATTTTATGACATGTTTGTAAAATATTTGGTCATACAGAATAACATTTCTATTCATTTTGCACTGATTTATGCGATCTGAAGAGCTCAAACAGCTAACAGAGCTAGCGATTACTCTCCTCTTATTGATTCGTGTCAGCTATGACATCAGTGCGATATCATTAGCAAGCCGTCAACTCAAGTGAACAAAGAGGCACTGTTGTGTTACTAATTTGGTTTTATTGTTTTTTTAGTTTATCAAAATTGTCTGTTAAAGCTGCGGTAGGTAACTTCTGACGCTCTAGCGGTTAATAAACAGAACTGCTTGCATCTTGCGGAAGAACATTGTAGCCGGAACTACTTCTCTCTGTTTATGGCTATGAAGAATCACAAAGGTACTGGGTTACTCCGCCGCGGTACCCCCGAAGCAATCTAAAATAGTCCGAATATAAACACTTATTATAGGTGCACCCTAGTGATCCAGGACAAGCTAAAAACACTGTTTGGAAAATGGATTCATGGTGTACTCGCTTGTTATATACATTTTGAACACAAACAAAGTTACGGACCGCAGCTCTGATTGGTTGTTTCTTACCGGGAGCGATGACTTTCTGCAAATGGCAATAGGACACTGGCAGGAGCCAGAGGAGCTTCATTTTTTTCACAGATTATCTGTCTCATATTCTATTGTCAGGACATAATGACATAATGAAATATGTAAAAAATATATTTTTACAAAAGTTACCTACTGCAGCTTTAATGTCGGCAGCCATTACAGTTGTGGAAACTACAGTGCAACTTATATTGTCTTTCTTCTGTTAATTAAAGAAAGTGTGTTTTCTTTCAATTAAAAATATGTGGCACCAGATTCCTCCTTCTGTCATTAATCTGCACCTGCTACATTAGCAATTGGAAAAAAACTGTAATCGACAACTATTTTGATAATCGATTAGTCGGTTTGAGTAATTTAAGACCAAAGTAAAAAATTATTTGATTCCAGCTTGTTAAATGTGAATATGTTCTAGTGTCTTCTCTCCTCTGTGACTCTGTGATATTGTAAACTGAATATCTTTGAGTTGTGGACAACACGAGACATTTGAGGACCATTCCTGGGCTTTTGGGGAAACACTGATCCACATTTTTCTGACTTAATCGACTATGAAAATAATTCCAAATCCCTAATCATTATGTACAAGTGCATTGCATTGGAACCCCTGGATATAAGCCTCCATGTCTTTCTTAAAAAATGTTGTTCTTTTTGTTTTTTCATTTAGTAAACTTTATAGATTTCAACCATATTATTCCTTCTTGAGTATCTTTAACAAGAACTTATATTAATGTATGAATTGAATAGTGATTGTGTGACGTATATGAGGGAACAAGCAGTGATACCCTTGGTAGTAATATCAAATGATAGCCTATAGCGATGTCATCAGGATACACATACACCGGCAGGCAGTGGCCCACCTTACCGTGACCACGATGTGATCACCCAGAATTTAGTTTACCCACCTCTTTTTTTTACCACTACACCTCTGTTAACACCCAAACATCCCTTTTCTGATCAAAAGGCTCTTTTCTCACCTAAAGCTCCTTGGCAGATGTCTGTCCGCGTAGCTCCATCCACAATGAACTGAGGATTTGAGTAAAGCTCCTTTAAAAAAGCACAATGTGAGAACAGTTACGCCAGGCTCACACTACAGGAGTTTTAAAATTATGACCGATTATGAAATCTGGTTGCTGCACACACATTTCCCTCAAATCTTAAACATACACACACTACAAGATTTGAAAATCATGGTGCATCACACACTACAATATAGTATTAGGATTATCATGCCGGAGGTATCACCTCACTCAGCAGATTGTCATTGATATATCAGTGATGTTTACTTATGTTAGCTAGTGTGTTAATTGGCAGCTTTTTGCACTCTCCTGGTGCGTTCAAAACTGATTTATGCTTGCGATATGTTTTAGATATTATACAGACAGTCATGTTACTAACAATAGTCATGTTAGAAGCAGTTTCCTCCATCTCCACTATCCAACAGACCCCATACAGCAGCTGTTTTGCAGTCACGCATTGGCTATTGTGAAAGTACTGACGTAATCATAGTCGCCATTTTTCCTGATTTAAAATCCTAAATATCAAACATGTTTGATGTGATCGGTATGCTCATGATTTGTGTGCGAGCAGATCGGGAGGTGCAAGATTCAATCTTTAAATGCTTCACATTACAAGATAACTATGCCGAACATTGGAACCGTTCGAGATGATCGACAAGACTTTTGTTTGAGTTATTTTCAGTGCAATTTTCAGTTATTTCCGTGAGACCCTCCCCCCAATATTTATACCATGGTTAATGGAAACCTCAAACCAGGCCATGTTATGTAGTATAATATTAAATAATTATTTGAATCATGCCTTCTGTGCGTTTATACATGCTAACTTTACTTACTTTACTTTACTTTAAAACATGAATCTTGAACCAGCACTAACATATATTAATATCTTTTTAGACCACTCATGCCCAACTTTACTTGAATTGATCATGTTAAATTTGTCTGCTTATTTATTGTGTGAAACTTTTAAAAACTTTTTTTATTAAGTAACATGTCTGGTTGATTCTCTGAAGTTCAAGCACAATTTAAAGAAGCTTGCTCTGGTTCATTATATGTACCATGCTCTTGACCAGGCGCTACAAGCGGTAGCACGCGATGTTCGTCTTGTAGCAGATGTACTCTTATGACTCAGAGTCAGCCAAACACCTATAAGTGTTCCAGTCTTTGATTGGTGATGAAGATGTTGTGTGCTACATTCATGGGCTGTGTCAAACAGGGTGGTGTGTGAGGAAAAATGCCATATCAAGCATTACTGGTGAGATACGGGCAAAAGTAGCTGGGCTTCTCACGCTAAGAGGGGAGAACTGTTTTGGGGCTTCTCTGCTGTGGGCATTGAGAGTGGATGCTGGGTGACCTCACCAAAAAAGAAACACTCCGCACAGTCCAGGAACCTGGACTTTATATTTTAAACCTTCAACCACAAACAAGAGGACTCTTTAAGGAGGTAGAGAAGCTGCTCCTGTTGTGTTTTTGTTTACCTGGGTCTACTGCTTTCTCTGAGAGATCCTTCTTGGCGCTTCGCCGTCTGAAAACTTGGCTCTGTAACTGTCACTCAGAAGAGACTGACTCATATGGCATTGCTACTATCCACAAAGGCATTATGGATCGCATTAATGTTCAGGACCTCATGAGGGAGTTTATCAGCGTCAATCTATCTGCTTTTCAAAATATTTAACATTTGCCCATTCATTTAACAGTTGTAAGAAAAAAAGTAATAAAAGTTATTAAACCGATGCATACTTGATGCGCATGTCACGTGCATTCTGCCTTGCCAAATCATGCACACAGCACTTCCTGTCCTTGCTTTTATGTTTGTGAATTTTAATTTTTGTGTTGTGGGATCTGTAAGTCGTGGCTAGGTGATACATCTTTACAGTGGAACATGGAAATCTCATGGATGTACTGAAAAAAATGTTTTATATTTTTTTATTTGTTTAAACACTTAGGCTAATGCATTTTCCCGGTGCAGTCAAATGTCCTAGTATGAAGTGTTCTCAGTGATTTATCCATTAGGTTTTTTTTTTTTATTCTCACCGATATGCCGTTGTGCTTCTCATAGTTTTGACAAGTTTTATACTCTGTTTTGTACCCCCCGCCACCCCCCCATGCCCGCACCCGCACCCGCAGCCCCAACCTAAAACCTCTTCCAGCGCCCCTGTATTAGAGAGAGAGAGATTAAGCATGTGTGAATTACCCGAGTCTGTGTTTCTCAACAGTGTTTGGCAGCAGTGTGTCCACTTAAACTGCAAGTTCATCATCTTTAAGAACTGCACTGTTATTAGTGAGAACTGACATGTGGCTTTTAAGTTGTTAGACCATTTTACTGATAAAATGGTCAGAGAAGCGCTAACAACACATCACTGTGTGCATGTGTATTTCTCTGTGTGTGTGTGTGCATCTATAAGAGAGTATGTGAAAAATAATAACACATAAAAAACAATATTGTGGCAAAAATATGGAGATAATTAGTTTTTATCCTATAGCTTACTATATTTATTTGCTTGGTCAGTGTTGTTTTGGGGTTTTGTTCTTTTGCTGTTTTAAGGCCTTTATGAAACAAAAATATATTGCAGTATATTGGAAAATATCATGTAATATATTAGGCATATATTCTTATATATATTTATTTTTCCAATATATTGCAATATATTGAATGCGGCAATCATTTGTATATTTTGCAATATATTATATAATATGTATCATCAATATAGTTTTAAATGTATTCAAATATATAAAATATTAGAAAATAAAAAGGGAAAATAATATATTACAATATATCACAATATATTTTAAGAAATGTATTGGTAAATATATTTTCCTTTCATAAGAGGGACCTTTGACATAACTGAAATCGTTTGGCGAAGTGATATGGACATGTAATTCGGTCAAGATCTGCCTGGAACTACTTTATCCGTGTATTTCCCTGAAAATAATTGCACACTAAAAAATAGAATGAAATACAATAGAATAAGTACATCACAAAAATAGATCATTAAAATGTTTCATTGGGTAAAGTCTAAATGAACTTGTTTTATTTGTGAAAAATATTATTTTAATAGACATATTGTTATTATTGATTAATATTGAAATTAACCTTAATACATGTTTTTTAGCATTTAGGCTCTTTGTTGGAATCGGTAACACTTTACAGTACGGTGGCAATAATATGCATTAATTCATGGGTATGCATAGATAATGTATAGATGATCATGAATGAATGTATAACGCATGAAGAACTAAACCATTTATTAATAATTACTGCATCAGCAACAAGTGAACATTCTATATGATTCATAGATTAAGCAGTTATAAATTATTTGTTAACTGAATCAAAGGATTAATTCCCTAATAAGATATTACATTAAATAGTGTAAATTCCTATGGTAATTACCACAATGGGTGGAAGCATGCATTTCAACTTCCAGTTATCTGCTTTAATTAATCATTAGCTAATGATTTGCAAAGACATCATGTTACTTGTTTGCCTCAACAAGTCGTAACATAATGATACATTTGCAAGTCATTATATAACAATTAATTAAAGCAGACAACTGGAACTCTTTGTGGTAATTAAGATATTAATTTATACTATTATTTAATATAATTATCTTATAATCTTATTAGGGAATTGCATGGAAATGCATGCTTCATCCCATTGTGGTAATTAACAAATGACTTTACTTCATTAGTTAATATAATATGTTATTAGGCAAGTAATGCATTATGATACATTTAACTTATAATAATTTATTTATTACTTAATCTATTAATCATATAGAATGTTCATTAGTTGCTGATGCAGTAATTATTAATACATATACATTACAGTTATAAATTAACTCATAATTAACTGTGCATTAGTTAAGCATAATTATGAATATATAATATAATATATATAATAATGCATATTTTGTACCCGTATTGTAAAGTTACCATGAAATCTCATATAATTTTTTTTTAATATGTATTATATTGTTATTTAACATTGATATTACAATTTTATATTGAATTAATAGCACTACTCTTTAATTAACCTTACTATTTTTATTTACTTACTTTTTTGCATTTAAGTAAACTGGACCTGTGTGGAAGAAAGCCTACACTCTGCCGTACCTTAGGTCTCTTCCACTGCACTCCCCTGGTCTTGGAGGACTGCTCTCCGAGTTGATCGTATCCCAGAGAGCTGGGTTCAGCAGGGAAGGTCGGGTCACAGAACAGGGCTTTTTTCGCCAGACACTCCTGCTTCAGGCTGTGGTAATTCTGCTTGTTGAAGGGAATGGACTTCTTGTTTGTTCCCACTCCTTCTCCTCTGTCCTGCCTCCTGGAAAGAACTTTTGCGATATTAGACATGCTGCCCTGTCGTCGTACTCAAGTTTCTCTGAAGTCTGTATAGCGAGTGAGTGTTTGTGTGAGAACGATGCTGGATTTTAATGTGAAAGCTGCTGTGTGGTAAAGTTGTGTGGGGTGGAGCAGGTGTTGCTTTCACACTGGTTTAACATCATGTAACCCTGTGATGCACAATGAATACACAATTCTTTAAAGCAAATCGTACAAGATACAATGATATATGTGAGCAATCTCTTCCAAAATAATGACATAGTAAGTATATGGCCTTCTTTGCCTTTACTTTGTACTTCATAATTTTTTTTTACTACATAGGTGTGATTTCTTACCTATGTAATTGCACTGTAACAAGAGTGATGTAAAATGATGTGAAAAAAAGAAAAGTTTAACTGTAGTCAGTATCGCCTCTCCCTATGTGCAGAGTACACAGTTTGTGTAGGGTACCAACTGCCAGGAGGTGCCATTCCAGTTGCTCAAAAAAGAAAAAGAAGAAAAAACTTTGTTATGTTAATATTAACATATACATAAATTAAATGGTTTAATATGATATAATATGGTTTAAATCTAGCTTCATTGAATAACACTGTTAAAATGCATAAAGTAATAAACAATTTACATTATTACAAATGCCTGCCAAGGGCACCAAAGGCCTGATAATTACGGTTGTTACAGTTACAGGACAAT
The DNA here is from genome assembly GCF_023724105.1 of Carassius gibelio. Lineage (NCBI taxonomy): Eukaryota > Metazoa > Chordata > Actinopteri > Cypriniformes > Cyprinidae > Carassius > Carassius gibelio. Next base: position 1,177,151 of record NC_068399.1, on the reverse strand, counting down.
CAAATCCTTTTTTAATATTGACCAAACATTTAATTTGAATATCCACTTAATTTTTAATTTTGGACACCTTTTTGTGATAGAAATGCTACAGCCTCTTAATTTCTTCAACAAAAACATGTGGACATCACACCCCTTACCAAAGGTAACCATAGTTTTATTGTAGTGATACTGCAAAATTTTATTTTGTGTGATTTCTGAAGACTTGAGACCATATCGGTGAATCGGCGATCTCAGACAGTAATCGATTTAAAACACCAAGAATCAAATGAATCACGATTTCTATAGTGATTCAATACATTCATAAACAGTAAATTACTATACGCACTTATTAATGGAGACCTTGAACAATGTTTGTGCCTCACTATCCTTCACACGCTCCACCGTTTACCGCCTGAGACTGTCACAGGATTTCGCTCACGCTCCGTTCATCTCTGACGCAGCTGATGTGTGATCTCTCCTCAGGACTCGTGGCCAGTAATACTAAAGTGAAGTAGCTTTACTTTTCTGTAGTTTGTCAATGGCTCTCTGCTTCTAACCAATGCCGTTACCTGAGCAGTCGAAAGCTGCGTGTTTATTGCATGGACGGATCAGAAATGTAGGTGTCTAAATCATACGCACAGTTTCATTGAATGATGAATGTGTTTTAACAATGCAATGATCTGAATGTACGAAGGAAACTGTTAAAATAACCACATCATTAAAAACCACCTTGAAATAAGAGTTTGAGGTTTATCTGATAATCAGATGCATGAAAGTAGAGTTTGTTGCTTTAGCAAACAGACATCTGGCACGTTTTCTCTAAGAATCATCATTCGCAGTGCAGCGATCGTTTACGTACCGAGTCTTTTGCTGTGCTGCATGCGCTGAATTAAAGTGACAGTGCATTGTTTGCTTTAGAAATTAACATGGATTGACACGGAAATGCAGTAATTTCACAGTAAATGTACAGTAAAATACAGTAGCATTCCTGTATGTGATGCAGTGCCATCTGAAGTCCCGAAGATCACAGGCATCCAGTATGGTTTTCCAGCCTTGACCCTTACACTCAGAGATTGTTCCAGATTCTCTGAATCTTTGGATGATATTATACACTGTAGATGATGATACCTTCAAACTCTTTGCAATTTTTCTCTGAGAAACTCCTTTCTGGTATTGCTCCACTATTTTTCGCCACAGCATTTGGGGGAATTGGTGATCCTCTGCCCATCTTGACTTCTGAGAGACACTGTCACTCTGAGAAGCTCTTTTCATACCCAATCATGTTCCCAATTGACCAAATAAGTTTCAAATTGGTCCTCCAGCTGTTCCTTATATGTATATTTAACTTTTCCGGCCTCTTATAGCTACCTGTCCCAACTTTTTTGGAATGTGTAGCTCTCATGAAATCCAAAATGAGACAATATTTGGCATGACATTTCAAAATGTCTCACTTTCAACATCTGATATGTTATCATTATTCTATTGTGAATAAAATATAAAATATAATTAAATATAATTTTTTCCATTGCTCTTTTACTCACAATTTGTAGTGTCCCAACTTTTTTGGAATCGGGTTTGTATTTTATATTCACAGATGAAAGTTTGGCACTTATGAAGTTATGTGCATTTGTTAGAATGAATTCAAGCAGGATAAATGTCAAGCCTGTGTCTGTGTTTATATTTTCTCTAAGCTACATGGTATTAAACCATATTTTAGATTTGACACATTTAATAGGTGTGCAGTATTATTTATATTATATGAATTATGTGTTATATTATTCATAAGAAATTGTGGTTTACTTTGCATCGGAGCATTAAAAGTGGTAGCCTATTTTAGGGGGGTAGGCTACATGGATTAATGCAAAATGTCAATTTTTGTAATATATTAGGCCTATATTTTAATTTATATCTTAAAATTCCTTTAATAAAACAACATGCATTTCTGTTATTCGTTACTTGTCCTTAATTTTGACAGATAACTTATTGGGAAAAATATTTGTCTGTACACTAAGAAACTCTTGCATGTTTTATTAATTATTTCCTTTATTTTAGTAAAACCTGAAGCACTGTATAATTTCATTACCATTATTTAGGCCTAATTAGCCTAAAACAGGAAACAAATAAATTAAACCTGCATGATTTAACTAAATCATGGAAACTTTAAAGAATGGACTGATTAATAAAACTCATCACGATTAAACTCAAGTTATCTCATTATAATCAACAAAATGCACATGATGTAAAAAAAGAGCTTCATTAACTGACAACATAAGTGATTTTAAAGGGAGCCTTCTTTACTTGCTTTTGGTGCTGGGAGATAGCATATGGCCTAAAAATGTGTTGTTGTTTTTTTCCCCCCTAATTAAAATCAATATTCAAATGACAAATAAATTTTAATATAGTTCATCATTCATTTACCAGTTATATTTATAACTGGACAAGATGATTTAAAAAAACAGTAACGTTATTACCTTAATGCTGGAAAGACCTTTATTTTTTTATTTTATTTTTATACTAGCCCATCATGCATCTAACCATCCACTTAGCGTTAAGAGCTGTTCAGATTAAAACAGAACAGAGTAAGTGTAAATATATTTTTTAGTCTATATTTCCATCTCGTTATGCTGCTGTTTTTTCTATACCGGATGCGAGAGTTGTCATCCCTCCCCTGCTGCGCTCAAAGTCTTTATGACATCACACTACAGTGTCAAATCATGTGAACGCAGTGTCAGTACATTTTGTCATAAATAGAACAAGGCATCTGATGGGGATCGTGTCCAGTGTATTTAACATCACTGGGTTTTGTTGCCTTTTGTTGTTTCACTCCACTCATGTCCGGTGTAAACCCGGTGTGCGTTTATTAATGGGTTATGTTACATCCATGCTTGTTTTTAATGTTGTTATTAAATATCTGTATTGACTGCATGATCATATCATCATATTATTTTCGAGCAGCAACAACTTCCTCCGCGGTCAGAACATTTAACCTGTTAGCCAGCACCCCCCATTATGGGACTCACAGCTGAAAGTGCTCCTAAATTTTAATTGTAACAGTTTTCTACTTCAGTGTGTTACAAACATAATTTTGGTGTCTTTGGAAAGAAGACAATTTGGGCTTTACTTTTTATCAACCAGATTTGATAATGCTCAAAAATATTAAAAGTTATAGACACTGAAGTGCCTTGAATTTTTTTTTACCACACTTAAATATTTTTTTATTTGATATAAAAAAACATGAAATGAGTCCTGGAGCAATCTAGAAAATTAATGGGTTGAAAGCCACATGTGTCATGAGTTTCTATTTCAAATCTGAATAATATCTCATGAAAAATGAGACTCCTGCAAATATTTTTCTGAAAATATATTTCCCAATAGTATTGAGGGCTTCTACAAACTATTTAGTCAGTAAACATACCACGGCATAGTTTTTTTTTTCAGTTATAAAACACTAGACAGAAACTTAGACATCATAAAAGTGATTTATTCTAGCACTAGAAAAATACAATAAGAATAATTTAAGTAAAATAGGAATAATAAGAAAAATTAAAAAAGATCCAACTTTGTTTTCCAATTATAGAACATGCTGAGATTGCTAGAAATGCATCATTTACAATGAATTATGATGCAAATAAGTGCTGATGTGCTGATGGCCACTTATACAGATGGTAATAACACAAATGTGCCAAAGTAAATAATCCACTCTCTCTATTAATATAGACGCGTTCACTTTGATAGCCATGATCATACAGTGATAGCGAGCTGATTTGGGCTGATTTGCACTCAAACAGATGGTTATCATGCAGATACATTCACATTCAACATAAAACACACTCTCACATATATAAAAACTGTTGAAAAATAAAACAAAGAAAGAAAAAGGCGATCGCTATAAGTTCCGCCTCCATCAGCTGAAAGGTGCGTCATGGTTTTTATGCTGCAAAACCATGCCGTGTTTTTACTACCAAATCGCAGTTTCCGACCGTGAGTTATTCCATAATGGACACAAATAGTTCTGTTGCTGAAGAAATGAAATGTAAACAAAGGAATTATGATCCATATTACAACGATATTGCTTCTTTGGACTAAACGTGCTTCATGAGATGTCGTTCAGTGGACCCTTACCTTTCTAACTAAACCGGGATTTACAGCTGTGGATGTGTTTATGACTCGTTATTATGACGGATCTGGTATGTACAGCGTTTCTAATGTTCATGTTTTTATGTGTACTGCTTACACAAATGTAGCAAATACAGTCTTTATAAGCTTTCCATTGAAAAACAGCGATCTGTCGTCGATGCTTGAGGCTTAGATCTTTATAATGATACATAGTTTATCAAGATTAAATTTGTCCGGTTTCATTTAATCTATTCATATATAAATAAATAAAATATTCGTAATATATATATAAATATATAAAATAGCGTAATATTCATACGCTATTGTGCCTAAAAGAAGATTCCCCTTCCAATTATTTTTAATCAGAATTCTTCAACTCTTTATTTTACAGTAAATTGGCTGAAATAATGAATGTTAATGTATCTCAGAGAAACTAAAACAAAAACTGATTACTATAATGGTAATCCTATAAATTTACCCTTTTCTTCTTCAGTAATTCTGTTTGTGAACTTTAGGTATCTTCAATAACTCTGTTTTGGGGGACCGAAGACACAAACTTCTGAACATGATGCCTGTATCATATCTATGTAAGCAACAGAAAATGTGAATTTGTAAAAAAAAGTTGACAACATGTGCATGCATATAATGTTTTCGAAGGGTGTTTCATGATCATCAACTACTGGCCTGGCATGTATGACATAGTTTTCTTTAGTGTTTTTTGTTTGGTTGTTTGTTTTCAATGAAATCAATATTTTTGTGTACATTTTACTTATTTTTTTACATGTTATTCTACTCATTTTGAATGGTTGCTTGTAACCAACTAATTTGATTATTTCTAATTAATTGTAATATGTTAAATTGAATTAATAATATTGGATGTCAAATTTTAAACAATTTTATTGAGTAAATAAAGTGAATAATTTTTTACAATGTAGGCTAGGCTACTATTAAGTGCAGGTCTCCAGACTCCGACTGGCTAAATTGTGTGAGAGAGTCAGAGAGTTCATGTCAGAGAGTTCAGCAAGAAGACAGCTGTAGGGAAAAGCTGTTCCTGAATCTGCTGGTCCTCATCCGGAGGCTCCTGAAGCGCCTCTCTGAGGGCAGGAGGTTACACAGTCTATGGTCAGGGTGAGAAAGTAAAGGACTGTTTCTTAAACCAGAAAACATGCAAGAGCTGTAACCAACAGCAAGTTTAGTTTTACTTTTATCTTTGTTTTGTTTTCATTTTGAAAAGCTTATCTTTGTTGTTTACATCACATGCTATGGAGGCCCCTTTTATTTATTTTTTTATTTTCTAATTTGATTCCTCAGTGTTTGCTTGCTAAATGTTATTAGTCATTAGGCTATTGCCAAATACAGCAAGTAGTCTAAGCATATGCCATGCCTCATCTTATTGTTTTTGTTAATAAACGTTTTGTAAGCTAGTCTGTCATTAAATCTTACTGTTTTAATGTTGTTGAGCATTTTAACTAAAAATAACAATAAATACATATTTTCTTTTGTCTTAAAATGTGAAAGGTGTATATATGTAAGCAAAACAGACAATAATATTTTATTGTAAAAACAAAAAAGAATGCATAATCTAAAGTGAATGGCTTATAATATAGAAAAAGAGGACCTCCTGTTCATAAAATTAAAATCCCAAATGATGATGAAAAAGAATGAGTTTCATGATAAACACTTTCTTTTCCATATAACCAGGCTATAAACAATGATAAAAGTTCTTTAGCATGCATTTAACAGCATGATGTCGCAAAAAAAAAAAAGAAAATTGAGAATTGCGTCCAATTGAGAATGCTAGTCGCAAAATGTAAATTATGTTATTAAATAAAAAACTAGAAAAACGAGTTGGTGTGCCAACCCACCCCACACTAAAAACTAGAAAAACGAGTTGGTGTGCCAACCCACCCCACACTATTCAAAAGAAGTTATGTAGTAAAATGATATTTGTTTTAAACTTTTACTTAGCCTCCAACTCACACACTGGCGATTAAAATCTGAGAATTAACTAGCCATTGGCTAATATTACCCAGCAGGCACACAACGTCATATGATGTTAATATTAGATTAGATTTTGGTCGCGACGTCAGGTAACCAAAATTCAATGTCAAGTCAACGTCTAATGACAACGTTAAATTGACGTCCAAGACCAACATCAGCTGACGATGATATTTGGTTGTTTTTAGGTTGTGTTATAAAGTAACCAAAATCCAACGTCTAGCCAACGTCTCAGGCCAACGTCACACTGACATCAAATACTGATATTAAGTCGTCAGGTATGGCAACCATAATCCAACGTTTTCTAGACGTCATAATGCCAACGTCCAAACAACGTCAAATTAAAACATCATTTGACGTTGATCTGTAGTTAGTTTTAGGTCGTGGCATTAACTAACCAAAATCCAATGTTGAGCCAACGTCTCAAACCAATGTCACACTGACATCAAATACTGATATTAAATCGTCAGGTATGGCAACCATAATCCAACGTTTTCTAGACGTCATAATGGCAACGTCCAAACAACGTAAAAGTGAAACATCATTTGACGTTGATCTGTAGTTAATTTTAGGTTGTGACATTAACTAACCAAAATCCAATGTCGAGCCAATGTCTCAAGCCAATGTCACACTGACATCAAATACTGATATTAAATCGTCAGGTATGGCAACCATAATCCAACGTTTTCTAGACGTCATAATGGCAACGTCCAAACAACGTAAAAGTGAAACATCATTTGACGTTGATCTGTAGTTAGTTTTAGGTTGTGGCATTAACTAACCAAAATCCAATGTCGAGCCAACGACTCAAGCCAATGTCACACTGACATCAAAAACTGATGTTTAGTCGTCAGGTATGGCAACCATAATCCAACGTTTTCTAGACGTCACAATGGCAAAGTCCAAACAACGTCAAATTAAAACATTATTTGACGTTGATCTGTAGTTAGTTTTAGGTTGTGGCATTAACTAACCAAAATCCAATGTCGAGCCAACGTCTCAAGCCAATGTCACACTGACATCAAATACTGATATTAAGTCGTCAGGTATGGCAACCAAAATCCAAAGTTTTCTAGACGTCATAATGGCAACGTCCAAACAACGTCAAATTAAAACATAATTTGACGTTGATCTGTAGTTAGTTTTAGGTTGTGGCATTAACTAACCAAAATCCACCGTCGAGCCAACGTCTCAAACCGAAGTCACTTTGACATCAAATACAGACATTTAGACATCAGGTCTGGCGACCAAAACCCAATGTGTCTTTGTCCAAACAATGTCAAATTCTAAAATCATCTCGTGTTGGTTTTAGGATGTAGTACTAACCAACTGAAATTCCTACTTAAGCCAACATCTGAAGGCAATGTCTTATATGTCAAACACTAACATTTAGTCATCAAGTAAAGTAAAAAACAAATTAACAAAAAAAAAAAAAAACCTTCAGGTCATCGTCTCAAGCCAACAACAATTTACAAATTTAGGAGGGTGGACGTAACCAATGTCAATTTACAGTGTACTTTTGTTCATAAGGTTATATGGAAGTTTTTGTTTGTTTTTGAAAGGTGTTTGTTCATCAAATCAAATCCATTAAGATTTATAATGAGGTTGTTGTATAAATATTACATTTGTAATTGTGGACAGCCTCACCTTTCAAGTAATAATTTTTGAGGCAGCATTTAGCACAAAGGAACTTCACAAAAATGATTGTGGATCAAATCCTGATTGAGGCAGCATAAAGATTAGGTCATCTAAAATGAAACAGAGGGTGCTTTAGTGATAAGTGAATATTACAATATTATTTTTTCACTAGCAATGACATTGAAAGTGACAAAAAAAAAGTAAAAAATGACCATTGTCATTTCCAGTGGTCATAGCTGACCACAGCTGTCAGATGACATCAGAGCTCAACTATCAGGATTGAAATGCATACATACATTTCCAACTGTATTGTTGGCACTTGGCAGTTTTGACGGTAAACTGAAATGTTTATTTTTATTTAGCCTTACACTATACCCTACAATGTGTTTGTAATTTTCCATTTGGCAGCATTATATAAGCAAGGTGATTGTCACCGTTGGTGCTGTCTGTGCACAGCTGTAAGGAACACTCAAATATATGTACACTGTTTCCATTAAAAAGTTAGTTTTTTTATTATTTAATAAAGTGGTTTCACTTTATTTGATGGTCCCTTTTGAAATGTATGTTATTGCATTGTTGCACCTATAGACATGGCCAAAAATATCAGCACCCTTGGTATATGATCAAAGAAGGCTGTGAAAATTCATCTGCATTGTTAATCCTTTTGAACTTTTATTTAAAAAATTAACAAAAAATGTATCCTTTCATTGGATAATAAGAATTTAAAACGGGGGGAAATATCATTATGAAATAAATGTTTTTCTCTAATACACATTGGCCACAATTAATGGCACCCTTTTATTCAATACTTTTTGAAACCTCCATTGCCAGATTAACAGGTCTAATTTTTTTTCCTATAATGCCTGATGAGGTTAGAGAACACCTGACAAGAGATCAGAGACCATTCCTCATCCAGAATCAGTCCAGAACCTTTAGATTCCCATCTTCATGTTAGTGCTTCTTCTCTTCAGTTCACTTTTCTCATTTTCTATAGGGTTCAGGTCAGAGGACTGGAATGGCTATAGCAGAAGCTTGGTTTTGAGCTCAGTGACCCATTCTTGTGTTGTTTTTGAGGTTTGTGTTTGGATTATTGTACGGTTGAAAGATCCAATCATGGCCCATTATAAGATTTCTAACAGTCACTTACTGATTTTTTATCTGTTGGTATTTGCTAGAATCCATGATGTCATGTATCTAAACAAGATACATGGACCAGGATCTCCAGCAGAAATAGGCACAGAAATTCAAAAATACCGCAGTTTATTCATTGTAGTAACGTTGCATACCGGCTCTCAGAGTGTTAAGTTACTTAGTCAGTAAAAAATCTTTTTGGAAACCATCATAATAAAGAGTTAGAAATTAAGCAGACATACTGTAATGAAAATCAGTTAACATGTAAGTGCAATGTTACTTATTTTCAACAGAATATTTAAAAGGTACTATGCAAATAAGTTTTATGATTTTATTTTGACCCATGACCCATTCATGACCAATGTTTATTATTAATTGATATCCAATCTTGTTTACAATATAATGCAATTCAAACACTTCCCAAACCAGTTAAAACAAGATGATCAAAACAGTTATTATTGATTAGTCTATTGCTTATAACAACATAAACTTGATGATATTTGTGTTGGAAAGTAAAGTAAGTGCATGAACACAATGCAGACATTACTACTGTTTATTGTACAGTTTTGTAATGTATAACTAATTATTTTGCTCTTTAATTTGGTCTGTTATATATATATATATAATAGCGCTGACCAGATTGATTGTTGCTTCTGACTGGGATTTGTTTATTATTTTATTTAAAGTACAAAAAAAAAATTAATTAGAAATATATATATATATATATATATATATATATATATATATATATATATATATATATATATATATATATATATATATATGATTTGAAACATCATCACATATATATATATATATATAAATATATATATAAATATATATATATATATATATATATATATGTGATGTTTCAAATTTGTTTCAAATTTGCAGTGTATGGATTTTGTGGATAACCACATATTCAAATTTAAATGAATGAAATGTTCCTTTTTTTTTTAATTGCAAACCCCCATGACCCCATGCCCTAACCATCATGCAAATGCGTTGATACCGCGCTATTGCGCCATTTTGCGACTCTTGGCGGTCTTTTTAAGGGGAGAATAAGTTTATCACAAGGCCTGCAGTGAGTGCACACTTAGCCAGCTTCGACTGTGGTGAGTATATCTGGAAATTTGATTATGAATGATGTAAAAGTGTTTATTACACCCTAATGATATTACATGTAATACATCAACATTATTGAAATAATACATCGACGTGTTTAGCTGTAAGGGTAAAGCCAATTAATTAGAAAATATTCCAGAAATAAAAATGAACATTAAGTCATTAAACGTTAGCCCCAGTTCAAATAAAGTTTAAACTTAAAAAGTATGTTTTTTATTATTATATTTGTTTATATTAACATTGTCTTTCGGCTTTTAATCTTGAAATTCGTTCGATTTGATGCTTTTTTCTTTCTATTTTTTTTTTCAAGCACGTTAGTTATTCAGATTTAATATTCTGCTGTATAAATCGTTTAATCCAAGACATCCACTTCCAATCAAACATTGGATTCATTTTTAAGCGATCTCCGTTATAGCTGTCAGATTTCTACACAGAATATAAAGAGGATCCTTATTTTTTATTATTCATTTTAAGCAAAAACAGCTTAGTTCTAGTTTCATATTTAGGGTTCAAATTCATCGCTGAGATCTATTATTAGTATTTAATATTGTGTAATTTCAGATGTTGTTGAGCTATGAAATATGAGGTTATAACATTTGTTTTGTTTTTGCTTTGTTTTGCATTTATCTCCTTGCCATGTTCTGAAGAAGCCATATTGTTGTAAGGTATGTTTTTTTTTGTTACACTGTTTTCATATAACATTAATTAGATTAAAATATTACTAGACTGAAGGTAGTTAATCTGATTCTTCTGTAACCTTATCACTCATAGTGGGTTTTCTAGCATGCTCTTCTGTTATCCTATCATTTTGCACTTTGCAGGTGTTAGCTAGCAGAAATGAATTAAATTAACATATAATGTAGCCTGGTGACATTTGACATTGGGCTCGTCTTTTTGTGCAGAACATTGCATGTCTTATCTCAAATGTTGGAGAAAAATTTGCTCAGAAGCTGCTAAAATTGCACTGGAATGTACTAGCGAAGATGATATCCATGACAATTTGGATAATCCAAATCAGTATGATATAAAAGGTAGTGAAAATTTAGCAGCAGAGGAAAACAGTACTTTACAGGAATCAGATGAACTTGGTGATACAGATTCAGATTTTGGATACAAAGATTATGTGTCAACTGATTCTGAACAAGGTGTAGAATCTGCAAAAGAAGATGAAGTAACCTTTCAAGAAAAGCTTGCTTCCTGGGCTACAAGAAGTAAATGTGGAAGGAGCCAAATTAATGAATTGCTTGGTATTTTGAAGCATGAAGGTTTAGAAGTACCAAAGGATTCTAGGACATTATTGAAAACACCTCGTCAAATCCAGATAGAAGACAGATGTGGTGGACAGTATGCCTACTTTGGCATTGAATGCTCTGTTGTCAAAATTCTTGATCGGAACATCAAGTATTTGGAAATATCAAACTCTGTGGACCTGTTAGTGAACATAGATGGAATTCCTCTTTTCAAGTCATCTAATTCCCAGTTATGGCCAATCATCTGTCGTTTCAGCGACTTTGAACCATTCATAGTTGCCATTTTTTGTGGTGAACATAAACCTAACTCTGTTGATGATTATCTTGAAGACTTTTTAGCTGAATACAGAGAACTACAGAGAAAACATATCACTTTGAATGGCCAAGAAATCCATGTGCACATCAAAGCCTTTGTATGTGATGCTCCAGCTCGAGCATTCTTAAAATGTATAAAAGGACACACTGGATATGATTGTTGTGAAAGATGCACAATTAAGGGAAAGTATAAGAACAAAAGAGTCTTGCTCCTGGGAGACTACCCATTAAGAACTGATAGAGATTTCTCTAATGGACTTTATGTTAATCATCATGTTGGAGTATCCCCTTTACTTAATGTGGGAATAAGATGTGTAACAGGTTTTCCTCTTGACTATATGCATTTGGTATGTCTTGGAGTTGTAAGAAGACTGCTATGCTTTCTGAGAAAAGGACCACCTAAATGTAGACATAGAGAATTGGGAGAGATTTCAACTCTTCTTGTGTCTTTATCTGGGAAGCTACCTAGTGAATTTGCTCGCCAACCAAGACCCTTAACAGATTTAGATCGGTGGAAAGCTACAGAGCTACGGCAATTCCTTCTGTACCCTGGACCTGTAGTTCTGAAAAAAGTGTTGCACAGGAATGTTTATGATCACTTTCTCTGCCTAACAGTAGCTGTATCAATCCTTCTGGACACCTGTGAGACAAAGCGTTCTGCTTACATGGACTATGCTAAAGAACTTTTAGATTATTTTTTAGAAAAATCTAAGCACATTTACACACCACTTTTTTTTGGTGTATAATGTTCATAACTTGAAACATCTGTCAGATGACTCTAGACATTTCATGTGTTCTCTCAATGACATATCTGCATTTCCTTTTGAAAATCATCTGCAAATTCTGAAGAAACTAGTGAGAAATGCCAAAAATCCTATCAGTCAAGTCGCAAAGAGACTTTCTGAACAAGAGAGGGCAGAAAGCCACAGAAGCAAGGTGTCAAACAAAAGCTGGCATTTTGTATCGGAAAAGAAGATAAATGGTTGCTTCCTCTTGCACAATGAAGACTTTGCCTTTGTTAAAGAAAAACGTGATGATGGCAATTTGTTATGTGATGTCATTTCCCAAAAAAACATGGAACATTTTTTTACTGCGCCTTGTGACTCCAAGCTTATTAACATTGTATATGTTAGAAACTTGGAGAGAGTCCAGAAACGTCGCAGGCTTCTTGATGTTGATGAAATTCACCGTAAAGTGGCTTGTCTACCCTTCAAAACAGGCTATGTACTTATGCCTTTATTGCACAGCATGGAGCGAAAAGACTAAAAAAGGGTAATTACTATATAGTGTGAATTAATAATTATTGTATAAAACGAATTTTGAATTTACATTAGTTTTCCTTATGCAATACATTTATTGTGAAATATATAACATTTGTTTCAACTGTGATATATAACAGAAAGGTTTGACCTCTTGTGCACATCCCTAATTTATATAGCTGTTATTTAAAATGTATAAAGTTAACGTTTTACTTTACAGGTGCCTTGATATTATAACTTGATATTAATTTTGATATTAATTAATTTTTCATTTTTAATTAATTAATTATATTTTATCTATATATTTATCTATATTTATTTTTTAATTCATTTTTAATTTATGTCAGTATTATTTGTTTCAGGATGGCTTGGGTAAGGGCAGTGTGGCAAGAGAAGAAAAGGCAAGAGGAAGGGACGTTGCCGGACACCTGGGTGGACCCAAACAACATGTTATTGTACTGGCCAAATGTTGCAAATGCAACAAAATATTTGAAGGAACGACGGCCACCATCTGATAGCTGGAGAAAGTTTGCACTTGTGAAAGAGAAGATTAGATCTGGTAGGTAATTTTACATGTTACATCTATTATGTACATGTTGATAATTGACCTGTCATATGAATGTTATACATTGACAACATTTTTGCTTTGCCATTCTTTCCTATTATTTTTGATTTATAGATTACTTTAAAGAGTGTGACAACTGTGAACTCACAAGTAGCACAGAAGCTGAAGAAGGATCACTGGAAGCAAAAAGAAGAAAAATATCGAAGAAATTTGAAGACTGTTTGACAGGTATGCCTTTTACTTTGCAGTTATCAGTCTTTTCTCTTCATTTGAAATAAAGATTATGCTGTATTGCTGGTGGATTTTTTTTCTGCTTGAAAGCCTGAAAGTTGGAGACTGAGAATGATCCCCATGATCCTTAATCTTCAGGCTCTGTAGTTTACATTGCAGTTGTAAATGAAAGGCAGTGATGTGAATATATATAGTATACCGTTGTGCGCCTCAAAATAATTTACCACATCTTTTGTGGTCCTTGTATACTTAAAGTGGAAAGATGGTCATAAGCATGTAAAGTTCAGATCTCTTGTTTACAACTCTTGCAAAAGCTGATATGGTTTCAATTTGTCTATTTAAAATTATCAGTTTAATTTAAAATGCTCCACATGTCCCTGCATATCTGAGTGGATTATTTCTGCTTTATTTTCTCTCTTTATTCTGTTATTAACTTTTCTACTTTTCCACCACTCGCTTCCTCCAATGTTCTTTCTGGTAGGAAAGTAAGGGATAATGGAAATTTAGCAGGAGAAAGGATGCTTACATAACTATACAATTCCAGCAACTTTCCTTCCTATCACACACCATGTTAGCAGTCACAATCATTGAAAATGTTTGTTTTTTTCTTGCTTGAACACATTTTCTGTTTATATCTGTCTTTTGAATCAGATCCTAGTTGTGACACTGATCCACAATTCGAAGAAGAAGATAACCTAGGAAATCGTCAGCTTCCAAACACTAGTGAAGGTTAGTATATATATATTTTTTAATACATGTAACAGGGAAACTACTTGTCAATAGAGTACGGGGGGCAGCAAAAAAAAAAAAAGAAGTAAAAAAAGATTAGCTTTTTATCTTTCTTATGCATTATCTTTGCTTTAAAAGTGTATTACATTACATTAAATAAGCAGTAAAATATTTTGTCAACAGAGCTAGAACTTCCTGTTGCTCCAAGGAAGGTGTCAAAGCTCTCCAATGCAAGCTCAACATCTTCTGTTTCGTCCAGGGGATCAAGCTCTGGCTCTCCATTGCCACTTGAAAAACAGACTTCAAAAGCACAGGGTTGGAAATCCTCTTACTTCCAACCTTAGTCAAATCTTAGACCATCTTCAGGTCCTTATTTAAGTCCTAAGTTAATTTTTAGAAATATTTTGTCTGAAAGTGATAGGTTCATACCCATAGTGAAATATCGTGTATTGAGTAATTTTGACCCATCAGCTTTTCTCACCCATTGATGAGAAAAAGCTGTGTGTTCTCCAAGACGTTGTTGTTTGCGGGTTTATATTTACTTAATTTTAAAAAAGAACACCACCATAATTCTTGTTGAAGTAAAGACTTGAAGGGTCAGGCTTGCACGTATTCAGAGTTTTAAGAAACTCATAATAAATAATTATTATTAATTGTTTAGATAAATTATTAATCCAAATAATTTTACCTGAAATTTACCTGAATCATTTGTCTTAACATGTAAACTTTCTGATTCTTGTAGCACCTGTGCAAACTAATTCATCACAAGAAAGCAGACAATCTGGGTCACCTGTTGATCAACAGTCCAGCAGCTCCAAACAAGATGGAAAACGCTCCCCATACCCAATGCAAGAAGCAAGTAAGTATTATATTTACTTAAGGGCATGTTGTCGATATGATAATGTAAGAGGTACAATTTAATTTTCAGTAAACACATTTTAGTTACTCCTCTGACAAGAAGTGTAAGACATTACACAAGTGTACGATTATGATCCATTTCAAAATTAAAATCAGTAAAAGACATTTTGATCAAATACTTTTTCAGTTTATACCGGCTAGTATACAGGCATGGTGCTGCACTTCTGCTGCTAGACAAAAATGTTGATGGTAAATTTTGGCACCTTTGAAATATGTTTTATTTTTTTTTCCTTAATTACCGTATTTTACGTAGGGATGGGTATCGTTAAGGTTTTAACGGTATTACTACTCTTACTGATACTGCTTAACGGTCCGGTACTTTAACGGTATTCTTATCGGTACTTTGTTTTGTGTGTATTGAGAACAGAATTAACATTTCTTTGCATGAGAGCTCACGCAGATCTCACAGACAAACGTCTTAATATGATCGCACATTAGAAATGTTTGGCGAGATTAAATGTGCACGACAACATTATTGAGCAAAAATACATAGTATATTATTTTTTTTTCCTCCAGTACCGAAAGCAGAACCGATACCGTCAGATCTTACTGATACTACGGTCTTTCATAATTTAGCCCCGGGGCCAGTTTAATACCGGGTTTCGGTACCCATCCCTAATTTTACGGACTATAAGTCACACTTTTTTTCATAGTTTGGCTGGTCCTGCGACTTATAGTCAGGTGCGACTTATTTATCAAAATTCATTTGACATGAACCAAGATAAATGAACCAAAAGAAAACATTACTGTCTACAGCCGCAAGAGGGCTGTTTTTTTTTTTTTCTTTGAAAATTATGAAATTCTTATGAAATTATTTGGCCTGCCCTGCAAATAAAGTACAATTTCTTTACCCGCCCCACCCACCCTCACATCACACGTTACGTTGCTACGTAGAGCTTCGTATTGTAACTATAAAAAAAACGAATAAAATATGAAAATATATATTCCAAATATTCAAAATAGGCTATAAGGAATTGCACGCAACATATATATATTTTTTGTTTTTGTTTTGTTTTTAATGGCCCGACCCAAACCGCCCCGCAAATAAAGTGCCAATTTCTTTAACTGCCCCAACCCGACACGCAGGGTCCGTGGGCTATGAGATGACCCGCGCATCACTAATGTGCATACATCGGTCTCTGGGACAGGATTTGAATCAACACATCAGATCACAAGTGGTCAACGCTAAATACAGGTGAAAACAAGGTTTTCAGCTTAATGTTTCATTATCCACATCATAGATTTCATAGGGCCCTAGTAGATACCACTTAATGAATTGTTTCCATCATGGCTCCTGAGAATTTCAACTCTTAAAATAGCCAAGCTGAAATAGACTCTTTTGGTGCTTTTCCACTGCATGGTACGGTTCCATTTTGGGGGGTTTTCCATACCTTTACCAAAACATGACCATTTTAACTCTGCTGATTACTGATTTGCCAGAGAAAATCATCAGCTATAGAAATTGCGACACGAGTCACAACATACCCTCCAGATTTAAATCTGTACAGCCAGATCGAACGCAAATGTTTTGTATGAGCACACCTTTTTTTAAACAACCAAAAAATGCTATTTCATGGTCTGTTGAGGAAGTACAGACTTTCCTCTCTTTGAAAGCAAAGGAGCAGATCCACCTAGAGGTTGATAGAACAACACGGAATGAAAACGTTTTTCAGGAGTCAGGGCAGTAGAGGCGGCAAACCATAATGACTGCGTGGAAACACAAGCCGAGCTGAGTTGTACTATGCAGTGGAAAAGCACAATTTGTTTTGTTTTGGGGGAAATCTCCTTCACCCCACTCCCTCAAAAAATATCTTGTTATTGTCAACTGAAGTAGTGCAAAACAAGTACAGAAAGTACATTCTGTCAACATTTTTTAGTGCATGCAATTCACAATTTAAACTATACAACTAACTATCTAAACTGGGATAAGATTTGATTATAATTTTTTGACAAGTTTTTTAGCTAAGAACACAAGTCTGTCAACTGTCTGCGGTTTATATATACATAATAAAAATGATTCCAATATTAATGCTAATATTCGATACAGTGCCCAGCCCTCATGCAACATGCCAGATGTATAAGGTACTAATTCTGTTGTTAGTAGGCTTATTTGCTGAATGCTTAGATTTGTTCACCGAGTATGGAATAAAATTATCACAGTAAACTAGCCTTTCTAGGCCATCAGCACAGACACATATGTCACATCCAGATAATTATTGTATTTCAGACTTAAAGGAAAAGGTGAACTAAATTTGTAGATTGTTTTTATTGTAGTGGTGAAATTGTGCATTGATAATGTTTCTTATTATGATTTTTATTGGCTTCTGTGCCTTAGAATTCCAGAGAAAAGTAATGGAGATGCTTGTTGAAATCCGCGAAGACATCCGCTCATTAAAGAACAGTGTGGGTGATGCAGAAATGCATACTGTCTCAACGATTCCTGCCCAGTCCTCAACTGTTGAGGAACTTAATGTCCTTGATAAATCCCTCAACTGCTTGGATGAGAAGCTGAGACTGGTAAGATAATACCTATTCATATCTGTCATGCCTTAGGACTGTCTGTGTTTGTTTTCTATCTTTGTTCTCCCTCGTGCTCCCTTATACACATATTTGGTTTTCCTGTTCCTGTTAAGTCTCCATTTGGTTAATTCAGTTCCAACAGTGTCTGATTAATAACCTTGTTTAGTTTTTATCTTGCCCACTAATCTATATTCATATTTATATAGATCAGTGAATTTGCCATTATGATGTCATCTAGTGACATTTAGCTACTTTCAATTGAAAGCAGTTGGCAATACTGCTTGTGTTACCCCATTTGAGAAGATAAAAGACTCTCTTTGAGTTTGACCCTCATCTCCTTGTTCCTTGTTTTGCCACAGAAGGAAACCATGACTTTATCTGCATACCATAATTTTTATAATGTGATGTGTTAACACATACAGTACTGAACACTGTTAACCTTTTTTGTGGTTAAACAAATACTTTACCTATGATTTCAGAATGATAGCTTGTCCAAATTTGGAGGGATACACCTGAAGGACAATGTCAAGAGGGTCATGGAGAAGTAAGTTGTTATATTAGCAGTCCTCAGCAGAATCATGTCTTATTACATCTGCCACTTGATATTGTCAGACAAGCTGAAGTTAACTATCTTTTATCAAGTGTTATGGAGGAAACATTGCTTGACAGTTTTTTTTCTTTCTTTCTATCAATCTATCTATTAGGGGTGTGCTATATGATGATTTTTGATCGTGGATTGATAAAAATTTCTCTAAGTTCTGCTTTTGAAGAAATATCATAGTATTGCGCTAAAGTGCACATTTTATCAGCTGCAGTTATGGAGCCTCCGTCATATACTGTACAACGCCACATGCATTCACAGGAGTGTTAACACAGCGGTAGAGTTAATCTCTCATTATTTGCATGTGCTTTTAAATGTTTCATTCACACTCTAGTTTTTTTTTTCTAAGCGCTGCACACACCCGAAACATGAGTGCTAAAGCCTGTCAAACAGCATCTGATCATTGAACTAAGTTATCTTTTGCGCTAATGCCATCAAAACACACAAGGTTAAAAATATATAAATGCCTGTATATTAGATGCGTGCAGGTCTGAAAGTGACAGTAGGCCTATTAAATATATAACAGAAAGCTTGAAATGTCTAATTTCTTTAAATGAAAATATTCAGACAAAAATAAATAGGCTACTCTCTGGTTATGTAATCCATATGAAATGTGCATTTCTCTCTGGCGTTCATAGCGAGTCCGCATCGTCAACTTCATCTTAGCAGCGACACAGAAAACACCAGTTTATTACTAAACAATGAAATGTCTCCTTGCTAATTTAGACACATTAATAATCATTACCGGTTCTTTGTGGAAAGCTTTATGTGTGTGGTCATAACACTTATTATCCTGTAGGCTATAGCCTATTTAAGTAATTACATTATTATAAAGGGGCAATGCATTTACTACTTGTAAAAAATGTGGGTCGGGTACAATATTTTCTTGTTCATTTTTTTTGCGATCCTAGTTGTGGGCGGGTTAGTTGAAAACTTCGGTCGGGTGCGGGTTGTTTATACATTGACCCGCACATCAATTTTATATATATATATATATATATATATATATATATATATTGAAGAATGATGGTAATCAAACTATAACATATATTTCTGAAACTACTTTTTGTAATGTATGTTTGGTGATTTTCTCATGTAACACTATAATTGCATTACATTTTATTTTGGGGTTATTTCTCAGATAAATTTCCAATTAACTAATCTCCACATTATGTAAAAATTTTAAAAAAGTTACTTAATAACTATACTGTGATGTATATTGTTACCATGAAATAGAATTACTCATACTGTGAAAAATAATTTTGGTCATACTGCTCACCCCTACTTGTCAGGATACTGTTCTGCATGCTGCAAGTGTAAAATAAACTACAATACCTTATGTGAGATGATCATCTGCTCAGATAAACATTTATTAAATAATCCATCCATATTATCCATTGGTGTTGATTCAAATTTGATTCTTTGTCGAATCTATTAAACCTACCCACCATGACCATCTCTCTACCAGGTTAAATAGCAACACCCATAACAGTTTCACACACAACTTTTTCACATTTATTTTTTCCCTACTTGTTTTCCTAATCTGCAATTTTGAGCACATTTGTCAAATATGCAAAGCTGATACAAATTAAATGATTTTAAGCTCAAGTTAATTTAAAAAATAACTTACCAGTTTTAAAAGGCAATAATTTGGATTATTGATTTAATACAGAACGTGATTTAGATTGCTTGTTCTGCAATAAGGTAAAAACCTGCCAGTTTTGGTGAGCCCATGACTTTTGATCTAGCACCAAACGGAGGACCTATGTGATATCTGCAGTATACTAGATTTGATGAACCTAACACAAATAATAACAACTGCCTCATGATGTCTCATGTATAATTAATTGTTTGGGCTCTTGTATCCGCAGGTTGATGACAAATGAGGTCATGGCCCGTTTCAATATGAAGGGGGGCAAGGGGAAGCTTGCTTTTACCAAGCTCAATCTTTACACTGTTGTCTCAGGTAAAAATAAATAAATATATACTAAAAATATTAGTGTCGCATCACTGTGAAAAACAGGGTTGTTTAGTTTCTATTTTGGTGGTTTAGTAAAAACCAGTAACCACATATTGTAATCAGCTGTGATCGACACTGCACTGTTTTAGCGTACTGTTTTTATTGTTTTCTTGTGAAACTGTGGTAACTCTGCGGGCTTGTCAAAACAAATTTTCAGAGTTACTCATTTGTCGCCCTGAAATCACACAAAAGTTCATATATACACTTTTTGTTAGTTGGTAGGTCATTCCTGTTTGCCAGCCTACCTTTCTGTTTGAAATTCAATGTTTACTGTAGTGCATCATATCCTATATTTCTTATAAATTTTAATTTTAAAATATTTCTTACAGAGAGTGTCCAGAAAACATCCAAGGAGACAGAGGCAAATATTGCAGCAGCCATCGCCTTTTGTTTAAAATATGCCCCAGACAGGGTGGGTGGAGGTGGCAGGAAAAAAAGCTGTGAATAAAACTGATGTTAATATGCTTTGAAAAATATTCAGTTCCAATAAGGTTTGTGTTAAATTATTTTTTTTTTTTTTAATGTTCTGTTCCAATTATGTTAATAAAACAAACAAATAAATCCTATCTGTTATAATCCAGTTCATCTCTTTGTCATTTTTTCTGATAAAACCACCAAATATTTGTAAATTCCATTTTCAGATTAAGTTAAACTATTATTTTTGCTAATGTCTTAAAATTTAATAATTTGGTGTTGTCTCACATTGGATCTTGATCTCTCTCTGATCTTATTTTTGCAGTGTCTTGTTTTTTTGTTTTTTGTTTCCTATGTTGATTTTTATTTTACAACAAAATTAAAGGTTTGATGTCATGCCAACAAAAATCATACTTACCATATATTTAAAGTTGGAATTTGCCAGCTTGACAATTTGTTCTTGGTTTTTGACAGATACTGATTTTAATTTTATTTTCTATCAAAGCGCAATGTCTCAGATGTAGGAGATTGATGTCAGTCTGACGCTGGGTTCTGACATCGATCCAATTTAAATTTTCAACCAAAATTCAACATATGTCAGACGTAGCAGATTGACGTCAGGCTGACGTTAACCAAATTGACATTTTCCACCAAAATGCAACGTCTTACCAACGGTGGAGATTGACATCAGTTTGACGTTGGGTACTGACTTTAATCAGATTTTCAATTTCAATCAAAATGCGAGGTATTGCCAATGTTGGAGATTGACGTCAGTATGACGTTTGGTTATGACGTCAACCAGATTTTCAATTTCAACAAAAATTCAACGTATTGCCAACGTTGGAGATTGACGTCAATCTGACGTTTGGTTATGACGTCAACCAGATTTTCAATTTCAACCAAAATGCAACGTATTGCCAACGTTTGGAGAGTGACGTCAGTATGACGTTTGGTTATGACGTCAACCAGATTTTCAATTTCAACCAAAATGCAACGTATTGCCAATGTTTGGAGATTGACGTCAATCTGACGTTTGGTTATGACGTCAACCAGATTTTCAATTTCAACTAAAATGCAACGTATTGCCAACGTTGGAGACTGACGTCAATCTGAAGTTTGGTTATGACGTCAACCAGATTTTCAATTTCAAGCAAAATTCACTGTATTGCCAACGTTGGAGATTGACGTCAATCTGACGTTTGGTTATGACGTCAACCAGATTTTCAATTTCAACTAAAATGCAACGTATTGCCAACGTTGGAGATTGACGTCAATCTGACATTTGGTTATGACGTCAACCAGATTTTCAATTTCAACCAAAATTCTATGTATTGCCAACGTTGGAGATTGACGTCAGTATGACGTTTGGTTATGACGTCAACCAGATTTTCAATTTCAACTAAAATGCAATGTATTGCCAACGTTGGAGATTGACGTCAATCTGACGTTTGGTTCTGACGTCAACCAGATTTTCATTTTCATCCAAAATGCAACGTCTGACCAACGTCGTAGATTGACGTCAATCTGACGTTTGGTTATGACGTCAACCAAATTTTCAATTTCAACCAAAATGCAATTTATTGCCAATGTTGGAGATGGACGTTAGTCTGACGTTTGGTTCTGACGTCAACCAGATTTTAATTTTCATCCAAAATGCAACGTCTGACCAACGTCGGAGATTGACGTCAGTCTGACATTGGATTCTGTCGTCAACCCGATTTTCATTTTCAACCAAATTACAACGTCTGACCAACGTTGGGATCCAATGTCAGTATGACGTTATATTGACGTCCGGTGCCTGCTGGGTAGACATCATTCAATCGCCCGGAGTGAAGATTTAGTTGCATATGCGAGTGATTTTGTCATGATTCTGCC
Organism: Carassius gibelio; assembly: GCF_023724105.1. Classification (NCBI taxonomy): domain Eukaryota; kingdom Metazoa; phylum Chordata; class Actinopteri; order Cypriniformes; family Cyprinidae; genus Carassius; species Carassius gibelio. Next base: position 1,154,467 of record NC_068399.1, on the reverse strand, counting down.
TTCATGTCCTGACTTTTCTCTAGTCTTGAGGCAGAATCATGACAGACCCGTGTTTTGTGTACAAGCACATGGCCTTGTCTTTGGGCCATGTGCTTGTGTTGTCTCGCCCCCTTGCCCCGCCCCCTTGTTATCCTAGTTTTGTCGTGATTGCCTTATCTGTGCCACCTGTTGTGTCTTAATTAGCTGTCCTATTTAGATCCCCTAGTGTGCTCTGTCTTTTGGACGGTTCATTGTCCCATACTGAGATTGTTCCACACCGTGACTGTTCCTACTTGTGAGTGTTCCACATGTGATTGTTTCTACAGATGTGTCTCTATATGTTTCTGTATCCTTGAAGAAGTCTTTGTATTACCGTGAGTGTTTGTTTGTAGTTAGTGTTTGGAGTCCTTGTTTATATTGTCAGCCCAGTCCTGTTTAGTTATTTAGTCTTTACACTAGTCGTTGTTTTCCCCCTCGTGGGTTTTGTTTTCCCCTTTTTGTACAATAAATCCTGTGTTGGCACTTCCTGTCTGCATCGGAGTTCATCCCAACCCCCCAACAAAAGTGCAGATATTGTAAAATCTAAATGTAAATTTGACATAAGACACTCATGGACCTTAAAAGTACGGTTACCTCCTCTGTTCAGTAAAAGAGGCCGTTAAGCCATCCGTTTCTAAAGCGAAAGCCGCCTCCATGTATCTTTCAATATAAGCTCTTTTGTTTCTGCCTTTCATGAAACCTAAAAACACTAACACTATACATACACTACCCGCAACTGAACAGTAATATACCAAATATCAAAACACAACTTTATACGTTAAACCTAAGCTTAACATAAAACAAACAAAACCGCCTCCAAGTGGCGATGAGACGCTGATGAATGGGAAGCGGAGAGAAAGAGAGCACCGCCATTGCCGCCTCGGAGCCTTTTATCCGGTATCCCCGATGACGTCACATAATTCTCGCATAAGAAATCCTCCCACAACGCCACCTACGGACTCAGAAATAATTAATCACACAGATACACATTACAGTCCCTATTTAGGTATTGTGTGTAATATGTATATATTTATATTTGTATATGAATATCTGAACATAAAAAAAAGGTTTCTGCTTGTAAACAATAACATTGTATTCTAGCTTCGTGAATTATTTTTTTAAACACTTGAATGTGGGTAAGTTTCATAAATAGAAAATAAACAACATTTAGTTAATAGGAGTTTATCAAGACCCCAAACCTTGACAGTCATTATTAGATCTTCATGGGTCGACATTTTATTCCATAAAGTTACAGTTTTGATGCTGTTTTATTTCTAAAGATCTTTTTAGAATACATGTGTTCGTATCTGTTGTTTTTTGGTTTCTTCTTCACTTGTGTTTTTTCTTTTTATATTCTTTACACAAGATAGCACCTATTATCGTATAACAATGAAAACACGGATTCCCGGAGCACAAGTATAGCTCAAATATATTTAGACTATTTCTAAGTATAGGTCATGTATACTTAAATGTCATTTAAAGTATATTTCTGAGAAGTACATTAAAATTAGACTAAAAGCAGACTAAAAGTATACGTTTTAGTTTAAAAGAAGTAAAATAATGGCACACTTGAATAAACTCATTTTGCGTAAGGGTTAGCAGCTGCTAATATTCTAGCACTGTAAGAACTCTGCTCTGATGCCTCTTGATCTTTTATATACACGTTCATGGCAAACTGCCACATCTGTCTTGTTTGTGTCCTCAGGAAGGCAGAGAATTAGGAAAGGCATCTTCTGTTTCACAATGCTGTATTATTGTTGATACAACATCCAGCAAATTATTTAATCTAAGTTTCAAGCCTTTCATTTGTGACATTAATGTGACTATAGTGGCAAAAAATGTGTTAGGACTATAACTTTCAATAATAAGGCACCTTTTCAATTGGTTTATATTTTGTGGCATAATCCTCTTTAATCTAAACATTCAATTTATCCCAATTTTGGGGGGGATTTCTAGGCATTTTTCACAGTCCTAGCCTATTAATCTTCATTTCTCACAATTTATTTTGTTTAATGTTTTTGTGTGTCTGTGTAAGTCAGAGTAAATTGTGATGTGAATAAAGTGTCACGAACATGCAGCCTTGTACAGAGGACCAAGGACAGGATTTTTCATCCAAAACTAATATATATATATATATATATATATATATATATATATATATATATATATATATATAATTATTTCTATAAAATCTGTCCCAAATATGGAAGCCAGTTTCCCCCACAGTGGATAAAACACTGATCTAGTATCTCTTTTCAAAAATCCCTCTGATTACATAATGTCTTTCAGTAAACAAAGAGTCTCAGACATGATCCTGGGAAGAAAATGAAACACACACAGTGCTGCGTACAAAATCACAACCCAGTAAGAAGTGTCTAATGATGCCCATGTCTGACTTATTTCTGATTACTTAAAGTAATTTTAATCAATTGAAGGCCCTAGTAATTTGCCACCTTGACATCTTTAAGATGAGTGGAATAAAAAGAACAAGGTCTATTTTATGGGACTATTTTAAAGCTTGGAGAACAACTTTTCTGTGATGTATCATGAGAAAACAGTGAGAATGGCTTCATAAAAACACAATTTGCATATTGGTTAGAGTTGGACTACTATCAAATATGTAACACCTGAGGAAAAGCCAGAAAGTGTGGTGTGTCACCGGCTTCCTAATAACTTTAAATATTTTAAATATCACACATTCATCTTCTTGTTGTAACCAGCAGCTTGTGCTGGAATGAAGCTAAACGCATGTGATCTCAGTGTAATCACATATTGTCTGATGCTTTATTTCTAAACCAGAAGATGATTCTTACATGTGTGAAAATGTTTCATGTCCTGACAGCAGAACAATAACACACTGTAACTAGACTCTGCTGAGTGTAAAATTGTGTCCATCTCTGAGAGAATACCTGAATGTAAAGAGAAACATCTGATGAAGGAGCACATGCCGTTAAGGGCTGTCTTGTTCTTTTAGACTGTCACTGGTTAAGCAGACTCTACTTGTATTTAGCTGTAGCAGCTGCCGTTGATTAAGGACATATTTGGTTTCATATCACTGATCTGTGCATCATACTGGGAGCATGTCAGTGGTTTACGTATACAGTAGGTGGCCATCCAAAACGGTGGTTCTACCGCCACCGCCGCGTCTGTAAAGTGCATCTGTGCTTTAACCACAAATTATCAAACAAGCGCTTTAAAGCACATTTTCGCAAATAGACGTCAGTTTTGCCTCGCTGATGTGTTACATTTGACTGTTTCAGTCAGGGAAAATAAAAAAAAAACACTATAGTTAAAATATTTAATATTCATAGAAGTCCTTATGAAGTGCAGTATTATTCATATAATACATTATTCTAAAGAAATTGTGGCATCAGAGCATTAAAAGTCTATTTTACTGAGCTGCTTATATTTTAATGTTATGGGAAAAATATATTTGTCTGTACACAGATTAAGAAATTGTTGCGTGTTTTATAAACACATTTTTTTTTATTTTAGTTAAATGTGTGGCACTGTAATTTCACTGTATATAAATATTAATAAATTAAACCTGCATGATTTAGCTGAATCATTGAAACTCTAAAGAATGGACGGATTAATAAAGCGTCCTCACGATTAAACTCAAGTTATCTCAACATAATCAACAAAATGCACACAATGTAAATAAGAGCTTCATTAATTGACAACTTCAGTGATTTTAAAGGGAGTCTACTTCACTTGCTTTTTATATAATTTTATTTTTTTTTAAAAGCCAGCCACTTTTAAATGCAGATGTGTATCATATTATTTGCTGCGTCCCTGATGCTGAGTGCGAAGCACAGCATTTATTCTTATTTGACTATTTATTATTATTATTTTATTTTGGATAATTGCATGTAAAAAATGGTTTACTTTGTAATTCATATGCAAAATGAGAATTATTATTCATATTCAAGTGTTTGTGCGAAAATTATTAATAATCATGCATGACAGTGACATGTCATCTCGATCAATTGAATTTTTTCCTGATAATGAAATAACTTAAAATTGGGGTGTCTCAGAGAAATATATCTACAGGGGTGTCTCATGAGAAATATATCTACAGAAAGCTTGAAATGTCTTTTAAACGAATCGATAAAAAAAAGGATTATGTAATACGTTTAATTTCTCTCTAAAGGCGTGTCCATGTGGAGAGAGCCAGCACTGTGAATGTTATCTTGCAGCCGACAAGAAAACATTTGTTAATTAATAAAAATAAAAATGTCTCCTTTTTCACCATTATTAGTCTTCTTCTGCCTGTGCTTTGTGGCAAACTCAATGCATGTGCTTCAGCGTGGAATATATTAAAGGGACACTGAGTAGGAATTACTCCCATCTAGTGGTGAAATTGTATTTTGCATTCAAACTAATTTTGCTCTCCAGCGCCTCACTTTTTCAAATGCGCGTTGCATCTACGGTAGGCGATATGTACCAAAAAGCTTTGACAGGATGTCTTCTAATAGCACTTCGTCGAGTTTTCCTTCAGGTGAACAGGTGTGTTATTTCAAACAAACTGCAACATGACAACTAACAAACGAATGTTACAGTATGAATTACTGACTGTGGAAAACATGAAATATTGTAATTAGTAGTTATGTCTAATTTATTCGTTATATTTTCTGAATTATATGCATTGTTAGATATTAAAAAAAATAATATAATATAGACTGTAACACTGACTTACCTGTCGAGAAGAAAACTGGCCACTTCAGCGTCTCTTTTGAAATCTTTATCAAGCATTAGCTCTTTCCACCTAGAAAAAGCTTCCCCGACATTAACTCTTGTTTTCTGTAATCTACGGTCACGTTTCCTTTTACGTTCTATTTTTGACTGTTTTGGCGACGATGTTTTCTTCTCCTGTGGCGCGGCATATGTATGGTCCATAATAAGAATGCAATCCAGACTTTTAAACTTGCCGGTGCAGTTTCAAGCGCCTCTCACTGCTCTGCACCTGCGTTTCTGGCTCTGACCGAAAACGCGTTGTGGAAACGCGTTGGCTTAGTACTTTTTGTCCCTCTCTGCTATTATAGTTTTGCAAGATGGCGGAACTACATGGAAGCCTCCGTCAACCTACCCGTCCCATGTATATAAAGATAATAAATTCTTCATTTACAAGGATTAGTTTAAACATTGGCATAGGTATTTGTACACCATTGAGGGCATATTTATGAATAAAAATATTGATTTTAGATAATAAAATACCTAAAAAGTTACTTATTGTCCCTTTAAGGCTCATTATAGATGTAAATTTAATATAAACCTGCGATTAGTTGAATAAAGACAAATGAATGACTAGTCAAATCTAACTTGGAGGCAGACCTATTAAATACCCTCTAGACATCTCTGTTAAAACTTTTAAAGCATTTTATACACGTTTGCATAAATTCTTCTTTCCGAAAGGTGATATTCCTTAACACTGATTTTTCCTCTGAAACATAAAAATGAAAATTTAAATAAAATCAATATTTTTTGTTTTGAGAATGGCCAACCCTTCTCTGCAGATATTGTGCTTCTGGTTTGTGTATTGTAAATACAAATGATAATAATAATAATAATGTGTCCAAAAGCTCTGGTGTTTTTTTGTCATGTCTGTAATGCATGTGAATTCCCAAATCTAAAAAAGCCTATAAAACATGTTCATAGACAGATACTTTTGTCACGATCATTAGATGGAGTGCCCATGAGCTTCAGTAGAGGGCATTCCACTCAGGACCATTCCACCTATCAACCACCAGATGTCACTTGGACACTAGCACCTCTCATACTGTTGCACCACACCCAAACTACATTACCCATAAGTCACTGCATCACAATCACCCTGCCACACCTGCACCTCATTCATCAGCCAATTTCCTTGCCACACCTGCACCTCATTTACACACACATATAAGCAGCACACTCACTGCGAAGTCTTGTTTAGCCAGTCTGACATTTCAGAGCGGTTTCCTTGTGTTTTCCTTCTGTACCTGACCTTTGGATTGTTTATACCGACTCTAATTCTCTGCTGCCTGCCCCCAACATCTGCTTGTTCCTGTTATCGATTCTGATTATCCTTACATACCTGAAGCCATTACTGATCATTGCCTGTCTGACCATTCTCATCATTAAAGTTCTTCACATGGATCTGAACGTCTCTTGTCTCATCATTACAGAAGACTTCGCCATACCAGGATCCAGCAGCCCGGTATCCCCTTGTCACTGAGGTATCGGTTCCTGTTTCAATGTCGGCATATCACCAATCCAGCCTAACCACAGATCCAGTTGACCTGCTGTTAAATCTAAAGCAAGGAAATCGATCTATTGAGGACTATGTTCAACAGTTCTGTGAATTGGTATATCGAGTTCCTCTAGACGATGAAGTCTTGTTTAAGGATTTATTCCGTTTTGGACTCAATGAACCAGTAAAATCATGGTTACCTAGACAGGATTTTTCGTCCAAGACTAATATATATATTAGTGCTGTCAAAATTAGCGCGTTAACGCATTCGATTAATTTGAAATATTTAACGCGTTAAAAAAAAATAACGCAATTAACGCGGTTGCAGTTTTTTTTATTTCCAGTTGTGGCCTATGTGTGTTCAACGTGCAAAGAAATATGGATAAGACCAAGGAAGGACTTTTAGACGGAAAGTTTCAGTATAAAACTCTTCAGTCTGCCACAAGAAACATTACTCTTCATTTAGTCTGCCACAAGAAACAGCAACATTAAAATCATGAACTCAAATGTCATTGTTTAAAAAACACAAAAAAAACAATGACTGTAACAGTGCGTAAATCAGACCTTTCTGTAATGCTAACGTTAATAAGCTTAAAGGAAAATAACGAAATAATTGTGTAGCGGAGTATATTTTGTACACAGTGCCGCGAACTGTCAATCACTCCTGTACGCGTGCATCACTGTCCTCCTCGCAGCTGCAGCAACTTGCGCTCTCTTCATCAAGCTTTAAAACAAAAAGGGGACAAAAAGATCTTATTGTCTTTGTGCATAGGCTATAGATTAATTAGATAAATGAATATCTAAATTTGTGCCTTGCCGTCTACGGTATTTTTTTAGAACTTAGAAAAAAGATGCTGCAGCCAATGAACAGCCAGCGGGGGCTGCAGGACGACTCAACCTCCGCAGACAGTTTTTAATGTTTATCAGACAATAAATACTAAAGATTTTGCTTTAGTATAACTCACAACGAGTTTCACACACCTTCTCCGGCCGCGTTGAGTTGTTGACACTTAACAGTGGGAAAAGCGACACATGCGCTATTCACTTGTATAACTTAAGGGTGAATGGGTAATGTAGTTTCTGCTCTGGGTGGGATGAATAAGGAAGCTTGCATTGTGAAGGGCGCTCTGAAAATCGGCAGTGCAGGTAAAAGATTAAAACCTGTATTAAAACAGATGTCCAAATGAGCGTACCGGTACGCTACAAGCACGTTCTGGGCGCACGGAGAGGTGGCGGTACGCTCAAGAGCTATATTTGGAAGTGGCGGTACTGAGTACCAGTGCATACTGGCCAACTTAAAGCACTGGCAATGACTATACTTTGGAATTTTTTTGCAGTCCACTTAGAATTCAACATGGAAATCATTTTTGTTTTTTATTGGCATTGATTGTTTTGAAATTCAAATGATACTTACATGCCTGTGTTTTTATTTCTGTAATAAATATGGCTTTCAAGCCAACAGTTAATTTGGAGGATATTGATGGTTTATTGCAGGTATGTTGTTTACATGAGAAAATCTGTGTTACAAGTTAAACAAAAATTCCAATAAACAATCATATTTTGAATTTAAATAGTTTCTTTGTCTTGAGTTTACATTAATTATTTACATTTTACATTTACATATCCAAAAAGTTTCAGTCTTTTAATTGCGATTAATCGCGATTAATCGCGATTAATTTTAAAAAATTGTGCGATTAATTAGTTAATTTTTTTTAATCGATTGACAGCACTAATATATATATATTAAATTATTTCTATAAAATCTGTCCCAAATATGGAAGCCAGTTTCCCCCCACAGTGGATAAAACACTGATCTAGTATCTCTTTTCAAAAATCCCTCTGATTACATAATGTCTTTCAGTAAACAAAGAGTCTCAGACATGATCCTGGGAAGAAAATGAAACACACACAGTGCTGCGTACAAAATCATAACCCAGTAAGAAGTGTCTAATGATGCCCATGTCTGACTTATTTGTGATTACTTAAAGTAATTTTAATCAATTGAAGGCCCTAGTAATTTGCCACCTTGACATCTTTAAGATGAGTGGAATAAAAAGAACAAGGTCTATTGTATGGGACTATTTTAAAGCTTGGAGAACAACTTTTCTGTGATGTATCATGAGAAAACAGTGAGAATGGCTTAAAGGTGCCATCTGTAATGTTTGGCAAAAAAAATCAAGTCATACTCCACATTCCATACCAGATGGGGGCAGTATGCCTCAATAAAGTGAATTGGTCTACTCTAGAGTAACAAACAAGAAACGGCATAGTCTCTATGCTCGGCCCCTACTTTCACAACAACACTACAGCCATAGCCGAAGCCTAACTGTGCGTTCACACCCCCCGCGTCTAGAGCGTCAAAAATCGCTCTTGCCACTCTGCTCACGACGCTGCAGAAAGATTTGTGAGCGCTCAGACGCTCTAACGTAGATCGAATGCTTATTTTGTATTTAAAGCGGCCGCAAAGCAAACAAACTTGTTGATCTCGTGCAGACTAACCACAAGGAGTTATAACCTCATTAAATATTGTTGTGGACGAAATATTAGGATCCTTTACTTAAAATGAACAATCTCAGACACCTTGGTCCACGTATCACTTTTAATTTATTTTTTATGTCCCTGTAGGCAAACAGGGACACATCATAGATTAATACAAACGCTAAACAGCAATAATCAACCTGTCCTTTATTCTGCTTGGAAACTAATGTGCCAACTCTCAAGCATTCACCGTGAGACACACGCAGTTGACTCTTTTCACACGCTTTCACGCCACACATCAATTTTTTCACGCACAGAAAAACCACGGAGCAAAGAGGACACGGAGACCAACAGACTAGACAGAGCAGGTTAGTTATGATATAATAATAGGGCTGTGCAAAAAATCGAATGCGATTTTCATGCACCTCTCATCAGTAAAGACGCTCCTGTAATTAGAAGTATATCTCCAGCCTGTGCGTTCAGATCAGGGTTGCCAGGTTGCACAACAAATCCTGCCCAGTTGCTTCTTAAAACTAGTCCAAAACTAGCCCAATCGCGTTTCCGGGAGGTTCCCCGATAAAAATTGCTTCCTGAGGTTAAAATATAAATTTTTGGGAAGGGTTTCCCTGATAAAATTAGCATTTTAGGGGCTAAATATCACGTTATTGGTATTGTGATTGCTTCAAACCGCGGACATGAAAAACAACCGCAGACTTGGCAACACTGGTTCAGGTGGAGCGGCAGTTACTACACAGAGCCGTAGTCTACCAACAACTAACACAAAATCGCTTTCAAAATCGACAAAGAATCGCCTGCGATTTTAACATCGATGTTGTGTAGATTGTCAGTGAATTACGGCTGTGTGTAGTAAATGCCAACCAGTGTTGCCAAGTCTGTGGTGGTTGTTTTTTATGTGTGCGGGTCGCAGCGACCCCAATACAAATAACGTGATCTTTAGCCCCTAAAATACGAATTATACCAAGGCAACCCTGCTAAAAAACGTATATTTTAACCCCGGGAAGCAATGTTTTATCGGGGAACCTTCTGGGCTAGTTTTGAGTAGTAACTGGGCAGGATTTGTTGTGAAAACCTGGCAGCCCTGATCTGAACACACGTGCTGGAGATATACTCCTAATTACAGGAGCGTCTTTACTGATGAGATGTACATGAGTAAAGACATGCACAGCCCTATATAATAAAATGGGTAACGTTAAGTTATAGCTAGCTAATTATCTAACCCGGCTACGGTTAGCCAACGTTAACATTAGCACGTTTATCGAACAGCCTTCGATACATTTCTATGTTATAACTTCCCGAAAACAAATACACAAACATATAAAACAAACTTCTAGCGAAATACTAACAGCATCTAACTTACCAATGCAAAAGAAATGTTGCAAGATCGGAGTCGAACCTAATTTCTTTCAGGTCCATCAGTTGTCTCCAGCGATTAAAAGCAGTGCCGATGTTTACTCTTGATTTGTGTTTCCGAGCGCGGTTGTTTCCCTGTAGCGGGTAACGCTCTCTTCCCTGAACTGAAATGAACTAGTGGGCTGTACTTTCCACATGATTGACATCAGGTTCAAGTATTGTGTATTGTAGGTTGGCTGGTGATTATGTTGCCCGCATACCGCCTCCCATGGCCGAAACTGGTATTACGACACCTGTCGGGCCGGGGCTAGTAATGCTAATGCTAATTAAGGTTGATATCTCTGCAGCACTATAACTTGACATTTTTTAAATGACATCATAGCCCTTATTTCTTCTCATTCTTTTGATGCGTGTAGGTCATGTTATGGATATTTTTACCTAAATTTTTGCATATGGCACTGTGAAGAAGTGACCTTCTTCAACGCTGTAAGCGGCAGCACTGGCACGTATTATATGAACACGCACACACATATACAATCATTACTCACCCCTCCTGTTTCAGTTTGTGCTGCTATCGGCATAGCGGGTGCACATGCTTGCTTGGTGGCACTCGGTCAGTCATCCACCCTCTTTTCTCTCCCTCAGTTATCATGCCATCCATATAAATCACACATAAACTTTGTCTACTGTTCTATGTTTTGTTTAATCGTCTGCGTTACATGTTCCCATAGCCGGGTTACTAGATATTGTGCTGGCGAACTAGAGGTTTTGGAAGGCGATCGCTTTTGACGTCATCGGCTGGCGACGCGCCAGCGCGGCAGCCTAGGATCCGGTGAAACCATGTCTGTTTGTGTGGTGGGGTACCCGAGTATTTCGATCTGTAAATAGAAACAGATTGGTGACAACTAATATATGGTGGTTTTGTATTGTGGTTGCAAATGAGTGGTGATTTGTTTTAATACATTACCAAGTGAAGTTTTGTACAAATCTTAAAGTGGATGATTAAATAATACTGGTGGAACTTACCTATTAAGGGTCGTGCCTGAAAATGGGCGGAGTCTGGTCTTTAAATCTTTGCGCTAGACTTCAGATGGGGCTTGTTAACCAAGTCGAGCAGACGTGCTGTTGAGGTGCCGTGAGCTAAGAAAAACCCCTTTGTATATTGGTAGATACAAGTGGAAAATGTGTGTATATTTATTATACCGTTATTTTGTTATTTTGTTTTTATATATATATATTGGTTTGGACTGAGCATTGGTCAATATCTACACTGCTGGACTGTTGTTTTATCGGTGCACGTGTGAATAAAACACCAAGTTACACTGAAGAAAATCTGCGGGTTAAGTCATCTCTTTTGGTCTCGTCTTGTTGGGGTTTTTGAACATTAACACGTCCCGCAGTAGACTGAGGAGACCCATTCTGGGCCTATCATAGTCTGCTGCATCACAGGCACCTTTAATATAAACACAATTTGCATATTGGTTAGAGTTGGACTACTATCAAATATGTAACACCTGAGGAAAAGCCAGAAAGTGTGGTGTGTCACCGGCTTCCTAATAACTTTAAATATTTTAAATATCACACATTCATCTTCTTGTTGTAACCAGCAGCTTGTGCTGGAATGAAGCTAAACGCATGTGATCTCAGTGTAATCACATATTGTCTGATGCTTTATTTCTAAACCAGAAGATGATTCTTACATGTGTGAAAATGTTTCATGTCCTGACAGCAGAACAATAACACACTGTAACTAGACTCTGCTGAGTGTAAAATTGTGTCTATCTCTGAGAGAATACCTGAATGTAAAGAGAAACATCTGATGAAGGAGCACATGCCGTTAAGGGCTGTCTTGTTCTTTTAGACTGTCACTGGTTAAGCAGACTCTACTTGTATTTAGCTGTAGCAGCTGCCGTTGATTAAGGACATATTTGGTTTCATATCACTGATCTGTGCATCATACTGGGAGCATGTCAGTGGTTTACGTATACAGTAGGTGGCCATCCAAAACGGTGGTTCTACCGCCACCGCCGCGTCTGTAAAGTGCAATTGTGCTTTAACCACAAATTATCAAACAAGCGCTTTAAAGCACATTTTCGCAAATAGACGTCAGTTTTGCCTCGCTGATGTGTTACATTTGACTGCTTCAGTCAGGGAAAATTAAAGAAAAACACTATAGTTAAAATATTTAATATTCATAGAAGTCCTTATGAAGTGCAGTATTATTTATATAATACATTATTCTAAAGAAATTGTGGCATCAGAGCATTAAAAGTCTATTTTACTGAGCTGCCTATATTTTAATTTTATGGGAAAAATATATTTGTCTGTACACAGATTAAGAAATTGTTGCGTGTTTTATAAACTATTTTTTTATTTTAGTTAAATGTGTGGCACTGTAATTTCGCTCCCATTATTTAGGCCTAATTAAAACAAGAAATGAATAAATTAAACCTGCATGATTTAGCTGAATCATTGAAACTCTAAAGAATGGACGGATTAATAAAGCGTCCTCACGATTAAACTCAAGTTATCTTAACATAATCAACAAAATGCACACAATGTAAATAAGAGCTTCATTAATTGACAACTTCAGTGATTTTAAAGGGAGTCTACTTCACTTGCTTTCATATAATTAAATTATTTTTTAAAGCCACCCACTTTTAAATGCAGATGTGTATCATATTATTTGCTGCGTCCCTGATGATGAGTGCGAAGCACAGCATTTATTCTTATTTGTCTACTTATTTATTATTATTATTTATTTATTTTGGATAATTGCATGTAAAAAATTACTTACTTTGTAATGCATATGCAAAATGTGAATTATTATTCAGATTCAAGTGTTTGTGCGAAAATGATTAATGCTCATGAATGACAGTGACATGTCATCTCGATCAATTGAATTTTTTCCTGATAATGAAATAACTTAAAATTGGGGTGTCTCACAAACATGAGAAATATATCTACAGAAAACTTGAAATGTCTTTTAAACAATAAAAAAAATCAATAAAAAAAAAGGATTATGTAATCCGTTTAATTTCTTTCTAAAGGCGTGTCCATGTGGAGAGAGCCAGCACTGTGAATGTTATCTTGCAGCCGACAAGAAAACATTTGTTAATTAATAAAAAAAAAAAAAGTCTACTTTTTCACCATTATAAGTCTATATAAGTCTGCCTGTGCTTTGTGGCAAACTCAATGCATGTGCTTCAGCGTGGAATATATTAAGGCTCATTATAGATGTAAATTTTATATAAACCTGCGATTAGTTGAATAAAGACAAATGAATGACTAGTAAAATCTAACTTGGAGGCAGACCTATTAAATACCCTCTAGACATCTCTGTTTAAACTTTTAAAGCATTTTATACACGTTTGCATAAATTCTTCTTTCCGAAAGGTCCATAATGGAGATATTCCTTAACACTGATTTAAATAAATTTAAATAAAATCGATATTTTATGTTTTGAGAATGGCCAACCCTTTTCTGCAGATATTGTGCTTCTGGTTTGTGTATTGTAAATACAAATGATAATAATAATAATATTAATATTTAATATTTTTTTGTCATGTCTGTAATGCATGTGTATTCCCAAATCTAAAGCCTATAAAACATGTTCATAGACAGATACTTTACTGATGTCTGGACCATGTTTGGGATTTAGAAAAACATAAAGAGATAGGCTACATTCTGTGAGAATTTATATTTCACACTCTAAAAAATACTGTTTAGATGAAACAAAATAAAATATTTTTTTTTAGTTAAGGCAACTTCAATCAAGTTATTATAACTAATAAACTTTATTGCGCTATACAATAGTCAACATTTGAAGTGTATCAAACCTTTCTTCAACGTTATTCTAAACCCAAAATGACGAGGAAATTGTTCTACCTTGGCTTAACCGGCTCTGTAAGTTTGAAACCCTCATAAGACACTGTCTATATGAAATACCAATAGATTCACACATTTATTTCGACCCTCACAAGCCATACATAACTACTTCTGAAAACCCCAGCCACCTCCTGCTTAACTGAATTTGGTCTGTTTTTTGGCTGTGAGGAACAATGATTTGTCATGGCTGAAACATGCCTGCACTGAGCAGCACTACTCTTTGTATTCATTATTTTCTCGCAGCCCATATTATTATTTCCACAAGACCTTAATGATAACAAATTTTCAATTGATAATTAATCATTATTTTTACGAAATGCATTGTAATTTGTGATCATAGATGTTTGCGGAAGGCTTTAAGACCAAGCGGAATCCTCTGTTCCCGCAGCTTCACTGTCTGCGGTTTGACTTTACTGAATCAGATTGAGGCGAACTTATTGATCATGAGCCCAACATTTAGAGGGCAGGAAAACATTAATTCTACCTGAAGGAAGACGTATTTTATTGTAAGTTTATGCTGTTAAATAGAGAGTTAAAAAAAAAAATAGTGTAGGCTATTTTTAAACATGGACCTAATTATATTGAAGTATAAATCCTAACGTTTCATAGATCTTCAGTTGTTATGCTTTAAAATCCCATGCCATTTTTAATTTCACAGTATTTTCACCTTCTTAATTACTACCCCAATTCTATAATGGTAAAAAAAAAAAAAAAGTTTTTATTATTATTTACATTTTATTTTTACAATAATTGTAGCCTATATTGTTGAAGCAAAACAATTATGATAACTTTTTAAAGGCAAGCATATTGTCACGGTTTACGCTGCCGGAAGGAACACGGAGCCGAGGATAGATGAAATTAGGCTTTTAATATATACCATTCATGGAGCACAACGATAGACACACGTAAGTGAGTGAGTTAGTCACAAGTGAGGAGACCCGACAAAACAGAACTGAAAGGACAAGGCTTATGTACAAAAGGATAATTGGGGAAACACAGGTGGATGGCATGACTAAATTAACAGGGACATGGAACACATGAGGAATAGAATAGACACACCTGGGAACTAATCAAAACCAAACACGGAAAGACACAAACTGGGTCACGGGCAAAAACACACTAAATGAGTCCAGGTGTGACAGTACTCCCCCCTCCCGGTAGGTGCGTCCTCGCACCGTAGAAACAACAGAGGGAGGCGTGGGTGGGAACTTGGGAGGAGGTTCCGGTGGAGGACGGACTCCCAGGAGGGGGCCAGCAGACAGGGACCACAGAAGGAGGAGCCAGGGAGGAGACGACGGAGGAAGGAGCCAGGGAGGAGACAGGAGCAGGAGGAGCCAGATGGTCCACCAGAGACCAGCCAGGACGGAGATCCAAGGTGGAGTCGACGGCGGGAGGAGCCATGGTGAAGGAGGGGTCGACGACACCAGGGGGCCGACAGGCGGGGACTGCACCGGTGGGTGAGGAGCCCAAGATGGAGCAGCACAGCCGCAGAGCCAGGGTGACGTCGAGGATCCGGAGGGCCTAGGTGGAGCTGAAGGCTCAGGCGACTAAGGTGGAGGCAGGGTCCTGGCAGACCGCTGTGGAGCCGGAGCGACCGAGGATGGAGGTGGAACTGGAGGGAAGGAGGAGCCTGACAGAGCCGGAGGGATGGAGTGACGAGGTGGAACCAGAGGAGTGGAGTCCCGAGGCGGCGGATGGTCGACGACTGACCAAGGTGGAGCCGGAGGGACGAGGGAGCCCGGTGGAGCAGGTGGGATGACAGGCCACGGTGGAGACGAGGGAGCTAAGAGCCAAGGCGGAGCCGCTGGGTCGAAGGACCGAGGAGGAGTCCAGGGCTCGGAGGCTGGAGGCGGAGACAGGGCCTTAACGCACCAAGGCAGAGCTGGAGACTGGCAGTCCAGCGGCGAACCACCGCGCCCCGATGGCGCGGACTGAGGGTGAGCTGCGGGACTGACTGGCACCAGCAGGGATGACGAGGAACTGGCTGGTCTAGGAGGAGGAGAGAGGAGAAGGATGGGAGGATCAGGACTGGACGGAACCAGCGAAAGAGGAGTAGAGGGACCAGCAGGTTTGGGAGGAGGCGGGAGAGGGAGGCTGGGAGGGAATACAGGAGGCACAGAAGATTCAGGGCTGGGCGGAACCAGCGGTGAAACAGAAAAATCATGGCTGGGCGGAACCAGCGGAGACACAGAAAATTCAGAGCTGGGCGGAACCAGCGGAGAAACAGAAAACTCAGGGCTGGGCGGAACCAGCGGAAATGGAGCAGAGGAGATGACTGGAGGAGGTAGGGGTGGGAGACTGAGAGAGTATACAGGGGAATCAGGGCTGGACGGAACCAGCGGGGAAACAGGAAAATTAGGGATTACCTCCATAGACCAGTCCATCAGATCCAGAACTTGCTCCATATGACTTTCAGAGACTGCATACAGCTCACCCTCAGTCGCAGGAGTGTGGGCAGGGCTTTCCTCCACGCCCTCGATCTCCACGAGGACTCCCACGATGCACGGTGTGGCCGGCTCACACACCTGGTCAGTCGCGCTCTCGAGATCCGGCTCCCTGTCGGTGAATGGCTCGGGCTCTGCGGCTGCGGTGGGCTCTGGCTCCGTGTGGCGGGGTGGTGGCTGGCTGGTCTCTGGGTCGGGAGTGGGACTGGCGAGATCCTCTATGGGGCAGACGGTGAAAGGTGAGCCATTTCTCGCCAGAGTCCACTCCACGAATGCGGCGAAATCCTCCCGAGGACCATCTTCGGGCGACAACGCTCTGCACTTGGAGTTCAGGCTGGTGTTGTAGAAGATGCAGAGCGCGTCGTCCGGGTAGCTGGTGGCATTAGCTAATAGAAGAAACTGTCTGGTATGGTCCTCGAGAGAACGTCCTTCCTGCTTCAGCAGGAGGATGAGGAATTCGGGACGATAGAGGGGATCCATAGAAACTAAGAAAAGAAAAGACTGTGAAAAAACGAAAGCAAAACGGAGGGAAAGACACGCGGTTTTAAACTTTCTTTTTAGGTCGGGTCTTCTGTCACAATTTACGCTGCCGGAAGGAACACGGAGCCGAGGATAGATGAAATTAGGCTTTTAATATATACCATTCATGGAGCACAGCGATAAACACACGTAAGTGAGTGAGTTAGTCACAAGTGAGGAGGCCCGACAAAACAGAACTGAAAGGACAAGGCTTATGTACAAAAGGATAATTGGGGAAACACAGGTGGATGGCATGACTAAATTAACAGGGACATGGAACACATGAGGAATAGAATAGACACACCTGGGAACTAATCAAACCAAACACGGAAAGACACAAACTGGGTCACGGGCAAAAACACACTAAATGAGTCCAGGTGTGACACATATATATATCTATATTATACAAAATATATTATCATTACAAATATTTGGATCGTGTAGTATATATATATTAGTGGTGGGCATAGATACATTTATTTAATCTTGATTGATCTCACTGTAATCTTGGAATTAATCTACATTAATCTAGAATAAAATGGCCCATTTAAATTCTGTCGAAGGCATTCAGATTATGTGTGCTACCCAAATAAAATAATGACTAAAAGTAACATTAAGTCAAACCAGGTGGTGCATTAGACCAGGGGCTCATCTCCTGTTTCCAAAATGCATCACAAATTGCTTGAGAAAGCTGTAAACTAATTCCACATTGCACAAGGTGCAAACAACTTTACGGCTGTTTCACACATAATCTGTCTGCAGTGCGTATGCACTGTTGCATAGTTGCATATTTTTTTTACGCACCCATGTTAATGGATTCCAGTGTTCACGCGGATGCGGTCCGTCAGTGTGTTCCAGGAGCGTTGTGTCTGCAGCAGTGCAGCGATCGTTCACGTACCGAGTAGTGGACTGCAAACGCGTCATGTGTGAAAGCACAATGAGTCCGTGCTGCTTCTGCACCACATACGTAACACACACGAACTGCATACGCACTGCAGACGGATGATGTGTGAAACAGGCTTGTGTCGTGTCGAGGTTTCTATTGGGAAGCTTCTTTAAAATAATAATAATAAATTCCCTAAAGCAAACCCGGCGGCATCTTAGCTGCATCCATGTTAGCACGTCACATTTGATGTGTTAATTTCACAGTAGGCATACACACAGGTTTAAAGACTCGTTCTCGCCTCCTCCAGATTCTCCTACAGACTGTAGCCTAAAACTATCCCACATTTTGAAATGTTTTTAAAAACATTATGGTTTTTAAGGATGTTACAATGTATAATTTTATTGTTGTGTTACTTCGTCATTTCAACCTCCATTTACAAACCAACATTTTACAATTACATTCATTTCGCAATCCGTCCCTTTGCGCCACCTGGTGGTAGTTTTGCAAATGATTTTAACACGTGACTGATTTGCAGTTGACGCCGCAGCCTTGCGGTGGTAATACCCATTTTGGATGTCTACCTACTGCATGTGAACTGATATCAACTGAACATTTTAAAAAGCTCAGTTGAAAGAGCTTCAAAAGTTAAAGTGATGTTGTTACTGAGCTCAGTAAACTCTATTAAATCTACTCAACTCTGCAATCTTCTTTAAATCTGCACACTTTAAAGGAATGTATTTTGGTAATACTTTATTTCAACCCAGTCTCATGGCAAGTACATACCTCTGGGTACTGCAACACCGGTTTTATGTACCTTACTGAATGTTTCACAGCAGTTTCAAAGATAAAAGTCTACTGAGTGGCACTAAAACACAGGTTCAATACATGATCCCTGGCATGTTCTTATTATGTTCATATAGGGACGTATTGCTGTATTTTATTACACTGCTTCTGGTACGTGATGCGGCGGTTCACAATTCAAATATTCAGGGACTGTTACTAAAAGTTAATGCTCTGTCGTGTTAGAAATATACCTTACACCAAACCCAACCCTAAACATAAAAACTGTTCCCATTTCAACTTGCTTAACACTTTGTAGAACCATGTTTTCACGGGATTCAAAGCGGAGTGCCTCGTAACAGTTCTGAATTCTTTCTACTGTTTTTTCTTTCATCTGGACTGCAAATGAATGAAAGGAATCTTTAAAAGCCGGTAATGTTCTAGAAGAGTGAGAACTCTGCTCTGACGCCTCTGGATCTTTTATGGCAAACTGACACTTGTTTGTCTCCTGCAGGAAGGCAGAGAATGAGGAAAGGGCAGCTTCTTCTGTTTCACAATTCTGTATTAGTAAATGAAAGAGTCATGCCATCATCAGTAAAGCCACCACACCTGGATCCCCGTTCAATGCTGTTCAGTTGATTTACTCCTTTCTTGTGAGCAGGTAAAGCTGTGGAAATGCATCATCAGAGTCATGTTTCCATTGTCATTGGACAGCCGTAGTCACATTTCAAGCTCAATTCTGGGGCTTCATCGTGATTCTGATGGGCTTCCTTGAGGTGAAGGCCCACCGAATTTAAGAGAGTGTTGGTGTTGCTTCTTGATTTCATGAATTTAACTATGAGCTAACACCAACGTTTCTGTCATGACAGCTTTCAGAGTGTTTAGCATGCTAGTGGGTATGAGCTCATCCACAAACATTATGCAACATGTACGTAATATGTTTTATTAAATGAAATGATGAAAACATTACTTATGTATGATTTTAACCATTCAAAGCATCCCAGATGTTTTTTTTTTTATCGGTTTATGTGAAATATTTTATTCTATCATTTAAAAAATGTTATGAAAACATTGTTTAATGAAATAAGATCCACATGATATTGCTGTATTGTATTTTTCTCTCAGGAACATGCATAAAGGAGACCAAGCCAAGTCAAGCTTGTGTTTAAAATATATTTTAATGAAAAAGAAAGAACTTTGTAACTTTGCCTTACATGTCATAATTTAATGTGTTAAAATTATCATTTTGCTGCTGTCATTTTGAAATGATTGTTTTGTAGACTTCAATGGATAATAAGATAACTAACTGATGAACAGTTTCATCTTAAATCAATAGATAATTATTCATGTGGTGAGATGTTGTGTAATAAGTGACTGCAGCTTTGTGTTGAAATATATAACTCAATCGTGTAATAAGTGTGATAATGTACAACTTCAAACTAAAATATAGCATCGATTTTGGTGATTATTTATTTTTATGGGATGCTAACTTCACGGAGGTTTGTGTGTAAGTCGCTTGAAGCAATAGATGAATGAGTCTGACACGGATGCGTCTGAAATCAGCAGAAAGAAAGAAATCTATCCAGTTTTTCCAGTCAGCTTTAGGGTTTATTTAAGACTCTCTCTTCACACTTGAACACATACAGCCTAATTAGTGACTGGAAACTGGTAGGTGTCCCTCTTTTCCTGAGTTACTGGTCTTCTAGTATTTATAGTTACATTTAATTTAAACATTGATTGCAGGTTTATGAGTGATCAGATGAAACTTTGTCAATCACATGTGCTCATTCTGATTTCCAGTGACAATGCATTCATGTGCTTTTCTTCTGATGATGGCTTTGGCTCTTCATCTTGCTTTACCTGCGGTAAGTTAGACAGTCATTAATGAAGAAATATACAGCTGTGGATGTTTTTAGACTAAATCTATTCTTTTTATCTGAGTACTGTTTTTATATCTTATGTTCTCAGGTCACATTTGAGGACGTTTGTAAGTTCAGCACAGTCACATTGATCAGTTGTAAAGTTATATTAATGTTTCCAGTGCTCAGGATGTTTTCTACCCTGTTTTATCTATTCATTATTGATGTGATTTATCATTTATCATTTCACTTTCATAGAGGTACATTTTCTCTAGCATTGCACACAATACTCACTCACTCTCTTTGTATTTTTTTTTTGTTGAATTCAATATCATTTTCTCAAAGCCATTAATGAAAAATGGAAGAGCATTCCGAGTATAAACACAGGTAAAACTATTGTATTATCTCAAGAACCCAACATTTATATTAGCAGTTATGGTAACTTGTATTTAAATTTGTTTCGAAATTATTGTTTTTATTCAAAAATGTATTTACTGAAATACTTGTATTCATGCATATTTACTGTGAACTGAACTCTCTTTTAGCCTTAGATTTAAATCTCACAGAAGGAGACATCATGGAGGTGTGTGTGTGTGTGTGTGTGTGTATGTGTGTGTATTTGTGTGTGTGTGTGTGATCAGGACACTTAAGTTGATCTCTTTAAAGCCTAGGGATGGGAGCACTGTTGCTAATCAGTCCCTGTGGGGTCTTCCCGTCCCCTATGAGCTGAGTGGAAATCTCAGTAAGATTTCAGATTTCTCATCTTTTAAATATTGAATGTAACTTTTCTATCGTTGTGCACTCAGTTTTGTTTGTTGTTACAGGTGTGAACGACAGAGGAGTCATTCTGAGAGCCTTCGAGCAGTTCAGACTGAAATCTTGTGTTGACTTTAAGCCCAGAGCAGCAGAAGAGTTTTACATCTCTGTGGAGAAGCATGAAGGGTACGGTGCGCTTCTAGTTAGTAACCAACAAATATTAGTAATGTATTATAGATTATGCTGATATTCTGGCATGTGCTACAGTGAAAGAGTGAAATATTTCAGTTACGTCAAAGGTTCAGACTTCTATTAGTTTCTATAACACTTGTTGTTATAACATTCAAGGCCCCACTCAAATCTGGTTGGCCGGCCCAGGTGCTCCAGGTGCTCCAGGTGTCTTGTGATTGGCTTGTTTTTATCTAGCAGTGGATCTTGGCGTGGGCAATATAGGCAGCTGCCTAGTGTCACTCTCTTCAGTTCTTTATATTTAATTTGAGCCGATTTCAATAGCGTTTTGTTATATTAATGACAAATTTCATGAGCGCATCCATGTAATGTGTGAACACAAATCTCTCCACTCACAAGCAGATTTCCTTCGCTTTCACACAAAACTGGACGTGTGCTTTTAATTAAACGTAGTTCTGTCATGAATTGGCTCTGCTCTCTCAGATATCGTGTGCACGCTCAGAGTTTGTCCTCGCATCATTGAAGACCAGAAGATTATTTTTACTTCAGGTGACGAGTATATCCCACTGCACGCTTATAATAGTCAGCCTTCGCTAGTGATTTATTTTATTATCTAATACTTCTGAGTTAAGTGTTTATTGTGAATGCTATGTGTTGAGTGACTGTGAGTTATTCCACAGCTGTTGGTCGTATATCGGACGCTCGTCTCCTGGAGGACAGACTCTTTCCATCGGAAAAGACTGTGGAAGAAAAGGCATTGTTGAGCACCAGTTTCTCCATGCTCTGGGACTCAACCATGAGCAGACGCGATATGACAGAGATGATTACGTCACAATCAAATATGAAAACATCAGGAAAGGTTGCAGCAGCATTTTATAATACATTTCTATTATTGTTTTAAAAGGAAGTATTGTATTGTAAAATAGTAATTAGATTGATTTGCTTTCCATGCTTAGTGTCAGTATTACTAAAGAGCACTTATAGGAAATAAGCCTTGACTTTTGAACAATCACTTTAATAACTGCACTCTCATTTATGTTTAGGATATGAGAGTAAATTGAATAAACACAGTGAGAAGGTGTCCTCTACACAGGAAACCCCATATGATTATTACTCTGTGATGCATTTTGATAAAAATGCCTTCAGCAATGGTAACGGACCCACGATCATAACCAAGAGTCCTGAGCTCAAAGACGAGATCGGACAGCTAATGGAAATGAGCGAGTATGATACGATCGAGCTCAACCAACTCTACAAGTGCAGTGCGTATTTCACAGCCTTCATTTAATGTGTTGTTTTCTTATTTTGTGGATTCAAGTAAGACCCTAATGAACTTGTGGTCGCAGTATTTGAGGAATGGAAATGGAAATTCAGCAGTGTTTGTTTGTTTGTTGTCATCACAGATTCCTCCGTGTCTTTCCTCGATCACTGTAGTTTTGATGATGAATCTCTGTGTCAGATGAGCGTCTGTTCTTCTGCTGGTGACGGCTGGCAGAGAGTGAAGTCAGTGAGTGGCATCAGTGTGACCGACCACACATACTTGGGCAAAGAACAGAACGGTGAGATCCATGACAGTCAGTCAGTGAGTAAGTCTTAACTGGCAGACAGAAATGCTTCACTTCCATAACAGTTTCAGTTCCACACAGCTGTTCTGATGCCTGCAGGGACGTCTTTCTTCATGCACTTCAGCGCTGAGGGCAGAAACGAGGGCGATTCAGCCAGACTGGAGAGCAAGACAGTGACCCCTACGAGACAGTGCAAGGTCCAGTGCCTGCAGTTCTACTACTATCACAGCGGTCATGAGTCTGACCAGCTCAACATCTGGATCCGAGAGCAGCAGAATCCAGCAGACAGCAGAGGAGCTCTCAGACTCATGGATCAGATCACAGGTCCGTCTCTTCCTGCACAACATATAGTCCTGTCATTCAGTGTCACTGACCTTCAGTTTCTTGCAGAAACCCCTGGGAATTACTGGAAGCTGCATCATGTGCCGCTGAACGCAAATACATCTTTCCAGGTTGTGTTTGAAGCACGTAAAGGAGCTGGAAGCTCCAGCGGAGGCTTCTCACTGGATGATATCAATATTTCAGAGACAGACTGTCCCTTCATATGGCAGATACGAGACTTTGAGAAGGAACTGAACAGAGGGTTGTGGATTTGGAGTCCACTGTATTACTCCAGTGATGGGTATCGCTTTGTGGGTTCGTTATCGTTGTCCGGTAATGAACTTGTAATATTTATTCCTCTGGTATCTGGAGCACATGATGAGCAGCTGCAGTGGCCTTGTCCATGGAGACAAATCACCGTCCAGATCCTGGACCAGAATCCACACATCCAGAAGCGCATGTCCTTCGAGCAGAGCATCACCACTGACCCTGATTTGACTTATTATGGTTAGATCTTTAATAGAATCTGATTATTTTATATCATTTTTCATGTTTTATATGGAACATTTTACTCAGCTGAGAATCATCTAGAATATGATCTTATCTTTAAGGGTTCTGTTAAAAACCATGTTTTGTTCTTACAGGTGCCTTCTATTTCTGGGACAAACCTCAATATAGTTCAGTCAACATCAGTGGTGAGTCTGTATTTTTGAGTCTTATACCTGCCGGAGTTGCGCTCCTAACAAAAGAAGATCTCACCAGAAGAGAGTTTATCAAGGGTGGAGACCTCATATTGCTCTTCACTATGCAAGGTAGGATTTGTGAAGGAACCTCGGAGAACAAGAGCCAACCGAACTTTACTAGATAGAGATTTCTGAGATCATGTCTAAATGTTGTTCATCACTCCAGATATCTCAGCGCTGCTTCAGAACGACTCTCTACCCTGCCCTAAAGTGACCGTGAAGAACTTCAATGTCTCGACTGACACAAGCGTCCTGCAGGAACCATGTGCTACAAGGTGAGTCTCCTTCTGACCTCTGCTACGCTCTTATTCAGAATACACAACTTAAATAAGTTCTTTCAAAATTTTTTATTTTTTTATTTATTTCGGTTTGGTCATTTACAGATCATTCAATCCAATCATTCAAAACATAAACACAATGACCTGGTGCAGGCAGAAGCTAAAGCTTATTGTGCCTGCCCTTAACTTTAAAATCATAAATGCAACACATTAATGAAAACATCTGTTCATAACATTAACA
Source organism: Carassius gibelio (assembly GCF_023724105.1). NCBI lineage: Eukaryota > Metazoa > Chordata > Actinopteri > Cypriniformes > Cyprinidae > Carassius > Carassius gibelio. The sequence goes on along the minus strand of NC_068399.1, from coordinate 1,129,899 downwards.
TTAACACATTAGTGGACCAGTGTCCACCAAAAGCAAGCCACTTTAATTAATTTTCATTCTGTTGAATATTTTTCCATTGTTATTCTCTTGTAAATATTTTTAAACTGAAAAATAGACGTGGCTTGTTTTAACTCATTACAGGAACTATTCCATAATTGAACTCCTTTATTTGATAAACAGTGTTCTCTTAATGTAGAATGTACTTGTGGTTGATTAAATATACATAGTCCTCTGAGATTATAATTTTCTCGCTTTCTCGCTGGGTAAATAATATTTGCAAGCATTTAGGAATTTTATTATGTTTAACTTGGTAAATAAACTTTGCCGTGTACAAATCAACTAAGTCATAAAACTTCAAAATTTTTGATTGAAGAAACAGTGAATTACTTGGTCAATTGTAAGGTGCATAATTAATTAATCTGGTAACCTTCTTTTGTAATAGGAAAATTAAATTGGTTCTAGTTTTATATGTATTTCCCCATATTTCAATACCATACGTTAGGTATGGTGTGACAAGTGAACTATAAAGTAAATGTAGTGCATTTTTGTTCAAAATACATCGCAACTTATACAAAATTGCAATTGTTTTTGATACTTTCTTTTGAACGGTTAAAATATGCGGTTTCCATGTCATTTTACAATCAATAATTACTCCAAGAAATTTTATATGATTTACTCTTTCTAATTCATTTTCATTAATAGTGATCCTAATCTGATTATTTATCTCTTTATTACTAAATACCATAAATTTCGTTTTATCTAAATTTAGTGATAATTTGTTCAAATCAAACCAGTTCTTTAATTTATATAATTCTTTCTCTACCACCAACACAAGCTCTATAAGATTTGGGCCAGAAAAATAAATTGTTGTATCATACGCGAAGAGAATAAAATTAAAAATATCCGATACTTTACAAATATCATTTATATATAACAAAAATAACTTGGGGCCCAAAACGGAGCCTTGCGGAACGCCACAATTAATTCTCTGAAAGCAGGAGGCAGCTCCATTTAAATAAACATATTGAAAACGATCTGTTAAATAATTTTCTAACCAAGAATATACATTTCCCCTAAATCCATATTTTTCCAGTTTATATAATAATATTCTGTGATCGATAGTATCAAAAGCTTTCTGTAAATCAAAAAAAACTCCGATTGTATGTAATTTTTTATCTACTGATTGTGATATATTTTCTACCATTTTAACAACTGCCATTGTTGTTGACCTATGAGCTCTGAAACCAAACTGATATTCATTCATTATATTGTTCACTTCAACATAGCTATCTAATCTTTTAACAAATAATTTCTCTAATATTTTTGAAAATTGTGACAACAGAGAAATAGGTCGATAATTACAAAACAAATGTTTGTCGCCACCTTTATACAATGGGAGAACTTTTGATACTTTCATTTGGTTTGGGAATTTACCCGTTTTAAAGGATTGATTTCAAATATATGTAAATGGATAAATAACATTTTCAATAATATTTTTAACCATAAACATATCAAACCCATCATTATCAATTGACTTTTTATTCTTGCAGTCTTTCACTATTTTCAATATTTCATCTTTATTGGTTGGGTTTAAGAAGAATGAATTTGGACTTTCATATGTAACCCCAATTTCCATTCCATTATTTGGAATGGGTACAATTTTCTTTGCTAAATTATTGCCTATGTTTACAAAATAATCATTAAACTCTTTAACTATTTCCTCTGTATGACATATTGTATCGTTGTCTTTATTAAAGTAATTAACACTATCCATATTGCTGTGTTTTTTATGTATTAAATCAAAAAATTAAATTAAATTAAATTAAAGTACCTTCCATGTTCCCTGAATGTTTTGTCTATGTTGTGTCAGCAATTTTGTGTAGTAATCTTTCTTATTATTTCTAATTATATTCACTAGTTTATTCTTATACGTTTTATATTTGCTTTCAGCATCTTGAGTTCTGGAATGTATAAATTTCCTGTATAATAATTTTTTCTTCTTGCAGGACTTTATAATTCCTTTAGTAAACCACGGTTTCTGCATATTGCATTTGTATGTTATCGTTTTAATTGGACAGCATTTATTATAAATTTCTAGTAATCTCTCCAAAAAAATACCATAAGCCTCATTTGGATTTTCATAACTATAAATCTCATCCCAGTTACACTTATTTAATTCCATTTGCAGTGTTTCAATTGCTTCAGATGTTCTATGTCTCACTGTTCTTGAATATATAGTTGGACCTAATGGTGGTTTAAACACATTTTGGAAACACGCAAAGACAGTCACTAATATCAGTCATTAGAATACCTCCATCAATTTTACCAATATCATTTGAAAATATATTATCAATTAATGTTGCTGATACTGTTGTTATTCTTGTTGGCTTTGCTATTACTGGGAATAATGTACTATTATAAAAAGCATTAATAAATTCTGTGGTCTTCTTATCTCCACCTGGATTAAGCAGGTCAACATTAAAGTCACCACAGACAATATTTGTCTTATTTCCATTTGAATTGAACATGTTCCCTATAAACCCATTAAAAATATCCAATGATGAACCAGGTGTTCTATATATACAGCAAACAATTATATTCTTTTGTTTTTCCATACGAATCTCAACAGTAACACATTCTAATATATTTTCAATAGTGGTTGACATACTAGCCATTATATTACATTGCAGACTTGAATCCACATAAAGAGCGACTCCACCTCCTCTCCTATCTTTTCTATTCATTACAAACATTTGATATCCCTCTAATTCTACATCTGCTAATTTGTCTTTGTCCAGCCATGTTTCAGAAACAGCTACAACACTAAATTTTGGCAACAGGTTCAAAAAGTCTTTGATTTTTGAAAAGTTACTCCACAAACTCCTACTATTTAAATGTATTACAGAAAAGGCATGTTTCATATTCACTCCTCTCTTAAACTGTTCTTCCGTATAATAGTGACAATTTGGCTGACTACACAAATATTTATCCGGATCAATATCTCTTTCAATGTCATACTATAATTTGTATCATCTATCTTGTAATCATCCATATGTAATATATTGTCATCATCAATATTACATACTGCCATTTATAAAAAATAGACTAATGTAACAAAAACAAACATAAACTAAGCTAAATTCTCTACAAGTCCGTACGATAGTCCACATGTCCAACAACAAAAGAAGTAAATCTTCATAAAGTTCATCACCCATTTTTGCAAAGAGAATTGTAATCTACTTATCTTGAAAAGTAGTCTTATCAACGGTATTGAATATGTATCTCATACAGTTTGCAATTAGAGTTACTTGAACTGTTCCAGGTCTTTTGTTTCCCTTACCATGATCACCTTTGATTCTTCTGGCAACCCATTTGTACGGACCAAAACACGACCATTTCTGGTCCATGTCGCCTGTATCTTCTTTTGTTTCCACAAACTCCTCGCTTGCCTCGCAATATCTGCGTTCTTTCTGGTAAGGTGTTCGTTGATGTAAACGCCACTTCCCCTTAACTTGCGTGCTTGTCGCAGTAAGTCAACCTTGCGCTTTCTGTTCGCAAAGCGAATTACTATCGCCGGATTAGCAGGCTTTTGCTTACTGGGAAGCAGGTGACAAGCCGATATATCCTTCATGTCAATGGTAATGTCCTTTTTTGCAAGAAAAGTTTCCACTTGTTGCTCCAGTGTTTGCAGCTCCTCTACCGGTGCGTTTTCCCCGTCCATAGCACGCCCAGTGCCAGCTGCAGCTACTCGGGCATAACTTCGATGCTTTGTTTCCAATCCATTAATGATTACTTCGTCTACTCGCATATACTGTTCTAGGTCATCAATTCTTCTCTCTAACCCATTTATTACCTCATCCTTCTCCGAAAGAAGTATTTTTAGATTCTTCACTTCATCCACCAGCGTCACTATCTTAGCTTGCTGCTGCGTCAGGGTGAAGATGTCTTTAGACATAAAATTTTGCGATATCTTCATTTCTTCCAACTCATGGTTTAATTCAACTTGTGGATCTATTCTCTTAGGCGGCATGTTTTGCAAGTATTGCTTCGTTTATGGACAAGTTCCAGACACAAACCAGACACAAGCCTCAATCCGACACTTTATTTAAATGACACTTTATTTAAGAAACAAGGTAGGAGAGAACATGCTGTATTGTGTGAATATAGTCACATTTGACTGGAAACGTATATGACTATTGTGAACTGATAATCATATCAAAAAGGAGGTGAAGGAAGATTTGCATTTTTCAGTTATTTATCTGACTTTGATATAAAGTTTTTTTTTTTTTAACCTCCTCTTCTATAAAGTTAAAAGCTTTACTTAAAACTGATAGAAAACACAGGATTGCATCTGAACAGTGACATAATAAAGTTCATAAACTCTTTAACTTCTCATGTTGTGCAGTATAAAAATCTATTTATATCCATTTATACTTATCAGTAGTTCAGGATTTCCCTTATAATTGCCAAACATGATAATTTTTGTTTTGTATAGATTGAGTGATAATTTGTTTAAATCCAGCCATGTTTTAAATTTAGCTAATGCCTGATTTAAATCCTTTATAAGTCTATTATGCTGCCTTCACACCAAATGCAAATAGAGCATCTGGCACGAATGATTTCAATGTTAAGTCAATGTAACGATGCGTTTACACACGTCTGGAGGTCTCGCAGCGTGAATAAGGCATTTAACATGGCACGGTAGACTCGAATTGAGCGTCTGGCGTGAATGGTGCTTTTTGTGCATTTAAGCGTTTGACGCGAATTCACGTCTGCCTCCCGAGTTCAAAAATTTTAACTTTGGTGTCAATTCACTCCACTTCACACCAATCAGGAGCCTGCTCAGGAATCACTCATTCAACATGGAGGAATTACTGATGTTGTGAGTGAGCAGTCAACCGGAGCTATATGACAAAAGTTCATATTTCTATAGAGACAGGAATAAAAAGGACCTCGCTTGGAAGAGTGTGTTGTAAATACACATTTAACCCACAAACAATACTTATACATTTTGATTCAGTGTCCCTCATTTTAACAAATTGTTGTCTCTCCTCTAAATAGCTTTTAATCCAGTTCTACCAGAAAGACTCGGAGAAGATATTGAAACAATTCATACATTTATTTATGACCCAGCAAGCTGTATGTTTGTATTTGGCGTAGGCCCCATTCGTAAATAGCTGTCCGAGGGTACGGATTCAGTATTTCCTGCCTGAAGATGAAGGCAGGGGCGCAGCCGACCCCCGTGACGTTTTAGGAGGGACCATCCTGGTGGTGGTGGGATGGTTGGAGGGGAAGAACATCCTGTGGTGGTAAGGGAGATGGAGAGAAGATGCTTGTTATTGTTGAGGGAGGAGCCAATCTTGGTGGTGGAGGGGTGGGTGGTGGCGAGTGACGTGTTCAGCATCTGCAAACTCAGACAAGTGTAAGCACAGGTTCTTTTATACTTCTATTATTAGAACGTGATTGGACGATTGAAAAGGTAATAGGTGACGCTAACAATTGAGTCTTCCTGGCAGAACTTATGCTAAAGCTTCCATTTCTACCAGAAAGACTCGGAGAAGATATTGAAACAATTCATACATTTATTTATGACCCAGCAAGCTGTATGTTTGTATTTGGCGTAGGCCCCATTCGTAAATAGCTGTCCGAGGGTACGGATTCAGTATTTCCTGCCTGAAGATGAAGGCAGGGGCGCAGCCGACCCCCAAAAACTAGTGGAAGAATAATTCTATTGGAATGGAGCCTACCCCCAGAAATGGAAAATTAATATACTTGCCGGCTGTCTATCTTGACGTACCTAAAAGAGAGAAAAATGAATAAATAAATAAATAAAATAATTAGCAATGAACAATGATGATAGACATGAAAACTTCAATAACTTGTTTTAACAGTTTATAATAGGGTTCCAATTATGAATTATATATATATATATATATATATATATATATATATTTTTTTTTACACGTGACGAGCCACACATAGACAAGGCCACGCTGAGCCACACATAGACAAGGCCACGCTGAGCCACACTTGGACGAGGCCGCGCTGAGCCACACTTGGACGAGGCCGCGCTGAGCCACACTTGGACGAGGCCGCGCTGAGCCACACATAGACTAGGCCACGCAGAGCCACACATAGACAAGGCCACGCTGAGCCACACATAGACAAGGCCACGCAGAGCCACATAGACAAGGCCACGCTGAGCCACATAGACAAGGCCACGCTGAGCCACATAGACAAGGCCACGCTGAGCCACATAGACAAGGCCACGCTGAGCCACATAGACAAGGCCACCCTGAGCCACACATAGACAAGGTGACGCAGAACAACGCAACTAATACATGGCATGAATTATGAAAACTGTACTTTGACAGATAGATAGAGCATGGCACCACCACCAGTAGTTGCATAGGAATTTACCTGATTATTATTGCAGAGCTTGCTGAGCTTCGAGGATGGTCTTAAGGTCAGGTCTTATGTAAGACTCAAAAGCGGAAGAAGACCATCTTCCCAGAATCTTAATAGCTGCTGTAGGAACGCCGCGTTCGGCTGCTGTAGTAGCTGCTCCTATCCTAAATGAGTGTCCAGTATACAGGGAAGGGGATAGGCTACAGTTTTTAAGGACAGAAACTAGATGAGATCTGAACCAGGTTTTAGAAAGAGGAGCTCCGTTAGAGAGTGAGAATAGGGGTGAGTGATCTGAGGATCTAGGGCGAATTTTGAGGAATCTAATCATAGATGTGAAGGGACAGAAATTATTGCTTATTTTGGATATTGTTATGGAAACACCAGAACCAGAAGAGTCATTTTTAGAGTGTTTAAGAAAAAGTGTAAAGAAGTTAGGAGAGAAATGTAAGTCAGAGAGACAGAGACCACGGACAGGATCAAAACGTTTAGATGCTGAAGTGAATTCGCCTGGGCGCATAAATCCATAGAAAGCAGTTAAGAACACTGCTTCTAGCAGAATATTGGAGTATATGGAAAAAAGGCCATTGCGTAGGGAAAGGATTAATCTTTGCAACAGAGGAAAAGAAAAAGGCAACCTTTTGTCGGGGGAATTCGTAGAGGATTTAGCGAAGCCTTTGAGCAGTAATCTAACGGAAGAATCGGTGAAGAGACTTGGAAAATCGGGATTAAAATATTTAACATAAAATTGAATCCCAGCGAGCAATCTGCGAATTGAGGAAATTTTTAAATTGCGATTTTCGAAATTAAAAACAAGGAACGAGCAAACCGTGGTAACCAGAATAGGAAATAAAGGTATCTGGAAGGAGTAGCAAAACATTAGAAAAGAAGACCAAGCTGAAGTGTAAGCTTTAAAAGTTGAAGGAGCAACTCCTTTAGACATGTAATGCCTAGCTGATCTTTGCAAATCGTCTAATTTAACATAGTTGCTGATAGGGGAGGGCAGGGTGTTGGTTCTGTATTGGCTGAAGGGCAAAGTCGTATGAACGTCTGAAACGAAAGCGGGAGAGTGCGTCAGCAATAACGTTGCAGTGCCCTGGTATATGAGCAGCTTTAATAATAAAATTGAAAGTGACGGATTGCCAGATTAAACGCCTCAAAAAAGGCATGATCGTTTGGCACGATGACCTGCCTTTATTGATAATGGCAACAGTGGCTTCGTTGTCGCAAAACAGCAAAATGCGTTTCCTTGACCACGCTGAACCCCAGATTACACTAGCAACTACCAGAGGATAAATCTCGTAGAGCGCAGAAGACACGGAACCTGATTCTTTCTTAGGGAATTTGTTTGGCCACTTCTCTGCGAACCATTGCCCTCGAAAAAAACCCACCGAAGCCGATGGATGGGGCAGCATCGGTAAATAAATGAAGGTCTGCGGAGGATTCAAAGGCGTCATTGTAAAAGAAAGAAATACCGTTCCAATCATTAAGCAACTGAGTCCAAAATTTTATATCGGAGAGACAACCGTCATCTAACTGGATCGGATCGCTTACTTTTTGGACGGAATGGGCCATAGTTAACAGCCGAGAGATAAATGTTCTGCCTTGTGGTATGATGCTCATGGCGAAATTGAGGTGACCGAGCAGAGAGAGCATGTCTCGTTTCGTGACGCAGCGTAGAGAGGAAAAAGATTCCAGAAATGACCTGATCCTTAGGAGTTTCTCTTGTGGCAAGGAAGCTTGCATTTTGACTGTGTCAAGGGAAATGCCTAAGAATTCTAACGAAGTAGAAGGGCCTAATGTTTTTTCGGCAGAGAGTGGAACGCCGACGTCGCTAAATATTTGTTTAAGAATACTAAGGATGGAAGATTGTGAAGATGGAAAGTCGACTAGCAGAAAATCGTCTAGTAAATGCAAAACGAAAGGAAGCTTACAGATGTTCAGTAGAATCCAACACAGAGCTTCTGAGAGACTGTTGAAAATATGCGGGCTACTTCTACAACCGAACGTCAGCCTCACAGCGAAGTAGAATTTTGAGTTCCATTTCACTCCAAAATACGGCCAATCAGATGGGTGAATTGGAATAATTTTAAAAGCGTCGGTAATGTCAGCTTTGGCTAACCAAGCGCCAGGACCAGCTAATTTTATTAACTGGATGGCGTTATCCACCGTAGCGTAATGAAGAGAAAAAGGTGTTAGGGGAATGTTTTCGTTAACGCTAGCTATGTTGGAGGAATGTGGAGAAGACATATCAAAGATTAGACATTTTTTACCGGAATATTTGCGAGTTGCGATGCCGATGGCATTAATCCGAAAAGGAGAAAAAGGAGGAAAAGTGAAGGGGCCGATAACATATCCTTTATTAACCTCTTTATCTAAAAGAACTGACACCACTTCAGGTTCCTGTCTTGCGGATTGCAAATTATTTGCAACAAAGAGGCAGAAAGAGGAGAGAGGATACCCACCCGAAACCCTTGGGACAAACCGGTTATTAAATAATCAACAAATACCGGATCGGGGTGAGAAGAGAGGTAGTTTGAAAGGTTGGGAATATTAATAGGAGTAGATGGGTGTTTATTCAAAATTTTTTCCGAATTAGGGTTTTCCCTCGGGGTGCAGGTTTGTACCGGCGTGGACAAACAGATTTCGGGTGTGGATCCTTGCAAACACTACAAATATGAGCAAATTTGCAGTTAGGAAAAGAACAAACGGCCTCATTAAATTGAAAACATAGAGCTACGTTATTGAATTCTGCCGTAGTAGAGCGACCTCTGGAGTTTGAAGAGAGGCTTACATTTTCAGGACCGTGGACAGCGGCTGGAGCGTTACTAGCAAATGCTTTAGGGCAAAATGAAGCCTTGTGACCGTGAGCGCTGCAAATAGCGCATGTTAAGCTCTTTTGGCCTCCGAAATGGCGGACGAGCAGTTCGGTGTCGGTAACTGACCAGTCTAGTCTTGAATTAAAAAGTGAGATAAAGGAGGCAGATTTTGCTGAGAAGGACTTGTGGTACTCGTAAAATAGAGTTCCCCCGTATCTTTGACTGAAGTCCGCCATCATTGATAGATAAAGATCTAGCTCTTCCCTTCTCTCGGGGTATGTTTGACACAGAATGTCTCTATAAATACTGAATGCAATGACGAATTCGCCAAACGAGAGATTTCGTTGTAAACGGGGATCGGAAGTTTTAAGAAGTACTGCCACGTCACCACAGTCGACCATTTTCCTGTCGGCAGCAGGCGAAGGAAGCAGTAAGGTAGCAAGATTGATGTCCTTACCTTGGATGATATTGCTTCTTAAATGGTTAGACACTGTTGCGGCGGCTGGTGGAACAAAACGCCTACCGAATGCTTGTGCTGGAGTTGCTGTGGAAAGGTTGAAGTTTGAGGAAGCCGGTGAAGCGGAGACATTTTGAAAAGGCGTCTGGATAGTGAGCTGAGAAGGTGGCGAGGAAGCTGAAGTCGATGGCATGCTCTGATAGTTACTAATTCCAGAAGGAGGAGGACAAGATTGTGGAATAGCTGAGGAGTGTATTGCCGGATCTGTACTTGAGTGGGAACTGGTAAAAGAATGTTCGAGGTTAGTCATTTTTGATTGTAGTTCTTTGACTGTTTTGGAGAGATTTTGAACAGCAGAGATGAGATGGAGATTTGTATCGGTGGATTCGATGCATTGAGGTGGAGACGGAGCTCTGGCAAGTTGTGATGTTCTTTTTGCGGGAACGGGTGAAGATGATTTAGCCGTTCTTTTCCTTCCGGATTGTTTTGTCTGAGTTGTCGATGTTGAAGGTTTTGGAGTAGTTTGGGTAGGAACCGGGGGATAGCCTAGCGTGTTATAGGCGAGGGAAAGTATATCTTCTCTTGAGAGACCTTGGCTTATTGGTATTCCGGCGTTTTCGAGAGCTTTGTATATATTTTCCGAAGACCACTGAGCCCATGGTGAAGTGCGGCATTGTAAACGCGAACTTCGGCGAGCGGTAACAGGAGATGGCGGGACGATTTCATTGTCGGAGTCGGAGTAATCACAAATGTATTGCGAGTTTTGAGACATTTTTTTTTTTTTTTTTGGTCGGCAACTGAACGCGAGCAACTGAGTGACGTGTTCAGCATCTGCAAACTCAGACAAGTGTAAGCACAGGTTCTTTTATACTTCTATTATTAGAACGTGATTGGACGATTGAAAAGGTAATAGGTGACGCTAACAATTGAGTCTTCCTGGCAGAACTTATGCTAAAGCTTCCATTTCCCTGCAACTCACCGAATACCATATTTTTTCTAATATTTTTTTACAAGGATAGAGTGATTATGGTATTGAATGCTTTCCTTAGGTCTATAAAGATTCCAACAGCATGTTTTTGCTGTCCACAGCACTGATGATTTCTTCCACATCATCAATAATAGCAATAGTGGTCAATCTTTTGGGTATAAATCCATATTGCCCTTTGTTAATTAACATATTTATGTCCAAATAATCCATAGATGATTTATTTTTACATTTATTCACAACAGTTTTGATTTCAGTCTCACTCACGTCAGAGAAGAAGATGGTTTGATTGTTCCTTTCTATAGCAGAATTCACCATTTTGTTATTACTGCTTGATGGGATTTTGGCCGCTAATTCAGGACAAACATTTATAAAGAAATCATTGAACTCATTGACAATGTTTTCATATTATAGTTTTCAGTGTCATTTATCTATAAAATAATCAGAATATGAGTCAATTGTATGATTATCTTTTAGCAATTTATTCAGTATACTCCAAATTACTTTAATATTAGTTTGGTTCTCATTTAATTTATTTTCATAGTATAATTTCTTACTATCTCATACAATGGTTATCAGTTTGTTCTTTTATACTTTATTCCGTTCTTAAGATTCTTTTGTTTTTTGAGTCATAAATTGTAATAAATTATTTTTCTTTTTACATGCATTAAATAGTCCTTGTGTCAACTATGGACACTTTAATATTAGTTTCTCTCTCCTATATTGACGCACAGGGCAGTGTTTATTATATAGTGTACAAAATATTTCCAGGTAAGTATTGTAGGACCTGTTCACATCATACTCCCCAAGCACATTGGTCCAATCATGGTTAGCTAGCTCACAATTTAGGGCATCAATAGAATTCTCGGTTAGCACCCTTTATGTGTGTGTTTTTTTTTTTTAGAGATTCATAGTTTTTTTTTCGTAATTATCATTGTACAGTTGTCACGCTGTCTGGTCTCTGTTTCCTTGAGTCTCCACTAGTGGTCTCACTTCCCCACAGGCACCTCAACATAGGCACTACAATTCCCACAAGGCCTTGTCCCTTCATCACAGTAATTGCACTCCTGTTAATTGCACTCAGGTGTCTTCACTTGATAGTCATTACCCTGCCTATATTAACCGGTCTGTTTCTGTTTGTCTTCATGGAAACCTTTCTTTCCTTCACCCGTTTCCTCATCTTCCGAGTTCTTCGTCTTCCGAGTTCCTGTTCCCATTCCTGTTCTTCCCTGTTTGTTTATTTGTTGGACAGATTTATGGTTTTGACCCCTGCTTGTTGATTTCTGATTTGGATTACCCATTAAAACCCACACTGCGATTGGATCTCTTGTCTCCTGTGTTTCCCTGGGTCTTCGATCGTAACAAGTAGCGGCAGTCAATGTTAGTATTTGACAAAAACACAGTGTCAGGATCTATGTTATTCTCTGGGTCATAATCCCTAAGTTCAGTGACCTCTTGTGAATTGATCTGATTGGGTGTTATTGTACACCAGTAGAATGTTTTGTTGAGACCTCTGAGATGTCACTACCGTTTCAGTCATATTTGGCTTGCTCCTCCATGCTTCTGAAAACCAACACCTTTACTTCCTCCGGTGGCCCATTTAGCTTGATGAAGATTTTACAGTTCCTCACCCAAGTGCTCTGGACTTTGCTTGCTTTCTCAAGATCCTGGCTTTGCATGCCATTTCCCCGTTCCTCCGTGTTAAGTGATCGTTCATGAAGACATTAGTTCCCTTTAGTTAGTGGGTGGCAGGCCTCGATGTCATCCACATCCAGCGTTATTCCTCTGGACTGTAGGAGGGTCACCACCTGGTGTTCCACGGAGATCGTGTCCTGTTCGTCGGGCTCTGTACCGGTGTTAGCCACCGCTTTGGCATAAGACCGGGGCTTAACTTTCAGGCCAGTCACGATAACATTGTTCACTCTGGAATATAACCCCAGTTCATCCACTCTCCTTTCCAGGTCAGAGATTCTTTCTTCCTTCTTTGTGTTTTGCCTTCGCAGCTCCTTGACTTCCTCCATCAGATCTAGGAGTTGTTTTTGTTGCTCTTTAATGGCTTTCACCTGGTAGGAAGTCAAGTGACTTCCTCATTTCTCCGATATCCCCAGTCATCAAGGTCTCTTGGTTGTTTATGCAACTCTTTCATTGCATTTAGCTCCTCTGTTAAGGAACCCAACGACTTTTTAATTTCATCCATCTCTTTTTAGGTGGCATAACTGGAAGATACACAAGGGGTGCCTCCCTCCTGCCTCTTGTCATCACTTCAAAAATGTTTGTGTAGGGAACCCACTCTGATTTTCTCATCCTTGTTCGGTGTCCACATGATCCCGGTAAAATAACCCAGATATCAGAAGAGTTTCGGTTAAATGTCATGCACAATGACACAGGAATTAAAGTTGAAGCAGACAGTCAGACGTGTTTCTCTGTTCGATCACTTAGACATGCTTCACGCGTCAGCTCCGCGTGCGATGTTTGCCAGAATGCACTGGAGAACTGAATGCACATTTCATTAGTCTACGTTGATTACAGATGAATGGCTGCTCAGTTTGACGATAAAAGCTAACAGTATTTTTGCTTGTTGTTTAGAGCTGTTCCCACACCTCGGCCGATCTCAGCAACTACAACAACTACACCAACTTCAGCAACTACAACAACTACACCAACTACAACAACTACAGCAACTACAACAACTACACCAACTTCAGCAACTACACCAACTACACCAACTTCAGCAACTACAGCAACTACAACAACTACACCAACTTCAGCAACTACACCAACTACAACAACTACAGCAACTACACCAACTACACCAACTACAACAACTACACCAACTTCAGCAACTACAGCAACTACAACAACTACACCAACTTCAGCAACTACAAAAACTACACCAACTACACCAACTTCAGCAACTACAAAAACTACACCAACTACACCAACTTCAGCAACTACAAAAACTACAACTACGGCAACTACACCAACTACAACAGCTACAGCAGAGCCCGAAGAGGGGTAAGACTACAGCAGTACTTCACTTTACATTACTTTTAAGTAATTAAGTCACATCCCAGCTAACTAAGTATTAATAATCAGTAAAATGGAATTTTATTGAGGCAAAAGTCATAAATACTGAATATGTCTTCCTCATAAAGTGTTACTGCATCAAATAAAGAAAACGGATTGGTTAAAACCATATGTTGAGCGCCAAAAGCAAGATATAACCTTCAAATACATCTGCACAAACCTGCAGTGTCACCATATAATAAACATTTTGTAAATATATAGAGTTAAATGAGTGTTTTTCTGTTGCATTAATAATGTGTATGTTCCCCTTTGTACCTCTGATCTTTCAGTTCCAGTGCCTCGACTGCTTCCTCTCTGATCATCTTGGTGCTTTGCTTTCTTCTGCTAGTCGGTTAATCATGACAAATCACTATTATCACTGCTCAATGTCTGACTGTTCAGTAAAAACTACATCTCTTCAGTCGTCAGGTATATCATAGTTAAGTGTGTATTCTTACAAGGGTTATGGGCCTATCTGTATTCATTTATGTCTAATCAATGTTAATCTTAGCTTTAATCATAATAGTTATCAATATATTGTAATGTTAAGCTCTTATTGTAATCATAATGAATGATTCGCACATTCTCTGTAAAGGATGAAGGTTAATCTTTACAATATTTGTGTCTTTTCAATGTATTAAATCACTACCAGAACACTATTGATAGAGGAAATCACGAAAGTTATCAGTTTTATAACTATGAATATAATTTTCCGATGTGTGAAACATGACTTTAAAATTAAATTAAATGTTTTGCATTAACACTGCTGGCGTTTTAATACATTGTGTTTTCAGGGCTTGCAGTTTAAGCAGTTTAATATTCAGGAAGTGCCGAAATAGTTGTGGAGTACGGATGCCTCTCCATCTGAACTGTAAAACATGTTTTTCTTGCCTCTGTTGACTGGTTTCTTATCCAGATACATAAAAAAAATCTTAAACAAAGATGATTTTGCTAGAGTAGTAAATTGGCCAAGATATTGGGTCTTGTTTTCTAAAGAAAATAATCAATTTGAAATCAGTTTTCGCTGAATATCTGCAAATGGGGAAAAAAATCATCTTAATTCAGAAGACAATTGTTTTTCCAAATTCTCCAATGAACAAATATCCATACACACTTTTAATATTAACGTAAGATAAACAGTTTTTATCTAGTTATATCAACATCAATTAGATCAACTAATTCTGTTCTGATGGGATTCCTGTTGCTCAGATGAAATGTCAGTAGTGCACACACACAATTTATTAAAAAGCTCAAGTGTGTTTTGATGCCATCTGTGATCCAGGGGAATATTACAGGGAAGCTTCCCTATATGCCACATACAAGCACTTTTTTTGCTTTAATGTTTGGTGTTAATAAAAACTGAACTCTAAAACGGTTCGGTCTAAAACATTTTGAAGTTCCGCTCACCTCAAAAAAGAGAGATGTATGACTCAAATTGGCTCAAAATCAATCACAAATTGCTACAGTTTCCAGATGCATGAGGGTGGAAAGGATGGAGTTTCCTTTTAATCCCTTTCCCTGTATTTTTATTTATTTTTTGGTGTTCCGCTGGGTTTCATTTTAATTTAATTATTGTTGTTGAACTAAATATACATGTTTGACCTGTGCCATTGCATTTTTTCGTTCTGTATTGTCTGTCAGAAAAAAAAATACTTCTACTTTTTTAATACTTGAATACAATTTAAACTTGTACTTTTAATTGAGTACAATTTTCACTTGAGTAAAATGTTTGAGTACTATTTACACCTACTCCTGTATATGACATATAATTTTCGCACATCAGTGAGCAGCTATCAATGTGTCTCCAGGGGCGTAGATTACGAGTGGGACGTACCCCCCCCCCCCCCCCCCCAAACACACACACACAAAATTTTAACATCACAGAAAATTGTCCCCTGCACTTGATTTTGATTTTCAGTCAAGTGTGTTCGAAAATAGGTTTTCAAGAGCTGTGTGAATAAATACAGATTTAAACTCAAAGAGACAGGATGGTCTGCGCATGGCCTGATGTTTTATTCGGACCCAGAAGGCGAGATGAACATCACGGAGCTTAAACTGTCTTGCAGTGTGTGTTTCATTCATACTTGACGCCGGAGGGCGCTCTCGGGCAGAAAATCACACCAGGAAACTCCTAAAATGGGCAAAAGCATCCAGCTGTTGCTGTATGAAAACAGTTGTTTCCACAGAAAAACAAACTTTTGGAAACACGAAGACATTAATATACAATTACGACAATATATGTTTTTTCGTCTCCAGCAGGTGATAAATAAAGTATATGAACAATGCAGTGCTAATTGCATTTATTACAGTATAGAATCTATTCTGCCTTATTATTATGTGATGAAAAAAAGTGTTTGTAGTATATAAACAAATAATTATTATTTGTTGTTGTCCAGCAGTTAAATATTTGCCAATTAAAAGCTAGAAATTAGAGAAAATATGTTTTTGAACAGTAAACTTGTTAATTTTTTTTTTAAAGAAGTCTCTTCTGTTAACCAAGCCTGCATTTATTTGATCCAAAGTACAGTAAAACACTACAATTTTGTTAAAATTTACTAGCCTATTTAAAATAATTGTTTTCTATTTGAATATATTTCAAAATGTAATTTATTGACCTTTTAAAGCTGATTTTTAGCATTATTATTATAAAAAAAAACACTTATGATAATGTTGAAAACCGCGGGGTATAATTTTTTTCAGGTTTCTTTGATGAATAGACAGTTCAGAAGAATAGCATTTATCTGAAATAGAAATATTTGGTAAAGTGATGTCTTTATCATCACTTTTGTTCAATTTAAAGAATCCTTCCTAAATAAAAGTATTAATTTCTATCATTTATTTTCCAAAAAATAGACAAAAAAATAGAGTCTAAGCTTTTGAATGGTATAGGGCAGGGCTATTCAAATATGAGGTCTTTCATGTGTCTTGCACTGAGGAGAGGCTTCCGTCGGGTCACTCTGCCATAAAGCCCCGACTGGTGGAGGGCTGCAGTGAGGGTTGACTTTCTACAGCAGGTGTGTGGCTTTCCTGATCAAGTCCAATCATTATAATCAAACACAGCTGGACTCAAATGAAGGTGTAGAACCATCTCAAGGATGATCAGAAGAAATGGACAGCACCTGAGTTAAATATATGAGTGTCACAGCAGAGGGTCTGAATACTTACGACCATGTGATATTTCAGTTTTTCTTTTTTAACAAATCTGCAAAAACGTCAACAAGTCTGTGTTTTCTGTCAATATTGGGTGCTGTTTGTACATTAATGAGAAAAAAAAGAACTTGAAATTATTTTAGCAAATGACTGCAATATAACAAAGAGTGAAAAATTTAAGGGGGTCTGAATACTTTCCGTACCCACTGTTTGTATATATATCATTATATGTGATATAACCATATATATATATATATGTGTGTGTGTTTGTCTGTGTGTGTGTAATTTCTTTCCCCCTCTGAAAAGATGGCTATGCCCCTGCACGTCTATATTAAGTGAGACAATAAAAAATTGAGGCACTCTGAAAAACCCTTTAAAAACCATTGTAATGCATTTTGTTTATCAATATTTCAGAAACTGCATTTGAATATTACCAGTATTGAATTTGATGCATTTCAAGTCCTTTAAACACGAAACTGTTCAAATTTATAAAAACCTACACATTCAAAACATCATTATTACTCTGACATTTATTTATGTAAATATTAAGTGTAAGTGAAATGGTAAGTACAGTAAGCATGATGTTATGTGCTGG
Source organism: Carassius gibelio (assembly GCF_023724105.1). Taxonomy (NCBI): domain Eukaryota; kingdom Metazoa; phylum Chordata; class Actinopteri; order Cypriniformes; family Cyprinidae; genus Carassius; species Carassius gibelio. The sequence goes on along the minus strand of NC_068399.1, from coordinate 1,112,422 downwards.
GGTGTGAATTTCAAAGGTGCCTGATTTAATAAAATTGTACTTTAAAAACTCCTTGAATCTGGTGTTCATGAAAGAGTGCGAACCCTGCTAACTGTGTATATGTTTATGTATGATATCTGCATCGATGCGCCACTCTCCCGTTCAGATGTCGGCGCTAGTGCAGTAATAGGCTACATTACCAACCGCCAATAAACAATAGAAGAAGAAGAGTGACGTACAAGCGTGCGGCTGTGATCGGAGGAAGAAAGGTTCGTGGCTTTTAACACTTTAAAGTGTTTAACTCAATATAAGCCGCGCACGGGCGTCTCACTGAGCTCCCGAATCAGTTCATAATCATTAGGCGCAACTCAATCCTTCTCTCTCTCTATGTGTGTGTGTGTGTGTGTGTGTTTCATACAGAACAAGGACACTTGCATAGAAATATACATAAAGAGGATATATACAGTGAAGTCACGGTTGTAATCATAGCAGCATCCCAGGAAATATACAGAAAAAAACTACATCGAGGGTGTAATTCGTTTAAACTGTTTATTTTATTTGTTTGGCCATTTTTTTTTTTTTTTAGATTAATTCGTTACAAAAAAAAAAAAAAACATTTTCCTTCATCTTTCTGGATAAATTACATGAGTGACTTTAATGTTATTGGTGAGACCAGATTTAACTTCCAGAGCTCTTTAGTTCATTCCTTCTGCATGTTATGTTCATAAAGCAGCATCCACAATAATAGACTAATACTAGATTCATCAAAACCTATAATATTCTATTCCTCAGTGATACGACTCTCTTTAACAATTAATCTTTTTTATTTTAACTAATTATTGATATTCTATTCAAATAGTTTTCTTAATAATCTACCATTGCTGCAGCACTCTATTGCACATAAGAAAAAATGACAAAACTATTATCTATTAAATGTGATCTCATCAATACCAAATATAATAAATAAATACAAGCGGTGTCTTCTGTTAGTAAACTGTAATGCGAGTTTTGACTGTTAGTTTTTCTGGTCTAATCAGGCTTTCCAGGTGACCCTGTTGTACAGATGGCGTTGATTAAAGAGGAGAGCGAAGACATGACAATTGAAGATTTCAGAGTCAAACAGGAAGATACTGAGATGCAAACAAAGTCTGACTTTATTAAAGAGGAGACTGTAGAGGTGACGATTGAAGAAGCTTTCAGAGTCAAACAAGAAGATACTGAGGAACAAACAGGTCGGTTTCATTCTCAAAGCTGATCCTTAAAAATTTCCAGCTCTTCAGAAATGAATTATATTTTTGAAGAATGTCATAGGAGTGTTATAATTAAGAAAAGACGTGTGGCCTAGTGTGGTGTCCTATACTCATTTGTGTAACAGTAGAAGAAAGTCATTATACAGTGCCAAAGCAGCTGTATAACTGTAATAAGTGATTCAGGCTTAAATCCTGACTGAAATTGCTGATCGATGTTATTTCACGAATGGCAGGATTCGGCTGTAGTAACCCAGTTTTTATGCATTATGCTAGTTTTGATGCTTTTTTTGTTTTGTGCCTGTAAATCGGTGTTAACTTGTATTTTTTATATATTTTTTTTTGCTTTAGACCTGATGGTGCTGAAAGTGGAGAGTCAAGAACTGAATGAAGATCAGTATGAAAACCATGATTTCATGATTGGAGGAAAATTCATACAGCCTAAAAAGACTTCCTCACGGAAAAGATCTAACCGTTTCACTTGCCATCGGTGTGGAAAGTGTTTTAATCAGAAACATAAACTTATGAGACACATGAGAGTTCACACTGTAGAGAAGCCGGTCACCTGCCAACAGTGTGGGAAGAGATTCAGTCAGAAAGTAATCCTTCATTCTCACATGAGGATTCACACCAGAGATAAGCCCTTTCAGTGTCTTCAGTGTGACAGGAGATTCAAGTGTTCTAAAGACATGACACGTCATTTGCAAACAGGTTGTGGAATAGGGCTCCCACTGGTCCTTGAAATCATTGAAAGTCTGTGAATCAGAAAAAAATAAATACATTCATGGCCCTGGAAAGTTTGTCTTTGAAAGTGCTTGAATTTATTTTGTGCAAGTTTTCTGAAAAAATAAAAAAATCCATATTATAATCTGTGTTATTGCACACTAGCACCACATACACACTAGCACCACATACTAGAAGCAACGCATACAGGCTTAGCACGACATGCACACTTAGCACCACATGCAAACTTAGAACCACTGGCACACTTAGCACAACATGCAAACTTAGAACCACAGGCACACTTAGCACCACAGGCACACTCAGAACCACAGGCACACTTAGCACCACATGTTCACTAGCAATACATGCACACTTAAAACCACAGGAACACTTAGAACCACAGACACACTTAACACCACATGCACACTTAGAACCACATGCACACTAGCACCACATGCACACTTAACACCACATCCACACTTAGCACCACTTGCACATATACCACCACATACAAACTAGCACCACATGCACACTTAGAACCACAGGCACACTTAGCACCACATGTTCACTAGCAATACATGCACACTTAAAACCACATGCACACTTAGAACCACAGACACACTTAACACCACATGCATATTTAGAACCACATTCACACTAGCACCACAGGCACACTTAACACCACATGCACAATAACACCACATCCACACTTAGCACCACTTGCACACATACCACCACATACAAACTAGCACCACATGCACACTTAGCTGAACATAAACACTTACCACCACATACACTCTTAGCACGACATGCAGACTTAGCACCACATGTACACTTGCACCACAGGCACACTTAGAACCACATGCACACTTAGAACCACAGGCACACTTAGCACCACATGCACACTTAGAACCACATGCACACTAGCACCTTGGCACACTTAACACCACATGCACAATAACACCACATCCACACTTAGCACCACTTTCACACATACCACCACATACAAACTAGCACCACATGCACACTTAGCTGCACATAAACACTTACCACCACATACACTCTTAGCACGACATACAGACTTAGCACCACATGTACACTTGCACCACAGGCACACTTAGCACCACATGCACACTTAGCACCACATGCACAATAACACCACATCCACACTTAGCACCACTTTCACACATACCACCACATACAAACTAGCACCACATGCACACTTAGCTGCACATAAACACTTACCACCACATACACTCTTAGCACGACATACAGACTTAGCACCACATGTACACTTGCACCACAGGCACACTTAGAACCACATGTGCACTTAGCACCACATACAGACTTAGCATCACATGCACACTTAGCTCCACAGGCACACTTAGCACCACATGTTCACTAGCACCACATGCAGACTTAGCACCAAAGGCACACTAGCACCACAAGCACACTAGCACTACAGGCACACTTAGCACCACAGGCACACTTAGCACCACATGCACACTTAGAACCACAGACATACTAGCATCACATGTACACTAGCACCACATGCACACTTAGAACCACTGGCACACTTAGCACCACATACAAACTTAGAACCACAGACACACTAGCATCACATGTACACTAGCACCACATGCACACTAGCATCACATGCACACTTAGAACCACAGGCACACTTAACACCACAAGCACACTTAGCACCACATGCACACTTAGCACCACATGCACACTTAGAACCACAGACACACTAGCATCACATGTACACTAGCACCACATGCACACTTAGGACCACAGGCACACATACCACCACATACAAACTAGCACCACATGCACACTTAGCTGCACATGTACACTAGCACCACATGCACACTTAGAACTACAGGCACACTTAGCACCACATGTTCACTAGCAATACATGCACACTTAAAACCACAGGAACACTTAGAACAACAGACACACTTAACACCACATGCACACTTAGAACCACATGCACACTAGCACCACAGGCACACTTAACACCACATGCACAATAACACCACATCCACACTTAGCACCACTTTCACACATACCACCACATACAAACTAGCACCACATGCACACTTAGCTGCACATAAACACTTACCACCACATACACTCTTAGCACGACATGCAGACTTAGCACCACATGTACACTTGCACCACAGGCACACTTAGCACCACATGCACACTTTGAACCACATGCACACTTAGAACCACAGGCACTCTTAGCACCACATGCACACTTAGAACCACATGCACACTAGCACCACAGGCACACTTAACACCACATGCACAATAACACCACATCCACACTTAGCACCACTTGCACACATACCACCACATACAAACTAGCACCACATGCACACTTAGCTGCACATAAACACTTACCACCACATACACTCTTAGCACGACATGCAGACTTAGCACCACATGTACACTTGCACCACAGGCACACTTAGAACCACATGTTCACTAGCACCACATGCAGACTTAGCACCAAAGGCACACTAGCACCACAGGCACACTTAGAACCACAGGCACACTTAGCACCACATGTACACTAGCACCACAGGCACACTAGCACCACAGGCACAGCACCACATGCACACTTAGAACCACAGACATACTAGCATCACATGTACACTAGCACCACATAAACACTTAGAACCAAAGGCACACTTAGCACCACATACAAACTTAGAACCACTGGCACACTAGCATCACATGTACACTAGCACCACATGCACACTTTGAACCACTGGCACACTAGCACCACATGCACACTTAGCACCACAGACACACTAGCATCACATGCACACTTAGAACCACAGGCACACTTAGCACCACAAGGACACTTAGCACCACATGCACACTTAGCACCACATGCACACTTAGCACCACATGCACACTTAGAACCACAGACACACTAGCATCACATGTACACTAGCACCACATGCACACTTAGGACCACAGGCACACTTAACACCACATCCACACGTAGCACCACAGGCACACATACCACCACATACAAACTAGCACCACATGCACACTTAGAACCACAGGCACACTTAGCACCACATGTTCACTAGCAATACATGCACACTTAGAACCACAGACACACTTAACACCACATGCACACTTAGAACCACATGCACACTAGCACCACATGCACACTTAACACCACATGCACAATAACACCACATCCACACTTAGCACCACTTTCACACATACCACCACATACAAACTAGCACCACATGCACACTTAGCTGAACATAAACACTTACCACCACATACACTCTTAGCACCACATGTACACTTGCACCACAGGCACACTTAGCACCACATGCACACTTAGAACCACAGGCACACTTAGCACCACATGCACACTTAGAACCACATGCACACTAGCACCACAGGCACACTTAACACCACATGCACAATAACACCACATCCACACTTAGCACCACTTTCACACATACCACCACATACAAACTAGCACCACATGCACACTTAGCTGCACATAAACACTTACCACCACATACACTCTTAGCACGACATACAGACTTAGCACCACATGTACACTTGCACCACAGGCACACTTAGAACCACGTGTGCACTTAGCACCACATACAGACTTAGCATCACATGCACACTTAGCTCCACAGGCACACTTAGCACCACATGTTCACTAGCACCACATGCAGACTTAGCACCAAAGGCACACTAGCACCACAGGCACAGTAGCACCACAGGCACACTTAGCACCACATGCACACTTAGAACCACAGGCACACTAGCACCACAGGCACACTAGCACCACAGGCACACTTAGCACCACATGCACACTTAGAACCACAGACATACTAGCATCACATGTACACTAGCACCACATAAACACTTAGAACCAAAGGCACACTTAGCACCAAATACAAACTTAGAACCACAGACACACTAGCATCACATGTACACTAGCACCACATGCACACTTAGAACCACAGGCACACTAGCATCACATGTACACTAGCACCACATGCACACTTAGCACCACAGACACACTAGCATCTTATGCACACTTAGAACCACAGGCACACTTAGCACCACAAGCACACTTAGCACCACATGCACACTTAGCACCACATGCACACTTAGCACCACAAGCACACTTAGCACCTCATGCACACTTAGCACCTCTTGCACACTTAGAACCACAGACACACTAGCATCACATGTACACTAGCACCACATGCACGCTTAGGACCAGAGGCACACTTAACACCACATGCACAATAACACCACATCCACACTTAGCACCACAGGCACACATACCACCACATACAAACTAGCACCACATGCACACTTAGCTGCACATGTACACTAGCACCCCATGCACACTTAGAACCACAGGCACACTTAGCACCATATGCATAGTAGCTTGCTTGATGTACGTTAGTTAGGTGCATTTCCACATTACGTTAAGGGTTTCCGGCGTGAGGTAATTACCGTATTTTTCTATCTATAAGTCACAATGGACTATAAGTCGCATTTATTTAGAACCAAAAACCAAGAGAAAACATTACCGTCTCCAGCCGTGAGAGGGCGCTCTATGTTTTCAGTGTAGGCTACAGGAGCACTAAGCAGCACAGAGTGCCCTCTCGCGGCTGTAGACGGTAATGTTTTCTCTTGGTTCATTTCTCTTGGTTCATGTCAAATTAATTTTGATAAGTCGCATCTGACTGTAAGTGGCAGGACCAGCCAAATTATGAAAAAAAGTGCAACTTATAGTCCGGAAAATACGAACACAAATATGTTCAGTCAGTATGTATGGTTTAATAAACATGAAACATTTTTGATGATGTGTTGCCCAAATATTTGATTTAAAGTAATGTTGAATTGCTTTGTTTGGTAAAATCATTTTGCGTGTGGCAAGTAAAATTAAAACGTTATAGAGCCCATCACTCTAGAATCAATAAGACGGCATACTGATTGACAGCTCTGACCTGCCTGACACTGATTGGTTAAACTGCTTAGCACTGTATATTATTTTTCTGTCATTTATATTTATACATGTCTTCAAGTATATTAAAATGTATTGACCAAACAAAAAAGTGAATAAAAATCCCACTTATTGAAAAATAATTTGTCCAGTCACCCACTGCATTTTTGTGTGGTTCACCCTGATCACAAGAACCCCAGCTGTAGAGGAACCTGCCAAACCTGGCAACATTGTACCCGGTTCGGTGTAAAACAAGCTGGTCTGTAAAGTCACAGATAATAAAAAGTGCCCTTAGGTCTGTTCTGCTTTGTTAATATTTATGAACAACATTGAAACTCTTCACAATAAAATGTTACAGCAACGTTATAACAGTTACAGCTACACATTTTTGAAAATAATTGATTCATAATATATCAATAATTCTATAGCTAATTATATAATAATTAACTAAAGTTACTATCATTCTTTTGTCATATAAAAACATTTTTGATGGCTTAATAATCCTCTATAAATGTATATTAATTTTTAAAATATAGGTTAACCTTTAGCAAAACAATTTTTGAATGATTCTAATTGATCATTATTAAAAACTGTCACCAAATATTTTATGAAGTCTCTAGTCACTCTTGCAACCAAACGATGATATGTTGTTGTTGTTTTCCCCTAAACATACCTGGCACCTTGCTGACAAACTGAAAGCAGATTGTTTTACATGCAGCATTTATAAGTGATCATAAGATGTTTTTCTTAATTTAGTAATACTTTTTATCATCAAACTGTGTTTTTTATTTGCTGATGTGGGAATTTATGTATAGGTAATGCAAAACCGAGGAGATTTTGAGAAGTTGTCTAGTAGCCGAACATTTTGATCAAAGCAAGGCTTCTGCTGTGGAGCAGGAAGGCACTTCCTCATTAATGTAAGTATAAACTTCTGACCTCAGGAAGGTTGTGTTTTACACATAGGATTTACACTGTAAGTAAATTTAAATGTATTTCAGTCAGATATTACTCATGCATTGCCTTTATAAATTAATTTAAAGAGAATATCCTACCTTTATGTTCTCTCAAAATATCTGCTTCCAGAAAATTGTGCATCCTATAAAATAATAATATAAACCCATGATATTGGTCCAGACTGTAACTCTGGACTTCCTGTATTTGATGACGCTATAAAAATTTAAATTTTCTAAAATAAACGTATCTTGCACAAAGCAAAGCAGACAGCTATCAAACCCAGTTTTAGATTTGTTTGTACATAGTTAAAGATGTTTTTATGACTTGCAGTGTTTACTACATCTGTTCTGTTGAAAGGACTCTAATAACACAGGTGAAAAAACAAATACTCGAGTGCACAAAAAACTACTTAAATACCAGAAAGTACATTCTTATCTTTTGTGCTTAATAAAATGGTAAAAGTTAAACACTGTAAATACGCTAATTAAACTTATATTTCTACTTCAGTAGCACTTCAGTGCAATTGCAAAAGTATACTAAAAACTACTGAGATTAGAATAGATTTATATAAATAGAATAAATAGATTTTTAGTGCATTATAATAAAGTATACTTGTGCAAAAAATATACAGAAGACATTTTTAGTGTAAAAGTGCTTTGAATGATTTAAACGTATTTAAATTAGTTAAATGTTAGTACACTTTCATGTAGTTATCCTAAATTTAAATTACCAATATATTTTAAATGAAGTCAATTTTATGCAGTAGTTATTAATACATTGTCCCAACTGTGCTACTTAAGTACACTTAATATAAATACACCAATAGCACTAACACTTAAATTGATTTTAAATGTAGTCATATAAAGTGCCTGTATTGTTTTATAATTCCATTGTGTACAAGTGTGTTACAATCGTTTGTACATACAATTTTAATGGATTTCTATACTATCACTAAGTTCTATTTGGATTTCCATGAAAAATACAGTAGAAATGCATTGGTCTAGTGTTTAACCCACTCCACAAATCAGCATAAAAATGCTAATAGGCTCACCAGGGTGTCACGTTTGAAACTTTGCAAATATATGTGCTTACACATAAAAGGCAGATTTTGCATTGGCCTGTGACGCAGAAAGATCAAAACATAAAAGTACCATCCTTTAAGTCCATCGCTGCAAACTAATCTTGGGGATGGATGCCCCTTTAGATGTGCATTTTGAACCGTTCTTCTCCAGAAGGACTGCAATCTCTGAACACAAGACAGTGGCATCTGCAACCTTTACTGAAGTGAAGTGTATGCCCCTGAACTTGGGAGGACGCCAGGCGAACTGAATGGTATAGCCCAGTCTGATGGTGTGAAGGAGCCAACGAGAGACTGGGGAGCGCTAGCGTACGAGAGGCACCAACAGAACCACAGATGTACCCATGGTGGAGCAGCGAGGGGTAACAGAAACCCAGCCCGGGTGTGAAACGAGATCAACGTGTGTGCAACACTTACCTGTGTTTGAGCAGATAATGCTCAAAAATATGAAAAGTTATAGAAACTGAAATGCCTTTTTAAATAAACAATCTGTATTTGAAAACATAATAAAATAATCTCATGAATAAAAGTAAATGGTTAACCCAACTGGCTTTTAACCCAATCATTGAGTCAAAAATAACCCACAGTTGGGAAGGTGCTATGTTAACCCATAGTTGTGTTACTTGTTGGGTTATTTTTAACCCATCATTTTTTAGTTAGTATAATGTGTATATATGCATGAATATATTGAAGTAATTAAGTAGTTTCCTATCTCCTGTGATGATCCAGAAAATCTCTCTGCTGCTCTCATTGCTGTGCTGAACACACATTATTATCAGACTGAACAGAGCAGAGGCAGTAGATGATGAAGTGTAATGATTTAATAGAGGACATCAAACACTCATTATCATCTTCTGCATCCAGCAGCACATTCAGAGATGAGATGTGGTCTACACAGAGATTTGTGAGTTTTCTGAAAGATGAGCCAATCCCACTCGATTGTGACCTCGGTCGTAGATGCTGTAAAACTGAGAGAGGAAAACGTCTCCTAGAATCCAGATGGGTCCGGCTGAAGATGGCACATCTATGGACTGAAAGCCACTGAAGCAGATCTCCTTATTGTTCAGTGTCTCCTACAGAGGAAACCAGAGCAATCACCAGACTGTAGAAGCTGAGAAACCGCTTGAGCTTGTGAATTTAACACCGTGGCAATCCTATCTGAGAAAATGTTGAACTGGGAACATGTTATATGATTGCATTGTGTAGACATAATACAAATTAGTAAAGATAGCAAAAGCTATTAGCAACTCTGTATCTAAACCTTAGAAGTTATGTGCAAAAGTATGCATTTTTATATCATGGTTGTGATAACACAACAAGCTGTAAAGACATATACTCTTACGTACATTTTGGTGCATTTGTCCACACATTGCTCAAGGTTGGTCAGTTGAATTAACTTGAATTACAATGTTTTGCTCATTTTTATAAAGTTAATTTTTCAGAGAATTCAAAATGATGTGAGCAAAATGTATTAAGTCACAGGATGCATTAGCACAGGAATCAGGACAATATACTGAGACCTTTCTAGACCTTAAATTGGAGGGATTGAAATGCTGAAACGGTTGTTGTGTGGTCCTCACCCTCCTGATATACTGTTCTCCAGTGAGAGAATACTCCACATTATTGATCTGGAAGGACACTACAGGAAGACTGCTGATCCTGACACAGTCTACCAGGAACTGAAACCCACAAGCAAACAAACACAGTCGAGGCTGTAGTGTTTCTTCTCTATGATGAATCAGAAGAGTGATCACTAGAGCCCAATACATACTGAATTTTGCAGCAACTGATAACTATGTATTAAATAAAACAGGGTCTCATGATCACCTCTCCAACAGCGGTCGGTGTTGCTCCAATAAACTGCTGGAGGAGCAGGATGTCTCTGGCTGGGCCGCCAATTAGAGAAGTTCCCGTGTCCAGTACAGCTTGACAGCCTTGAGGACCACGATAGCAGAACCTCAGGGCTCCCTGAACCTTCACACTAGACACACAAGCACAGCTCACTCATCTCTGTTGGGTTTGTCTGTGTCGAATGAGTGTTGTAATGGATGGGAACTCACTCACACATCTAATCGGATCTGCCAGTATCCCTTCTGAGTGACTGCAATCCAGTTGATGGGAGAAACGAACCGGGTTTCATCCACACCTCCAAACACCACCTCCCCTCCAAAACTAGAGCCATTGTTCCTGTAATAGTTATGAGGGCATACAGTGAAGATCACCAACACAACCTCAGTAAAAGTAAACTGAAAAAATTATATAAATTAGTCTGCTTAAAGGTTGAGGTTTGACTATTACAAATAAAAGCACAAAAACGATATATAAACGTTGTCCTCGCTGGTGGTCAGTGCCATTGCTCAGAAAATTGTGCTTAATAATGTTGCTTTATTGTCCAAACTCGAAACTGGTTCATGGACTGGTACATGGATGCATTTATTTTTATGTCATTCAATGTCCCATGAGATTATGTTTATGTTGCAGAAATGATTTCACTGATGCAGAAAGAGTAGTTTCTTTTGCTGAAAGAGAAAGACTTTGCCGACATCTTTTTGCCCCCAAAAAGATGGTGGATTGAATCCATTATTGGACCTGAGATAGTTAGATTTAACTAGGTGACAAAATATCTGAAGGATGCATATTTTCATTATTCAAAAAGTGAGAAGGAAAACTTGGATTATTCATTTTTACTTTGAGGAGCAAAACATACCAATATCAAGTCTTGCCGTTCGATCTTACTCTTGCTCCAGGCACATTCCCAAATTTCACAAATGCAGCTTTGCCTCCTAAAATTTAGCTCCCAATTCTCAGGCTCTTTCTGTGTGTTTGGGAGAGTCCATATGTGTGTATTTCCATAAACAGTCCATTGGGCCTTTTAAGGCATTAATTGCTTTAACAATCATAACAGCTAATGAACGGGTGCATTACTTGGGCTTCAACGCCTTGAACCTTAGCATCAGCCACTGGTACAACATCTTGTTCCTACCTAGGGTTACATACAGACTGAGACATTCTCAAACAGAATATCACATTTTCAGTGCCCTCAGTATCACCATCAGATTATCTGTTGTAAGTGTTGTAGTGGTTTCTTACTTGAGATAGAAGGAGAAGACAGGTTCATCCAGCAATCCCTGTGCTATCATAGTGTCAAACACAGGCGAGCCCAGCTCCTCTGCCAGCTGAGGGAAACCCAGACCCAGAACCCCATCAAACTGAGCCAGGACAAAGGCAAAACCGGGCTCGTACACAGCCTCTCCAAACACCTGGTTCTGGACCGTCACAGAGCCCACCTGAACCCGGACAAACACAGGAGTTTTTATATTAAAGTATAAATATGACGGCTCATAGTGATCAGATACCTTTAACTCTTCTCTGGCCATCACTCCCAGCAGGTGCCCAGAGCCGTAATGGATGCCAAAAACCCGTCCATCATGCGCATATGTGCTCGATTCAAAGGCCTTGAACTTGTGATGCATCGCTGTGCCAAGAGAGGAACACCGTGACCCAACAGCACAAACAATAACCAGGTCAATCACACGTGCACACACTTTTCAATGCATGTAAATGATGAACGTGTTAGTTACCGCATGCTTGGCTCACGCAGTAAGATGATGGCACCCAGAGGTCAGTGGAGCCCGTATCAAACACCACCGTGAAATTCTGCTCTGGTTTGCCCAGACTGATCTGACCGAAGAACTGGGCCTGTACAACACACAACAATATAACCCTAACCCTACAGCAAGGAAGTTCAGATCACAGTGAGCGTGTAACATTAGATCAACACAGAGAAGTGCTCACGTCCATGAAGTTGTAGAGTCTCTCTGTGGATCTGCCCCCCATACGAAGGTAGTGTTGTGTGGCTGGGTAACACTGGGCATAGCGCCGCGAGAAGACGTCTGGCTGGTGCTCACGCAGGAACTCATTCAGCTGCTCAGCGGCTCGCAGTCGACTACGAACTGAAGGCAAGCGGCTTAATGAGACCCTGAAACAGGACAAATGCTTTTCTATGAATGTATATTCGTCATATCCGATCATTGTATGACACCAAGAGAGTGATTTGAATGCATAAGGAGCCGTCTGCTCTCATGAACGTCATACAATGATCGATCTGCACAGCACAAACAGCCAAAATCTGGATATTTTAGGCAATATAAAGTCCTGGCAAGGGAAAATGGCTCATATGGTCACCCTATCATGTTTGTCACATGACTCACAATGGCACTGAATGACACATGCATCACTTTTATCGAGTTTTCCTTTTTTTATTCAAGATATTCACCAACATGCTCACTATATTATGACATATCTGGCTTCTAATTCTCATTTATGTGACAGTAAATGTATTTTTTAGTTGAAATGACCATGTTAGTTGATCTACAGCGGGTTGGTTCGTGCTGAATCCGAGCTGTGTGATTTACAACACGTACATTCATCCTCTTCTCCCAAAAGAGATGCAGTGTGTGTGTTTATGGGGACCCAGTGCATCTGCAAGCCCCTTTTCCACATGTTCACCTCACCCTCAAATAATGGATTCACTTCTCTGAATCTCCTTCATCAAAATATACAAGTCTTTCTCAAGTCATTTCGTTCTTTTCAGCAGAATATAATTGAATTGTACAGCCAGACTCCACAGCACATGGACTCACGCAATGTTTTGAACAGGAGTGTTAATGCACTAATGTGAGAAACAGAAATGACTCATTGATTCAGGTTCTGCAGTGTAGCTAATAAGACACAATTGTTCAGCCAGATCAGATCAACTTTACGAGCTTTAACCATGTAGAGAATCGTCTCCTCTATTCAGTTCTCTCTTAAACAGACACATACTGCTGTAGGAAACGACTTCTTTCATTAATTGATGGGCAGATTTTCTATGAGCGTCCTCTCATGTATATCCCCAGGTCTTTGTGTATGATTACTAGCTCCTTCTGTATTGTTTACGGTCTTATGCAAGCTTGATAGATCACTAGTTAGTGTAAACTCACCTACATCATGTTTGGTCTCTATGTATTCGCCATCTGACGATATAATTGAGTGCATATTTAAGATAGTTTCATGGTCAAATCAGACTGTATGAATCTAGCCAATATTCCACTGATAGTTCAATCACATGTTTGGGGGCTAAACACATTACCCAAGTAAGGTCAGAAACAACTATTTTTCTGACTCCCTTCATTTTGGTACATTTTAAACATAATGTGTCAAATAATGTTGCTTCTTACCTTATTTTATATTGATATAATAATGTTTAGATGGTTGTATTAGAAAACACTGTGGTGTAATATTTGTTTCTAATGACTTTGAACTAAGTGCTGGATGTGTTTCGTGACACACACTGAAAGAAGAGTGCGGAAACAGTTTTCACTCAGAAATCACCAGTTCATTTAACGGTCCATCACAGAGGGATGCCAAGAAAGATGGCCAGTTTTTAACAGTTCAGTTTCTGTTTTAAAGCAGTGTGTGTATCTGAATCTTACCTGCCCAGACCGTGCACGAAGCCCACACACACCAGCAGGAGCAGACTCGTCCTCATGCTGCCGTCTCAGATCAAGAGTGACACACACACACACACACACACAGCTCTGACCGCCGGACTCAGCGCTTTCGGTCACTGTGACCAGCTCATGTGTTGGTTTAACACTCAGCAAACACCACAGATGAACAAATCAGATCAGTTCTGCTGTAATATTAGTCTCTGTTTGGAGAACACATGAAAACCACTCATTCTGGTACATTTAAATGAGACCCAGTGTTTTAAGCTCTTGTTCATGTCAGTTAAAGATGTAGATATATATGTACAGGAATCAAGACTCATGAAATGTGTTGTTGTTTCAGTGAAAGCAGACGTGATGAACTCTCAGATCCAGTCTTCTTCCTCACATCCACATCTGTCCTCGTCTTCATACAGAGCAGATCATCTCATTCCTGCCACAAAACACTCATGTCAACAGTTTCTAATCAAATTACTTAGCTGTGGTTGGTGCCAGTTTTGGGGTTTTAACATGTTTTAAAGTGACTTTTTTATTTTGTTAATTATCTGCCAATGGGGTAAGAAATGTAAGATATTCTCGCTTGCATTTGCTTTAAGATTATTTTTCTTACCCTACGGCCAACAGTTTTACGTTTTACTTAAAATCCCCAGGAAACAAACATTAGACCATACTTCATCTAAAGAAAGTGCAGCTTAAGAATTATTGGATATTTGTACTTGAAATAAGATTAAATAAGATTAGTATGCATTGCTCTTTTATTTCTGTGCAAGAAATAGTTAAAACATACTTTAACTGCAAATGAAAAATCAACAAAAGAGTTTTGTATCTGATAAACTGGACTATCGTTCCTTTATCACTGCAGTATTAGGTTCAGATGTGCGGATTCATTTGTGTAAGAGGATCTTTGTGATCTGTGATGTGTAACAGGTTTCAGGAAGTGCGTCTACACAACAATCTGGAAATGAGTCATTTTCTGTTGGGAATATCTAAATGTTATTCAATGAAGATAAATTTACTTCAGAAGCACAATGACACCAGATATTGTGTTTTCATCAGAAGATGTGTTTTCTTTATTATAAAAGCTTCATCTTAAACAATAAAAAACATCTTCCAATGCAGCAGGAAAATTAATATTGCTTTCCCTGCAAACTAAGACTTTCCTCACCCAATTGGCAGGTTTTTTTTTTTTTTTATATAAGAAAAAAAAACGTAATTTTGTATGAAACATGTCATTAGTTAAACTAAAAGGGTTAGTTTTTCTTTTCTTTATTCTACTTCCTGTATAAAAGCTCTAGAGAGACACTCAGTGGTCAGTCATGAGGCTTTTATTGAGAACAGAAGGTCAGAGGTCATCACGTAACATTCAGACACAGCCGACGCTTGACTTCCTGTCAATAAATAGTGGCGGGTGTTCAGCAGGGGTGATGATCCGGCACACGCTTCCTGAAACACAGGCACAGGTTAAGAGCAGGGTCGCAGGGTCCCGTGGCCCCGGGGAAGGGAGCTGAAGTGAGGGTCACCTGGGAGCAGCTTTGATGATGTTGTCCACCCGCAGGATCATCTCCGCCGCCTCGGCCGCGCTCAGCAGCACCTGTCTCTTCACCTGGAAGCTCTCGGTGATGCCCAGAGCCGCCATGTCTCCCACCACGCCCTGAGTCATGTCTGAGAGAGCAGGGGTCAGAGGTCAGGGGTCAGACTCCTCAGGGCTGGTGTGTGTGTGTGTGTGTGTGTGTCTTACCCAGGCCGGAGGTGCTCTTGTGGTCCTGGTGAGCGGCTCTCAGCTGAGACACCAGCTCTGCGCTGTCGTAGCCCGCGTTATCAGCGATGATGGTGGGCAGCTGCAACACAAACACACACACTCAGAGCTCTCCAAACACACAGACGTCAGGGGGTGTGTGTGTGTGTGTGTGTGTGTGTCGTACCATCCTCAGGGCTTTAGCGAAGGACTCCATGGCCACGGCCTCCTTCCCCGGCGTGCGGTTGGCCAGATCGGACACGGCTTTAGCCATCAGCATCTCGGAGCAGCCTGAAACACAGAGTTAGCTGGACTCATCTGAGGTCACAGGTCATCATGAGAGGGGTGCGTGCGGGCGCTCACCTCCGCCGAACACGGTGCGTGTCTCTCTGACGGTCTGAGCCAGCACACACAGAGCGTCGTGCAGCGAGCGCTCGGCCTCGTCCAGGATCTGCTGCGTCGCCCCGCGCAGGACGATGGTGCACGCCTCGCCTGCGGATCACACCAGAGACGTTATCTGGAGCATGTAAACCTCCAACACAGCGCTCCTCTGTGTGTCTGGGACTCACCCATGTCCACTCCTGAGAAGTGTATGAGCGTGTCCTCTCCGATCATCACCTCCTCGATCAGCTTACAGTGGCCCAGCTTCACCAGCTCAGGGTGGTCAAAGGTGGAGGAGATCTCTCCGCCTGGACCACACACACACACACACACACTTCTGTCGGTCTGGACACTGAACCTAATCGATCAGCTCTAGCTGAAGCAGCACTGAGATGTGTGGGAAGCGCTGTGATCTGACGACGTGTCTTTGCTCTGTTGTGTTCAAACAGAGATCACAGCTGAGCTTCTCACTGAATGACTCGTGTCTGAGTGAATCATCTGAGTCAATGATTCAGTGCTTCAGTCCTGACTGAACGAATCGTTTGAATAAATAACTCAATGCTGCCATCTACTGGTGGGTTACTTTCATATTTAAAAGTAGCCTTTCATTGCATCTTTTCTATGGAAGGTTTTCCGGACTATTTTCAAATGGAACTGCAAATTTTTTCATTTACATTTTCATTCAACGCGAACGAATTTCAAATGAAAAAGCAAAGTCCATTTGCAAATGCATTTCTCATATCTTACGAGCTATGTTTATGTTTAAATAGCAATATTAATTACCATTATTTGCCTTTTCACTCTCTCTGCAATGCACATGGAAACTGCCAAAACTCAAATGGGATCACAAGTCCTTTTTTTTTCTTCTGACGTCTACACAGAAACCTGTCAATCAAGTGACGGAGGCGGGGCCATTTTATTGGGCGTGTTTGCATTGGGAAGTGACGTCACTCACAGCCGACTGTAATGAACAATTATTAATGGAAAATGGAAGTAATCAGTGAAACTGTGTTGGGCATTTTGACACTCGAGCAGTTGACGACAGTTCATACAGTACAGATTTCCTTTTACTCAGAAGACATTTGGTTTTGGACAGTTTTGTCAGCTAGAAGATAAAGACTAAGCAGAACTGTTCATCCCCGAGCGAATGACTCGATCATTAAGACATTACCACCACCTACTGGCAGCTTTAGTTTATTATTTAGACTATCATTTCATTAAAGAGTTAATTTCATATTTCCATAGTAATAATAATAAAATTAAGAAAATATATTAAAGTTAGTTCAGTTATAGTATTTTATCAAACTATTTCTCGTTGAACCTACTTTTAGTAATCTCTGTTTGATGCTTGACACAACAATGGGTTTAAATGATCTTTTGGGGGTAACTTCTCCAAATCTGATGTCGATTAATTAGATTAATTAGCCCTACTTACAGAACTTAAAGGGGCAAATGTGTCAAATACACTCATTTAATGAAGAGCTCTGATGAGAATGAATCACATCTACACAGCAACGCCACACACAGCTGATGATGCGGATCACAGCAGAGCATGCTGGGAAACTGAGAGTGTACCTGTGACGAGAGCCAAGCGCTCCACTCCCACAAAATCAGCGTGTTCGATGGCCATCACACCGGCGGACGCAAACAGCTGCTCGGGGTAGTTATAGATCAGCTGCCTGAGGAGGAACACACACGTCACATGACGTCCCGTGACCCCGCATGACATCACGTGACCCCGCACACATCACACACGTCACGTGACCCCACCCGAGCGCACCTGTTGATGAAGCAGTTGATGCCGTGCTTGAGGATGCGCTCCACCTTCTCCTTCATCTTCTCCTTCTCGGCCGACTCTATCTCAGCGACTTTAGCAGTGGAGTCCACTCGCACCCTGGAGCCGAAGATCTGCAGAGACACACGCTAGCGTTAGCGTCCTGCCGCTAGTCACGCCTGCGCTGGCGCTAACACGCCGCTCTACCTTGATCTTGTCTGTGTCCATGCCGGTGTTAGCGATCAGGATGTTAGCATTCTCGATCCTCTTGGGCTGGTTGACTCCGATCCTCTTGTCCAGCAGGAAACCTGTGAGGAGCACAAGAGCCGGCCCTCAGTCACAGACACAGACAGTGTGTGTGTGTGTGTGTGTGTGTGTGTGTCTCCGTCTCTGTGTGTGTGTGTGTGTGTGAGCTGCAGACCTTCGTCCAGGTAGGAGTCGGTCAGGCTTCCTCCCAGCTTCTTGATGACGTGGATGGCCTCCAGGTTTCCTGATCCCTTGAGTCGGAGCACGGCCTGCACGGCCAGCTTGGAGAAGTGATCCTTGTGGTGCGTCAGCAGCTTGGAGGAGAGTGTGGTGCGCGCGATGTTCATCAGATCCTGCTGGAACTTCAGCTCGTCGCTCCTGAGGACACACACACGCTTCAGACACATGGACTCACACACACACAGACACGCTTCAGACACATGGACTCACACACACACACACACACACACACGCTTCAGACACATGGACTCACACACACACACACACTCTTCAGACACATGGACTCACACACACACGCTTCAGACACATGAACTCACACACACAGAGACACACACACGCTTCAGACACATGGACTCACACACACAGAGACACAGAGACACACACACACACACACAGACAGACAGACACGCTTCACACACACACACACACACACAGAGACACACACACACACACAGCTGGTTACCCATGATCCACCGCTGCCTCTCTGAGGGCGTCGCGCGCCGCCTGCGTGGCCTTCCTCCAGCCGGAGATGATGGTCTGAGGATGGATCTTCTTGGCGATCAGCAGCTCTGCTTCCTGCAGCACAAGCGTCACACATTAGACACGGTTCAGACCTCCATCAGTCAGACACTGAGAGGAAGAGCTCGTACCCGCAGCAGCTCGGCCGCCAGCACCGTCACAGACGTGGTCCCGTCACCCACCTCGTCATCCTGCACCTTAGACATGTCTGCACACAACACACGAGGCTCAGTGACCACCAGCCGGCTGAACATCCAATCAGATCAGCCGAGACGCTGGACAGATCACGACTCACGACTCACTCAGAGGGGGAGCTTACGTCTTTAGGAAAGTTTAGATCTATTTTTAGCTTTACATCTTGACCAAAGTCTCTTTGAGACAACTCGGCGGTCATCTTTGAAACGCCTCTCGGGCCCCCAACTCCTGTCTCTCTGAAAGGACAAACATCAAATCCCCCGAAACTGTTCACTACGCTTACGATTCAATTTCAAATAAAAAATGAGCAAAGAGGCGGGAGCTAGTTGCTGAAGCCACGCCCACTTAGAGCAACAGCACTGCCAATCCACCTGTCACTCAAGTGGCCACGCCCTTTATTATGCAGAACTTTAAATCTCATTATGTAAACGGATGAGGTGTAAATAAATCCACCCCCCTTACAGTTGTCATGAACGGTAAAATTAGCTATATAGATCAAACACATTTTTTTCACCAGGCTGTAAACATGTTTTTTCCTGCTGTAAAACTGATCTTTTTAACATGGGGAGTCTATGGGACTGACTCTCTTCTGTGCCAGCTTCACGAGAGAGAGAGAGAGAGAGAGAGAGAGAGCAGGAGGATGGCCCTCTGTTTCTACTTCTGCAGGGACACACTGACTTCCCTCATCACTGACTGGCTCTTTCATTCAGAAGCCTGCTGTTCCCGTTTCATAAGGAGACTTGTATGTAAACAACAGAGCTTTATTTAGGTCACACTGTGAAAGCAGGACAGGAACTGACCCACGAGCACTTTGGCTGCAGGGTTGTCCACGCCGATGGCCTTCAGGATGGTGGCTCCATCGTTGGTGACGGTCACACTGCTGTCCCGGCCGCCGCCCAGCAGGATCTTGTCCTGTGAGGTCAGGGGTCAGAGGTCACTGGTCAGGGTCACGGCGGTGAGTGTGAGAGAGTGTGTGTGTGTGAGGGTGAGGCGTACCATTCCCTTGGGTCCCAGAGTGCTCTTCACCAGATCCCCGATGGCGATGGCTCCGATGAAGGACGACTGCGGCACACACACACACAGTCAGACACACACACACTTCTGAAGGGACTCTCTGAGAGAGCCAGCATCACTCACCAGACGCGCCGTCTCTGCCTTCTCCTCGTCCGCTCCGTGTCTGAAGATACTGACGGGGGCCATCGAGAGAGACGCCTGCACACATCACACAATGATGAGACTGATGGGATCTTCACACTCACACTGGACAAAACCACACTGCGTTCAGAACAGCGTCGCTTGATGACGTCATTTCAACAAGCCCGCAACAATCAATCCTTATTGCTGATATTCTAATAAACATCATCATATTTCGACTCCATTGACGTCACTTCCTATTAACGTCACATCCAGAGCACATTAACGTTCTCTGAATAATTATTGAATGATAATTAGGTTATTATCTCACTAATCCTAGTATCACGTGAATACTCATCCGTGTTCTGATATATTAATTAATTTCACATCGTATTCAAAGAGCACTGGCATCATCTGCACCGTTCCCCGTGTAATAATAATAATAGCCCGGTGCTGATGTGAATGTGCACGAGCGCAGCGGCCTCGTCAGAAGACTCTAGAAACACCGGCGAGGCTCTTTGTTGAGGCGCGTGCAGCGAGCAGAAGAGAGCCTCCCTCGCGCTCAGCCGGAATACAGCTCTGCACAATCACACACACTCACACACGCGTCTCTCGCGCAGTACACGACCATTAAAACACGATTCAAACACCTCAACACTCACCATGATGATTACACGATGTGCTGAAGAGAAGCGCACGCTACCGGAAGAACCGACTGGAGAGGAACGAGACAGATCAACCGCTTCCGGTGAGGCGTTTCCACGCGAACACTCTTCATCTTAAGAGTCTCTGTAGTGCGCTTGATCGTTTTATTACAATGAACGATAAACACGAATGTAGAAAGTAATAATGAGTCATACATAAGAAATAATTGCCGGGTAATCTAATAATAACTGCTCTCGTGATATTATATCGCCAACTAATATCTCCAACACTTTGATATCCCGTGACTTTTATCTGCGCATTAGACGCACCATCTTTTCTTTTTTAAGTTAGCAATGAGAAGCTTTGTTTGAAATACTAGTACCTAACATATAAAGATAAAACAGCTAGTCTAGTAAGCTGTTTACAACAATTAAAACCAAACTAAGTGTCACAATTTGGACCCAAAGTATTTTTATAGTAGCTAAATATTTACCATATTTGAAACGCTTTTTATTTTTCAGTTTACACACGATGTTAAGCTCAACCGTTCATCCCCGTTGCCGATATTATATACATATGTATATATATATATATATATATATAGAGAGAGAGAGAGAGTTTAAAAAATATATACAATAAAAAAGAAATATAAAAATATAATAAATACCAATATTTTATATATATATATAGAGAGAGAGAGAGAGAGAGAGAGAGCGGGAGATTATATATATATATATATATATATATATATATATATATATATATATATATATATATATATAATTGATGAGGGAAATATAAAGTTATCAGTAACCAGCATTTAGTCCCAAGCTACTATATTTGGTTATTAAATGATACAAACCCAAGTTTCATACCATGTTGCAGTCCTCATAGCTCCTATGGTATTGACTCTGAGGTTAATGATCTGCAGTGTCTCTGTTCAGTAGTGTAGAGTAGCAGATGTTAGATGTCTTGTCCTGCTGCACTACATTCCCCACAATGCATCTGTGCAGGCGGCGGTCCCACCTGTCTGTCCAGGTAGAGGAGGAAGCAGAGCGAGCACAGAGAGCAGAGCAGAGCTGAAGCATGGAGCGAGAGGATCCTCAGAACGACTCCTTCGACTTCCTCTTCAAGATCATCCTCATCGGGGACTCCAACGTGGGCAAGACCTGCCTGGTGCACAGCTTCAAGAGCGGCCTGTTCTCCGAGACGCAGCAGAACACCATCGGTGTGGACTTCACTGTGCGCACGCTCACCATCGACGGCCGCCGAGTCAAGGTCAGAGGTCATCTGATGTCTGTGTCTGTGTGTGTGGAGCTCAGGTGATTCTGACACCGAACCGGTTCAAGCAGCAGAACCAGATCAACCAGTCTATCCTCTTCACGCTCAAACAGGAAGTGCTGATCCAGATCAACACGCTGCTTCCTGCATCACAGATAAACACGCGCTTTGTGTTTGTTCATGTGTGTGTGTGTGTGTGAGAGATGAATCTACATGAAGCTGACGTGTAACAAGAGTTACATCTCCCAAACATGAGTTCTTCACTTAAACAGGGGAACAGACTTGATGAGCGCTCACCATACTACTGTTTAAAGTGTTTGTAGGGGAATAATGCAGGAGTATGTAGGGAACACTCAGAAGTATTTTGTGAACAAAGTGAGGCCGAAGTGTACACTGCAAACTGCAGTATGTAGTGTGAAATAAGCAGCAGACAGTATATGTAGATGTTACTCAGTAGGCAGCGTGTAGAACACATTGCTCAATATGCAGTATGTAGTATAGTGTTAAATAGTCAGCGGATGTAGTGTACTGCTCTCATGCTTATATAGTGTTCAGTAGTGTACATGATTCACAGTATACACTCAGAAGTAAGCAGAATATAGTGTGTAATGTTCAGTGTACACTTAGCACAATGTTCAGTATGCAGTTTTTAGTATACAGTGTTCAATTGGCAGTATGCAGTGGACAGTTTTCTGTATGCATTGGACCGTTTCCAGATTTCCGGGTTTCTCAGCAGGGGAAACCATTGCAGTGTGCTTGTCATACTCTGGTTGACTTGTCAGGATTGTGGTTCTCATGATAGCCTTATTATGCAGTGTAGTGTTCAGTATGCAGTGCTTAGTATGCAGTATGAAATGTAGTGTTCGGTAGGCAGTATGCAGTATTTAGTATGCAGTGTAGTGTTCAGTATGTAGTGTTTAGTATACAGTGTGCAGTTTAGTACGCAGTATGAAATGTAGTGTTCGGTAGGCAGTATGCAGTATTTAGTATGCAGTGTAGTGTTCAGTATGTAGTGTTTAGTATACAGTGTGCAGTTTAGTACGCAGTATGAAATGTAGTGTTCAGTAGGCAGTATGCAGTATTTAGTATGCAGTGTAGTGTTCAATGCTATATATATATATACATTAGTCAGCAGTTCCCAAAGGCGATAAAAGGCACGCTTGCAACCTTTAGCCACAAAAGCGTAACGGCTAAAGCTAACGCTTCCAGTTCTGGAAAGGAGACCAGAGGCCATTTTCTTTGAATGGATGTCAATGGAATAGAGGCTTAACATGCTGAATAAACCTCCTTTCAGAAGAAACAGCATATTATTGAATGATTAAACAGTGTATCTGCTAATCTTTGTTTTACACTAAACAGTCCCTCCATAAAAACCAGATTAAAATATGTGGGGCTACCATGATTTCATAATCCCTGTATTTTCGTTGCAAAAAACTCACATATATATTAGCAGAAAGTTGAAAGATTTTCCGTTTCCTTCACACAAGTAAAGCGCCATTTTCCCCCTATTGCCATGGGAACCTTATGAAGTGACATAATTACGTGACATGAGCATCATCTGCAAACTCCGTGGTGAAACCAGGGTGAAACTTGAAGCGCACAAATCATTCTTATTTGCCAACAAAAATAAGCGCAAAAGAATGCCGCGAAGCAGTTTACCGATTTGTTGCATGACAGTGGAGCCAAATTATATTGCGAGAACTTGCGAAAACTGCAGTTTGATGAAATAGAGAAAAAAAAGGTGATTCCCCCAACACCCCCTTCTCACTAGGCTACTAACACTGTTGTAGCTTCATTCAAAAGTTGATGCAACTTTACAGTTGTAAGATTGCACTTTTTGTTACAGAACAGTACCAAAAACTTACAGTTGTAATTATATTAGTAGTATTTAATATAATTTACGTTGCAGTAAGAGATTGCAACTTAAATATTCTGTGATTTAGTATGCTCGCTTATCATAGGGAGTAATAAGAAATTACTCTTTACATTAAGGTAGTAGCCTAGTGATAAAAAGGTGTTGGAAATAACCTTTTTTTCTATTTTTCATCAAACCGCAGTTTTTGCCCGCAATAATCACAAAAAAATCTGCTTTTTTCTGGAGGGACTGACTAACAATGCTTTTGGATTTAACTATTTTTAGAGTTTACCCTGAAATAAATGTTGTTAAGATAACAGAGAGAGAATAACTTTTTTATATATATATTTATATAGTTAGACAATATCTGGGCATTGCTGCTCTTTCTGGTGTACACAGGTGTGTTTCTATGGTCTCCAGTGATCAGTGTATGTGTGTGTGTGTGTGTAGATGCAGGTGTGGGACACGGCAGGACAGGAGCGCTTCCGCACCATCACACAGAGCTACTACCGCAGCGCTCACGGGGCCATGATCGCCTACGACATCAGCCGCAGGGACACTTTCGACTCCGTGCTACGCTGGCTCCATGAGCTGCAGCGATTCGGGGCCGCCAACGTGCTCACCGCGCTCATAGGTGACAACCTCTCAAACTCTGCCAGTACCTTTACATGGACAACAATACTCCCACTAAGACAATACCCTGGTTAAGACAAAACCCTAAGATAATACTCCGGTTAACACAATACCCTTCTTAGACAATGCCCTTTTGAAGACAACACTCTCATTAAGACAATACTCTGGTTAAGACAATACCCTGGTTAAGACAAAACCCTCAGACAATACTCTGGTTAAAACAATACTCTCATCAAGACAATACCCTGGTTAAGACAAAACCCTAAGACAAGGCACTAGCCTAGTTAAGACAATACTCTTATTAAGACAATACCCTGGTTAAGACAAAACCCTAAGATAATACTCTGGTTAACCCAATACCCTTCTTAAGACAATACTCCCACTAAGACAATACCCTGGTTAAGACAATACCCTTTTGAAGACAATATTCTGGTTAAGACGATACTCCCACTAAGACAATACCCTGGTTAAGACAATACTCTCATTAAGACAATAACCTGGTGAAGACAATACTCTGATTAAGACAATACTCCCACTAAGACAATACTCCCACTAAGACAATACCCCGGTGAAGACAATATCATGGTTAAGACAATTCTCTCATTAAGACAATAACCTGGTTAAGACAATACTCTCATTAAGACAATAACCTGGTTAAGACAAGACCTAAGACAATACTCTGGTTAACCCAATACTCTGGTTAAGACAATACCCTAGTTAAGACAATACCCTGGTTAAGAAAATACCCTGGTTAAGGAAGTACTCCGACTAAGACAATACCCTGGTTAAGTCAGTACTCTGGTTAAGACAATATCTTGGATAAGACAATACCCCAGTGAAGACAACACCCTGGTTAAGACAATACTCCCACTAAGTCAATACCCTGGTTAAGTCAATACCCCAGTGAAGACAACACCCTGGTTAAGACAATACTCCCACTAAGTCAATACCCTGGTGAAGTCAATACCCTGGTGAAGTCAATACCCTGGTGAAGACAATACTCTGGTTAAGACAATACTCTGGTTAAGACAATACTCTGGTTAAGACAATACTCCCACTAAGACAATACCCCGGTGAAGACAATACCCTGGTTAAGACAATATCTTGGATAAGACAATACCCTGGTGAAGACAATACTCCCACTAAGACAATACCCTGGTTAAGACAATATCTTGGATAAGACCATACCCTGGTTAAGACAATACTCCCACTTAGACAATATTATGGTTAAGACAATACCCTGGTTAAGACAATATCTTGGATAAGACAATACCCTGGTGAAGACAATATCTTGGATAAGACCATACCCTGGTTAAGACAATACTCCCACTTAGACAATATTATGGTTAAGACAATACCCTGGTTAAGACAATATCTTGGATAAGACAATACCCTGGTGAAGACAATACTCCCACTAAGACAATACCCTGGTTAAGACAATATCTTGGATAAGACAATACCCTGGTTAAGACAATATCTTGGATAAGACCATACCCTGGTTAAGACAATACTCCCACTTAGACAATATTATGGTTAAGACAATACCCTGGTTAAGACAATATCTTGGATAAGACAATACCCTGGTGAAGACAATACTCCCACTAAGACAATACCCTGGTTAAGACAATATCTTGGATAAGACAATACCCTGGTTAAGACAATACACTGGTGAAGACAATACTCCCACTAAGACAATACAATGGTTAAGACCATACCATGGTTAAGACAATACCCTGGGTAAGACAATACACTGGTGAAGACAATACTCTGGTTAAGACAATACTCCCACTAAGACAATACCCCGGTGAAGACAATACTCTGGTTAGGACAATACCCTGGATAAGACAATACTCTGGTTAAGTCAATACTCTGGTCAAGTCAATATCCTGGATAAGACAATTAAGACAATACTCTGGTTAAGTCAATACCCTGGTCTTTTCGCAGCATTTTACACACACAGCAGTGCTCAACCTTTTGATGGCAAACAAACAAGCATGGCTTTAACAACAACATCGTCTGTTTACACATACAGCATGACAAATTATTAACTGCACTTGAAGCTTTCGTAAAATAAAAAATGAAACACCTAAAACTGTATGTGGCATGAAAACAAAGTGGAACTGTTGATAAATGAAATTCTGGAGGGGATTAAATGATATTTGTACTATAACCTGTAAAATGGGAACATAAAAGGAATATTCTAAAAGCAACTCATGTAAACACCTTACTCACGATATTGTTTTATTCAGGATAAGGTAAATAATCAGATTACTGATGTCCATGTAGGCGTAGTCGCGGGTGTGTTTCTAAAGCTCCTCTGTTTCCTCAGGTAACAAGCGTGACCTGGAGGCGGAGCGGCAGGTGCAGTTTGCAGACGCCTGTAAGCTAGCGGAGGAGCAGGGCATGCTAGCAGCTCTGGAGACGTCAGCGCGAGAGAAGCAGAGCGTGGAGGAGGCGTTCATCATGATGGCGCGGCAGCTGCTGCAGCAGAACGGCCTCTGTGTCACGCCGGACACGGACACACATGTGTTACTGCGCACTAACTCTCGCGCTGTGGTCAGCGGGCCGTCGCTAGCAGAGCACCAGAAACAACAGCCCTGCCAGTGCTGATCACAACACAGGGGGCCGTCCACTCAGAGCGCATGCTTGCATTACAAAGCACTGCTTTACATTCTTTATGTATACATACTATGACTGGTGGATCGCATCTTGCATACGAGTGTCACGGTTTATTTTTTTGTTGTTTGCCTTTATTAGGACTAAATTGAGGTGGGACACAGAGGGGGGTGGAATCGGGAAAGTCGGGATGCAGAAGCGTAATGGCGCTATATGTTAGCGCACTGCCCAGAGCATCGCGTTTTTTTAAGAACTTCAACTTTTACACACAGAGGACCAATGAGAAGACCCTGAAGGCTGAGCTAGCATTGCAAGCTTTTGTTTACTGTAGCAGGTTGGCATGGCTGGCAACTGTGTTATTTGACAGCAACATGGCAGAGTTTTTCCGAAACCCTTGCTGGTGCTGCGTCTCACGTTTTATGCGTTATCTCACGTTTAGTGTTTCTGCTTGCATGTTTCCTCTGAATAAATGAAGTCACTGCCGTCAACACTGAAGAAAACAATCCCAATACATCTGAAGAGTTTTATTAATATTAAAAATTACTATTTATCGAACATCAGTGTGTTTTGCTATAGTGTGCTGGAATATTATAATATTATAAATGTGATGTAATTTACAGTTTACACAGTGATTTTATTTGAACAGACTGTTGTTATTTTTGAATCTCTAGTGAATGCAAGTTAAATCGAGGATGTATGCGCTGGAAAAAGAGATGCTCGCACCGAAGAAGAGCATCAGTTTCTGTGGCGCAGTGACGTTGTTTTGCACACATGTGGATAAACGTCTCTGTAAATGTTCTCCTTCTCAGTGGATGCTCATGTCTAACACACAGGAAGTGACTGATGTTCATTAGCTGACTGCAGAGCCACATGAAGACCAGGAATGGTTCACAGATTTCCTCTATCCATTTGACAATAGCCATGTTCCCATTCACCTATTTTTATGCACATTTTGGAATATTGCATAAGAAAAAAAAAAAAAACAGCCAAGATGTGCATAAACTCTAAAAACTTGTGTGCGCAATTGAATAGGACCAACTTTATTGTCTGACAAGAAAAAATGTGCATAAACTTAAATGGAAACCTTTAGTGAATAAACTCCCCCATGCTCATCTAAAGGCATGTAATGGGATAACTGGACTAACCA
Source organism: Carassius gibelio (assembly GCF_023724105.1). Classification (NCBI taxonomy): domain Eukaryota; kingdom Metazoa; phylum Chordata; class Actinopteri; order Cypriniformes; family Cyprinidae; genus Carassius; species Carassius gibelio. Next base: position 1,083,534 of record NC_068399.1, on the reverse strand, counting down.
GCAGACCGATCTCATTCACAGCATCTGAAACACCTTGAGCAACATCTGTTGTCAGAGTATTTCTGTATAATTGTTGCACGACTGCGTTCCCGAACAGCTGGCACTGCATTCATTGTGTTCAATAAAGTCATTCATCATATATGAAAATGATTATATTCCGTGGCTTATCCTAGTTTTCTGAGTGATCTTTAGAGCCAGTTTATCAGGAGTGATGATTTTGTCTCTTTGACTCATTGGATGGAAACAGTGTTTTATTCACACGTGTTTTATGCAATGTTACAATTTTGAGCACATTTGTGGATGGAAACATGGCTATTGAACGTTTGATTTAGTTCAGTTTTCTATCGGCTTATTTCGTTTATATGTTTGTATTGTATTATTTTGGGGCTACGTGTGCTTGATTTTACATTTATTAAAATAAATTGATGATTGTTCATGTTTAATGAAGATGGCTGTCAAGGTTTGTTATTTAGTGTCACTGTTATATTCAGTTTTTTTCTTTATTTTACCTACTAAAACAAAACTACTCAAATAAATTCACATCCCTTTCAATATGTATATTTTGTAATAATGTCTTAGAATATTAGCAATTTTACTGAATTTCTGCAGCCTTGGGGAATATCTTTTTAAACGTTTCAAGTGTATTATATATGCATGTGTATGTGTGCACAGATTTCGATTTCTTCCTTGGTTTGGTTTTCACTGAACGAACCACACGTCCGTTACCATTGCCTGAGGATGAGGCAGTACTCTGTGGTCATATTTAGATGATATAGTGTGTTTTTTCTGGTTTAGAAATCTAAGGACATCACAGAATAAAGACAGCAGCGCTGCACGAACAGAACAAACGTTTAATAGGGAACAAGCTGAACATGTGGTTTTAAAACAGGAAGAGAAGTATAAAACATGATAAAAGAGGTGTGGTCACACCAGCCTGAGCTTGAGCATGGTCCTCCAGCGGTCCTTCAGGTTGACCGCGGTGCGTTCGGTGAAGGGGAAGGAGGAACGGATCTTCTCCCAGTGTCCCGCGCCGAAGCGCCGCACTCCCTCCTTCAGCCACTCCGACTCCTGCACCGTCCACATCTGACACACACACACACACACACACACACACACACGTGTCAGCGCACACTACACACTCACAGGAGCGGCTCTGATGGACAGATACACACCTTCCTGCTGCTCTTCTTACTGGAGCGACCTGAAACAGATGTGAAGCAGAAACATCATGCGTGTGTGTGTGTGAAGTGCATAGATAGATAGATAGATAGATAGAGGGTCATACAACACAAACATGCATATATGCACTGTATCATATCATGAGGTGCTGGCTAATCATCATGTGATGCTAATACAGCACAGCTAGTGTGTGCACCTGAAGTGCTGCTGAACAGTGACTCCTCGTCGCTCCAGTTCTCGTGCGTCCCGGACACGTCCTGCCATCTGGCCCTGAGACACACACACACACAGGGTCAGTCTGTCGCTCTCTCCCTCTCTCTCTCTTTCACACACACGATCACACAGGGTCACACACACACACCTCCTCCTCTTGTGAGCTCCTCCAGGGGATGGAGAGCTGCGGCGTGACGTCTTCACTGCAGGAGACTCACTGTGCTCCTCAGACTCGCTGGACACAGTCACGCTCCTGAGGGGAAAACACACACACACACACACACACGTGACATACTGCCCTCAGAGCCCCGTGGACGGACGAGGAGTCATGAACACACCTGTTCCTGTGCCTCTGTGTGTCTGTGCTGCTGGGACGAGCGGGAGTCGAGTGCTGGATGCATGAACCTCCATCCTTCACCTCCAGCTCCACCACACACTCAGACTCACTGTCTCACACACACACACACACACTGAACTGTCTGCGGCTGCATCTGAACTGACTGTACTTGTATTGAGTGTGTGACAGGTGTCCTGTACCTGCTCTGGCTCTGGTTCTGTGTGTCTCTGTCTGAGCGTCTGGGACGAGCAGGAGAGGAGACCAGAGCCGATTCACTGAAACACACACACACACACTGCAGTCAGCACTGAAAACAGCTGGAGGAGGAGGAGAGCGTCCCAGTCCTCACCTGTGATCACTCTTCTTCTGCTGCTTTCTGGAGGAGCGTCTGGACGGAGGAGAGACAGCGTGGTCCTCCAGCTCCACATCACTGGACAGAACCATCCTGTGGGAGACAGCGCTCAGTGACTCTGTGTGTGTGTGTGTGTGTGTGTGAGGAGGAGGTACAGTGACGAACGCACCTGCTCTGCCTCGGTGTGTCTCTGGCCGAGCGTCTGACGGCTGGAGAGCTGCTGCTGCTGCTGGGACGAGCGGGAGAAGAGACCTGAGCTGAGCCTCCGTCCTCCTCCTCCATCAGCACACACTCAGACTCACTCAAACACACACACAGAGGAAAACACAACATGATCACCAGTATCTCCACCTCACCAGCTGCTCGTGTGGAGATGAACAGTGTTTCAGTCCACCTCAAACACTAACTTCACTAGCGCTGACCACGTCTTCATTATTAATACACCTCGCTGAACTGGTCTGCCTGGATTGATCTGATGGACTGAGCCTCACTCGACCTGAATGAGGAGCTGAGCTGGTGTCAGTCACCTGTGATCACTCTTCTTCTTCTTCTTCTGCTGCTGCTGTCTGGAGGAGCGTCTGGACGGAGGAGACACGGCGTGGTCCTCCGGCTCCACATCACTGGACAGGACCATCCTGCGGGACACACATCTGTCAGCCCTGATGACCTCAGAGGAGTCTGTACTGTACACAGCTTCTCAACGGGACACACTCATTATAAACCAGCGCTGTGCATCACTTCCTCCACTCATCTGAACACATCTCTGTTCTGCTGACTGGTTCAGATGAATGCTCAGGACAGACGGTGTGTGAACGGTCAAAGGTCCCTCTGAAGTCTCACCTGATGTGTTTCTGTGTGTGACGAGCAGGAGAGCAGGTCTGAGCCGGGGAGCGCCCACTGAAACACACACACACACACACACACTGCAGTCACACACTGGACTGTACACCACATGAGGTCGTGAGGAGACGTGCTGCTGGACCTGCTGTGGCTGCGTGTGACGGGCGTCTGGAGCTCAGGCTCGTCTGACTCTGGGCCGCTGGTGACGAGGATCCTTCAGAGAACACATCACACACATGAACACACACACACACACTCCTGATCAGGTGCAGGCTCGGTGAGCAGAAGAGTGTCGTCACAGACCTGTGAGGCGAGCATGTGTCCTGCTCCTGCTCGCTCAGCTGGCTGTCGTCCTCCTGCACCAGGCGTGAGATGGTCATCCCGGCGTAGGGCGGCTGGCTCTCTGGGTCCCGGGGCGTCTCGGACAGGGCCAGGTGTAGCTCGGGGCTCTGCTCCTGCTCGTCCTGGTGCTCCAGCTCCTGCTGCAGCTGAGAGAAGGACACGCTGACCCCGTAGCGCTCGCTCAGCACGCCGTACACCTGACGCAGACCGCGCAGACTCAGACGCACCGCTCCGCTGACACACACACACACAGAACCACATGTCTTTATACACAGCTTCATCTGATCACAGTGACGCTGCTGTTAGAGGATCACCTAGCTGTGGGAAAACACTTAGTGAGGTGTGCATCAGACAGAGGTGGAAGAGTTTACCCATGATCCTTCTGTCGCTCCTGTGAGGACGAGGTGACGGGCTCAGAGCTGACGCCGGGGTGTCCCGAGCGCCTCAGCATCTACACACACAGAGAGAGGGGGTGAGGAGAGGAGCGCGAGCCGCTGAGGTCAGAGGTCAGGGGTCAGGGGCAGCACCTGCAGGAGGAAGGGCTCCGGGACGCGGTACAGTCGCTCGATGAAGTCCAGCATGTCCTGCTTGAAGTCAGAGTAAGAGCTGAGCTGCAGCACTGAGTGAGAGGAGCGCCGGCGCCGCACCAGACTCTCAAACAGCTTCCTCTGCAGACAGAGAGAGAGAGTGTGTGTGTGTGTGTGTGAGAGAGAGAGAGAGAGAGAGAGAGAGAGAGAGAGAGAGAGAGAGAGAGAGAGAGTGTGTGAGAGAGAGAGAGAGAGAGAGAGAGAGAGAGAGAGAGTGAGAGTGAGAGAGAGAGAGAGAGAGAGAGAGTGTGTGTGTGTGTGTGTGAGAGAGAGAGAGAGAGAGAGAGAGTGTGTGAGAGAGAGAGAGAGAGAGTGTGTGAGAGAGAGAGAGAGAGAGAGCGTACCATGGATACGATGGCAGTTGGCAGCAGAAATATGAGCTCCTGATTTCAACATCATTTTTGCCAGATAATGAATTTTTTCATGAACCAAATCATACTTAATTAATTGGACATTCATTTGTGAACAATAGAGGCAGAAGATTTCCAAGGTAAGACCTCTTAAGAAGATTGACATCGACTAAAAACGACATATAAAGTCACTGTAGCAGTTAACTGTTAGCCAAGCTGAGGTTCCGTGACAGTTATTTCAGTTAGAACAACATGGGCCTCACTAAAGCAGAGGCATTTTTCAAAAATGAAGAGGAGTTGGAGATAATCTATCCAGCAGAAGTTAAATCTATAAAAGACAAGAAAAAGATGAAAGAGATTATACTGAGGGAGAACCCAGAGATACTGCTATCTGACTACAGTGGAGCAGAAAACAGCCGAGTGCTGTGTAACCTGCTGTTCTTCACTGAACAGACATCATCCTGGCACACCGTCCTCTGCTCAAACATGACATGTGTCAGAAAAGGAGGCATCAGCAAAGGCAGACAACTCACTCTGGAAGGAGAGAACGACACAAAGCTGACTGTGAATCTTTACCATAATGGCACAGTCATGGTCCAGGGAGCAGAAACCAGCCTCAGTGAATTCCAGAGGAGCTTCAGAAACCTTAAACACCAGGTTCAGAAGATAAAACAAGATCCTGAAATGAAGAGCCACACAGTGTCCAGCACCAGCTCCGTTACCATCTCTGACAGCAGCTCAGGAACTCACTCCAGCACTCCTGCGTCTCCTAAGATCAAGGCTTTGAGAGATACCATCGCTGAGCTGGAGCAGCACTTCTGTCTGTTTAAAGAGGAAACCACCAACAGCCTCCATCATCTGCTCAACCTGACCAGCCACCACAGTGTGCAACAAATACAGCAGCTCTGCTCTGCTGTAAAACAACTGGAGGAGGACAATCAAGAGCTGCACCAGGAGCTGAGGAGGGTGAGAGAAGAGCTGGTCAGAAGAGAACAACACAGCCACACACTAGAGAGACTGCTGGAGGAGACCAGAAACCAGCTACACACAAGACAACACCGAGAGAGTGTCAGCACCCAAACACACAGCACAAACACCACTCAACAGCAGCAGTGTGTCAGCTCACCGTCTCAGAGCTCCTTCACTCCTACAACCTCTCACAAGCTCAAGAGGAACGAGACCAGCAGCAGTCCTCCACCTGCACCATTCAGGAGCACCAGCAGAGAACAGAAGAGGCAAGACAACATCGTGATACTCTGTGACTCCAACGGCCATCATCTCGACCCCAGACGACTGTTTCCAGGAAGATCTGTGAAGAAGTTCTGGTGTCCCACATCACACTCAGCTGTGAGACTGCTGCGAGACGGTGGGTTCGGTGCACCGTCACACATCATTCTCCACACCGGGACAAACGACCTCAGTGCTAGAAACATAGATGTCACTACAGCCCTGACCAACGTAGTGCAAACAGCTAGCAGGATCTACCCCAGAGCCAAAATCATCATCTCGACCCTTCTACCTCGCAGAGACGTGCCACAAAACATCATCAACTCCATCAATGAGAAGATAGCTGGCATCTGTGCTTCAATGAGAAATGTCCACATAGCTGACCATCAGCGCATCACCCATGAGCATCTATATGACCACGTCCACATCCATCGAGAGGGAATGAGACTGTTTGCTAAGAGCATCAAGGAGACAGCGCTGCGTCCCCCTCCGAAGACGCTCGGTGATCACGAGGAGAGGGTAAGAGTGCTTCAGTCAGACAGCTACGCCGCTGTAGCAGCAGGACGAGCTAGAACAGACTCCAGAGACCTTATCCAGATCAAAAACATGCTCAAAATGATCTGTGACAACCTACTAGCTTAACTACTTACACTGTGTCTGGAGTTAAAATGATCATTACTTCTTAATTACTTTTATTTCACTCATTTCTACTTGTTTACTTTCAAATTTGACAATTGTAAAACTCATTCACTTATATATTTATATATATATATATTTTATTTTTTTTATTTTTTATTGATGAATTTATATTTTAAAACATGATTTGGTCATGAATTCATACATTATTCTGGTAAATGCAATACTTCCCAATGTCATCGTTTAAAATAACTAGTTATAATATTCAAGGGATGTTCTCTTCAGCTTTTGGAGAGAAAAGCTCTAATCCTGATTTTATTAACGCTGTACATAGTTCAGATATAATTATTTTACTTGAGACATGGAGTCGTTTAGACGGTAAAACCTCCCCCCCTTCACACTACAGAGAGCTGCGCATCCCCTCAATCAAACAGCCTGAGGTTAGGAACGGAAGAGATTCAGGAGGAATCATAGTCTGGTTTAAAGACCATCTGCAGCAGTATATTCAGCCCATGAAAAAGGGAAAAACACACATTTGGATAAAAATTCAAAAAGAGATTTTGTGTTTAGATGAGGACCTGTACCTGTGTTCCACATATATCCCCCCATATGAGTCGCCTTATTATAATGAAGACATCTTCTCAATCCTACAATCAGAGATCAATTACTTCCAGTCTAGAGGTTCGGTTCTATTAATGGGGGATCTGAACGCCAGAACGGGGAAGGAACAGGACTACATCAGCTCTGATGGGGACAAATATATTAACAGTTCACTTAATCATCAGAAAAAAGGTTTTACCAAAACACGGCAGAATTATGACAACACGATTAACAGACATGGAAAACAAGTCCTGCAGCTCTGCAAAAGCCTGGGCGTGTACATAGTGAATGGCAGAATGAAGGGTGACTCTCTGGGCCGATGTACATACAGCTCACATCTGGGCAGCAGCACGGTAGATTACGCCATCACAGATCTAGACCAGAGTCAGATCAACTATTTCACAGTGATGCCACAGCTGCCATTATCAGACCACAGTCACATAGTCCTCAGTCTCAACAGGTCAGGGAATCATCCGCCATCTTCAGAACAGAAAGTTCAATTATATCCACTCCCCCCCAAATTTATATGGAGTAAAGACAGTCCTGCCCAGTATGAAGCTGCGCTCCACAGCACCCACACTGAGAACATGATCGACTCATTCCTCCTGACTACATTTAGTGTAGAAAAGAGAAGTATCAATTCAGCAACTAAACAGTTAACTCAAATCTTTTCTACAGTGGTCAGAAAAGCCCTCAGAAAAAGAAAAAATTACCAATGTAAAAAAGAAACCGCTAAAGATGCTTGGTTTGATAAAGATTGCCAAAAACTAAGAAAAGAATTAAGATCATTATCAAATAAAAAGCACAGAGACCCTGCAAACCAACAAATACGAGCCACATATCAAGAAACACTTAAACTATACAAGTCACTATTAATACAGAAGAAAACTGACCACATCAAAATTAAAATAAACAAAATTGAAGAAGCAATCGATCAAAATTCTTTTTGGGATTTATGGAATAATTTAGATAAATCCAAAGAGGCCAAACACCTTCCCATCTATGACCCAAAGATCTGGACTGAACATTTCAGAAAACTCTATTCTCTAAACGAACCAACCCTCGCCCAAAAACATCTGACCTCCCAACTAAATAACCTGGAATTCACGAGAAAAGACCAGCTCAATCATTTAGACAAACCCATAGAATTACCTGAACTGACAGAGAAGATGAAATCCCTCAAAAATAAGAAATCAAGTGGCTTAGATGGAATTTCTAATGAAATGCTGAAACACAGCAGCCCCAAACTGAGACTTGCTATCCTAACATTATTCAATCTCTTATTAAAATCTGGACACTTTCCTGAGATCTGGAAAGAGAACGTGATAACCCCAATTTTTAAACAAGGTGAGAAGTATGACCCAAATAATTATAGAGGCATCACAGTGAGCAGTAACCTCGGAAAACTATTCTGCTCCATCATCAATGACAGATTAATTCAGTTCATCCAAGAACACAAGATTTTAAACAATTGTCAAATTGGATTTATGCCAAAACAGAGAACTTCAAATCATATTTACACACTCCACACACTCATAGACAAATATGTTCATCAAACAAAACAAGGAAAAATATTTGGCTGCTTCATTGATTTTAAAAAAGCCTTTGATTCAGTATGGCACAATGGACTTTTTCTAAAACTGATTCAAAGCGGAATAGGAGGAAAGACATATGACATCATAAAGGACATATACAACGGGAACAAATGCTGTGTCAAGATCAACGACAGACGGACTGATTATTTCAGTCAGAACAGAGGAGTGCGTCAAGGCTGTAGCCTCAGCCCGACTCTGTTTAATATCTATATTAATGAACTGGCATCAGCACTTGAGAAGTCCCCTTGTCCTGGTCTGACCCTCGAGGGCAGAGAAATCAAATGTCTCCTGTACGCTGACGATCTTCTGCTCTTGTCTCCTCATGAAGAGGGGCTACACCAAAGCCTCTCGCTATTAGAAGATTACAGTAGAGACTGGGCCTTACCAATAAACATGGAGAAATCCAAAATTATCATCTTTCAGAAAAAGCCTCGCCTTACTGACAAAAAATATAGTTTTGCAATCGGGGGAACACTTCTTAATCATGTGACGTGTTATAATTATTTGGGTCTCACTATCTCAGCTTCTGGTCAATTTGACCTGGCAATAAAACATCTGACTGATAAGGCACGCAGGGCTTATTACACTATTAGGAAATCTTTGTTCAAATTCAACCCACCTATTAAATTATGGCTAAAAATCTTCGACAGCATCATCAAACCAATTCTTCTATACGGTTGTGAGATCTGGGGCCCCAAATTTAAATTAAATTACACATCTTGGGATAAAAGACCCACTGAAATGTTCCACCTGGAGTTCTGCAAGAACATCCTGGGACTTGACAGAAACGCCCCTAGTCTCGGCTGCAGGGCAGAACTGGGCAGATTCCCTCTTCTAGCAGAAATCCAGAAGAGAACAGCCAAGTTCTGGTTCCATCTATCAGACACACGGACAGATGATTACCATCACTGCGCTCTTATGTACAGGACAGGACACCCAGAGAGTGACCCCATGCACCATTTAGTGGGAAAACACCAACTCAGCTCAACCATTCAATTAAGACACGCAAAAGTTAAAGAAATTGGAAAACTAACCCAGGAAGAATACATCCATGATTGGCAGATCAAAGTAGAACAAATTAACAAATTAAAATACTTCTATAGATTAAAGACTAGCTATCAATTGGCACCCTACTTGATCAAAATTAAGGACTATAGTAAGAGAAAGCTCCTGACGAAGTATCGTCTGAGTGATCACCGTCTGTGTGTGGAGACGGGCCGACACAAACACAGCTGGAGAGAGAGAGAGCTCCGACTGTGTCCTCACTGCACAGAGTGTGTGTGTGTGTGTGTGTGTGTGTGTGGAGAGAGAGAGAGCTCCGACTGTGTCCTCACTGCACAGAGTGTGTGTGTGTGTGTGTGTGTGTGTGTGGAGAGAGAGAGAGCTCCGACTGTGTCCTCACTGCACAGAGGGACTCGTAGAGGACGAGCTGCACTTCCTCACACACTGCAGTAAATATGAACACATTAGAGACCACTACTTTACCCTAATAGCTCAAATTGTGCCTGAATTCAGGCAAGCAAGCGACATAGACAAACTCAATTATATTTTGGGAGAGAAAGAGAAGTGTGTCCAGCTCGCAGCGCAGTATGTGTCCTCCTGTCACATCATGAGGGACAAAAACTAAACTCCTGTTCTTCAGCAATGCTCTCTGTAAATATTTACCCTGTATCCACTAATTTTTTTTGTGATTATATATGTACAATATTGACATGAATATTTTTTTTTTTTTTTTTTTTTTTATATAATTATTATTATTATTCTTTCTTTTTTTTTTTTATCTACATATCTGTACATCTATATATCTGTATAACTTGTTCACTGTTTATTGCTTTGGCAACATTGTGCTGTTTCACAGTCATGCCAATAAAGCTCATTTGAATTGAATTGAATTGAATTGAGAGAGAGAGAGTGTGTGAGAGAGAGAGAGAGAGAGAGAGTCAGAGTCAAAGACACACACACACACAGAGACAGAGAGAGGAAACGCACACACACGGCTCCTCACCTTCCCGGCCGAGTCTGCAGCATCGCTGAAGTGTGTCAGCAGCACCTCCTCAGCCCTTGTGAACTCCCCGCTGCGCAGACACACCACCATCAGCTGCACACACACACACACACACACACAGATGACACCTTCAGATCACTCTCAGACAGAGGAGACAGGTATGTGAGTGTGTGTGTGTGTGAGAAAGTGAGTGTTTGTATCTCTGTGTGTGTGTGTGTGTGAGAGAGAGACCGTCTCGATGATGGCCTGCTGGACGCGCTCCTTCTCTCGCGGGGGGACGCTCATGTCCCTGCAGATGTCCTCCAGCACACTCAGAGCTGACTCCAGAGGGGTCTTGGGCTCCTCAAACGTCAGATCTGCAGCGAGAGCAAAGCCCATCAGCCCCGGTGCTACACACACACACACCACTCTCTCACACACACATACACAAACCAGTGCCCAGAACTCACCTTCAGTCAGCAGCGAGTGTTTGAAATAATTTGATGTGATGTGAATATTTATAAGCGATGCAAAATACCATGTGCATCATTTCTGCCACAGGTTGTCTATTCACTTCGTTGCATTGAAATCACTCGCGGCAGACGCTGTATTCTCGTCTGGTGTGAGCGCAGCATTAGTGAAGCAGCAGAGCTTCTGTCCTGACGGTGGACACACGGCTCTGTTCTGACCTCTGACCTCAACCCCCCGGCCCGTCTGAAGCCCTGACCCCTCAGTGTGATCTCACCACACACAGCACACACCTCCTCTCACGGTCATGTGAACTTCATCATGGATTTCATGCTAATTATGCAGTTTTGTTTTATTGGTGGAAAGATGAGTCACTATGTGGTGATATTTACTCTTCATCACTTGATCAGAAGCAGCACGTTACAGAGATTACTGAACACACATTCAGAAGGGGATTCAGAAACTCAAAGTGTTTACAACTACAATAAAGCCATGAAGACGACTGAAGTTTTGCAACACTATAGTTTTGACTTTAACTTATAGTTTTGAAGAGCTCAAGTGTGCACACGGTCATCCTGAACTGTGTGTGATTGTGTACACACTGGGACGCGCGTCACTTCCGGTCACTCACCGAGCTTGTCGCCGTTGTTGATCCGGGACAGGAACTGCATGCAGCGCAGCTTCACGATCATGTCGCTGTGTCCGTCGACGGGTCTGACCACCAGACCTGACACACACACACACAGACAGACAGAGATATCATGACAGCGATAGAGAGCGACACACACACACACACACACACACACACACACAGAGAGAGAGAGAGCTGAGACGCTGCAGCGCGCGCGGATGTAAACAAACGCACTCACTCTCGACGATGCTGGTGAAGTGTGTGAAGGCCGTGTAGTCCGCGTCTCTGAAGGCGCTCAGGGCCTTGAACACGTAGTAGTCGAAGCTCCATCGGTTGATGATCTGCTCGTCGCTCAGAGAGCGCGCTTCTCCCACGGACTCGCCCATCACCAAACACACGCGCTTCCCGCGCTCACACTGCAGCGGAGGGCGGGGCGCGGCGGAGGGCGGCGCCTCTGATTGGTCACAGCTATGTCGACGCCATCAGCGTCATTACGTCAGGAGTAAACAGCTGTTGACTTCCCCTTCTCTTGTTATTGTTTCTTTTGTAACACTATTTAAGTTAATAAATCATAATCATAAACAGACTCACACCATCTCTAGTCTTACAGACCACTGAACATTCAATAACAATCTGCTGAAATAAGATCACTTCAATAACTGCGTCAGATAAAGATATTTCTGGACGATTACATGTAGCATTTAAAAGTAAAAATTATTTTTTTCAAACATAATGTCAGAAAGATTGCAGTTAAACACAGTAAATAATAAAAAATAAATCACATCAAAACAAAAGGAAATAGACTTGATAATAGATGTATATTGGAACAGAAAATATCTTACTAAAGAAGATGAAGTTTCTTGTTTATTATTAATAAGAGTGCTGAAGATGAGAGATGAAAACTGCACATATTTAGAGAATCTGTAGTTAATATAGTTACTCGTTGTGACAGAAGTTAGATTTATTTAGTTTTTCAACACTACTTTTGACAGACAAATATCACACACATAAATAAATGTTGAGTTGTGGAAATAAACCATGTTTTAGTATTTCTAAGCCTCGGTTTGTTTTGTTTATTGGCCCTAAGTTAATAAATAATGATGAATTACCCAGTTTTATAGGGAGAAATGTTTCACGTTCCGGCTCTGAATCTGTGGATTTCTTCTCGGAGGTATATTTGAGCATGTATTTCTGATGTTTTCAGCCCTGATATTGGGAAGTTAGAGTATCAACAGCACTTTTCTCCAATCACACACGAGTGTTTCATGACTTTATCCACACTAGCACTCGACTGTTCAGCCAGAACGACTCATCTGATAAAAATCAACACTTTAATTCATCGAGGCTGTAGGAAAATGTTCAGAAGTGCATTTATTGTTATGATTTCTGAAGATCACTGAAGACTTTAACACAGAAAACATTAGAGTAATGTTTCACAGTTTTCATGAGGAGTGAACTGTGTGCCAGTCTCAGAGTTTGGTAATAAACCTGATCAGCAGAGTCTCTGGAGACTGGTGTGAACTGATGGACATCTGCTGATGGTGGAAACACATCATATCTGACAGAAAATCAATGTTTGTGCACACCTCTACATCTCTCTCAAACAAATCACTCTGCGCTCGTTTGAAAGTCGAGTTTTTCTTTGCAAAGCAAATGTAGTTTATTTGCAAAGCGCTGGATTTGTTTGATGAGTACTGGCACAGATTTCCCTCCACACTTGATTTGACTGGACAGAAGAAGAGAGATGTACACTTCAAATCAAGCACCTGACTGGAGGATTCAGTGATTCAATCAGTCACTCGCCTTTTTTACATTACTCTCAACATGCATTTCTGAAGTTAGCTGCACTCATTGATTGTCTGTAAATACCTACAAGCCCCGTTTCTGTTCTTTAATGTAGTCAAGACATTGTTTTAATTAGAAAGTTTGAGGAAAGGGACAGATGAACTCTCTCTCTCTCCACACACACCGCCTCTGATGGGTGGATGATGATGATGATGGGTGGAGGCAGAAGTTCGAGGAGAACCAGTGCCACGTCTGAAGAAGGGCGGAGACGCGACGCGACGCGACGCCCCTCTCTCCACACCGCTGAACGCGTTCAGTCCTCAGCTAAAGCCGCTTCGGTTGTGTCCAGAGAGAGTTTGTGGAGAACTGAAGTTGGTTCTAACAGAAGTTACGGTTCTTGTGACGCAACGCGAACGGGATGGCCGCGAAGAACAGAAACAAGAGCAGCTCGCAGCCCGGTAATAACGAGAAGACGCCCGCCAGCGCGCAGTCCGGTAATAACGAGAAGACGCCCGCCAGCGCGCAGACCAGTGACGCGCCGAGGACCCGGAGCGCGCAGACCGTTGACGCGCCGCGCTCGTCCGCGCTCCTCAGGCTCGTGTCCGCGCTGAGTTACCTGGGCTTCGTGGCGGGCACCGTGGCCGTGTCCGTGTTCTTCTACCAGGAGCTGTCCCACATCAAACACACGAGCTCCAGACACGAGGAGTGCGTGCAGAGGAGCGCAGACGCGCAGCAGCAGGTCAGTGTGTGTGTGTGTGTGTGTGTGTGTGTGAGAGACAGTAGAACACACTCCTCTGCTCTGATTGTTTACAGTACACACTCTGTTACACTGACCCAGGTCGATGTGGGGCTCTGTGATTGGCTGACAGGGCTGTGCTGACCTCCTCCTTCAGGACTCCCCAGAGACCCCTGTCCAAACACACACACACACACACACACACACACACAAGTGTGTGTCCAGCAGTGATTACTCTGCTTTACTTCTGTTAATGCCTGCTCTCTGTAAGGTGACACGGTTTAATCTGTGGTGTTTCTAATTAAGTGATGAGGAACAGATGCAAATGCCTCTGAAATATCACCACTGCTCATAACTCGGTGTTGCTAAGATATGTGATACTAACACTCGACTTACATTGGAAAGGTTTCTCTGACCTCCACATTTTCTGAGAAATCTCACGATTTGTTCCCAAACATGATGCATGATGGGATACTCAGAGCCTGGAATAGACTTAAGTGACATGTTTGATAAGGCAGGTCTCAGAGTTTATTACCCCGCGGGTGAGCTTCAGGTGCAGGAACACTAGCTGACAGATCAGACCTGAGCGACTGGTTTCACACACCTCCTCAGCTCCAGCAGGGTAACAGGCCAAAAGCAGAGTACACATGGACACCTCACTGAAGTTAAAGACTGTAGGGATTGTAGACCACAAGTGAGCACATTATTTCTGCTTTTTCTACCAAACTCCCTCTGATAGACCATTTAGAGCCCGCTTTGGTCTTTAAATCCTGGAAATCTCCAGAATGTTACTGAATAATGACTAGGAGCTCAGCGGTCACTGGTATGCAAAACATCCTTCGAAACAGGAAGAAACATGCCTTTTCGATGAGGTGATCACCTGAAGACCTAAGGGTGTGTACCGATCATGTTCTGAACTGACCCCGCATGCGCAAAACCCGCCCGAATGCTTCTCAAAACGAGTCCAACGGGAGACTCTTCAACTCTATAGACAACCGAAACATGAGGACTCGTACCAGAAACGATTCAAGACACTGCTGTCTTCTCTTTATTGTTCATATTGGCTTCTGCAGCAGATCTCACTATAAACAAACACATAATCGCTTGATGTATGTCCTCCCTGTTTACTGTCCCTCAGGAATTGGGTTTCAACTTTGTGAGTCAAAGAGACGCCACTAACACCATATTTACCCCCTGAACCTGATTGGGCGAGTTTTGAGAAGCAGTTGGGTGGATTTAGTTGTGAAAACCTGTTCCTATGGTTCGTTTTGTATCTGAGCGAAGCTCTTAAATTGATCCGTGTGAGCACGGTGTCTAAGTGTCTCTGTCCATCTGTGTGTCCAGATCAGGTCAATGCAGGCGTCTCTGGAGGCTCTGGAGAGTGCGGTGCTCAGCGTCAGGACTGATCTGAAGCACACCGACCGAGCCGCACAGGAGGGAGAGGACCACGCCCGGCGGCTGGACGACTCGCTCCACAAGCTCCAGAGCCAGATCTCCCAGCAGCTGACGCAGACCGTCCGGGAGCTGAAGGAGGCGCGGGAGCAGGACGCCTCGTCCCTGGAGGAGCGTCTGTCCCAGCTGAGCCGCTCCACGGCCGAGGCCTCCGTCCAGCAGAGTCAGCTCCAGAGCCAGCTGCAGGAGCTCAGGGCTCGTCTGGAGCAGCGGGACGCTCCGGCGCTCCTCAAGCAGGAGCTGGAGACCCTCAGCAGCGCCGTGGCCACGCTCCAGACCGCCAGCGAGGTGTCCGAGGGGAACGCGGCCGTGCTGCGCGAGCAGATCGCAGCGGTGAGCGCCGAGCAGCAGACCAGGAACAGGGAGGTGGCGTCTGTGTCCGAGGACGTGGAGGCCGTGAGGACGCTGCTGCAGAGCACCGCAGGGAGCCTGAGGAACGAGGTGTCTGCGGCTCGAGCCGGCGCTCAGAGCGCCTCGGACCTGACCCAGAGCCTGAGCGAGCGGCTGGAGCAGACCAGCACTGCCCTCCAGAGCCTGGAGACACACACCAGAGACCAGCTGCTGCAGCTGGACAAGCACCGGGAGGAAGCCGAGCTCCGGCTCAAGAGTGTGGAGGAGAGCCAGGAGGGCATGCAGACCTCGCTGACGGAGCAGAACAACAGACTGAACGCTCTCACAGACCAGCAC
Source organism: Carassius gibelio (assembly GCF_023724105.1). Lineage (NCBI taxonomy): Eukaryota > Metazoa > Chordata > Actinopteri > Cypriniformes > Cyprinidae > Carassius > Carassius gibelio. Next base: position 1,067,533 of record NC_068399.1, on the reverse strand, counting down.
GAGTCCCAGAAGAGCTCGCTGGGAGAGTACAAGACTAGCACAGAGACAGAGAGCCAGGCGCTCCGAGACGGACTGGACGACCTGAGGAGACGCCTGGACGAGCTGCAGACGCTGGTATCTGAACCAGACGCCGCTCAAGAGGAAGAGCCAGTCGATGAACTCTAGATCTCAGTCAGTGAGTCTGAGACGAGCTGCTCCACACATAACTGCACTTGTGTTCACAGCCACGGGCCGATCAGTCATTGTCTCTCTGAACCCATCACCAATGTAGAGATGTTTACAATAAAATCATTCCACACTAGTGTTACTGTCTCGATCTAATCTAGTGATCTACAATACCTACAAATGGATCAAAGGAGAACATTTAACAGGTTCAGTAACCTTTTAATAACGTAAATGTAGTTTCCATATGATTGTTTCTTTAATTGGTTAATTAAGTGGTTCTTGACCTCAAGATGACTTAAAATAACTAAGACAAACGAGCATTAAAATCAAGACGATACACCACCCTTTTATCACTGGCTGATTAAAATGATTAAAACTCTTCCAAATTACTGTGTTATTGACTTCATCTAATCTGATGATCTAGAAGATGTCTAGATATACATAAAACAGGAATATGAATATCAACTTTCACACATTCCTTTATTTTAATGACATTAAAATAAACATTTTTCATATAATTGTTTAATGAATGAATCGGGCCCACTTCAAGATGACTTAGAAGACAAAACAAGCATTGGTCAGCTAAAAATCAACTAAAACAACAAATGCTTTATGATTTGAATGATTTTAATACACCCTTGTCACTGAAGAACCAGGAAAAAGCTGCATGCGTGACCAAACATCACTGCAAAAGTATGATTTGTAGAGCAGGAAAAGCAGTGTACACTAATCAGATCTTACTGCTCATCATCAGATCCAAAATACAACCCCTGAACACATCAATAAACGTTTTAAACCATTGTGTCAAATGACCAATAAAATACCTAAAAACACATCAAAACGAATATTAATATAACATGAAGAGAACAATTTGTGCATTTTAAAGAGGCTGGTCATAAAATGAAAATCTAAATTTCCTTGATCTTCACACATTAATCTTCCGTAAAAACATACTGTTTCACACCTCGAAGTGGACTACTGAGAATCAGGAATCAGTATCAGTTCATGACATGACATGAGAGCATTTCTCACATTTATGTATTTTAATTACATTTATAAAAACATTTTCTATATCATTTTTGTTTTATCCGCAAACATCAAAGAGTGTCTCGAGATGATTTAAAATAATTCAAACATTGAAATCAATGTAACATACAGCAGTGATTCTCTCAGGAGCAGCTGAGGAGGACGTGGATGCAAACATCCCTGAGATCAGCGATCATCGGTGTGTCATGACTGACAGAGACGTGAACTGAATCTGGCAGTGAGGCAGTGACTGTCTGAGCGACTGTAGGAATGAGAGAGCACTACTGTGATACATGAACACTGCCCGTCTAACTCTAATGACCTTATGAAACTGATGTTTGTGTTAGCAGACCACAGCAATGATACTACCTCTCATCACATTTGTCCTAAAACCAAAACACATTCTCGTCTCAGGACAAGTTTGATGAACTTTTTTGATCCATCTCAAAGGCTGACTTCTGTATTTAGAAATAATTCAAATTGTCTTCACATTACAAATATCAACATTTATTTCAAAGAAAAACAGCAGTCACATTTTTCACAAAAAGGTTTTAAATGTCAACATTTGTTAGGTTTTAAAGTAAGAAGCCATGACTAATGTGAATGTAAGCCTTGGACACTTTGTGCTGGTCAGACCTGTCTGAACATGTTCAGATGTGAATGTAATGAACTGCACTGCTGCTTGTCCTGCAGAAGGAGAGCTTCATCTGTGAAGATCATCGAGACAGACACCAGCTGCTAGAAGTGAACTGACCATCGTTTGAGCTCAGATGATCACTGTGTGTTACACTCCTCCACAGATCCCTCCACCTCCTCTTCATTACATCAATTCACTGGTCAGGATCGCTTGAATACAGGGTCAGGCTTGAGCTCGAGACTCAACCTGGTCAGATCTGGTTCCTAAAGCCTGTTTCACTCTCACAAAGATGAGTAAACGACCAGTCAAAAGTTTCTGAAGAGCAACATTTGTGATGTTTTTAAGGAAGTCTCTTCTGCTCACCAAGTCTGCATTTATTTGATCCAAAATGCAGCATAAACAGTAACATTTTGAAATATTTTTACCATTTAAAAACTATTATATTTGAAAATGTAATTTATTCCTGTGATTTCAAAACCCTTGACTGGTAACTGTTATAGTGTGCCAAGCTTTGTAGATGGTTATTGTTTGACGCACCGTGTCTGTTAGTCAGTATCGTAGCAGATCTCAGTGCTCTTGAAAGGCGTACGGTTGCTCTGTGGCTAAACGTCAGTGTGTTCCAGCAGTAGTTTCCCGGTCGAAGCACGACTGGGCTGTTTCAGGCTGTGGTCTCCTGTCTCTGACTCCGCTCCTCCTCTCGGCTCATCAGGTCTTCAGCCAGCAGGCCGATCCTCAGGGTCAGGTCGTCCAGTTTGGGCTGGATGACGGCGAAGTCTTGTTTGATGGAGAAGACCTTGGGCTTGAGGTCGCTGGCGAAGGTGGCGGTCTTCAGCAGCTTGGCCTGTCCGCTCTCCAGTGCCAGGATGCGCTCGGACAGGTCACGGTGAGCGGCTGAGAGCTGGTGAACGAGTGCGCTGACCTGATCCAGCCGCTGGCTGCTCTTCTCCGCTGAGCTCCTCAGAGCCGCGACCCGGTCGATGCTGCCGGCCAGTAGATCACCGATGCGCCTGACCATCAGCTTCTCCGTCTGGGCCACCTTCTCCTCCAGAGCCTGTGTTTGGTTGAGCAGCAGCTCCACCTCTCCCTCCAGCCCAGCCATGCGCCGCACGTCCGTACGGATGGAGGCCAGTCTGGAGGTCACCTCGCTGGAGTCCTGCTGCTCCACACTCTCTACGGCCTGAGCCAGAGCGCTCAGGTTCAGCTGGAGCTGCTGTCGCTGACCCGCGAGACTGGAGAAGCGCTCCTGCAGCCGAGCCACCTCCACCTCCAGAGCCTCCATCTGAGACACGGCCGGAGCGGACAACAGCACACACTACACAAGAGAGCACACCAGAGACTTCAGTCACACACAGGTCTGATGATGCTCCTATGAGGAGTACGCAATAACAAACACTGAGATCATGAACTGAGATGTTATCAGACTCATCAAGATGACATGAGATCACCTCCAACATCAGGTCCTGGGCTCATATTCACAAACTATTCAATCTATGCACTCCTGAGTAGAAGTAAACTTGTTAAACTAAGAGTTTCCTCTTCAAACCGGTTTTACTTTTACTTACTAAAGAGAAACGGTGGGGTTGAGCTCAGTCAGACATTTAAATATTGCAGAGCGAGGTGTCCAATAAAGATGAAGGACTGAATCTGAAACACGTGTCTGATGAGGTATATGAATTTATCATTGAAAATGACAATCTTGACCGTCTGTTTACATGTCATACAGTGCAGGTCTTAATTACACAGCATGAAATAGAGCTCACAATCGGTTTAACTCTGATAATCTGAAACAGGCTGTTCGAGGGAAGCAGAAATTCAATGGAATATTTCATCCATCAAGTATTAAATAGATCATGAAAAGTGGATGATTATAACAGAATAAAGCCAGACGTGCATGTGGACCATATCTAAGTGACCAAAATAACAAACATTTATCAATAACGATAATTAGATGGTATCAGTTAATGTGCTGATATGTCAAGGGCTACAGTGGAGAGCTGACTATGTTATGCAAAAATGTTCATATTCTGCATATTCACAAAGCAGTGATAGAAATTAATCTTAATAAGTTTAAATAGATTTTTACCTTGTATGGGCATTTTTCTAATATATATATATATATATATATATATATATTTATTAAAATGATAAATTTCATCAGTTAGAATAAAAAGTCATTTGGGCTGTTACTAAACAAATGAAATCAGTATGAACCATAAATTCATCTTTGCGGTCCAGAAGAAACACAGAAGCTGCATCTGAAGAGGCACATTGATGTGTTTATACAGTTTAATGCAGAACATGAATGCATTTAACCTGCAGTTACAAATGCAGGAATAATGTTTTGATCTTTTAAATGGAAAACATTGAATACTGATATTTGAGATGATAAAAAAAATAAAAGATACTTTAAATATGAAGTTAAACCGCCAGCAGGTGGCAGCAAGTCACTTAATAAGTGAGTCACTGCGAATAAACCAAATCATTTAAACGGTTGCGAAACAAGAAATCAAAAATCATGTTGATCAAAGACACAAAACAGAATTTACAGTATTTACTTAGTTAACTTTTTGTTTATCATCAAGACAAAAAAAAAAGATATCTTTTAAACTTATCACACACCCCTTGGTTCAATACTATTTGACACACAACACACAAAACAATGACTGATCTCTTAAAGGCAAAAAAAAATAAAGCAATTGTGACTGACCTGTTAGAATAAAAAGGGCAAAAAGGATTTGAAGGATTTAGAAGCAGAAATGTGAAGTTTAGTGGATTAAACCACCTACACCAATTCTTCATTTACAGATTGTAAAAGAAGTTGCTCATTTTTATAGCCATTTTCATGTAGAGGTAGTGTTTTCACAGTGAAATCGTGTTTAAAAAACAATTCATCTGTTTAAATGTGTATAATTGAGCCGTGAAGATTTTTGTACATTTTTATATTAATTTGAGCAATATGGGTTTGGGCCATTACGTTGTAAAACTGGATATGACTTTACTCTTGTCCATTGTTTACTTCTTGTACGACCCAGGCTCCAGCAGACATGACAAACATCACCAACATGACATTAGTTGAACTGAACCTGTAATACTCCTGAGATAACACGGTACATTCAGTCCTTCAGCTGCACGTCCGGTCAGGCCTGTCAGTAGTGTTACTGTCGTAAAGTTCATAATAAATAAGAACAAAAAACATGTAGTATTCAAGTACTTTTAAAAAGTAAGTACTTCTACTCTTTCACTTAAGTGAACAGCTTGAATCTTTAAAGCGTTGACTCGTAGCAGAGTAATATTAGTCTGTCCTTCCACTCAAGTAACGGAGTGTGTCTAGAGAACAGTTCAGGTGTGGTGTGGTGTGCTCCTGAGCCGCTCCTCGGCGCTCTGCACCTGCACCTGCAGCTCCTCCAGCCTCCTGTAGGTGGTGCTGAGCTGCGCGCGGACCCGGAGCATGGAGCGCACGGCCTCGTCTGCGGCGTGGAGGTGTGTGTGGTGAGGGGCGCGGGTGTCCAGCCGCTGCCGGAGCTCCAGACCCTGCTCCTCCAGACGCTGCAGCTGCTCCTGGAGCCGTGAGACTCTGCGCTCGCTCCACTGCAGCTGATCGCTCACGTGTCCCGCGTCCTCGTCCTCGCTGCGCACCAGCGCCCGTGTGTTCCTGCCCGTCCCGTCCTGCACCTCCTGCAGCCGCTCGCTCAGCTCCCGCAGCAGCGCCTCCACCGTGTTCACCTGCTCCGTCACGTGAGAGTGTGCGGCTCGCGAGCGCCTCTTCAGCTGCTCCAGCTCCTCGCTCAGGGCTCTCCGCCGCGCCTCCGTCACGCGGCGCACGCGCTCCTCCAGGGTGTGAAGGAGGACCGCAGACGCCTGCTGCTCCACCTGCAGCGCGGCCGAGGTGTTGAGGGTGGAGCTGACGGTGTGCTTCAGCGTGGAGCAGGAGGAGGAGGAGGTCTGCAGCTGCGTTCACAACACACCACATCAGCTGAGAGTGATCTGATCTACTAGTGCACTACTGCTGCATGAACACACACAGGAAACTGCATGCACCCAAAACGTGTGAGCACTGGCACACTACACTGACCTCGTTCAGTAAATAACACCCGCTTATCATTCTTTTCCATTTTATTTTAGGATTTTGATTTATTTACACCTTCTTGTCAAGTTTGAGATGATTGTTTTTGAAAGTAGTCTCAGTAACACTCAGCCACATTAATGCATTAATTATACTTTGTAATGCATTGCATGTAGGCCTGGGCAAAAAAAAATACATTTTTTTCGATTAATTTTTTTTGTTCAATTTGATGTCGATTCTCAAAAGCCAAATTGATCGTTTCCAGTATTTATTGATTTGAAAGAAGATCTGATTAATCTGAATCTTTTCATTAGTCTTCTCCACTAGATGTCACCCTCTTATTTTACAAGAGAAAGCCTGTCACTCATTCAGTGCTTCTCATGGCGGAGATACTGTTGACAAGAACCAAGAACAAAACCTGATTTAATAATGAATATACTGTGGGGCTGCTCCTACACTTAAAAGCTTTTGATTGATTATGGCTTTACAGAGATATTCTCCTGGATAAAAAGTTACCTCAGAGACAGAGATCAGTTTGTACTAATAAATGGTGTTAAATCAGATTTTTTTAAAAAGTTACTTGTGGTGTTACATATTACATATTATTATCTAACTCTTTATCTTGTATCATCGAATCTAGTGAAAAAGCGACGTACATCAGTTAAATATGTATAAAGGGTAAAATGTGTTCATATTTTTACTTTCTTAAAATACCTTGTTTTCTATTTAAATATATTCATGTAATTTATTCTTATAATTTTAAAGCGTTAATTATCTTCAGCGTGATGAACATGATGATCTTCAGAAATCATTCTTATATTCTGCTCAAAAAACATTTATTATTATTATTAATAATAATTACAAATTAATTAAACTGACTCCGAGCTTTTGAATGATATTAGTGTATAATGTTACAAAAGCTTTTTATTTCAGATAAGATTCAGATCTTTGGATCTTTCTATTCAATGAATCCTGAAAAAATATAGTCAAGTGTTTTAAATATTGATGAAAATGATAATAATAATACACGTAAATAACCATATTCTTCTGATTTCTGAAGATCACTGAAGACTGGAGGAATGAAGCTGGATACACAGCTGCACATCACAGAAATACATTACACTTTAATAGAGATCCACACAGAAAACTGATGTTTAAATTATTAAAATACTTCAAAACCGCAGAGTTTTAGCTGTATTGTGGATCAGTGCAGGCTTGGGGAGCAGAACAGACTTCTTTAAAAACATAAAAAACAATCATTTATGAAATTATGTAATGCAGTACTCCTTCATAATTCATTACACACAGGTCTAAAGGTTGTAAGAGTTAGAGAAGTCTCTTCTACGTTTATTTGATCAAAATACAGCAGAAACAGTGAAATCTAACGATGTAATTTAATTTGCTTTTGAACTGAAAAATGAAATGAGATAAAGTATATTGTGCAGAAGGAACTCGTGTGGTGTTCATCAATCACTCGTTCACTCGAGCAGCCCATAAATATGAAGAGCACCTGTGAGAGGAGACTTCACTATTTGAATGAAGTGTGTATTAAATGTAAAAAGAGGGAGGTTATGATTGATTTAGATCAGTGGATTGGTGAATGGCTGACTGAACAAGACTCAAATACACTTTGCTAATGATGAATATGTCAATTAAACATGTGATGGTATTCAGTGATGAGATATATCACAGTAATTAATATGCACGACATTGTTATCGTGGGCACTTCTAAATACAGCGAATAATTATATATGACAAATCATTCTGAATTTGGAAGGCATTTTAAGAATAGTATTCCCATCAACTGGTCAAACTGCTGCTTGAAAGACTCTGATGTGAACAAGCACACGAGAAGCACATGAGGAACACGTGAGGGACGCGCTGAATGAAGCACGTTCACTCCCTGACAGCAGATGGCGCTAAACTGCAGAGAATCTCCTTTCCCTGGAAACCCCACAAATAAAGCAGCTGCTACTTTCTGAAGCATAGTTAAATAGCCATTCAGATTTGTGTTTTCTATGGTGTTCATCACAGAGCCAAATACTTACATATTTAGACTCAATAGGCTATTTACAGTATTTTCAAACTTGTTGTGTTTTCATTATAATCTGGATGCTCTAGATATCGTTTGAAAGTTTTTATGATTCTTAATTGTTAATTCACACTTTACATTAGGACTTCATTAGTTAACATCAGTTAATTCATTAGTTAAACTACCAGTGAAAAATTCTTCTGAACATTTATTAATCTTAGGTATTCCAATATTTAATAACATGTTGATAAAATGTAAAGTTGCAGCTGTATTATTTAATGAGCTAACATGAACTAAGACTTGTATTTTTTAATAAAGATGAATAACTTCTGTAGCAAATGTAGCTTTTGCTCATTGTGAATGTATTAACTAAAGAGGTCTTATTGTAAAGTGATACCTATGGGTCTTTGTAGTTCTTGCACCTTAATCTGTGCAAAACTTTTTATTTTTTTCTGTAGTGCTTTATTGTATTTAAATGTGCAGTTATTTTGTTATAAAAAGTTATTTAAGCTGTTATACTCTATAATGACCACTTTTGGAAACTATATTATTACCATGATAACAGGAAAATGTTATAACAAAATATCTCTAATGTCAATTTATCAATAATTTTTTTTTTTTTTGTGGGGCTTACAGTAAAAAGAGGTTTAAAGTATCTGAAGACAGAAATAAAGATATATAAATCTCTCAGCTTATGTTAGAAATTGCTTTGTATTCAAGGCACAAAGATGTTTTTAACACTTTCTACTTAATTTCATTACTTGTCATTTTTTAGATTCTTTCAAATGTTTTTTGTCTGTAGTTAAATAAATTTTCGTAAGGGTGCAAATACAGCTGTTAAGCCCCGTTAATAACTATAGCGATAAAGATAAAGGTATAAAATATAAATATGAGCAGACGATATCGTCTGTTATTCCGCGGGCACGCGCATCTGAGCTCGTGGCAGCAGGGCGGATTCTGATTGGCTGTTAATGTTTGTTTCGTTCATCAGCTGGAGATAACTCCTGAAGACACCGTTACAGCTGTGGTTCACTAATACTGTATTGTATATTTTGATCTGATGTACACACCTCTCGCGAGAGTCCAGCCATGTGTTCTCGCAGCTCGTGGAGGCTGCGGCTCTCCTCACTCAGACGCTCGTGTTTGAGGATGATTTCTGCGAGCTTGGCGTCCTGCTGAACGTGCAGCCTGTGGAGAGAGCCGAGAGCACACCTTACAGCTCAGAGAGGGGTTAATGAGGAGAGTGAGCGCACTTTACAGCTCAGAGAGGGGTTAATGAGGAGAGTGGGCGCACTTTACAGCTCAGAGAGGGGTTAATGAGGACTTTGGTGACACTCACCATGTGCTGAAGAGCGACACTGAGAGACACACTAGCGCGACGCACAGCTTCACATCGGGACTGAAGCGGGAGGAGGATCTCTCCTCAGAGCCACTCTTCTTCTCCCCGCTCGGCTGCTTCATCACACTCTTCTGTCGCTGCCTCGCGCCGCTCGCCTGCATCATTCACCAGACTCGAGGAAAACACTGAGAAGAACAGATCAAGAGACTCGAGAACACATCTGTGGAAACTTTGTAGAGTTTTTCTCTCGTCTCGTCGGAGGCTGAAACCGCCACGCAGTCGTTTCGCCGATAGCCAATGAGAGCAGACGCGCGGACTGACGTAACGGAGTGGGCGGGGTTTAGACGAGTCCAAATAATAATTATGATGTTTAACTCTACTGTTTATGATAATTTCAGTGTCTATTAAAGCTAATGTGTGTAACCGTTTCGCTACTAATGGTTTTTATTGAAACGGCACATGCAGCGTTGTCACATGATACATGTTACTTTTCTCAGCGCTGGTCAGAACTGACCAATCACAGCTGCGTGTCTTTTCGATGGGGGTTTAACAGGTTTCAGGGGATTATTTATATATGTGTATCAAAAATGCATGATTATAAGTAAAATATTGAAACGATTATAGTTTCTGGTAAACAAAAATCGGTAATAAGTAAAACTCAGGGATTTTAATTTTTATATATCATTAGAATGTCTATGAGATTTAAATGTACAACTATTCTCATGATCTCCATTAGTTTGTTTTCTTGCATCATGACAGATTATAGCACACAGCTCAGTTTCTCACCAAGTCTGATCTTTATTGAGTTAAACAGTTCACCACAATCAGCATCAGTTTAATGACCCCTCACACTCATAAAGGACAGAACAAGAGAAACACAGACTCCATAAACAAACACAGATGAGGCAGTAGGATGAAGAACGACTGTCCGGGTTGCAGTGTGTGAAACCAGCCGCTCATCTTCTTCATCTTCATCATCACACATACAATGCTACATTACACTTCATATAAAGCTCTTTAATGTGTGAACACATCCTCTTTCTTCATGACCATAAACAAACACAGCTGAAGTAGAGTGCAATCTGAATCAAATGATTCTCTTCATATAAACCAGTTTGTCCCCTAGTGATCAAACGACGACTCTTTCAGTCAGAACTCAAGCTGCGACTCTGAGTGAATGATGCTCTCAGACTCATGTGCTGTAGTGATCCTGCAGGGAGTGAACACAGCGTCCAGAGCTCGTCCACACAGATGAATGGGTCAGATAGTGCAGGACTGACCTGTATGGAGGACATGACCTCCCGGCCACCGAGCGGACGCCGCTGCTCAGCTGTGTCATGTCTGGCACGGCCGGCCGAACCTTGCTCAGGCTGTAGGACACTGCTGACACACAACACACAGTGTTACACGCAGGCAAATTCTCCAGCTGCGCTCGAACCTCATACTGCAAGCAGAAAACATCTCACAATACCCGTCTTCTAATGTATGATCATCTTATCGATCCAGCGGTTCAGTAACAGCTCTGCGTATGCAGTAGCACTCATATTTATTTAAAGACTTTTGAAGTTTTCACAGCCTTTTCACTATTCTAGTCTTTCTGTTCCCAAATTTAAGACCTCTTGAAATCATGATTAAGACTTTCTTGTACAAATTAAGAGTTTTATGGCCTTTAGTTTGATGCGACTGACTTTAGGGACCCGTGGGAGCCCTGAACACTGGTGTTTCTCAGCGGCGTCTGTCTGACGTGTCACCTCGGAGTGGTCCTGCTGCCCGAACATGTCTGATGAAATAGCTCTGGCATCGCCGAACTTCCTTTGAGCATCATCAGAGACGGCCTGCGGCTCCTTCCTCCTCACAAACCCTGCCCACACTCACGTCTCACTGGTCAAAACAAACCCCGCCCCCACGCACGCCTCACTGGTCAAAACAAGCCCCGCCCCCATGCACGCCTCACTGGTCAAAACAAACCCCGCCCCCACGCACGCCTCACTGGTCAAAACAAGCCCCGCCCACACTCACGTCCCACTGGTCAAAACAAGCCCCACCCCCACGCACGCCTCACTGGTCAAAACAAGCCCCACCCCCACGCACGTCTCACTGGTCATAACAAGCCCCACCCCCACGCACGCCTCACTGGTCAAAACAAGCCCCACCCCCACGCACGCCTCACTGGTCAAACAAACCCCGCCCACACGCATGCCTCAATCGTCAAATTCAAACTGACCACACTTTCTTCCATTAGTCAAAATTTTAACTCTGTCCTCTAGGGATGCAACAGAGTGAAAAATCTTGGCCGAAGCATAAACCAAATCAAACACTGGGCTGAAGGCCGAATTGTTTCACCATTGCTTAAATTAAATAAAAAAAAACAAAATGTGCTTTTTACGGTTTTGTCCTGTCTTTCAAAGAACAAAATAACTAGAAAACAATAATTGAAAGATATTTGGCACTAAACATTTTAACATTCCAGCAGAATAAAGCAAAATTAAACAAAGTTAGTTAAGTTAGAATATTTCTGGCCATTATTGAGAGACCCCTTCTTGAATCAGGATACTACGCTGAGTGCTGTTTGATTGCATGACTAAAACACTTAACTGTTTGGTACAATTTATTTAGCCCTTTCACTTATTCAGCAGAAGACACACACACACACACACGTGTGTTAACTGACCTGCGTCCGCTGAGGCCCATGCCGAGCCGCTCCGCCTGCTCCTTACCCTCCAGACTCTGGTAAACATGGCTTAGAGACCACAGTCTGCACACACAGACACACACACAGGGCGAGCAGACACCCGTGAGGACTGACCTGCAGGTCTCTCTCTCTATCTCTCACTGGGGCTCAGTGCTACTGGTCTGTGAGCTCCTCTCCTCCTGCAGTCTGTCTACGGCCGGAGACACTGAAGCTCTGACTGCTGACCTTCTGAGCGACCAGACCCACCTGATTCAGGACACAGACCACACACACACACGCCGAGCTCAAAACTGCACTCAAGACAAACATCATTACTGATACTGAACTCAACACACCACCAAATCATCTCAGATCACCTCCATGAAGCAGGAGGTATTGAAGTATTCCATCTTAATTATTAATTACTAAAAAAATGTAATACACTTTTCACTGTAGAAATGATAGCATTTTGGGGAAGTTGACATCTAACAATTTAAAGTACTACCCTTGCCTCACCATAAAACTATATTTTCTATGAAATAATAATAAAGGATCGTGACAATCTAATAAGTCTATATTTTAAGAATAGATTTTTTAAAATGTACTTCACATTAGGGAAGGAGTGTGAGAGTGTAAGTTTACCTGCTGAAGGAGTGAAATGGTGTAAAGTTTACCTGCTGAAGGAGTGTAATGGTGTAAAGTTTACTTGCTGAAGGAGTGTAATGGTGTAAAGTTTACCTGATGAAGGAAAGTGTGAGAGTGTAAAGTTTAACTGCTGAAGGTGTGTAATGGTGTAAAGTTTACCTGATGAAGGAGTGTGAGTGTAAAGTTTCCCTGACGAAGGAGTGTGAGAGTGTAAAGTTTCCCTGACGAAGGAGTGTCAGAGTGTAATGTTTACCTGACGAAGGAGTGTGAGAGTGTAAAGTTTACCTGACAAAGGAGTGTGAGAGTGTAAAGTTTACCTGACAAAGGAGTGTGAGAGTGTAATGTTTATCTGACAGAGTGTGAGAGTGTAATGTTTACCGGACGAAGGAGTGTGAGAGTGTAAAGTTTACCTGACGAAGGACAGTGTAATGGTGTAAAGTTTACCGGACGAAGGAGTGTGAGAGTGTAAAGTTTACCTGACGAAGGACAGTGTAATGGTGTAAAGTTTATCTGACGAAGGAGTGTGAGAGTGTAAAGTTTACCTGACGAAGGAGTGTGAGAGTGTAAAGTTTACCTGACGAAGGAGTGTGAGAGTGTAATGTTTATCTGACGGAGTGTGAGAGTGTAAAGTTTACCTGACAAAGGAGTGTGAGAGTGTAATGTTTACCTGATGAAGGAGTGTGAGAGTGTAATGTTTACCTGATGAAGGAGTGTGAGAGTGTAATGTTTACCGGACGAAGGAGTGTGAGAGTGTAATGTTTACCGGACGAAGGAGTGTGAGAGTGTAAAGTTTACCGGACGAAGGACAGTGTAATGGTGTAAAGTTTACCTGACAAAGGACAGTGTAATGGTGTAAAGTTTACCTGACGAAGGACAGTGTAATGGTGTAAAGTTTGGCTGACGAAGGAGTGTGAGAGTGCAAAGTTTATCTGACGAAGGAGTGTGAGTGCAAAGTTTATCTGACGAAGGAGTGTGAGTGCAAAGTTTATCTGACGAAGGAGTGTGAGAGTGCAAAGTTTACCTGACGAAGGAGTGTGAGAGTGTAATGTTTACCTGACGAAGGAGTGTGAGAGTGTAAAGTTCACCTGACGAAGGAGTGTGAGAGTGTAATGTTTACCTGACGAAGGAGTGTGAGAGTGTAAAGTTTACCTGACGAAATAGTGCGAGTGTAAAGTTTACCTGACGAAGGAGTGCGAGTGTAAAGTTGACCTGACGAAGGAGTGTGAGAGTGTAATGTTTACCTGACAAAGTTCATAAAGTTCAAGTGTAATGTTTACCTGACAAAGTTCCATAAAGTTCACCTGACGAAGGAGTGTGAGAGTGTAATGTTTACCTGACGAAGGAGTGTGAGAGTGTAAAGTTTACCTGACGAAGGAGTGTGAGAGTGTAAAGTTTACCTGACGAAGGAGTGTGAGAGTGTAATGTTTACCTGATGAAGGAGTGTAAGAGTGTAATGTTTACCTGACAAAGTTCATAAAGTTCAAGTGTAATGTTTACCTGACGAAGGAGTGTGAGAGTGTAAAGTTTACCTGACAAAGGACAGTGTAATGGTGTAAAGTTTACCTGACGAAGGACAGTGTAATGGTGTAAAGTTTACCTGACGAAGGAGTGTGAGAGTGCAAAGTTTATCTGACGAAGGAGTGTGAGAGTGCAAAGTTTATTTGACGAAGGAGTGTGAGAGTGCAAAGTTTATCTGACGAAGGAGTGTGAGAGTGTAATGTTTACCTGACGAAGGAGTGTGAGAGTGTAATGTTTACCTGACGAAGTTCCATAAAGTTCACCTGACGAAGGAGTGTGAGAGTGTAATGTTTACCTGACGAAGGAGTGTGAGAGTGTAAAGTTCACCTGACAAAGGAGTGCGAGAGTGTAAAGTTTACCTGACGAAGGAGTGCGAGTGTAAAGTTTACCTGACGAAGGAGTGTGAGAGTGTAATGTTTACCTGATGAAGGAGTGTAAGAGTGTAATGTTTACCTGACAAAGTTCCATAAAGTTCACCTGACGAAGGAGTGTGAGAGTGTAATGTTTACCTGACGAAGGAGTGTGAGAGTGTAAAGTTTACCTGATGAAGGAGTGTGAGAGTGTAATGTTTACCTGACGAAGGAGTGTGAGAGTGTAAAGTTTACCTGACGAAGGAGTGTGAGAGTGTAATGTTTACCTGATGAAGGAGTGTAAGAGTGTAATGTTTACCTGACGAAGTTCCATAAAGTTCACCTGACGAAGGAGTGTGAGAGTGTAATGTTTACCTGACGAAGGAGTGTGAGAGTGTAAAGTTCACCTGACAAAGGAGTGCGAGTGTAAAGTTTACCTGACGAAGGAGTGCGAGTGTAAAGTTTACCTGACGAAGGAGTGTGAGAGTGTAAAGTTTACCTGATGAAGGAGTGTGAGAGTGTAATGTTTACCTGACGAAGGAGTGTGAGAGTGTAAAGTTTACCTGACGAAGGACTGTGACAGTGTAATGTTTACCTGATGAAGGAGTGTAAGAGTGTAATGTTTACCTGACAAAGTTCATAAAGTTCAAGTGTAATGTTTACCTGACGAAGGAGTGTGAGAGTGTAAAGTTTACCTGACGAAGGAGTGTGAGAGTGTAAAGTTTACCTGACGAAGGA
Organism: Carassius gibelio; assembly: GCF_023724105.1. NCBI lineage: Eukaryota > Metazoa > Chordata > Actinopteri > Cypriniformes > Cyprinidae > Carassius > Carassius gibelio. Next base: position 1,052,349 of record NC_068399.1, on the reverse strand, counting down.
GTGTGAGAGTGTAATGTTTATCTGACGGAGTGTGAGAGTGTAAAGTTTACCTGACGAAGGAGTGTGAGAGTGTAAAGTTTACCTGACGAAGGAGTGTGAGTGTAATGTTTACCTGATGAAGGAGTGTAAGAGTGTAATGTTTACCTGACAAAGTTCATAAAGTTCAAGTGTAATGTTTACCTGACGAAGGAGTGTGAGAGTGTAATGTTTACCTGACGAAGGAGTGTGAGAGTGTAAAGTTTACCTGACGAAGGAGTGTGAGAGTATAATGTTTATCTGACGGAGTGTGAGAGTGTAAAGTTTACCTGACAAAGGAGTGTGAGAGTGTAATGTTTACCTGACGAAGGAGTGTGAGAGTGTAATGTTTACCGGACGAAGGAGTGTGAGAGTGTAAAGTTTACCTGACGAAGGACAGTGTAATGGTGTAAAGTTTACCTGACGAAGGATAGTGTAATGGTGTAAAGTTTACCTGACGAAGGAGTGTGAGAGTGTAAAGTTTATCTGACGAAGGAGTGTGAGAGTGCAAAGTTTACCTGACGAAGGAGTGTGAGTGTAATGTTTACCTGACGAAGGAGTGTGAGAGTGTAATGTTTACCGGACGAAGGAGTGTGAGAGTGTAATATTTACCTGACGAAGGAGTGTGAGAGTGTAAAGTTTACCTGACGAAGGAGTGTGAGAGTGTAATGTTTACCTGACAAAGGAGTGTGAGAGTGTAATATTTACCTGACGAAGGAGTGTGAGAGTGTAAAGTTTACCTGACGAAGGAGTGTGAGAGTGTAAAGTTTACGTGACGAAGGAGTGTGAGAGTGTAAAGTTTACCTGACGAAGGAGTGTGAGAGTGTAATGTTTACCTGACGAAGGAGTGTGAGAGTGTAATGTTTACCTGACGAAGGAGTGTGAGAGTGTAATGTTTACCTGACGAAGGAGTGTGAGAGTGTAAAGTTTACCTGACGAAGGAGTGTGAGAGTGCAAAGTTTATCTGACGAAGGAGTGTGAGAGTGTAATGTTTACCTGACGAAGGAGTGTGAGAGTGTAAAGTTTACCTGACGAAGGAGTGTGAGAGTGTAATGTTTATCTGACGGAGTGTGAGTGTGTAAAGTTTACCTGACAAAGTGAAGTGAAGTGAAGTGACATTCAGCCAAGTGTGGTGACCCATACTCAGAATTTGTGCTCTGCATTTAACCCATCCGAAATGCACACACACAGAGCAGTGAACACACACACACACACACACTGTGAGCACACACCCGGAGCAGTGGGCAGCCATTTATGCTGCGGCGCCCGGGGAGCAGTTGGGGGTTCGATGCCTTGCTCAAGGGCACCTAAGTCATGGTATTGAAGGTGGAGAGAGAACTGTACATGCACTCCCCCCACCCACAATTCCGTCCGGCCCGAGACTAGAACTCACAACCCTTCGATTGGGAGTCCAACCCTCTAACCATTAGGCCACGACTCCCAAAAGGAGTGTGAGAGTGTAATATTTACCTGACGAAGGAGTGTGAGAGTGTAAAGTTTACCTGATGAAGGACAGTGTAATGGTGAAAGTTTACCTGATGAAGGACAGGTGAACTCCCAGTGAGCGGTGTGTCCCTGAGCAGTCAATGCAGAGAAAGACACCATGTGTGACGCTGCCCAGCTGGGGTTCTTCACAGAGCAGTCAAAACACACCTGACAATATAGCTAATAATTACAACCCATGTCAATACAACACCATATTGCCTGCCTTCAAATTACCTTATAATTAATCAGATCTACAGACAAAAACATTTCAACAGTCACACATTTTAACACGCATTGTTTCTAACTCTTATTTTTTTCCCACTTTAATAGTTTTTGCTCTGTTCTGTACAATTACAAAACATGTTATTATTAAAGTTGGGAAACATTCGCAGGAAAATGCAAACTCAGTGTGAATCAGGACATCTGTTTTGAGGAATAAAGCTCGTTTAATAATATCAATGATGAAGGAATCGTGCTAAAACAGCAGCTTCACCTGCCATATGTTTACATAAATATGTGACGTGTCAAAAGCTCAGAAACAGCGCGCTCTCGGTTTGTGGGGCTCGGGCTCACCTTGTTCGTGGGGACAGACCGCATGCGCCTCAGGATGGCGGTGATGTCATGTTTACTGCTGCGGGAAACTAAACTCAACGTGAGGAAAGTCAGCAAACACTCCCGCGGCTGCGCTCGTCCTCCTGCGGTGACGTCACGCACACGGAGGGCGCTGATTGGCGGAAAACACGCTCACGCTGAGCTACAGCTGGACAAACCAACAGGATGCATTTAAATACTTTCATTTTTTGTTGTATCTATGTGGCTCAATGACGAGACCATTTCAGTTAATAGTTAAATTATAAGTTAAGGCTCTATCCTAAGGTTTTAAACTTTTGTGAAAATGTCAAAATATGGGTGTAAAAAAAAATCGTCATTCAGCATAACAGATACATGTACAATGAAACATCCTTATTCTGACTTTATAAGAGAACAAGAAAACACTAAATTTGATTATATATATATATATATAGATAGAGAGAGAGAGAGAGAGAGAGAGAGAGAGAGAGAGAGATGACATACACGTGCAGATTTATAATTCAGAAAATTTTTTGTATATAATATAACCAATATAAATGTAAAATATATTTAAAACAGAAAATAATTCAAGCAATGGAAAAGGTGATCACAAAGTTTTTTTTTTATGGGTAAAATCAAATGTTTTGATATTTATATATAATAAAAATAAATCAAAACAGCAGCAAGGTACAATGCATGAATCATTTTTATTTATTTGTTGTATATCAATTATGTGTATATTTAATATTGACTGTTGTCAAACATGAAGAAATTAAAAGAAACTGCTGTCTGTATGTGTTTGTGTATATTTCTATATATTTTAAACAGAAAAAGAATAATTCAAGAAATGTAACCAATTCATTTATTGCCAGCTTGACAATATACAAAAGTGAATAAACTCCGATAAAGTGTGTAACTGAGTTTAGTCATGTGACGTCTGGAACCGAAGGCGTCACCTGACGTGAACAGCAATATTCAAATCATTCGGTTCATTTCAGCGCTGAACAGCTGTGAGAAACATGGCACCACGCACTGAACTGATCTGATCTGCATCTGTAACTGTATTAAGGCAGAGACACCTGAGAGAAACAAGACTCGGCGTCAACTCGTATTTACACACATCAACATTCATGTGCTTTAACATTCTCGCTGTGAAGCCACACACACACACACACACACACACACAGCATGTCATCCAGTGCACGTCCAGATCCAGCTGACCTGACCCAGACTCATCCTAAAAACACAGCCGGCCGCAGAGGTCAGAGGTCAGGTGGAGCCGGCTCAGAGCCATAAAATCGTGTCATCCGCATCATCGTGTTCCTAAAAGCAAACAGCATTGGTAAAATCAGTAAAATACAGCTGACCCCGACCGCACTATAAGAGATGGGGTCACTCCAGGTCCTCCACGTAGTTGGCAGGATAGAGACCCACGGTGCCGTCGCTCAGACGTCCTTTACACCAGCCCTGCTCGTCCTCCTCGCCCATCTTCATCAGCTGATCTCCTGACATCACAACACAATCATCTCAGTCACGTGTGCTGCTGACCGTGTCCTGGAGCCGGACGCTAGCTCTCAAAGTGACACACGTCTGTAGTGTGTTATACCTGCTTTGAAGCTGAGCTCGTCCTGCTCCTGACCGTCGTAGTCGTACAAGGCTCGCACCGGCACACACACCTCCTCTGAAGACGGCTCGTCCTCGAACGGATTGCCGTTAGCGTTAGCAGAGCCGAAGGGGTTCCCTGCCTCCTCATCGGAGCCGTCGGCTGTGCTCTTCTCCACAGGAGCAGCGCTGAGAGGAGAGAAGCAGCACACACTTCAGACCCGAGCACACGCATCAGTCACGCAGACACACACACACACACAAGCAGACAGACAGACAGAGGCTGTGAGGTCACCAACGTTTGTGCGGTCACTTCCACTCGTTTGACAGCCACCGGGCTGCTCTTGGGCCGCTCCACCACCGCCGGCTCTTCCTCCTGCTCCACGCCATCATCCTCATCCTCATCAAACGGGTTCAAGCATGCTGCTTCTGAGCTAGTGGCCACAGCCACGCTAACAACACAGAGACAGTGTTACATCACACACACACACACACACACGTCAGCAGAGCCAGCGCTGGTCACATGATGCTGGTTCCTGAGCACCTGAGCGGACTGATATATGAGGAGATACTCCGTCACAATCACTGTCTGTCATTAATATGAGAATTATTCTTTATTATGAGTCAAACCTACAAGATAAAAAGATGAAATGATGAGAGAAATCACAAGTCAAGCGTGAGAGGAGTAAAAAATATGACTCAAGACATTTACTTTTTCATGGCATTATTATAATTTGGTCTCTCATAAACTGAATTGATTCTCATAATAATGACAATATATCATGATTTTGAATTTTATCTCATAATGTTGAGTTCAGCTTTTTATGGTTTAGTATCTCAGGATTACAACATTCGCTCCAAATTATGACATTAGCTCAGGATTTGGACTCTTTATCTCATAATTCTGAATTAGTATCTCACAATTATAGCTTTGTCCCTCATAACTATTAGAGTAGCTCAGGAACTCATGTTTTATCTAATCAATCCTAGGTGGCTCAGGGACAGGAAACAGAGGTCACACGGTGTAGACGGTGAGGGTGTTTCTGCTCACCTGCTGCTGCTGGAGCTGGTGGTCTTAGGGGTCTGCTCTGTGCTTTGACTGATCCCCGTCAGAGTCACTCCGTCAGTGGGCTTCCTCTTGGTCTCTCGTCGACTGAGCATTCGGTTCAGCTCCATGGACCACTCCTGCACCACACACACACACACACACACACACACAGTGGATGGAGATCAAACTCCAGAAACACAAGCTGTATTAAATGAAGTCAGATGTGAATCTATCCCTTGCTTGTGTAAGGAACAGACTCAAATGAAGGACTTGCCGCTCTCAACACCTTCCCCTCCACCACAGACTCAGGATCTCATAATTATGACTGTGTTTCCTCATTTTGACTCTTTTTTAACTTTACTACCTAATGATTTCAACTATTACCATTCTTCATCATTATCACTCAGTATCTCACGAGTTTGTCTATTTATCTCATAATTATGAATTCGTGTCATAATGATGACAGCGTCTCATGATTTCAGTCTTTTATAATTATAACTAATATTTCACGATTCTGACTTTATATCTCAATTATGGCACTATCATGATTTCAATTCCTACATTCAGCTTTTTCCTCATGACTTTGTATGATTTTAACCTTTTACAATTACAACTAGCAACTCATGATCTTGACTTTATCTTGCTCTTTTGAGTATTTATCTCATAATTATGGCTTTGTGATTTATGATCATGACAATATCTCATGATTTCAACTGAATGAAATTACATTTGGCCTTGTTATTATTATGACTTCATATCTCATGATTTTGGATTTTTATCTCATTCATTATCATGAGATCACCTTCTCAATTTGAATGTAGTTTTTTTGTATAAGACAGACAACATACAGTGTTTCATGACTTTTACTCTTGTTCTTTTGACTATTTGACATCTTTCCCAGTATGTGAGCTGAAATCTCTCCCTCCAGTATCTCTCACGTGTGCAGAATGAATGAATAGCGTCTCAAATGTCAGTCTGTTCCTCACAAAAGGCATCATATGACACTGAGTGTTGGCCCTGTTTGTGTTCTCTGTGTGTTGTGTGAGCCGCAGGACAGAGTCACGTGTGTACCTCAAACTGAGGCCAGTTCATGGTCATGCCGGGCCCGTGGTTGCAGCGGAACCACTTGAGGTCTTCCTGTGCGTCTGCTGCCTGGATGGTGTCCTCCAGTGTGTGATAGACGCTGGAGTACCTGAAGGACAAACACAGCTATCAGACCATCATCCCAGCGCTTTGCATGCGCCGCTCCTGTGCTTCTCTATGTGCTCACTTGTGATTGGAGGAGAGGTCGAGGTGCTGCTTGACGCCCAGCAGCAGCTCTCTGAAGAAGCACAGTCTGTTGTCCTCAAACTGCTGCCACTGCTCGAACACCTGCTCCATGTTCTCCATGTACTGAGGGGTCACCTTATCCAGCTCCTCCAGAGACTTCCTGTAGCGCTCCTTCGTCTGCAGCACACACACACACACACACACACACGCCGTCACAGACTGACCCCACCCACCTGAGATAAATGACTTTTTAAAGCTATTTCAAGGGTGAATAAAGAGACTTCTTTTCTTGTTAAATTGACAAGCTACTGATTAACATTGTATGCATGTCAAATGCATTTTTACACTATGTTTTGGCATAAAAACAACATTTATGAGGCTATTTACGCCTTAAACATTTATGACCATTAATTTCAGAATTTGTTTCTAATTACACATAGCACATTTTTTAATGCTATGAGTTTTAAGGCAGATTTTATAGTTCATTTGAAATGCATTATTGAATATATATGCCTTTTTAACACTATTTAAGCCGAACAACTTTTATAAGAGTTAGATTTTTCTGCTAATTGAAAATATTGAGTTCTTTCGGTTCATTTGAAATATGATAAGATATTTGCATATTTCTCATGGTCTATTCAAGCAGATATGAGCTCTGGAGGCTCACTTGGACCAAACCTTCCACTCCAAACATGAGATATTACAAGGTTCCTGATGAAACACAGGACGCCTCTAGCGATGTTTAAATAAGAGCTTGAGGCTCTATGTAAACATACAGTATCTTTCACTCTGTCATAAGCTCCTCTCCACTGAAAACACTACAGAGAGAGCACATTTCCAAACATCTCAGCTCAAGGGAAGCATGCAGAAGTCTTAAAGGCACATCAGCTCGGGCGGTTTGTGGTTGCTTGCAGAAACCACTGACCTTCTGAACTTCCTGCTGGCACTTCTCCACTTTCTCCTGCAGCTTCTTCTGGGCTTCTGGGTTGTTATTCTCCAGCTTGCTTGAGCTCTCTCGGCTGGAGGCCGTTTTCTCCTCCTTACAGGCGTTGTGGTAGGCCTTCTTCATCGCATCCACCTGTAAGACAAACATACTACAGTAACGGACCCATAATGCATCAGAGAACACCAGCTCAGAGGCCACGCATGGATGGACCGCTTGCAGATGTTTCTAGGCAAAACAATTCTCACACACTTGACAGAACAAATAAAACACACATTTACACTCAGGCCCTCAAAAGCCTGGCCATGCACATCTTTGTTCTGAAGAAACTCCTTCAACTTTTAAGAAACGAGAGACAAAACCGCTCATTTTTGAAGGATTATGGTCCTGCTGGTTTGGTGCTGGGGATAGTAAATATTAATGAGTTATAATAGGTAATATTTATCATAACAAAAAGACTATTTATTAACTAACAGATCTTTCTCAAATTATTCTACTTTGATGAAATGAGCGGAATCCAGCAAACTGAGCGAATGCGTTGTGGGTGATGAACTATAAGCTGAACACACCCATATTTATTGTACAGATAAGTTGAACACACTGCATCACATGCCCTGAAGCTTCCTGACAGTGTTAAGCCTGTGTTTGCAGACTGTGTGGAGCTGTTGTGCTCGTACCTCCTTAAGTTTCTTGGCCCAGGGTTTCTGTGCCTTGCGAAAGCCATCTTCTGCTTCTTTGGTCTCCTTGAAGCCACCAATCATCTGTTTGTGGTAAGCGTCCTTCTGCCAGTTCTTGATTTTCTCCAGGTCCTCTCCGGTCAGTGCAGTCTTCACCTCCATGTGCAGGTCGCTCACCTTCTCTGCCTCCGTCATCAGAGCGAACCACGCTCGCTCCACCGTCCCGTACTGAGGCCCTAGAGGAGACCACACAGACAAGACCTTCATTAAGACCATCACAGCCACTGATACTGCTGCCTTTGTGCTGCTTCATCCACATGTTGTGCTGTTTGCTCCTGATAAGCTGATTTGAGACTCAAGAACATCGCTGGGTCACAAGCACTTCTAAAAAACAGCATTATTTCCCAGGGGTTCCACAGGGTTCGGTCCTGGGCCCTCTGATATTCTCATTGTGTGCGGTCTTGTAGGATCATACGCTGCTGTCAACACTCCTGATGGACCAGCTGTGGGTGACCTAACCTCACGTCTGCAAGACTCAGACTAAGCAAAAGGGAGGGGAGGTCACTACACTCATCTGAACACATTACTAAGTGTTTGTCAAACATGAAGGTCTCATAATAAACTACTACTAACCTATGGAGGCATACACTCCAAACCTGTCCAAACCTGATCCTGGAGGGCTACTGTCCTACAGAGTTACTATTATGCTGAAAATTGTTTATACCATTGTTTGAACTGCATGACATATATATAAAAAAAAGCTGAATACACTCAAACTTTCATTGCTTTTCAATAATACTAAGCCTCAACTGTCAAATATACTTTCGTTTGTTCTTTTCTTTTAATAAACAAAAAGGAAAATATATGCCTGGTATTATAATGCTTTACTAAAACACTAAAATTAAGGAAACCCTAAAGAAAACCTAAAAGAAATAATAACACGCATCTGCAGCACACAGAATAACACAAGTGGACTCTGAACGATTGATTGCCGCTTTAAATTTGATGATGTAATGGTGACATCTGTGATTAGAAATGATCAAACACACCTAATTCAAAGTCTTCAGGATTGCTAGAAACTTCCAGGCTGGTGTTCTGGAGCGGGTTGGAAATCAAACACACAGGAAACAGGACTGGACACCCCAGCGCTCAACATTGTGTGTGTATTATCTGACGTGCACAGCTGGGAGATATGAAGCATTTCGCTTTCATTACTGATCAACTGTGTGTGATAAGTAGTCATGTGATACTGACTTCAAATATATTCACGACACATGACTAAAAGGTTTGTCTGTGATGCTTTGTCAGAGAGACTGAAGTAGCTTGATGTAGGAGCAGAAAAGTGCCATTTAAGCCACAACATATTAAAAAAAGAAAGCCAGTCATAACGGAAACACCTCTGTGTTGACTCTCTGCTACCATGGCCACATTAAAACACCAGAACACAACTGTGTGTGCGATCAGGGATCAACACAGCATGAAGAAGTAAAGAGCCATGCTGATACAGGAATGTTAGGAACCCAAGATAACAGCTCATTATCAGGAAACATTACACAACACTGACACAAGAGCCAAAGATCTGTCCTGAACCTCTGCAGCTAAGAGCTCAAAGAGCCACCTCTGAACAATGAGCATCGGTGAACCTGCTCCATCTGTGAGTCTCCACAGATATCTGAAACAGTGTTCAGACTGCTGGTCTTCTTCACATCCAGCTCATGTTTATTAGAAAGAACAAGTGAGACATGAGTGACGGTGCTTGAGCTGGGTTAGTGGAGCGTGTCGTGACTGGTAAAGTGTGTTGTCTGAGCGTCACACAGCTTTTTAACACACAGATCTGGAGTTACAGTAAGAGTCATGTAAGTGTGATCCCTGTTCCCTCTCCAGAAGCACAGCTTGGCTTTCACTTCCACACTGCACGCTTCCGGCCACTGTTTAGAGGAAGTGAGGTCACGGCCTAAAGATAGAGACGCAGCGGTGTGTGTGTGTGTGTGTGTGTGTGTGTGTGTGAGATCAGAGTGTGTGTGTGTGTGTGTGTGTTTGTGTGAGTGTGTACCTCTCTCCCCCAGCTGTCTCCAGCGCTTGGCCCACTCGGTGAGCTGTGTGTGTGTGTGTGTGTGTGTGAGCACCTCTCTCCACCAGCTGTCTCCAGCGCTTGGCCCACTCGGTGAGCTGTGTGTGTGTGTGTGTGTGTGAGCACCTCTCTCCACCAGCTGTCTCCAGCGCTTGGCCCACTCGGTGAGCTGTGTGGCGTAGCTCTTCTCGATGCGTGCGCGCTCGTGCAGACAGTTCATGAGGTCGTTACACAGCCGGTTCCCATCGTCCACACGCTTCACCGCCCGCTTGTAGTTCCCCACCTGACGGAGGAACACACACCAGCGTCACACACACACATGCTAGCAGAGACACACACACACACACAGACGAGCGCTACACACCTCCCAGAAGCTGTCGCTGGACACGTCCACCAGAGAGTCCGTCAGGTCTGACATGCTGAAACACAACAGACCAATGATCACAACATTACACTGTTTCTCATTCCATTCACAAACATTCAACAGTGCAGGCATTTCATCAAAAACAGACACAAATATTAGAAAGTACAGCTGCGTGTGTCACACAAGACTGGGTCGTATCAGGTCAAACCCACCAGGAGCCAAAAGAAGACTGGGTTTGATCGTATTGTCCTGGTCACACACATCACTGAAGGAGAAAGCTCAAATATGAGTTGTGTAGAGGTCATGTCAGCACAGCAGGGGTTAAACCAGCTTCAGCCGCTCTATTGGTCAAATCTCTGGACTTCAGCAATACTTCCTGCATTGTGTGCCAACGCTGACACATCGGATATGAGGAAACCTACAGACATCTTTAAGATACCATCACGCCAAACTCTCTCTTCTGTTGGCATCTTCACTTTTAAAGCCACGTGTGGTTCATCTCCAGAAAAACTGCGATCTCAGTGTGGAAGGACTAAACCCACTGATGCTAGTCACTAGATTCATCAGTGAATCACACATCACTAAACGTGTGTGTGTGTGTGTGTGTGTGAGAGAGTTCAGCTCGGTGAAACATGAAGAGAAACCTCCAGAGTTTCAGTTCAGCTCAACACGAGAGCTCGAAACATCTCACTGTTTCCAGGGAAGTGAAGCCAATTCCTGCCATTCTTCCCGCGGCGTTCCTGAGCCGCTGTAAGCCGCTTTAGCACACGCACACACTACACTACAGTACACACACACACACAGAGAGAGAGTTTCCATGAGTGAATAACTCCAGCGGCGTGACACAATCAGATCTGTGAGAGGTTTCTGTGTTTAACTCTGACTGATGGAGCTGCTGAAGACACACTTACTTTCAGCTAACTCTGCTGACTGACACAGAGCTCCTCCATCAACAGTGTGTGTGTGTGTGTGTGTGTGTGTGTGTGAGAACTCACTGCACACAGAGCTTATCCTCCCGAGTGTGTGTGTGTGTGTGTGAGTGAAACTGCTGGTCAATCACAGCTGCAGCTTCATTGTGTTTCACTGAACAGAGCACAACAACAGAGTCACACATGCTTTATCATCCAACAACAACAACAACAACACACTGACACACTACAGAACACACACACACACACACACACACACTGATACACTACAGAACACACACACACACACTAAAGCTTTGAGAGGCATTTTAATCAATGACAGTGACGATAAAACCTGTTGTTAGGGACATTTGTGAGGCTGCATCCGCGCACGCACACACCTGTGACGTCACCTGAGCAGGCGGCTCCCCTCGTGACGTCACCCTGCCGCGTTATGACGCCACAGCGACCTCAGAGGAAGCAGCTTCTCCCTTCTGGAGGAACTCGAAGGAGACTAACCAAACTAACAGAGTCAAACACAACTAACCGACCGCTGAGTAAACCCGAACCGCGAGACCTCAGGAGAAGCTGCGGGAGAGAACCCGCCCCGCCCTGCCGCTCGCTTCCTCTCACACACTCACACTCACACAACAGAACACACTAGAAACACACATACTGCTTCATAGGAGTTGTGAGCTATGAACACACAGATCTCTCGCACTGCGAACGCGTCGTGTGTGTGTGAACCGGAGCGAGCGCAGAAATCAGCGCGATCCGGGGAGTGACGCGCGCGCTCAACGGCTCATAGCGTCGCGAGAAAGACGGAAGCCTCTTTAAACGCTCATATTAAATACATAAAGCGTCTCGTGATTGATGAGTGTGTACTGACAGACAGAGCTTGTCCGTTACCGCGACAGATCGCTCGCGAGAGCCGCGATCAGCGACAGTCGCGTTCAGAAAAGTTTCCTCAGACTGCGCCAGAAGTGCGCAGAGTGTCCCCAGTCCTCCAGTCACCGCGAGCGCGGGATTTATTCTCACCTGAGAGCGTTTCAGTCCGGTTCTGTCGACGAGAGCTTGACTTTCTCCGTTTTTCATCGGTATTCAACGACTGACTGAGTCAAAGCGGCGGAGGCGCACCTCTCTGACGTCACGTCCCCGCGGCGGGCGCGCGCGCAGCTCACGCGAAACACCTCTGGAAACACTCACAAAACACTCATAAAACACTAATTACAGCAGTGTGACGCGACACAGTGGCCATAAAATAACACAACTTCACACTAATAAAACCATCATTACAATGATTACTCAATAATTCATATTTACCGATCACATTCGACAATAAGTTTTATTTCCTGGAAATAAATAGGTTTCAGTGTAGCTTCCTTTTTCACACACATTACGAATATAAAACAATTAGAAATAAAATATATCCAGGGGACCTTAAAGGTTTTTCTTGATGTAAAACCAAGACTATTTAAATAAAAACAACAGCAACGTATTCTCTGAAATTGACGTCACTCTAAATCTGATACATGCGACTTTAAAATCGGATTAATATTATATTCATATTAAATAAACCTGACCTGACGTTTGTACTGTATCTTACACTAGCGATATACTTCAGCCCAGATCAAGATAATACCACCAAAGTAAGGGAGACAATAAATGAGTCATAAGCAGAAAAGAAAAAGACACAGTGTGTACACAAGGTAAACATATGAGGAACACCTCAAATAAACCAAACTAATACACTGATTAACCATTTCGTGTGTATGGGGTGTATATATATATTGCAGCTAGTTACAGGTCAACATTTCTCAGATTTATTGTTAAAGTCAGTTTCTACCATCATTGCTCAGAAATAAATTAATAAATAAAGGGGCATGTTCTTCCAAAATATAGGGTTGTGTTCATGTGCTACTCAACAGATATCACAGAGATGAGTTATTACATATTAGTTTTGGAGGACATGACTCCTCATATCAAATAAACACATCAATCCTGATGAATACTGATGTAAAGATGGTGTGACGACATGCCCTGGTGACTCCTGTGCTGTGTCCAGACTGTAGAATACACCTGTGTGTGTGTGTGTGTGAGACACATGATCTTCTCCTCATACTCTACACGTGTGTGTGCAGCTGCACAGACCGCACATGTGTGTCTCATACAAGCTATCTCGGGAGTTTCTCCCTTCAGTCCTGAAATAGAGCTGAGCTCGTGTTTCATCAGCAGTGTGTGAATCCACTGACAGCACCTGCGCTCTCTCTCACACACACACACACACACACGGACAGACAGACACACTTTCTCAAAAAACTCGTTCTGTATGATTTATAAGCGTTTTGAAAAATGGGGACATGGGTTATGTCCTCATAAGTCACCCTCTCCTTGTAATACCTGTGTCATACCCATGTCATTACACAGAGTTGTGTCCTGATATGACACAAAAACAAGAGCACACACACACACACACACAACCTCATGCACTGTAGAAAATGCAGCTGCATATTTTTCAGTTTATGAAACCACTTGAGTCTCAAACAGTAAGAAAAGCAGTTATCTTTCTCACAATCTCTCAATGTCTCACTGTGGTAAACCCCTCACCAATCACAGCGCGGCTGTCCGTGGGGCAGACCAATCACAGCTCACGACCAGGAGCCCGCCCCTCTTCCCCCGTGAAGACTTTCCTTCCACACCCAGACCGCTCTGCTCCAGATCACAGGAGACCCCTGTCCCTGCTGGGGCTCGAACCACAGACCTTCCACACTGAACCACCCTCATAGTTTGGTTGTGCTGATGCTGAATAATGAATATTATTTGTGATTAATGGTGTTTAAATCATACATTATCATAAAACCTCTGTATAATGCCTGTTATAACATGTAACCACTATAATCCTGCTCCAAAAGAATCTGCATATTGTTAATCCAAAGCGACTTAAAAATGAGGACAATCAATTTCCATATTCATTTTTATTCACATATTATGTGTAAGTGTTGTAAATGTTAACTGGCATATCAACAAGAAACAAATCTAAACTCAACATAAATAAGGACGTAAGGCTGTAGCCTGGGACCTCTGCGTATCTTAAGATGCCCTGTCTGTCAGCACATGAAGATTTAGAGGATGCTCAGAGAAAACAGGTGACCTTCTAGAGAAAACACTAGATGAAGATTTAGGGAGTGTTCAGGGGAACACCCGTCTGAAGCGGTTTTGGTTCACTGGACTGTGTCCGTTGGTGCAAATGCAAATCATACACACAGAGATCATGACCGATATAACAGACAGATGGCTCCACATACTATCAGTTCAGTTGTTTTAACTTTCTTTAAACAATCTGGTAGTATTTACAATAGACCCACTCATGCAAATAAGGATCTGCTTTATTAATTTATGAGGGAAATTGTCCTCAATTCTGATTTGAATATTCACGTGTGCTGTGACTCCAAGCCACTTTCAAAAGACTTCCTCTTTATAAGTCCCTCAATATAAATCATTCCTCAATACAAATTATTGAGACTGTCCAATATGTCTGCTATTAACAACTGTCTTTATACTGGGACTGTACCTGGAGACTTGAAACTGGCCACCGTGCTGGCTGACTTTCTTCCTATTTCAAATTTGTCTTTTCTTTCCAAACTTTTAGAGAAAGTGGTTCTAAATCAACTTCAGGCTTATTTGATTATCAATTTAATTTGTTGTTAGTATTGGACACCAATCCTTATCTGAAAAGTATTTAAAGTCTGGTGTTCCCCAGGGCTCGGTGCTTGGTCTGGTGCTGTTTTCACTGCTTGTACTTTAGCTATTTTTAAGCCTACTCTTAAAACAATTTTTTGGCATTCAATACTTCTTGACTTCTGTTTTGATGAACTTCACCCATTTTACAGTTTGTATTGTATTGTTTATAATTCTGTTTTCTTTTGTATACTCTGTACAGCACTTTGGTCAACTAAAGTTTTTTACAAATGCGCTATATAAGAATATTAGGGCTGCCCTCGACTAAAGATTTTTCTGGTCGTCTGGTAGTCATTAATTTTAAGCATTATTCAACTAATCACACATTTATTAAAAAAACATTTAAATCTTAATAATGAGCCTTTAATTATCTACACAGCCTAACAAGGTCTCAAGCGCATGCATAAAACTTGCCACCGGCAGAAATAATAATTATGAATGTGTCAGAGAAAACAGTTAGGAGGCTGCATTAACATTTTAATAATGCATTGATAAACCAGTGCTTTCTTTGTTTTCAGTTTTAGAGATTATCTCTATGCACATTTGATATGGATTACATAATCTAAGAATATTTGTTTTCCATTTGAATTGGCTCACTGTAAAGCAGACATTTTACTCTCTATAGATATATATTTTCATGTCTGTATGGCAAGTATACACAGAGTTTCATGCTCAAGTTCACGGAAACCGAGGCGGCAGAAATCGCATCCTGATTCTTTCATTTTACAAAAGTGAAATGTTGTTATTGTGAATACACACAAATAAGCAGAGTTGCATGAAAGAAGCATGACTCTTATCTCTAGGAGCAGAAATGACTTTTTAGAGTAAGTGATCACTCCTGCAGTGAGAGAGCTACTGTTCAGCTTTCACACTCCTCACACACTCAAACAGCGCACATTTCTCTGGGATAACGTTCACACAAACAGCCATGTAAAACAGCCATGCCTGCTGCTAGACATATTTCAGATGATAAGCCATATTTGAGGTCGATGAATGTTAGGTGAGCATATATGGATGTACTGTATTACCACAAAGACCAGCCATTAACTATCTGTCCACTTCCTGTGGATTTAAAAATAAACGTTGTGATTAAGCGACTAATATAATTTTAGTAAAACAAGGGGAAGCCCTAAAAAACAGTGTATTGTACTGATAGCTGTGAAGGTTTCTTCTGCAAACTGATCTAACACATTGAGACTTGAGTTTATAAGCTCAAATCCATCTGTGATCAGTCAGTTAAATATATAAACACACACACACACACACACGTGTGTGTGGATGATCAGTCTGTGTGTTCTTCAGATGTACACTCATGCAGACTCGTCCGTATCATGCAGGACACGTCCTCATCGCTCAGTTCTCCAGATGTGGTTTCATTTCCAGGTGGCCGGGAAGGGCCTGACGCTGCTCGACCTGCTGCCCTTTGACCCCAGCAGCTGACCCGAGCGGCTCCTGAGGTCTCGTTCAGCGCTCTCGCTCAGAGCCTGCTCCTCATCGTAACTGTGAGCAGATAAAACATCATTACACTGCAGTACAATCATCAGCTTAAACACAGTTCAGCAGTATTACACTGATATTTACTAACTGATTTATATAAATAAATATTAATAATAACGGCAATTAGATATAATGCCCAGTTTGTTCGGTCTGGAATGTTTTCAAACTAAATATATGATGAAGGAGCCGGTAGCAGAGGGGAAGGTGCACATCTGATCTCTGATCTGTGACGGGACGGTCACTCACAGCACTTGGTAGTGTCCCAGAGCCTCTTTGGGCAGACTGCGGTTCCAGCGGCAGTCTGGGATCTCAGCGTTTGGTGTGACGATGTTCAGCGTGTCGTTGATCAGGTTGTACTTCAGGATGCGGTCATTAGCCGTGCTGGAGGTGAGCGACGGAGACGCGTTCACCTGAGACACACACACCACAAAAGATACAAAAGTGAAAAGTGGATATCTAACTGAGACACTGAAGTGCTGAAGTAAGAGTGAAGTGTGTTCGACCTCGATCAGCCACGGCTTGAGTTTGTCGTCGATGATGATGTCGTAACCGTAACACTCGAAGCAGTGCTTGTCGTTGTTCATGACGGGCTGCAGTGAACAAGATCAGTGCATTCAGTACTTTATTATGATGATCTGCTCTTACTGTGAACGTGTGTGTGTCAGAGCGTAAGACAGGCTGTTTGCTAGGTCACTGTGTGTGCTTCTCTAGTATTGTCCATGCAGTGTGACTGGTGTTTCCTTGAGATGTTGACGTACGGCCACAGCTTTGAGGGACTGGACGATGATCCAGTGGATCTGATCAAACAGATGATTGGTGACGTCCCGTCCTCTGGTGCTCTCCAGATACAGGCGCAGGTTACTGACCGTCCACTTCCCACCGTGGACATGATTATAGTCATCCTGCACTCACACACACACACACACACACACACCAATGTCATCAAATACAAAACCTCAGAGAAATGTTCAGATCCGCCAGCATTCGATGACCCACAATCACACAAATACACTTTATGGACAAAAGTATTGGGACCCACCTCTGACTGACTGAATTCAGGAGTTTCATTCAGACCCGTCGCCACAAGTGTTCAAACCAAGCCACAGCATTGCAGCCTGCATCTACACTCATCTGTGGAAACACGGGTTGCTCTCAGAGCTCAGAGAGGTCAAGCTTGGTACTGTGACAGGACAACATCTGTGTGTCGCTTCATCCCTGAGAGATGTTCTGCTGAAGTGGTATTATAGTGGTCATTCACCCCCCCACCGTCAATCTCTGCCCACACCAAGACTCAAACCAGCAACCTTTGGGTTTCTCAATCAGATTCTCTGACCATGAGGCCACGACTACCCTTGGTGTGTAAGCCACCAATGCTCTGCTGATTCCCGAGCCGAGGAGATCCAAATGTCCACTGGCATGAATATATCAGCACAGAAACTGTGCCGCTGGAGCTTCATGGACGTGTTTGCACTCACATCAGCAGTAGAGTGTCAACCGTGGAGAGGACAGCACCCTGACCCTGACTCTGGAGCAGCAGAAACCCGCTCTGGGGAGACCAGTGACACCAGTCAGGGTTTGGTAGATGCCAGGAGAACGTGGCCTGCCTGAATGATGTGTGTCGACTAAAGAGTTTGCTGGAGCAGGCACAACATGGAGTTGGTTATCAGGGTTTGGGTTTAACCCCTTGTCTCCAGTGAAGGAAAATATTTAACCTTTATCATACCAAGACTCAATGGACAATGCTATGCTTCCAGATTTGTGTGATCAGTTTGGGGAAGACTCTTTTTCTATTACAGCATGACTGTGCCCCAGTGCACAAAGTAAAGTCCACCATGACTCGACTGGATGAGTTTGGTGTGGAGGAACACATCCAAACCCTCTGGGATGAACTGGAATGGAGATTGTGAGCCAGTTCTTCTCGTCCATCATCATGTCTGACCTCACAAATACTCTTCTGGATAAATGCACAAGAGTTCAACAGAAACACTCCCAGAAGAGCAGAAGCTGTTGTGGCTTCAAAAGGCAACTCCATAAGAATATCACTGTGTTTAGAACGCAAAGGCATTAAACATTTATTGATTCAGCAGAAGCTTTTATCCAAAGGGACACACAGGTCTTGCACAAGGAGGACCCTTGGTTGAACACAACACGTTCAGGTGATTTTGTGATGAAAGGAGTAGGTGTAGGTTTTCTGAAGGGTTGGTGTACCCCATGATGCTTGGATGTGATGGGAAATGCCTGTGAGATGAGATGTGTTGAGGGTGTGTGAGTGATGGCAGACGTGCAGGAGAAATAGCTTGTAGGAGATGTAGACTTCATCTTCTGTAAGAGCAGAGATGGAGTAAAACCTGCGGACCACTCTCTAAACTCAGGAGAAAAGATCTGTCAGTGGACACAGTAAGAGCTCATAAGTCCTGCTCCGTCTCCTCTCACTAGCTCTTGAACAGCTGCTGATTTTGATCATACTCCCAGCAGCAGTCAGTTCTCAGCTCCACTCACAGCGGAGCATCTTGTGTGGTGCTGGTGTAATGATCAGGTGTCCCAATGCTTCTGTCCATACACTGCAGGTTTGATGCACACTAACTTACGCCGTGCTTCTGGATGGCCACGTTGGTGAGGTGCACGAACATGTTGTCCAGCTCGCTGGTGCTCGGGGTGTATTTGACCGTGCAGAAACGGCAGAATCCCAGTTTGTACCTGACAACACAAAGTGAATCAGTTATTCCAAAGAGTCCCACCAGGACTTCACTCTTGATTTGTTCACTTCCTTTATTAATGAGACGGACAGCAGCAGGTTTATGATACTGCTGTCACTTTAAGACCTAACGCACGAATCAAATATACTGATACACATGTGATTCCTCTACAAGCTAGCTGAGATAACTTGTGTTTGTGTGATTGCAGAATTACAAAAATATTCATGGCTTGTTATTATTATTAAAAAATATTTATATTCTATTAAATGATAAAAATGTAAGACATCAGTAAAAAAAAAAACACCATCAAGTGAAATTGACCCACCATGCTCGTAAAGTGCAGTCAGAAGTCTGTGAATTATCAAGCGTATCTTAAAGCATCATTACAGCCATTCCCCATTCAAACAGTCCACTCACTGTAACCAATGAAGGTTTCCCTCAGATTTACACAGTTAGTGCACTGCGTGTCAGTCTGACAAATCATCTGAGAAAGGCCCGTCTGCGGGCGGTGATGGAGGTACTCACATGTAGCACTTCAGCGGCCTGTAGCTGGTGACCAGCACGTAGAGCCGCAGGTCGAACTTCTTCCCTCCGATCAGCAGCGGGTTGTCGATGTACAGGGAGATGACGTACGCCTCCTTCCCGCTGTTGGCCGCCACAAACCTGTGAAAGCACAGCGTCTCAGACACACAGCACATCTGATCCCAGCGGATCGAAGCTCAGGAGGTCCGCTCACGTGGAGGTGCGGCTGTCACGAGACCACTTCTTGATCTGAGACAGCTTGTTGATCAGGAAGATGCCCTTGCCCTGCGCCTTCCCACACGGCTTCATGATCCACGTGCTGGACGGACTCTTGCGAAACTCCTCCACGAACAGGTTATAGTCGGCCGGCAGCATGAACGTCACCGGGACGAAATCTGCGCGGGGTCAGAGGGTCAGTCGCAGCACAGTCAGAGTCCACACACACAGACAGAAGCAGCGGCCAGCTTTACCCAGGTACAGGTGCTTCCCGTTCTCGTCCTTCTCCGCTAGAGGACTGGCCTCCTTCTCCAGCTCCTTCCTGTAGCGCTTGATGTTCTTGATCATCAGGTCCTTCCTGGTCAGCTCGTAGTGGTTGGGGAAGTGATTGACCATCTGGTCGTCGGACAGACGGTAGCCGGTGTCCACGCTGAACACGCTACGGATGGTCTGGATGCTCATCCTGTCAGACGCCGGGAACACACGACTGTCAACAGCTCCGTCAAACCAGGGTCAACAACTACTGCTAACTACAGCAATCATGGGAGGAAATACAGGAGCATCACACCAACTACAAAGAGTCATTTGAACTAATTGATTTTGACTAGTCAATATGCCAAAGTGTTGAAAGCTGTGAGATCTCGTGACCAGCAGGGGGCGTCTGCTCAAACCCTCACTGCTGATTTAGGGACTGAAAGTATTTCAGTATTTTAATACACATTTCTAATTGAGTCATCACATTTGTTGATGCACTTTATGTTTTTGATTTCTTGAAAATCTTTTAGTAACTTCAACACAATCTGAATATGATCTGAGCCAATTTGGTGGAAATAGGAAGAACTTTCTCCATTTTACTAGAAACACATTTTATTTTAATCTTGTTTACCCATACCTTATTTCTCCAACATCTAAGGTCAGGTTTTTCATCATAGAGCGCGGTGAATTTGTCATGAGGAATCAGAATCAGAATCAGAATCAAACATTTCATTTCTACCCCTTACAGTTCAGAGGTTATTATTATAAACATGAGTGAAGATGTGAGCTGTTGGTGGCGCTAGAGGGTTTGAGGTAGAGACACCAAACTGGCTCTGATTAATGTTGAGACTGTCCTCTGTCCTTGTGCCAAATTTAATAACCTTCCCACAAACGCTTCAGTGGACTGCCACAGACTCCAAGAGAGGAACAAGAAGAAGAGCCTTCAGTGTCTGGCTCCTAAATACAAACAACTATGATAATATCTCTACGATAGTAAAATAACACTGGTTTGAATTCATGTTCATTTCACTTGAATTATTTCAGTACTGCAACTTGTGAAATGTTGCCTAAAAAACTAGCTAATTTTACTTTATGTCCAGCAATGAATGTGTGTTTCCTGGATTACTTTTAGTTAAAGAGACAGTTCAGACAAACATGCTGATTCTGCCGAGCACGAAAGACGTCATTCTGGAGAATACGGTTCATCAAACAGCTGACAGTAACTCTCATACTGTTATTATCTCCTCACTACAGAGCTCACTTCATCTGTTCGGTTAACACTGACCAGAACGTCTTCTTCTGTGTTCAGCAGACACTGAGCTGTGATAACCCTGGTCTGTTATAACATCACTGTGTGTGTGTGTGTGTGTGTGTGTGTGTGTGTGTGTGTGTCAGTGTGAACAGATGAAGTCAAGGCTTGCCAGTAGAAGTTCCAGTCGTCGCTGTCCGTCACCTGGATCCATCCTCTCTTCTCAAAGTTATTGATCAGCACTGACTTCTCGATGTCCGTCACCCACTTCACCTTCCCCGCCATCACACACACACACACACACACACCTGAGAGACACACAACACATTCAGACACATCACACACTGTATCTGGACATCCGTCGATGTGAGACAGGGATCTTCACTCTATCATCACTTACAATTTACACTATTTGAAATGTAGTAAGAAGTGAAACTATTTTGATTACTTTATTAAAGTGCTGCATCTGATTATTTTTCAAACTCTCTAATGTTTTGACAGTAGAGCTCAGCACTGATTACAGTCACAATCCTTCATCTCTTAAATCAAGATTACAGTCATCAGTGGTCAGACTTTAGCTCCTCTGTCTTCTTTGACATCTTTATCATAACGACATTAATATAACGTTAGTTTAATAGCTACGAGATCAGGTCTTTGACAGTTAACAGCTGAGCTTCAGAAATAACACAGTTATTGAGTCCTGAAACACTGCAGTCTCGTGATACTTCAGAGCAGTTGATGAAAGGACTCGATTAAACCTGTGTGTGAGAGAATATTGAGATGTGACTGATTACAGTCAGCTTTATCTTGTAAAGTTAGTTAAACACCGTGTAATGCTACAGTAGAGATTGATTCACGTGTGTTCAGAGGAAGATGTGATAAAAACACTGAACACACACGGACTATACAGCTCACAATCACCGTCTTCAGAAGTCAAACTTAACATCTGTACTCACGATCACAGCCCACAGCAACGCGCTTCACTTCCGCCGCGTCACTTCCGGAGACGCTGACCGCGAACACGCCGCCTGCTGGTGACACTTACGACACTGACACAGAGAGATAAATCTACTCTACTAGGCTTGTGACAAACGGTCAAAAAGTGCTTTAGTTTTTGAGATACCCCTACCGGAGGTAGAACTAAACCAAACAATGTTTTTCCTCATCTCTAAGGTCTCCCATATATGAAATGGATTCTTGGCTAAAAATATTTTACTGCTAAGATTGTTAAATTAACTGATATGGTTATACACCCCAAAACCAATAAAGGAAAAAAATATAGTCTGTCCGTATGGGAGTTAAGGCACATAAACTAATGCAGATCAATCACACAAGCTCTGACAGCTTTGAAACTTGACATGTTTGTAGTCAGGAAGTTTATTCAACTACTAGAAAAGACTGAATGTAAATATATTTATGTATGGAATAAATAGAGACATGTAAACACATACCTAAAATAAGCGGACATGCACAAATTTAATATCTATGCAGAATGTTTTCATTTACTTTGTGCTTGCTTTGCCTGGTATTATTATAGAAACACATATGATGGCTTGTTGGAAAGGTGGGGTTGTGCTGAATCCAGCAATACCAGATATGTAAATATATAATAAAAGAGAAGTGTTCTGTCACTCAATGGATGAGGTGTCCAAAATGAATGATAATGGAACACTGACATAATTTAGTCTAAAGCCCATTATCAGTGGTGAGAAGAATGTTGACAAATTCATTGTTACTGCAAAGTAACTTACATTAGGTAAGTGCTGATCTATATTTATGATACATTTAATAATGATACATTTCATAAGGCACAGTATACTATAAAATTCATATGAAACACAGATCCAATTGAAGGTTAACATTGGAATGGAACACCTTTATTAAAATATCGTCGCTGTCGGGCGGAAACCTTGCATGTCCAAATTTTGTCAATTTCATATTTTTTCACAAATTGATGCTATTGGTCAGTCCCCACGTGGTTCTTTTATTTTTACAAATTATTAAACAATCTACAGTGTTGAAAATAGATTGAGAGCAAATCTCTTAACTCCATTGGACACTTCAACTGTCTGAGAATCCTCGTAACTCCACCTCTTCTTCACTCCGCGACTGGTACTTCTGCAGCATTTTTTGTCCTAAGGATTTAAAGTCGCAACGATTGAGAAATCCTCGTCGAGCAACATGTAAAGCAAGCTTTAACTCTGATTTTATCTGTGTTAAACTATGATATCAGTTATTGATGTATTTTAAAATGTCTACTTATTAATAGGCTTATTATTACTAGGCTTATTATACGTGTGCATTGAAGTTTTAAAATGTATCTAATTTCTAATTCTACTTGTATTGAATTAAATGTTTTGGATACCAGCATTAAATTATTGTTTTTATTATTATTTTACTGACTCGAAGTTGGCACTGTGCATGTAAAATACCCCAAGTAGGCTAACAGGTTTTATTTATGGTTTTATTAAGGTTTTTTTATTTTATTTATTATTTTATTTATTTATTTAAGCCTATCTTTGCATAACTCTTTTTTTTTTTGACAATAATGAATGAAAATCGTTTGGTTAGATTAATTTGAGTAGGCTTGTTTTGTTAAAAATCGATAGCTGTAATGCTTCGGTGCAGAAGGAAGCCTGTGAACCACGAAGGTAAGTTTGTGTGCAGATTAGGCTAATTCCCGTCTATTACAGCCTAGTCACCTCATCGTTTTTTGTTCTGCTTCACTTTTATAGCTCTTTAACGTTTAAAATAGAGTTTAGGAAGACGTATGTAACCACAGTTAGCTTTGGTTAACTATTGAAGCCTTTTCTCTTGTCAAAAGGCTCAACGCAACCGCCGACTTTGCGGCAGATTAATTTCCGCCTTTATTTTTTTAATTTTTCCTATTGAATGTTTATGGTGGTACGTGACGTAAGCAGTTTCCAGGTCACCACGTCCTTGGTACGAGCTACCACGTATAAAACCATCTTGTTCCATCAAAATCACTTTAGTGAGTCAGGAGTTTGAATTGCGAGTATTGAAAACAATCAGGATAGAGTATTTTAGCATCTATTTAGCATAGCATTTATATAGTTATTTAGATGATTTCGTGTAGCCTATGTCGTTAATTAGAATAGTTGTTAGGTTAACATTTGTATTGTTAGAAGTATAGTTAGTTAGTAGCATAGTATTGCATCAGATAGGATAGCTTCAAGTTAGCACAGATTTATTTACAGTGGTCAGGATGGTACGTGCTGGTTGCAACAGCACGGACTGAATAGTTTTCCAGCAGACTTGAAAATTAGGCGCCAGTGGTTGCATGCACTTGGCCTGAAAGACTGCCAGTTCCCACCTAGAGCTGGAGTGTGCCAACTGCATTTTACACGGGATTGCTTCTCCAACGCAATGGAGGTGGAAATGGGCTTCTCCACACAGCTCACGCTGAAAAGCGACGCAGTGCCTTACTCGGAGACTGGCCCCATTCTCTCTTGCGTGGCTGCTTCGCTAGCACCGTTGGATGCCGATCACAATGCGGGAGTTAAGACCGAAGTTTGAGCCAGCCTCTTGAATTGATATGGCTGAGGCCCTGTGTCCACAGACACCTCGACATCCTCCACTTCAGGTGAAGGTGGGGGAGAAAAGTCCTCTACTTCAAATGAATGCTCTGTTGCAAAGCTACTTGTGTCACTAGAGTCACTCTCCATTTTAGCGACTCTGACAGCAGCTGTCAATCAATCCGTCACTGCGGGTCTCAGGTTCACGCCCCACCTGCTCAGCCCCGCCCTCGGTTCGTCCCCTCTATCTCCGCTGTGCTCTGCCCACTTTTCAGCATTTTCCAAATATTGGCAGTGGGTGGAGTCAGGCTCTGACCAGGGGTTTAGTTACCCTTTGAAACTTAACTCTTGTCAAAAGGCTCGACTCGACCGCAGACTTGATGAACACTGCTCTCAGATGTCTGTGTCCGTATCATTCTTATCAATGAGAGTGTAACCTCGTATCTCCCCGCTCCCAAGTCATAAATCTCGTATGTCTGATTAAACATGATTTTGGGGAAATGTTGTGTTAATGTTGGTATACAACAGTATATGATAGCAATATAAGGTATAATATCAACTTTTACGATACAATGTTTAATACAGAAGATAATGGAAACTGTGGAGCAGAGGCAGAATCCCTTTGATCTTGATAGCATTTCTGAGGAACTGATCAACATTGCAAGTGGTCAGGTTGCATCTGAGAAAGTTGCAAAAGAGCTCTCAAGCTTCCTCCAAGATGGTGCGAAGCAGAATGCCATTTTTATTGAACAACGTCTGGCAAAATCAAAAAGAACAAAGAGCTTCTGGGGGCCAGAGAAAATAAACCAGTGTGCAACCTTCAAGGACATGAAAACATCAAGTTGGAGTCAGCATATCTAGAAAGGTCCACATGGACTCAGACGTGCTCTTTCGAAGATTACTGGCTGTCTCCAAACAAAGAGAGGTGTCCATGGAGACTGTGATGTCTCACGAACTTGCAGCTGTCCCACCCTCTTTGTTTTTTGATGATGGAAGCATGAAGAAGACAACAAAAGCTGACCTGGCCAAAAAACTCGAGGCTGTTGTTAAAGAACCATCAGCATATATCATTGATGGCATGGATCTTCTTCAAAGTCTCAATGATTCAGCCTTTCAAACATTCAATGACCTGGGTGAGTGTGTCTGGAAAAAGATTGCAACTTTAATGGGAAAGGAAGGCAACAGCTGTGTCGTTATGGTGTTTGATTGATATGACCACCAACACTCAATCAAAGATCTTGAAAGACAAAGAAGAGGCACCAAGATGGGCATCCTTGCACCAACCTGGATGAGCTGAGGTACACATTAGCATCTACCACAGATTTGTCAGCAGCAAATCTACCCCCAACAGAAGATGGCTTCCAGCAACATGTGCTGAGAGCAATGTACCAAACAGCAGTGTGGTGTCACAGCCACCTGGCCAAACCTCTTCTCTGGAACCCAGTTGGTAGAGGATGGAGGCTCAGTGAAGATGGGTGCATTAAATCTGTGATGTTCCAGAAGGCACCAGCACCTAAAGGAGTTAGAGACCTCACCCACCTCTACTGTAAAGACGGAAACTGCACCGATGCCACCAAATGTCAGTGTCTTTCAGTGAGCTTGACCTGCACAGAGTTTTGCTCTTGCCCTTTCCCAGACTGTCCAGATATGACCCACTTTGTCAATGATGACAATGTGGATGAGTGACAGTGGTGTGTTGCAGTTGTAACATCAGAGGGGCTTGACCCCAGAATGGTCCAAGAGGGTCTGGCTGCAGGCTTGCACTTGCACTCTCAGACTTGCACTCTCAGACACTTGCACTTCCGCTAGTGACGTCACTTGCAGTTAGGGCTGGGTACCGAACTTCGATGCCTTTATGGTAGGGCTGCACCATATTGGGAAAAATTTACATTGCGATATTTTATTTTTCTGCAATATATATTGTGATATGAAATAAAAAAAATTCTTACAAACAAAAATGGGGTGAGCACACTTACATTCTCATTTTAAATGATTTAAACATCGACACCATCGTGTCAATTGATTAATATGCGCGAGGGAGAGAGAAAATAGTTTGCGCGCGCGCTCTCTTTCTCAGGCCGGTGACAGGTGCAATATAAATAGGCGTCGGCTCTATTTCTAGAATCTGCAAGCTCTAACCTGTTAACATGGGAGCCAAATTAAAAACGGACACGCCACACAGCTGAGACGCTTGCGCCACGCATCTAGTGTGTCGCCGGCCGCGCGCTCGCGCTCTCTCTCTTTTGCGCGCGCTCGCGCTCTCTCTCTTTTGCGCGCGCTCTTTCTTTGGCCCATAAAGTTAATGAATAACGGATCAACTACGACAGCCTACATCGCACATCCTGCGATGTGACTATCATGGATTTGTACATTGCGATATCGATGCTTAAACAACACATCGTGCAGCCCTACTTTATGGTATCGAAAGAAAAACTTCGATACTATGAGTATCGAAAAATTATTTATCTTTCGGTGCCAAATTTCGGTTCCAAAAGCCAAGCGGACGTTTTTTCTTTTTTTTTTTTTGCCAAGCGGCTGTGTCTGTGTGAGCTTGTAGCATACGTGCATGTAAGGACCTAAATTCGCCGTGATTGGCTGTCCACCACCACGTGACGTGATGGGGAGGATTTCTGAAGATACTCGCAGCCACACAACACAATTGTAGTTGTTTTTTCTCAAAACGTTTCCGTTTTACAATCCCAAAGAGGTCTAAAGTGTGGCTACACTTTATAAAAGTGGATGCCGAGTCAGCAAAGTGCAACACATGCAATAAGAGTATTGCAACCAAAGCCGCTGTTAATGAAGCATTTGTTTGGATGAGTGTTTTGCCCTCCCTCCCTGTTTAGTTTGGTCTACTCCATTGCGTATCTTGAAACACGCCCCCTTTCACGCAGTCTTAAAAAACAGAGAGAGAGAGACAAATTTATCCGGACCGGTACAGCAAATTTCTCTAAGCAGCAGGCCACTGTAGGTTCACTTAAAACATAACCGACTGTGTTTACGAGAATACTTGCAGAGACAATTATTTTGATATAATTGTGTGTATATGTGTTCATTCAGAAGTTACGATACGCGAAAGATGAATTAATTCCCTGTACGCGCATTGTCTGAAATGCTGCTTGCAGTGCGTGCTTTCAATGAGTGAGCGAAAGCTCCGAACACGCGCGAATTGTTTAAAAAGCTTGAAATCAGCAATATTTAGAAACAAGTGCAAACGATCAGCTACGATCCGTTTCACCCCTTCAAGCGAGTGAACAACGCGAATCAAGTTAGGAGTTTTACATCACTATTCACGATAGCCCATCAGACTGGAAAACACAATAGCCTCCAGACGTCTGCACCTCAGATCGATCCAGTTGGTGAAACACTGATTTCCACACTGGTTTCGTTAAACAAAATAAATTATTATTTTAAAAGATTGACTCAAAAGAATCATCGGTCCACTAATCGGATCATGAACTTGTATTACCGAGCCAAAGATTATCTATTATTGAACATCTTGAATGAATAAAGACTTCAAGTTCATCTGTAAAGCACATAAAGCTATCGTTTGAGTTTATAAACTTCTATTTAATGCATGATTCGTATGGATCTGTTAACTGAATGCAAAGTGTGAGTTCTAGGAGAATGTTTGTGTCTTGATGAGCATGCATTGCTCACTAGGAGTCGCTAAATGAACAGCTGATTTCTTTTTTTTTTTTTTCAACGGAGGATCAGTTGCCCTATTGGTTAAAATCCCCAAACTGTTTTCTTAAATATTAAATTAATAAATGACATCAAAACAGGGGCGTTTGCGTTATGATGTGGTGGGCTGCTGTGGGCCAGAAAGTCCAGGGCAACTTTTTGGTCCCAGTCCACCCCTGAATTGCACACCCCTATCCAAAAAGCACAACCAGTTGTATTAATAGTTATCCTGAGTGTGAAGTGTTACCAGAATTTGTTTTAATTAAGGTGAAAAATAAAAGTTTTGTGTTTAATGTATTTGTGTTGATGTTAAAATGGATTTTAAAACATATAGTATCGAAAAAAGTATCGTTAGGAACCGGTATCGAAACTGAGGTATCGAAATTGGCACCGGATCGAAAGATTTTGAACAATACCCAGCCCTACTTGCAGTCTTTATTTTTATTTTGTTTAATTTTTTTATTACTTTTTGTTTGAATTTCCCAACATTTTATAACATTAGCCAGGTTGCGAAGACAAGAAAAAAGAAACTAAATTACAATGTCACTTGCAATCGCTACTTGCACTCTCTGCTACCTGTGACGTCACTTGCAATCAACACAAATCGTACATATTGCCAATGGAGACAAGACGCTGTGATGGTGATTAAATGATTAAAACTAATTTAGTACTATAATGTACAGGGTCCTGCAAGAAAAAGACAAGACCGGCAAATCCGTGGCCAGAACAGCAGAATATGAACGTTTGCGCAAAGTCTCTTACTAAGTGTAGAAAAAAACACTTAACATGGCTTTATATATTAAGATGCTATTAAATTATCAAATTAAATATACAGTTCATTAATATAATGAATATGTATATAGTATTTTCCTCAGATACCGCAAAATGTGGCATAACGGACTAAGTTGATAAAGGCAAAACTCAATATGCTTCTCTACATTATTAAAATGCATAACTAATAGGTACAGGCAAGCACGTGAGCCCAGAATAAACGCAACATGCAAAGTTACACATTAAGCATTTTTCCATGTAGAATAAACTGTATACAACTCGTTTATATCACTGTACTCGTCTGCTTGCCTGTACGGAGTTGACCCTTTTAAAATCACTTAATGCATTTCATAATGCAAGTACATATTTTCTGGTCTGTATACATTGAGTCAACAACAAAAGACATATAGGCTAGGCCTACTGAATTGTCTTTATCATCTTAGTCTGTTATTAGGCCACATTAAAGGGATAGTTCACCCAAAAATCATAATTATGTAATTAATAACTTACCCTCATGTTGTTTCAAACCCGTAAGATCTCCGTTTTTCTTTGGAACACTGTTTAAGATATTTTAGATTTAGTCCGAGAGCTCTCAGTCCCTCCATTGAAGCTGTGTGTACGGTCTACTGTCCATGTCCAGAAAGGTAAGAAAAACATCATCAAAGTAGTCCATGTGACATCAGAGGGTCAGTTAGAATATTTTGAAGCATCAAAAATACATTTTGGTCCAAAAATAGCAAAAATTATGACTTTATTCAGCATTATCTTCTCTTCCGGGTCTGTTGTGAGAGAGAGTTCAAAACAAAGCAGTTAGTGATATCCGGTTCATGAACGAATCATTCATTGTAACCAGATCTTTTTGAACCAGTTCACCAAATCGAACTGAATCGTTTTAATCTACAAATGACTTATGCTGTTCACTTTTTTAATGAGGCTGATACTCCCTCTGAGCTCAAACAAACCAATATCCCGGAGTAATTCATTGACTCAAACAGTACACTGACTGAAGTGATGTGAAGAGAGAGATGAACACCGAGCCGAGCCAGACAATGACTCGTTCACGAGTCAAGAACCGGTTGCATCGGTTTTCGGATCACAAGTAGTTCTTTCGGACAGTTTTATTCAATAAACCGGTTGAAGAAAACCGTTCACCGGTTCTTTTGCGCTCGATGTAATGACGTCATTGGCGATGATTGCAAAGCCTTCGGTTTACCCGCGCTCATAACATTAGCACAGAATCAGTTCAGAATCAATCACCAAAAGATTCAGTTCAGTTCAGACGTGTGTCGGTCTGCTTCACGCTGAATCACACATGCGCAGTATCATCAGCTCCTCGGTTCACGAATCAGACGCGTCCGACAGAAACGGTTCTTGACTCGTGAACGAGTCAGTCTATTGTTTGTCTATTGATCAAATGATTCGTTCGCGAACCGGATATGACTAACTGCTTTGTTTTGAACTCTCTCACACAGACACGGAAGAGAAGACGATGCTGAATAAAGTCATAATTTTTGCTATTTTTGGACCAAAATGTATTTTTGATGCTTCAAAATATTCTAACGGACCCTCTGATGTCACATGGACTACTTTGATGATGTTTTTCTTACCTTTCTGGACATGGACAGTAGACCGTACACCATGCACGTAATTTGCAGGGGGGTTACGGGGGTCATGACCCCCCCAAATATCAGATCCAACTAATATAACCCCCTTAATATCATAACATCATTCAGATTAAAATAATATGAAATATTCAGAATGAATACTTTTGTTCGTTTTCTTTATTAATTTCATTTGCCAGCAAGAAAGATAGTATCATATTTTAAATAATCTGTAGTGTAAATTAGCATGTTACCTTTTACACAAGAAAATTATTCATATGCCGCGAGTTTAGAGTTTAACCCCCCCAATGGTAGACCCAAAGTTACGCCCTTGCCGTACACACAGCTTCAATGGAGGGACTGAGAGCTCTCGGACTAAATCTAAAATATCTTAAACTGTGTTCTGAAGATAAACGGAGGTCTTAGTGGTTTGGAACAACATGAGAGTGAGTTGTTAATAACATAATTATGATTTTTGGGTGAACTATCCCTTTAAGCATTTTGTTGTATGGGAGGACAAAGTTTGCGCATTGTGTTCATAGCCATCTGCTTACCTTGTAGTACTTTAAATAATAACTATATGTGATATTTGGTCTTTTAATTGAACTTAATGTACCTTAATACATTATGCCATATTAAGTGTTTATGGCGTTATTTCCCTGTCAAATGTCGAGAGCGCATAATTGTAGCGCGAAAGTACATTAATATGATGCGCGAGCGTGAATATAATGTGCGGAGCGCAAATCTCGCTGCTCGCGCACTGGAACTCGTCGCACGCTCTCAGATACACGTTGCTCTTGTAAGAATTTTCTCTGAGCTCGCTACGGTTTCTCGGTACTCTTCTCTTCAATTTCTTTCTCTTTGCTCTTGGCATAAACGCTGTCAAAACGGCAACAACCAATCAGAAAAAGTCTTCAACAACTGACCGATGAAAACGCAACATAGTACATGGAATCTTATTGGTTGATATTGAACCGCACATGGAACATTACATTTACATTTATTCATTTAGCAGACACTTTTATCCAAAGCGACTTACAAATGAAGACAGTGGAAGCAATCAAAAACAACAAAAAGAGCAATGATCTATAAGTGCTATTACAAGTCTCAGTTAGGTTAACACAGTACACGAAGCATGGGCTTTTAAATAATATAATAAATAAAATAAAAACAGATAGAATGAAAAAAAGAATAGAGCAAGCTGTGTTCGAGGTCTTTACACACACACACACACACACACACACACACATATATATATATATATATATATATATATATATATATATATATATATATATATATATATATTAGGGGTGTAACGGTTCACAAAATTCACGGTTCGGTTCGATACGATACACTGATGTCACGGTTCGTTTCGATACATTTTAGATACAGCAAAATGTAAAAACATCTCAACTTTTCAGAATGCCGCAAGCGCACCGCGGGTCATGTGACAAGAACTAACCAATCAGCTTCATCCTTTCCCATAACAACGTTGAAAGCTCAGCCAAGATGAAGGAACAGCTGATCATAGTTGTATATGGATTGCAATTTTGAAATAAATTTAGTAGCAGAGCTACTGCAAGCGATTTTTAGAGCTGCAAATCCATTTATCCTTCGCTGAAATTTCCGCGTCTCATGGAGAGAGCACGTCATTGTTGCTTAGCAAAGGCAGATGCCTCAGGTGCGCTTCTGCCCGAGCGCTTTGGAAAGGAGGAGAAAGACGCGCCTAGCGTTTTCCACACGTTTTTAGGCGCGATATGTGAACGGCCCCAAAGGCGCTCGCTCACTCAGTACGCGCTGAAGGCTCGTTGCAAAATGTCTAATGCATTTAACAGACCAGAAATCCTCCAATAACCAACAGGTCTGGTGTTTGGGTGCACTTTGGATTCCCTGTAAGCGGTGTACCGGTGTCTAAATGCTGCGGGGATACGTTAGTTTGTTGCGTGTATGTTTCTCCTTTTTTTCGTCTTTTCCCAGATACTGACACAATAAGGTGATGTCGGCGTAAATGAGTTGACATGTTTCAAGTATTCCCGCTGGTGTTTTTTTTTTTTTTTTTCGCAGGTGTATTGTGATGTAGCAGATGTGACATACCGTTGTTTTTTATCCACCACTCTCTTGCCATCACCATTATAGCTTAAAGGGAATCCAAAGTGCATCCAAACACCAGATTTGTTGGTTATTGGAGAATCTTCTATTTCTGGTCTGTTAAACGCATTGGCCATTTTGCAACGAGCCTTCAGCGCGTACTGAGTGAGCGAGCGCCTGACTGAGTAGCCTAACATAAACATATAAGTTGGTGTTTTTTTCTTCTTAGTGAGTGTCAGGGGCGTTGCCTGTTACGTCGTTTGGGTTATTGGGCTACCTTGTTGAACGCATATCATTATATTTCTCTTTTTTTTTCTCAAATATAATTAATTAGTCCATAATGCGTACCGCGTACCGAACCGGTTCAATACGAATACGCGTATCGTTACACCCCTCTTATATATATATATATATATATATATATATATATATATATATATATATATATATATAGACACACACATACACATATGCATACATATATATATATACACACACACATACACATATATATGCATACATATATACATACACATATACATACACACACAATTGAGGCACATAAGGCAGAGGCACATAAGTCTGAAGTAACAAATTTAGGTAATTGGGTGCAGAGCCAGTGGTAGTTTTGTAGGCAAACATCAATGCCTTGAATTTTATTCGAGCAGCTACTGGAAGCCAGTGCAAATTGATAAACAGAGGTGTTACGTGTATTATTTTTGGAAAATAAAAAATTAATCTTGCTGCCGCGTTCTGAATTAATTGTAAAGGTTTGATAGAATTGGCTGGAAGACCTGCCAAGAGAGCATTGCAATAGTCCAGCCTGGACAGAACAATTCAAGTTTATTTGTATAGCGCTTTTTACAAAATAAATCGTTACAAAGCAACTTTACAGAAAATTATGTTTCTACAATATTTAGTAGTGGCTAGTAGTTTGTGCACAATTGACAGGATTTTAGAAAAAATAAAAATAATAATAATAATACAAGACGTAGTCAGCTAGACGATGAACTATCAATATTATTAATTAAGTTATTATATGATTCAGTCACACATTTAGCAATATTTGTTAGTTCTGTTTGTTGATTCAGGGTTAGCATCATCTGAGGTCCTCTGAGGGTCAGCATCATCTCTTCTCAGGTGTTCTGGATCCAGACTGGAGCTTGTGTAAATCCTAGTTACCACGGGATGAAGATCCAGAAGAAACAGAGAAACACATAGAGACATCATTAGCATAGCTGCTGATCCAACAAAGTAAAATTAGTTTAACCCAAGCTAATGAATAAAAATGCACCTTTGAACAGATGCAACTACACTCACAATTTAAAAGATACATTATTCGAATGCTTGGCGAAAGAGATGTGTTTTTAATCTAGATTTAAACAGAGAGAGTGTGTCTGAACCCCGAACATTATCAGGAAGGCTATTCCAGAGTTTGGGAGCCAAATGTGAGAAAGCTCTGCCTCCTTTAGTGGACTTTGCTATCCTAGGAACGACCAAAAGTCCAGTGTTTTGTGACCTTAGGGTGCGTGATGGGTTGTAACGTGGTATGAGGCTAGTTAGGTACGCAGGAGCTAAACCATTTAGGGCCTTATAGGTAAGTAATGATAATTTGTAACTGATACGGAACTTAATAGGTAGCCAGTGCAGAGACTGTAAAATTGTGGTAATATGATCATATTTTCTTGACCTCGTAAGGACCCTAGCTGCTGCATTTTGGACGACCTGTAGCTTGTTTATTGAAGAAGCAGGACAACCACCTAGAAGTGCATTACAATAGTCCAGTCTAGAGGTCATGAATGCATGAACTAGCTTTTCTGCATCAGAAACAGATAACATGGTTCGTAGCTTGGCAATGTTTCTAAGATGGAAGAATGCAGTTTTTGTAACTGCAAGAGCTTGAACAAGGAGTTGTGCAGCATGTTCCGAAAGAAAGGGTTTGATCTTCTTGATGTTGAATAAAGCAAATCTGCAGGATCGGACAGTTTTATGTGGTCTGAGAAAGTCAGCTGATAATGAATCATAACATGGAATAAATTCACTGACGTTCAATCAAGACGAGCCGAGATGGATCCACCGAATTCATGATCTCAGGTATTGATTGAACTTCAGTGAACTTATTCCATGTGTTCCATGTGCAGTTAAGTATCAACCAATAAGATTCCATGTACGATATCGCGTTTTCATCGGTCAGTCGTTGAAGCCTATTTCTGATTGGTTGTTGCCGTTTTGACAGCGTTATATTCCGCGCGCGAGCAGAGAGATTGATGCTCGCGCATCATATTAATGTACTTTCACGCTACAATTATGTGCTCTCGACATTTGACAGGGAAATAACGCCATATTTGTTTTTTCTACAGGAGGAAAACGCTTAATGAAAGACTTTGTGCATTGCGTTCATATTCTGCTGTTCTGTGGCCACGGTCCGGGATTGTCTTTTTCTTGCAGGACCCTGTACATTATAGTAGTAGGCCTACTAATTTAATTTTAATCATTAAATCACCACCACAGCGTCTTGTCTCCATTGGCAACATGCACGATTTGTGTCGATTGCAAGTGTAAGTGACATTGTAATTTAGTTTCTTTTTTCTTGTCTTCGCCACCTGGCTACTGTTGTAAAATGTTGAGAGATTCAAACAAAAAGTAATAAAAAATTTCAACAAAATAAAAAATAAAGACTGCAATTGATGTCACTAGCGGAAGTGCAAGTGTCTGGGAGTGCAAGTCTGAGAGTGCAAGTGCAAGTCTGCAGCCAGGCCCTTCTCCAATGGTTACCAAAAGCAGTTCATGTTCCAAATGGTTGCTGCTAGAAAACAAACTAAACAGCCTGAGAAGACAGGGCTCATTTCCCCAAAGAATGTTTGTTTCTTTAGTTAGATTGCCATTTGTTTTATTTAAGAGTAATTTAATTTGTATTGTGTGAAGTTAAGTTATAGTTTTATTAAAAAGGTGCCATATGAAATATTTCATTATTAGATGTCTCTTATATTTGAATTTGTCAACATTCTTCTCACCACTGATAATGGGCTTTAGACTAAATTATGTCAGTGTTCCATTATCATTCATTTTGGACACCTCATACATTGAGTGACAGAACACTATTTGTCATGCTATATTTACATATCTGGTATTGCTGGATTCAGCACAACCCCACCTTTCCAACAAGCCATCATATGTGTTTCTATAATAATACCAGGCAAAGCAAGCACAAAGTAAATGAAAACATTCTGCATAGATATTAAAACATAGAAAACATAGATATTAAATTTGTGTATGTCCGCTTATTTTAGGTATGTGTTTACATGTCTCTATTTATTCCATACATAAATATATTTACATTCAGTCTTTTCTAGTAGTTGAATAAACTTCCTGACTACAAACATGTCAAGTTTCAAAGCTCTCAGAGCTTGTGTGATTGATCTGCATTAGTTTATGTGCCTTAACTCCCATACGGACAGGCTATATTTTTTTCCTTTATTGGTTTTGGGGTGTATAACCATATCAGTTAATTTAACAATCTTAGCAGTAAAATATTTTTAGCCAAGAATCCATTTCATATATGGGAGACCTTAGAGATGAGGAAAAACATTGTTTGGTTCAGTTCTACCTCCGGTAGGGGTATCTCGAAAATTCAGGGGCGTTGTCACTAGCCTATACTGTATTCATATTCATGACTCGAGCGAGTGTGTGTGACGAGGGTCAGCGAACTGATACTAATATTTCTGCTCACATGGTTTCTTATGTCTAAGTTAACACGTGTTCAGCCACGTTTTGTATGATTGAATTAATAAATGATTTGATTTGTGCTCGGTGTCATTACAGTATGTTTATTTAAACACAGAAGCTTCTTCCTAAGGACTGGATCCAGACTGAAGCTTCTGTATTTATCTCAGGATGCCCATCCTTTGGAAGAAACGGCAGACAGTCAAACAAATGAATTCACTTTACTACGTTGCGACAACGGAAGTTCGAAATGTTTGGTTGTCACGTGATTCGTGTAGACTTCAAATAGTTCCAGGAAGTGCGTTGGCGGCCATTCAAACTGATAGAGTGACAGAACTGCGATTTCTGGTAATAAGGAGTCAATAAATGCATTTATTTTATATATTTATACAACACACCGACATATGTATGTAGCATGAGTATGTAGTTACAGCAATGTTGTTTTTAAAATATCAAATCGGGTAATATTTGAGGATTACTGTTCAATTACCGTTATTTTAAACACGTATTTCAGGCTAATGTTAAGTTTTATAAACACGGGTTGCTGTTGCCTTTTTACTTTACATATTGTCCTTTTTTTTCACTGATCTAATGTTAACTCATGTCATATTGATGACTTTCAGGTAGTACAGAGACAGGCTGGTGACAGGTGATTTTCAGCTCGAGTCAATTAACTGTTAGCAGCAGTAATTAGCATGTTAAATAAATGTAAAATGAAGCTTACTGTTTATAATTCTTACAATTTCATATAGAAATATAATTATGTATTATAAATAATATATCTATTATATCTAGTATAATTCTTACAATACTTATTCATGTACACAATACATTCAGGTTTAAAACAACTTAAGCATGCTCGTATATAAACATGTACACTGCCATTCAAAAGTAATGATGCTGAAAATTCAGGTTGGCATCACAGGAGTATATTCCATTTTAAAATAGAAAACAGTTATTTTAAGTTGTAATTATACAATTAACTATTTACAGCAATTCATGAATACATTTCTAATAAATTTAATAGCATGACAAGCATTTTGTACGTGTCCTTTCTTTAATGTTGTCCTTGCATAGTCTCCACCATGGTTTACTGTGCTGCATGGGGATGCTCCACTCGGTCAGAGAAAGGTGTGCGAATGTATGGCTTCCCCGCTGACATAGAGAGGAGAAAATAATGGTTTGCTCAAGTCAGCAGGAGCAATCTAAATACAAATAAAAATTACAACAACAAAAAATTGTTAGGTAATTATACTTACATTTATTTGCACTTTTTTACATTGAAAATGATTTACTAGAAATAAGGAACAAGCAAAGCCTTGCAAAACCCAGGGAGATGAGACTCATGGTGAGACATTGCAGGGAGTCATCAGTGTTACCTGTAACTGTGCATTTAACCACCATGTGATATGTACTGTATGTGGGTAGACAAAAAAAGGTGTGTGTGGAAACTAAACTGAAGTCACTCTGCAGGCAAATTGAGGAAAAGCAATTTGTCATGACCAAAAAATTCAAGTGTAGGCTGAGACCAGATGCTATTCCCACAATCTTTGTACATCGTCCTGTGGTCAAAAAGAGGAGGGCTCTGCTCCACGATGCACCCCTAGACCTGTGAACATACAAGAAATGGCTGCTGATTACAGCCATGTTATTTCAGGTGATTCATATATAATAAGTACAAACTCGTACTAGTTAAAGTAAAGTGATGTGATATTTTCAATATTTAAAATTAGCAATACCATGTATTCTACCTCGATCAGTTTCAAAGGTTGAGGAAAAAAGAACGAGGACACTCAGAGAAAGGAAAGTGAGAGTGAAGAAAAAGGACATGGCTAGAGAGGAGAGACAGGGACAGGTGACACAGCCCAGTCAGCCAGCAGCAAGTCAGCATTCCAGTGAACAATCACCCAGTTACCTGGGTCTATTAAATAAAATGAAAGAGACAAGAAAAAAAATATCAAACAATGTAAAGGCAGCACTAAGAAAAATAAAGAATGAAAATGCAGCTATCAAAAAAGAGGTCCCCTCAGCTCTCCTGACCTGCATCCTCACTGATGCTCCATCCCAGAACAGTTCAGTGGCACCACTAATCCTCCACCCACCAGCACCCACAGAATGTTACAGTATGCTACTTTTATACACTAACAAGTCTAAGTATATAATACAGTTTTATTATATAATATAGACAGGTAATAGTCAATGAATCACAATGACTAAAACACTCCACCCATGTTTCTGCAAACTCAATTCACTCTAAATGTATATCAATAGGGTGCATTTTATTATGAAGGAATTTAATACGTGTAATAAGGAGCAAACTTTATAACCTCATTTTTACCACTTCCACTCACCGCTGTCACACATTATATTGAACTAACGTAATAGGCTATGTAACGTTAGCTAACTTTCCCCACCCTGCAAAAAAATATGTTTATACTCCTTTTTTTCTAATTCCAAACACGATGGATGAAACTGAATTAAGAGAACAGATTTTACAATTAATAGGGTGTTCGTTACTAACTTCATTCAGCTCCAATCCTAGCCTAATCTGTTAGTTATCTGATAACATCCCTTAAATCTACTCATTTAATGAGTTATAATCTACTAGAAGGTTTTAACTTACAATTTATTGTTATTTAGATGTACTGATAATATTCTGTCCTAGATGCATGTTCCATCTACGCAACATTGACAGATAGCTAACAGGAGTCAGAAAAGGGCAGACGCAGTAGTAAAGTTGAAAGTTTTACTGTTTTGTTCTTTCCTCTTCTTTCTCTTTTTTGTAAAACTGAAATATACAAAGATTACAAATGTCTTGTTACAAAATATTCTCAAAATAAACACAAATGAATTTCTGCTGTTTACAAATATTCTCTGAGCACATATTAAAGGCTATAATCAGTTCTCTTAGTGTAATTATACACAAATTGCCATCACTGTTGAATAGTTCGTTTTTAAACTCAAACTAATGAATTACAAATATTTATATACACATTCATGCAAAAAAGATAAACTTACAGGCAAAGCCTTTCTGAGGCACAAAAACGTGAAGAAAACAGAGAGATGACTTGTTGGCCCACCACACAGAAAGAAACTGGAACACAGTGGCTATTTCCTGGTTAACCTCTAACCCAAGAGTCACATGACCTAAACCAACCACTAAGAAAATGGTTTACAATAATCAATTTCTTTGTTATAACATCAAACTGCCACAAGATGGTGCTAGTAAATAAAAAACAAATGTATGTCATGACACTCCCCGCCTGGTATTGTTTAGATACCACCATATAACCTGAGAATGTTCACATAAGACCTCACAAATATCAGTCCTCCGTCGGCATGAGCAGAACGGTTTCCGATATAGGTCTGAGGAATGTCTTGATTGTCCCATTCCTTGCAACTCTTAGTTCAACCGTTCTGACTCTTTTGTCACTGCTGGGAAAAGTCTTGGTCACAAGAGCCATAGGCCATTCATTGCGCTTACTTTGAGCATCCTTAAGAAGGACAACATCACCCTCTCTTAGATTTCGTTGTTCCTCTTGCCATTTGCTTCGGCTTTGAAGCGTTGAGAGGTATTCACGCCTCCATCTATTCCAGAAAGTATTAGCAAGATGTTGCACCCTTCTCCATTGCTGTCTATGGAGATTGGTTTCCTTGAAGTCACCTGGAGGTGGGAGGAGTGTATGACCCTTTTGAGTTAGGAGCATGGCTGGCGTTAACAAGAAAGGTGAATCTGGGTCTGTTGAAATAGGAACAAGGGGTCTTGAATTGACGATTCCTGTAACCTCTGCCATCAAGGTGGACAACACATCATGTGTCAAGCGGGAAGGACTGATCTGTTGGAGCATGGAATCTAGTATGCGCCTGGAGACTCCTATCATCCGCTCCCAGGCTCCTCCCATGTGGGATGCGTGAGGTGGATTGAAGACCCATGAACAACCCTCTCCACTCAGGTACTTCCTCACACTAGGCTCTTGAGGATCATTTACCACAATTTCCAGCTCTTTACAGGCTCCTACAAAATTGGTCCCACAATCAGACCGAATTTGTTTGACAGGACCTCGTAGAGCAAAAAACCTTCTCAAGGCGTTTATAAAGGTGGATGAATCCATACTG
This sequence comes from Carassius gibelio, assembly GCF_023724105.1. Lineage (NCBI taxonomy): Eukaryota > Metazoa > Chordata > Actinopteri > Cypriniformes > Cyprinidae > Carassius > Carassius gibelio. The sequence goes on along the minus strand of NC_068399.1, from coordinate 1,011,702 downwards.
TCAATCAGCTCAATATGTATGGCACGAATACTCATACAAGTGAAAAGAACAGCCCATCTTTTGCTGTGAGCTTGTCCTCCTCGCGTGCGCCTTGCAACAACTGTCCAAGGTCCAAAAACATCAAGACCGACGTTCGTGAAGGGAGGTTCAGTGCTCAGGCGATCGATGGGCAAGTCCGCCATCTTCTGCTCAGTTACCTTCCCACGAAGCTTGTTGCATACGATGCACTTGTGTACAATGCTGTTGATAAGCTTCTTAACACCAACAATCCAATACCCTGCATTGCGGATAGCTGATTCAGTAAACACACGACCCTGATGCTTGACTCGATCATGGTAATACTCCACAAGTAGCTTCGCAGCATGACTGCGTCCTGGAACAATCAAAGGAAACTTCTCTTGGAGATCCAAAGTTGCATTTTTAAGCCGACCTCCTATCCTGAGAAGACCTCTACTATCTACGTAAGGGTTCAGTTTTTTCAGAGCACTGTGCCTCGGGATGTCATCTTTTTTGGCGATGCAGGTGAACTCTTCTTGGTAAGCTTCCCTCTGAATACTCTTGATTACAACTTCCTCTGCTTGTAACAACTCTTTCACTGTACGCGGCTTAGCACAGTAGTGCCATGAGCTGCAGGCTCTTTCTCTATCATCAGACGAACTGTAAGTCTGAGCGACATGTATGAGAAAAGCTATGGCTCTGACTAATGACCTCCAAGAAGAGAATCGCTCGAACCGTTGACATTCAAGATGAAAATCATCGGATACAGTAGTAGCAAGAGGACGAACTTCTGTGTCCAACTCTGGCCCGAGGAGGTCAAATTCCCTCTCCTCCAGGGACAGATTCTGATCCATTTGCGACAGGAAGGCAGGTCCTGTAAACCAGGTGGTGGTGCCCAACAGAGCTGCAGGAACGGAGCGGGTGGCATGATCTGCAGGGTTATGCTTAGTAGACACATAGTGCCATTGCATTGGGTTTGACACTCTATGGATACGCTGCACTCTGTTGGCTACATATACATAGAACCGTCTTGTCTGGTTATAAATGTACCCCAGGACGACTCTACTATCCGTGTAAAACTCCACAGCATCTAAAGTGAAGTCCAGCTCATTTGTGATTGTCTCTGCTATCTCTGCAGCTAAAACCGCAGCTCCTAGTTCCAGCCTGGGAATGGTATGAGCAGCTTGTGGAGCTAATTTGGCCTTCCCCAATACGAACCCAGTGTGGCATGCTCCTTCGCCATTGATGACACGAAGATATGCCACTGCTGCAATCGCTTTGACAGAAGCATCCGAGAAAATGTGGAGTTCCTTCCTCAGAGCTGTAGAGAAAGTAGTATAAACATATGTTCTAGGAATCTCCAATTGTTTGAGATCTTGTAGGGATCTCCTCCATGCATTCCATGCTTCTTCCTTGTCTTCAGGGAGAGGAGAATCCCAGTCACAAGTCTCACCTGAGAGTTCTCGTAGCAGGAATTTCCCTTCAATGATGACAGGGGCAACGAACCCAAGTGGGTCGAAGAGACTGTTGACAGTAGCCAGTATCCCTCTCCGAGTAAAGGGCTTCTTAATGTTGGTTACATGAAAGGTGAATGTGTCCTCTTTCACATCCCAGCTAAGTCCGAGACTACGTTGGATGGGGGTAGGGTCAACTTCCAAGTTTAGATCTTTGAGTCCCTTCGCATGATCTGTGGTCGGAAATGCATTCATTACTTCCTTGCTATTAGAAGCAAACTTGTGCAATTTTAAATTTGAAGTTGCCAGCATTTGCTTTGTTCGTGTCAACAGATCGATTGTTCCCGCAGCTGTGGGTGTTGACAAAAGTCCATCATCGACGTAGAATTCTCTCTCTACAAAGTGTCTGGCGTCTGAACCATATTCCTCCTCACCATAAGCTGCTGCTCGTCGAAGACCATAAATGGCTACAGCAGGAGATGGACTATTACCGAACACGTGCACCTTCATGCGGTATTCAATAATGCCTTTGCTGGTGTCATTATCCTTGAACCAGAGAAAACGAAGGAAGTCTCTATCTTCCTCTTTCACAATGAAGCTGTGAAACATCTGTTCGATGTCTGCAGTTACAGCTACCAGCTCCCTTCTAAAACGTAGTAAGACTCCCAAGAGGCTATTATTTAAGTCAGGACCAGAGAGAAGAACATCGTTCAAGGAGATGCCCTGTTTTTGCGCACTGGAGTCGAAGACAACTCTGATCTGACCAGGCTTCTGTGGGTGGTACACCCCAAAGGTAGGTAAATACCAACATTCCTGGCCTTCTCGAAGAGGAGGGGCTACTTCGGCATGGTCACGATCAAAGATGTTCTGCATGAAGGTAACAAAATGAGACTTCATCTCAGGCTTCTTTTCCAGTGTGCGCAAAAGGGAGGTTAGGCGTGTAAATGCCTGTTCTCTATTATTAGGGAGTCGTTGACGAGGTGTTCTGAATGGGAGTGGTGCAACCCAACTATTGCTCTCGTCCATGAACATGTCTTTATCCATGATGTCCAAAAAACGCCTGTCTTCAATAGACAATCCAACTTTATTATCCTCCTTTGTCCTCTCAAAGATGGTATCTCCTATGGCATAGTCATCAAAGATGAAGGTGCCGTGCGCCAGAGATATCTCAGGCGGAGGCTTGATGTCAAACTTCTCCCTAACGCTGAGTTTGTTGGGACATGGAGGAAGTAGAGAAGGACGTCCATTATCAAGTACATGGGTACGGTAAGCACTAAGTGCTGCAGACCTGTGGACAGATCCTAAGCAGACGTCTCCGACTACGACCCATCCTAGGTCTAGTCTTTGTGCGTAGGGTGCGTTATTAGGACCATTATGCTGCTCCCGTACTTTATGAACCTGAAGGATGTCACGACCCAAAAGGAGAAGAATTTGGGCTTCTGGATCCAAAGGAGGAATGCAATGCGCAATGGGCTTTAGGTGAGTGTGCCAACGTGCTGCATCAGGTGTTGGTATCTCGGCCCTGTCGTCTGGCATATTGTTGCATTCGATCAACGTTGGCAATTTCACCTTCATAACTCCATCTAAAGACTCTATAATGAAACCAGTAGCTCTTCTTCCCACAGTCTCTGTCACACCTGCGCAGGTACGTAGAGTATATGTTGAGTTCTCTCCTTTGACATGCAGCAAGTCGAAGAACTTGGTTCTAGCGAGCGATCTATTGCTCTGGTCATCCAGGATCACATAAAGCTTGATTGCTTCTTCTGGGTGGCCTTCTGGGTAAACCTTAGCCAGGCAAATCTTAGAACATGACCGTGAACATTCACCGTAACCACAGACTTCTGTACACTTGGAAGTTATAGCAGGTTGAGGCGTGTCTTTCTCTCCCTCCCCGCCATGATCAAATAAGTTTGAAGGCGGTGGTCCTGGATGAAGCGCTGCGATATGAGTATCACTGCCACATTCCTTACATTTAATAGCTGCCTTACAGTCCCTAGCCAGATGAGTGGTTGTTGCACAACACCTGTAGCAAACACCTTTCTCTTTTAGAAAAGTCTTGCGCTCATCCAGAGGTTTGATCCTAAAACCTCTACAACGATTGAGAGGGTGGGGCTTCTTATGAATTGGGCAGACCTTATTCACATCATCCAATTCATAGTTTGAGCTGTGTGTCTGACTCACAGTCGCTGCTGACACTTCCGTCTTGTGAGTATAGACTGAGCTTTTCGTTTGTCTCTTGAATTGCTGCTCTGGTTTCAACACACTATGGATTCCTGAAGACAGAGCAAAACTTGGATCGTTGCGTGTTCGAGCCTCTCTGCAGATGAAATCACAGAAGAATGAGAATGGAGGAAAGGCGACTTGATGTGCTGATTTGTACTGAGAACCTTGAGCCATCCACCTCTCCTGAAGACTGTAAGGTAACTTATCTACGATAGGAGCAACACCACGTGCGGTGTCAAGATAAGTAAGACCGGGTAGGTAGCCTTCATGTTTCGCAGACTCCACTTCCTGTAGAAGATCTCCAAGTTCTCTAAGCTTTTTCGCATCTTTGTTGCTGATATTTGGAAAGCTATCAATCCTGTCAAAGAGGGATTTCTCTATAATCTCTGGAGAGCCATAGCAATCCTCCAAGCGCTCCCATGCTTTTCCCAAGCCTGCGTTTGGATTACCTGTGTGCACAGCTCTGATCCTTCGCACATGTTGTGAAGACTGTTCTCCCAACCATTTAGACAGAAGGTCTAACTGCTCAGCAGCTGACAGGTGCAAACCTTCAATTGCGTTGATGAAAGAGGACTTCCACGCCCAATAATTCTCGGGACGATCGTCAAATTTGAAGAGCCCTGAATTAACAAGCTCTCGGCGTGCTAAGTACCTGGCGACCTCACTCACATTAGTGTCGTTGTTGAACGATGGTTGTGGTGTTGTTTTATATGGAGAAGAAGTGAAGGGTGGAATTTGGTATTTTTGACTAGTTGTTTGCACTGACTTCTGAGGATGCTGCGTTATACTCTCAGTATCAGGTTTATTGTTAGAATCTCTGACATCCCAAGATGCTAAGCGATGATGCCTTGGAGGTGTCTCAGGCCTCAACACATGGACAATGGGCTTTAGAGGTAGTTGACATGGCTCATCTCCAGCTGGAGACAATAACCTCAGTTGAGACTGATTCATGACGTAATCACGAGTGCGATCAGAAACTTCTCTCACATCAGAAATTCTTTCTCCGAGTTCACTATCTGCTGCTGCCTCCAAAACCTTCGTCTCAGCAATGGCTGCTGCCACCTCACTTTCATGCTTTATAGCTGCCAGTAACGCTTCCATGCATGCCTCTGTAACTTTCAGTTGAGCTTTCTCAATCAAGATTTCTGATTCTTTTTTAAGGAATTCAGTCCTTGCCCGTGCAGCTTCCAGTTTAGCGCGAGCCTTGGCAGCAGCTGCGCTAGCCGATGAGCTTCTAGATCTATTAGTTGAAGCAGAAGCTATAGATCTTGTTTCAAATGCTTGACTTCGCTCTGTAGCTTCCCCAGCCTCCATAGCTTTCTCAGCCTCCGTAGATTTCTCCGCCATCATGAATTGCTAATACTGTCTAGGAGTACAGGGCGTGATGATGAACGAGGAATGATGGAGTTGAAGCTTGCTTTCTTTGAACTTCAGTACCTACTGAGCGGTTGCCTTTTTACTATTCTGTCCTAGATGCATGTTCCATCTACGCAACATTGACAGATAGCTAACAGGAGTCAGAAAAGGGCAGACGCAGTAGTAAAGTTGAAAGTTTTACTGTTTTGTTCTTTCCTCTTCTTTCTCTTTTTTGTAAAACTGAAATATACAAAGATTACAAATGTCTTGTTACAAAATATTCTCAAAATAAACACAAATGAATTTCTGCTGTTTACAAATATTCTCTGAGCACATATTAAAGGCTATAATCAGTTCTCTTAGTGTAATTATACACAAATTGCCATCACTGTTGAATAGTTCGTTTTTAAACTCAAACTAATGAATTACAAATATTTATATACACATTCATGCAAAAAAGATAAACTTACAGGCAAAGCCTTTCTGAGGCACAAAAACGTGAAGAAAACAGAGAGATGACTTGTTGGCCCACCACACAGAAAGAAACTGGAACACAGTGGCTATTTCCTGGTTAACCTCTAACCCAAGAGTCACATGACCTAAACCAACCACTAAGAAAATGGTTTACAATAATCAATTTCTTTGTTATAACATCAAACTGCCACAAGATGGTGCTAGTAAATAAAAAACAAATGTATGTCATGACAGATAATATACAGTCGTATTATTTAAAAGTCTTACCTTTTAAAAGTGGTCGCAAACGGTTTGTTCTGCTGCATCTCTACGGCGCGGCATCGGTTTACTGCTACTTCCAGGAACTATTTAGAGGCTCCACGAGCCGCCATTGCTGTAAAAAAAGCGTTCCATTGGAGTCAATGGAGTTGTCGCAACTCTCACTCTATATGACTCTGGGTTAAAGCTGCAGTAGGGAACTTTTGTAAAAATATATTTTTTACATATTTGTTAAACCTGTCATTATGTCCTGACAGTAGAATATGAGACAGATAATCTGTGTAAAAATCAAGCTCCTCTGGCTCCTCCCAGTGTCCTATTGCCATTTGCAGAAAGTCATCCGCTCCCATTAAGAAACAACCAATCAGAGCTGCGGTCCGTAACTTTGTTTTGTGTTCAAGATTTACAAAATGTATATAATAAGCGAGTACACCATGAATCCATTTTCCAAACCGTGTTTTTTAGCTTGTCCTGAATCACTAGGGTACACCTATAATAAGTGTTTATATTCGGACTATTTTAGATTGCTTCGGGGGTACCGCGGCGGAGTAACCCAGTACCTTTGTGATTCTTCATAGACATAAACAGAGAGAAGTAGTTCCGGCTACGATGTTCTTCCGCAAGACGCAAGCAGTTCTGTTCATTAACCGCTAGAGCGTCAAAAGTTACCTACCGCAGGTTTAAAGTTTAAAGAATTAGAAAGTCAATACTGTTTAGTTTATCGTGTTAAATTTCTAATAATTTAAAACAGGTATGTTATATCTGATTTTATCAGTAAACGTTACGTTACCTTGGACCACCTCTGAGACTGCTTGTGAGCTAACCAAACTGAGCATTTATTAAATACTATGAATAAAAGTAGATTTATAGCGCTTATCTTTTTGTCCTGTATATATATATATATATATATATATATATATATATATATATATATAGGCTCAGTGCTAGGGCCGCTACTCTTCACACTTTATATGTTACCCTTGGGAGATATCATCAGGAAACATGGTGTTAGCTTTCACTGTTATGCTGATGATACGCAGCTCTATATTTCCTCGCAGCCTGGTGAAACACACCAATTTGAAAAACTAATGGAATGCATAGTCGATATAAAAAATTGGATGACGAGTAATTTCTTACTGCTAAATTCAGAAAATACAGAGGTATTAATCATAGGGCCTAAAAACTCTGCTTATAATAAACTAGAACACTGTCTAAGACTTGATGGTTGCTCTGTCAATTCTTCGTCATCAGTTAGGAACCTAGGTGTGCTACTTGATCACAATCTTTCCTTAGAAAGACACGTTTCTAGCATTTGTAAAACTGCATTTTTCCATCTCAAAAATATATCTAAATTACGGCCTATGCTCTCAATGTCAAATGCAGAAATGTTAATCCATGCATTTATGACTTCAAGGTTAGATTATTGTAATGCTTTATTGGGTGGTTGTTCTGCACGCTTAGTAAACAAACTACAGCTAGTCCAAAATGCAGCAGCAAGAGTTCTTACTAGAACCAGGAAGTATGACCATATTAGCCCGGTCCTGTCATCGCTGCACTGGCTGTGATGGCTGGTGAAAGGACAGTCTGGAAACAATAGCGAGTTCATGTATTTAATGAGATGATGATGAAGTACAAAGACACACAATGACGATGAATACAGCTACACTCCAGAGGCATAGTTAGGCGGTGAGAAGTCCAGACGGTAGTGGAGGGAAGGTGAGGAATCCGGGTGTTGACGGCGTGAGGCAGCAGGAGAGAGTGGCACAGGAACTGCGGGGAACAGAGCCGAAGGTAAGTGTCCGTGGCTGAGTGATCGTGCGGAGAGTGGATGAGGTTCTGGGGAAACACAGACATCCAAACGCAAACTACACAGAAGCCAGACGGGGGTAAACACAACAACATGAAACAACGATCTCACAAACACAAGACGTGAGACAAGCCATTATATAGGAGATGGGTAATGAGTGGCAGCTGTTGCTGATACCATTAACGAAGACGCCCACAACTAATCAGTGCAGACGCAGAACACACAGAATTCACCACAAAGTGTAAACAACCCGAGATCACGGTTTAGCAACCATGACAGTACCCCCCCTCTAAGAACTCCTCCTGGAGTTCCCAGAAGGGCCTACCTGCTGATTGAATTCATCAATAAGGGAGTGATCCAATATGTCCCTAGCAGGTACCCAACTCCTCTCCTCCGGACCGTAACCTTCCCAGTCCACCAGATACTGGAATCCTCGTCCCCTCCGTCTTGAGTCCAGAATACGATTAACCGAATATGCTGGTTCCCCTTCTACGAGACGCGGCGGCGGGGGAACCGGAGTAGGCGGATTAATACGTGCATAAAACACGGGTTTAATTTTGGACACATGAAAGGCGGGGTGTATCCTCTTGTACGCAGGAGGTAGTTTGAGGCGGACTGTCAACCGGACTAATGATTTTGGTGATAGTGAACGGGCCGATAAATTTGGGAGCTAGTTTATTGGAAACGGATCGCAATGGAATGTTACTGGTAGAAAGCCACACTTTTTGACCCACGACGTAGACGGGAGGCTTTGACCGGTGGCGATCGGCCTTGGCCTTAGTGCGCTCCCTCACCCGGAGCAGAGTCTCACAGGCTCTGGTCCATGTGCGGTGGCACCTCTGGACAAACGCGTGAGCGGAGGGGACCGTGACTTCAGATTCCAGACTGGGAAACGCTGGTGGCTGGTACCCTACACTACACTGAAACGGAGAGAGGCCCGTAGCTGACACTGGCAACGAATTGTGGGCGTACTCCACCATAGAGAGTTGTTGACTCCAGGAAGAAGGATTCTTGGAGACCAAACATCTCAATGTCCTCTCTAAATATTGGTTGGCTCGCTCAGATTTTCCGTTGCTTTGGGGATGATAACCCGACGACAAGCTAACTGACACTCCTAATAACTTGCAAAACTCTTTCCAAAATTTGGATATAAACTGGGATCCCCTGTCTGAAACCACGTCTACCGGGAGGCCATGAAGCCGAAAGACGTGATCTAAAACAGTAACCGCTGTCTCCTTGGCAGTCTGTAATTTGGGCAAGGGAATGAAATGTGCCGCCTTCGAGAACCTGTCCACTACAGTCAAAACGACTGTCATGCCATTAGAGGGCGGGAGGGCGGTGACAAAATCTAGAGCGATATGTGACCAGGGTCTCGAAAGGACAGACAGCGGTTGAAGAAGCCCATCAGGAGGTCGGTTAGATGACTTACCACTGGCACACACTGAGCAAGCCAAAACAAAATCGCGGACATCGCGAGCCATACGTGGCCACCAGAATCGTTGTCTAACCAACCCATTAGTTCTACTTATCCCTGGATGACAAGCCATGTTGGAACAATGACCCCACCGGACAACTTCGGACCTTAACTCCTCCGGCACAAATAAGCGGTTCGGTGGACAACCGGACGGAGGCGTTACCCCTTCTAAGGCCATCTTGACCTTCGACTCGACCTCCCATACGAGTGCTGAGACAACTAATCTCTCAGGCAAAATACACTCGGGAGTAGCGGGACGGGCGGAGGGATCAAAAAGACGTGACAAAGAAGCGGGTTTAACATTTTTGGAACCCGGGCGGTACGATAGGGTAAATTCAAAACGGCCGAAAAAAGTGCCCACCGAGCCTGCCTAGAATTGAGTCTTTTAGCAGTTCTAATGTATTCTAAATTCTTATGATCGGTCCAAACAATAAAGGGAACCCCTGAACCCTCTAACCAGTGGCGCCACTCCTCCAACGCTAATTTGACTGCCAACAACTCTCTATTGCCAATGTCATAATTACGTTCGGCAGGAGATAATCGATGAGAGAAAAAACGCGCAAGGGTGGACCTTATCGTCTGAAGCAGCACGTTGGGACAACACTGCTCCTATCCCCACCTCTGATGCGTCGACCTCCACCACGAACTGCCGTGTGGGATCAGGGGCGACAAGGATGGGAGCCGAAACAAAGCGGTTCTTGAGGTTAGTGAACGCAGCCTCAGCTGCATCAGACCATCTGAACGGAGTACTGGGGGAGGTCGAGGCTGTCAGAGGTGAGGCTAGTTGGCTGTAATTACGAATAAAACGCCGATAGAAATTGGCGAACCCCAGAAACCGCTGTAGGGCCTTACGGGAATCTGGAGATGGCCAATCTATCACAGCCTTTACCTTGTCAGGGTCCATTCGTATTCCCTCAGATGACACGATATACCCTAGGAAGGGGACCGACAGTGCATGGAATACGCACTTCTCCGCCTTGACAAAAAGCCCATTCTCTAATAACCTCAGGAGCACTCTTCTGACGTGTTGAGCATGTTCCTGGAGAGATGAAGAAAAAATCTGTATGTCATCCAGGTAAACATATATAAACTGATCTACCATATCTCTCAACACGTCATTCACGAGTGCTTGAAAAACCCCAGGCGAGTTGGAGAGCCCGAACGGCATCACCAAATATTCAAAGTGCCCTCTAGGGGTATTAAAGGCAGTTTTCCATTCATCCCCCTTCCTGATGCGGATCAAATGATAAGCGTTATGTAAATCCAATTTTGTGAATACAGATGCTCTCTGCAGCCTCTCGAAAGCTGAAGACATGAGTGGTAACGGATAAGTATTCTTAATAGTAATGTTGTTCAGCTCTCGGTAATCAATGCAAGGTCGCAGAGAACCATCCTTCTTACCCACAAAAAAGAACCCCGCCCCCGCTGGAGAAGAGGAAGGACGGATGAACCCAGATGCTTAGGAATCAGAAATGTATTTCTCCATGGCCTCCCTCTCAGGAATAGAAAGAGAGTATAACTTGCCTTTAGGCGGAGATTTACCTGGCACTAAGTCTATGGCACAGTCGTAGGGACGATGCGGAGGAAGAGAAGCAGCCCGGGACTTACTGAACACTTCCTTCAGGTCCAGATACTCAACGGGCACGTTTGGCAAAGCCATGGTCTCCTTCTGTAAGACAGAAACAGGAACAACAGGACAAGCAGAAACCAGACAAGACTCATGACATCTTTCACTCCACAATGTGATAGTGTTTGAACCCCATTCCACTCGTGGATTATGTTTGGACAACCAGGGGTGACCTAATACAATGGGAGCAAAAGGGGAGTCCATTAGGAAAAAGGATATGGTTTCTTGATGGTTGCCAGATGTGATGAGTGTGATGGGTTCAGTATGGTGGGTGACGTGAGGCAGTTCCTGGCCGTTGAGTGCGGTGACATGGATGGGGAGAGACACAGGTAGGGCAGGAATGTTCAAGTGATGTGCCAGTGAAGAATCCGTAAAGTTACCTTCGGCTCCGGAGTCCAGAAGGGCGTGACACTCGTGATGTTGATTTCTCCACCGCAGTTTCACCGGAAGGAGGGTCGATGATGTAGGCGAGGACTTCTCAGCGGAGATCCCACCCGATAGTAGCCTCAGGTTTACTACCGGGCTGGGTCCTTTAACCGGGCATGAGTAGATGTTATGGTCAGAGCCTCCACAGTATAAACATAGTCCTTGGGATCTCCGCCGTTCCCTCTCCCTCCGGGACAGCCAAGCTCGACCCACCTGCATGGGCTCGTGATCGTCGACAGAACCAACCGTGTTCTCTCAACTCAAGCGCCCCCTACTGGGAGAGAATGGAGGTCTGGAAGGACTGTTTTGGCGGCCCAGGCGATTAAACCTGGCCTCCACCCACAACGCCAGGTCTATGAGTTCGTTGAGAGTAGGGGGCAGCTCGAGGAGGTAGATCTCCTGCAGAACACGGTCGGATAACCCATGCAGGAATCTATCCCACTGCGCCGCCTCGTTCCACTGGCACGCGGCACCATGTTTGGTGAGATCGTTCTGTGACGGCTAGTGAAAGGACAGTCTGGAAATAATAGCGAGTTAATGTATTTAATGAGATGATGATGAAGTACAAAGACACACAATGACGATGAATACAGCTACACTCCAGAGGCATAGTTAGGCGGTGAGAAGTCCAGACGGTAGTGGAGGGAAGGTGAGGAATCCGGGTGTTGACGGCGTGAGGCAGCAGGAGAGAGTGACACAGGAACTGCGGGGAACAGAGCCGAAGGTAAGTGTCCGTGGCTGAGTGATCGTGCGGAGAGTGGATGAGGTTCTGGGGAAACACAGACATCCAAACGCAAACTACACAGAAGCCAGACGGGGGTAAACACAACAACATGAAACAACGATCTCACAAACACAAGACGTGAGACAAGCCATTATATAGGAGATGGGTAATGAGTGGCAGCTGTTGCTGATACAATTAACGGAGACGCCCACAACTAATCAGTGCAGACGCAGAACACACAGAATTCACCACAAAGTGTAAACAACCCGAAATCACGGTTTAGCAACCGTGACACTGGCTCCCTATCAAACATCGTATAGATTTTAAAATATTGCTTATTACTTATAAAGCCCTGAATGGTTCAGCACCTCAGTATTTGAATGAGCTCCTTTTACATTATACTCCTCTACGTCCGCTACGTTCTCAAAACTCAGGCAATTTGATAATACCTAGAATATCAAAATCAACTGATTGCGGCAGATCCTTTTCCTATTTGGCGCCTAAACTCTGGAATAACCTACCTAATATTGTTCGGGAGGCAGACACACTCTTGCAGTTTAAATCTAGATTGAAGACTCTCTCTTTAACCTGGCATACACATAACATACTAATATGCTTTTAATATCCAAATCCGTTAAAGGATTTTTAGGCTGCATTAATTAGGTAAACCGGAACCGGAAACACTTCCCATAACACCCTATGTACTTGCTACATCATTAGAAGAATGGCATCTACGCTAATATTTGTCTGTTTCTCTCTTATTCCGAGGTCACCGGAGCCACCAGATCCAGTCTGTGTCCAGATCAGAGGGTCACTGCAGTCGCCCGGATCCAGTACGTATCCAGACCAGATGGTGGATCAGCACCTAGAAATGACCTCTACATCCCTGAAAGACAGCGGAGACCAGGACAACTAGAGCCCCAGATACAGATCCCCTGTAAAGACCTTGTCTCAGAGGAGCACCAGGACAAGACCACAGGAAACAGATGATTCTTCTGCACAATCTGACTTTGCTGCAGTCTGGAATTGAACTACTGGTTTTGTCTGGTCAGAGGAGAACTGACCCCAACTGAGCCTGGTTTCTCCCAAGGTTTTTTTCTCCATTCTGTCACCGATGGAGTTTCGGTTCCTTGCCGCTGTCGCCTCTGGCTTGCTTAGTTGGGGTCACTTCATCTACAGCGATATCGTTGACTTGATTGCAAATAAATGCACAGACACTATTTAACTGAACAGAGATGATGACATCACTGAATTCAATGATGAACTGCCTTTAACTATCATTTTGCATTATTGAGACACTGTTTTCCTAATGAATGATGTTCAGTGCTTTGACGCAATGTATTTTGTTTAAAGCGCTTGTTGGAGCTACATTAGTTTGCTTTCAGTAGTGGTAATTCTGTTAATTAATTTGTTTACTATTATGATTTTGCTTATATTAGGTTATTTAGGATATTTGGTTAGTTTAATAACTACAATGTTTGAGTTAGACACCTGAGGGCAGTAGTGGGCACAGGTAAAGGTAAATATAGGTAGGAAGTAGGAGGTGTCCTGTAGCACCTGGGTGATGGGCATATGGTTTTTACCAGCGCGAGAGATGCTCTATTGTTTGCTCAGTTGGAACAAATAAACCAGCCACAACCCTGAATCCAGCTTGAATTAGATTTATTTCTTGCCTGCGTACATCACCTGCCCAGGGTGCTAGAAGTTGTCGTTTGAAGGTTTGATTTAAGTTTCATTTATTTTCGTTTGTTGACAAACGGCCACTTAAGCGCTATATAAATAAAGGTGATTGATTGATATATATATATATATAAAGCTAAATGTTTTAATTTCATTTTCATTTCGGTTCATTCTTGGTTTAAAAAAAATCTTCAGGTTCCATACGCAGAGCGAAATGGGAACGGTCCAGCATTTAGCAATAATTAGTATTAACTCTGTTATTATTCTTGATTTTTCAAACTACCAACACTTTGCATTTTTTAATTATGCCTTATGTGTGACCAAAAATTAAGTATTATTAGTTTCAGCTGTTTGATCGCTGGTGCCTCGCGCACATATTCACTGGAAACAGCAGGCGTTCACATTCGGCGTGAGCACTTTGACATATTGTTAATTATGATTTTTTTCCATCGATACTGAAACACGCATGAACTACACAGCCCGTTTACCTCATGAATAATAATTAAGCTTCAAATGGGAAACATCACGAATATGGAAACGGATTTCTCCTGATTGAGAAAGCCCAACCTTACCTTATGCTTAGCATTAAATTATTATTATTATTTTTTAATTTATTTATTACTAAGCCTATTTTATTATATACTGCAATTATATTTATCCATTATATATATTTATAATTATTGTTTTGTTCTGATACATTTTTTAATTTAAAGGATTTGTTGTAAAATATTTTCTTATATTTTTTCCTTTCACAAACTCCGATTTATTTTTTAGCATGTTTAAAAAAAAACATGCAGCAAACGAAAATAGGCGATTGATCTGTTAAAATGAAACCTATAACCTACACGACTCATATATTTTTTTCCTCTGACAAACTTAATTTATTTTTTAGCGTGTTTAAAAAAAAATAAAGAAAGAAAACATTTAGCAAATGAAAATAGGCGATTAATCCGTTAAAATTTGTTACTCTTGGTTAACAGTAATTATAATTATTTTCTACTTCAGAACAGAGCCCTGGACCAGGGGCTGGATTGTCACGGTTGGTAAACCATGATCTCGGGGTGTTTGCACTCTGTGGTGAAGTCTGTGTGTTTCGCGTCTGCACTGATTAGTTTGTGGGCGTCTCCGTGAATTGTCATCAGCAACAGCTGTCACTCATTACTCATCCACTATATATTGGCTTGTCTCACGTCTTGTGTTTGTGAGATCGTTGTTGTATGTCGTGGACCTTGTTTGTTAGCTTCAGTGTTGTCTGCGTTTGGATGTCTGTTTCCCCAGGACTTCTTCCACTCAGCTACGGACACTTACCTTCGGCTCTTTTTCCCCGCAATTCCTGTGCCATCCTCTCCTGCTGCCATCATCGGGATTCCTCACCTCCTCACCGCCACCTCGGAGTGTCGTATTCTCAGCCTCATTGTTCCCTTGTGTTTGTTTGTCATCTCATTTCATTAAAACCGTTAACTCGCATCTGTTTCCAGACTTTCCTTCACCCCACTGTCACACGGATCTAGAAAAATATTGATGGGGTGGCAAGAAGGGCGCAGAAATTTTTGAGGGGTGGCAACATATGGCAGATGTGTGTATATATACTGAATTTAGTCACAGTTACCACAGTTTCCTGATAAATGTATACGCTATATTAACTTTTGTAGCCTACTTTACACAGAACAAACATCAGACCTAACTAAGTAACATTATAGGCTATACAGTGGTGTATTCTTTTTTGTAGTGTGTATAGTGTGATCTCCCCCCCCCCCCACCTCATTCTCACCTGTCCCTGACCATTACCCCATAAGCACCACCACACTCACAAATGCATACAGTATGCATCAACATGTAATTTAGAGCATTATGAAAGATTAAGTGTTATCAACATGTCAATTTATTATAAGAAACACAACACTACTTTAACAGCCAACAACATTTCCAGCTGAGTTTATAATACCCTCAATATCAGGGGTTTAGCCATTTACCCAAGTCTAGGGCCTTGTAGAATCTCAATAGACATGCAGTACAAACTTTGGTTCAGTTATACTAAGAACATGTTTGTCTTCCATCCTGCAAAGTTTGGTGAGGCTATGAATAACACTTTAAGATATTAATGCCCAAACATGGTTCTCTGATAGTGTTTTTGATGCTATAAAAATGACAATTTCAAGGACTGACAAAAATATGAATATTTTTACAGGCCTTGGTTTTGGGACCCAAACATAATATAGAAAAACTTCGTCTGAGATGTTGCTGCAACCACTTTCCTGGATTCTGACTGATTTGACATGGAATAAAGCCTCTATATTCTATGAGACACTAGCAGGAGAAGACGAGGGTTGATTTGGAGGTCTAAACACACCCTTGCCATGAAAAAAAGATCCGTTGCTGTGGACGCATGACAGACTATTTTCTTTAGCGGAAGCAATACAATAGTTTTCAAAATCAATAAACTCATTTTTAAATCAATATTTTGTGTCAAATTATTTATTTATTTTGTAGGTAGCAATGTAATAAGTGGGATCGTGTATAGCGAATAACAACCCCTTCAGGCTGATTTTTCACCAGGAACGACTGGAAACTCACCTGTTGGCCGCTCATCGTGTTCAAAACGTCCCTCACGCTAGCGTTTCTTCTTCTCTCCTGTTTCCATGTCGGTGGCGGCGCCAAGCAAGTCGCTAACAACGCCACCTGCTGTTGTGGAGTGCGAATTACATGACAGTTTACTAGCGTGTGTGGATCTGAAGGCATTTGCGTGTGGATCAGCAAGGCGGAAAATTTGTGCCAAAAGTCACGTGACAGTTTTCCGTACTTGTAGAATTTTGTTTTGTACTTGTAGAATTTTGTTTTGTACTTGTAGAATTTTGTTTTGCGCTTGAAGGATTTTGTTTTGTACTTGAAGGATTTTTTTTTAATTTAAGGATTTCTTTTGTACTTGAAAGATTTTAGTTTGTACTTGGAGGATATTTTTGTCATTGAAGAAATACGTTTCTTTGTATATTTAAAACGTACTGTATTTGTTTGATAGCTACGTTTTTTATTTGCAGAACAAAATGCATTAGTTTGTGAGTGATGTTTTGTATTTGCAAACCACACTGAGTTTGTTTGTGAATCGTTGGGTGTGAGTAAAACACATTTTGTGTGTGTGTGAGGTTTTGGCATGGTAAAATTGCGCATCAGAATGGACACATTTGTTTTTTAAGGGAGAAAAAAAAAAAGAAATTCAAAAAATGCCAGCGAATGAACATGTACAAACTGTGAATAGTCGCAGTATCAGTATTGAAGGAGAAGTGCTGGATTTTCGGGGTTTTTTGCCCCGTAACTCACTTAAAGAAGTTCAGGCAAATAGAAACACCATACACTACGTAGCAATCCTTAATTGAAGAAATGTGGCAAATATCTCAAGAGAGAATCTCATATTATTAAATTCAAAAGTGCTTTCCATATTTGGGTCAAAATAGGCTACATTTGTGAACGCACATTTTCTGAAATGTTGCGCGTCAGGTCATGCAAGCCTGCATCTTAAACCCTCTGTCAAACTTTCTGCGTCCGCGAGTCCACTATAGACCGCTAGGTAGGCGTGACGTAAAAACGTCATTGGAGAGTGTGTGCCGAGGCTCTGAGCAGACGACCGCGCTGATAGGTGCGCGTGGTCAGTAGGCTTCAAAAGCACAATTGCACATGTGCAGCCAGGCAGAGTGAAGAAGCTCATTGCTACTCGAACCTGTGCAATCCGTCAATAAAAGAATATAAAGACAGCGATGTGCAATAATTCTGGGCAATTGCAGTGCTGGCCATCAGTCTGCGCATTCAGAAGTATAAACTGAAGAAGTCTGCGTCCGCGCTGGCCGTGTACGCATCCGGATTGCTCATGCTGAAAGTATAACACAGGCTTTACAATCGCAACTTCTTTGTGTTACTCCTTTCAAGCTGAATCTCACAAAATTGATCAGCTCCTGACAGCATCAGGTGTTTTATTTATGGGGAGTAGAATTGTTTATATCAATGAATGTAATAGATTGTATATCATAATAGTTAGGCTATAATATTATAAACCAGGTTGGTTTGTATTGCTGACGTAATATGTAAATTATATGCGTATACATACAGTCGGCATCTAGTCATAGTTGGGGGAGGAGTCGGCGTGGGGGAAAACACAGCGAACATCGTGTGTATTTGAATGACAAAAATGCACATATTGAGTGCTCATTCCCAGAGACGCGTAGAACAATTCTAGTCTATTTAAACTTTAATATTCATATACACTAGTCCATATCGATATTTAATTCATTTTACAGCCCTAATATAGATGTATTCATTCAAAAATAGCCATATTTCGTGATGTTCTGTCCAGGTCCATTTGTGACTGGATTCCGCGATTCTATCCGTGTCGCTTCGCAAACACAGACGGGGTGAATCCATGCATGAAAGTGTAAAAGTTCAGACACAAAACCAAGTTGTTACGTATCCTCACGCTTTTTTAAGTGGGTATACGGAAATCCTTTTATAGTGGTATCACGTAGACTACACCTCTTAGCAGAAGCGTTTTCATGCGAGTTTATGTTCGACACTAGGATAACATTACATAGTTTTGCTTCAGGTAAAATAATAAGGCTAATTACTTATGTATGCCACTTTCTGAAACCACCTTACACAGTTTTGAAAACGTTATAATGAACACAATGTTAACGTAGCCTGCCTGTGATGAAAGGCAGACTGCACACACAGTCTTGGGATTCCACAACTTCCCTTGATCATCCTCACAACTTATTGCTTGTAGCCATTTTGTCATCCTTTCCGGCTCTGTATGTTTATTAGGAAGGATGTAGAACTTCAATTAATAATTTGTTTGATTAATTGGAGGTACAGAAAATGACACAGGAACTCTTCGGCATGATTGTCCCATGTATTTCAATTGGCGCCAAGGCAATGTTTTCCCCCACGGGCTAAATTCACATCAAGTGACGGGGCGTTCCCAGACCAACCGCCTGTATCTTGCACCAAAGAGTATAGAGCATCACAGTCCCACCCACAGCTGGTGCCGGAAGAAAAAATTCAATGCAATTTCTGCATTGACATTTGGGGTATAAGCCATAAAAGCCTAACCATACATGGTAGACTTAAAACCAGCAACGGCTGTACTAAGCGATAGTATATGCTCAAATAAACGCAAAAGGAGCATGGGGCACTAACCTTGTTTTGATATAAATGCCTTTTATTCACAATGTCTTGGCTAAGTACTTCATTACCTACAATCCTGAACAATCCCACAGTGATGCATCTTATTGGTGGAGCTCGTGTAACCCTCTAGTTAAACCCTGTGAAGGTCCGTGAAGACTGAAGATCATTAATAAAAAAATAAAATAAAATAAAAACCTATGTTGCGTTTTTGCATGGTAGACTTATCAGTGCAATCATGATCTCCTTGGCTGCCATGAGAGTTTTGCAGGGAGGTTGGTAACTTAGCTAGGCTACTGTAGCCTTCATATGGTATGAGTCATATCAAGCATTTTATAATGCCACTGTCAAAACAATATTTAGCCTTGTCATACCTTTTTGTGCATTTACTGAACATTTGTGTAATGGCAACAACATGTGTTGACGACTGAGCGGTGATTGCAGTCAGGTACAAAGCACTGCACCATGTTGCTGACGTTATCATTAACCACTTTCACACATGCACACAATATATAAAATACACGATTATAAATATAAAAATCAATACACAATACCTATATAAAACACTATTTATTTACACGATTAATACTGAAAGAACTGCTATTACTGCACATTCACTATATAAAATAAAATTCACTGGAGGAAAAAGTTCGCGCGAGCGGCCGTCATCAGATTTGGAAATCGCTCAAAAGGCTCGTTCGCAGTTGTGGCTTCAATCGACTTCAGTGAGGCACGGTGGTTTATGGGATGAGTAGTTCCTTCGCTCGAAATGAAAATATGTATACAGTCTTGTACCTCTGACTTTTTTGGGATTTTCTCTTAATTTTTTCACTCGAAATGATATGTTATATGCTTATGAGTTCAGCCGTAGCTGGTTATCCTCACACATGCTCTAAAACTCTTTACATACAGATTTTTCCGAAAGTCAATGGGAGAAATGAATGGGAAATTTACTTCCGGCACCAGAGCTCTCTCGGGCTGTGGGGGTGACTGTGATGCTCTATTTACCTTATTCCGCCCCGCCCACTTTTAATACTTTGCATTTCCGCATTTTGTCATCCAACTTCCGCTAAACCGATAGGGCACACCCAAGAGGTGAAACTCAATAGAACGCTCCATAGCAACAGTTGCCCCCATGACGTGACGGCGCGGCCGCCATTATGGACTGAAAACTGAAGCAAAACGCCGAGAAATAATGTGAGTCAATGGCACTGAAAAACTTAACATAACAAAAACTTAACATAACTTAATATTTTCTGGCCGTCATATCTAAATATGAAAACAATTTAAAATACATTAATGAAGATGACCGACGTTAAATGACAGAAAATATACGTCTATGTGTCGGTTATGCATGGCCTAATTACCCTTAGGAAAATAGTATTTTGGGACAAAATATTACTATAGAAGTACTATAAGACTACTATAGAAATACTATAGCGGCTCTAGGATATTATAGAGGTATTACAGAACATAACATACTTCTGTGATGTTCTGTAATACCTCTATAATATTTTTAAGCTGCTATAGTATTTCTATAGTAGTCTTATAGTACTTCTATAGTATGTCCCAAATTACTATAGGCCTAGTATTCCTGTAAGATTACTAGAATATTTAGTCCCAAAATACTATAAGATTCCTATAGTACTTTTTCGTAAGGGTATGTCCCCCACCGAATAGGCTTCATTAGCCTACCACTTACGGTTTGCAAAGATACAATTATAAAATGACTGCAAACCTTTAATCTATCAATATTTATGTTCTATTATGCGTTTTCCTTGTTATATGAACAACAGAAATTCATGAAATAATATATATAGGCAGACACACAGTAATAAGATTTATTCAAATGTTGATTTTGACATTAGTGAACATCACCATATATATGATTTGGAAAAATAAATAAATAAAAAATTATAAATGAGCATTTCTAGAGACAGTTCATATTTTACATAGAATTTCACAAAAATATTAACAACTTTATTTTTCAACATCTTCAGTGAAAGTGCACACACATCTGGGTGCCATAAGATCTCAGTAATTAATCAGACACCACCATCTATTGTGTGTGCATTTGTGTATGAGAAGTTTTTTTTTTTTTTTCTTCTTTTTGTGGGAGAAGAGGCATTGACATGGAATGGAAGCATAAAGCATTAGTCAGAATATGTGTATAATCTAGCAAATGAACACATGAACTAAAAAAGAACTCTGACCATCAGATGGTCTTTTGAACTGGCTGCTGTGGAAATGGGCACTGCACACCCTGTAGGTCCGATGCAGCTGATCCAAAGGTACGCCATGAAGGAATTAGTCTAGAAGCCAACTAGGTGAACCCGGAAATGTTGAGTACACCAAAGTTTTATTGCAGAAATGTGAAGTATGGGTCCCCAGCATACAGAAACTGCCGGATGCTAATTTGCATATGTTGAGCAATTTGCATAATTAGCATTATTAGCATTATTAGCTTAATCGTCCATTTTGACCACATATTTTGCACTGTATGGCCAATTTCTACAATATGTGAGTGGTTTTAGAGGTTTTAGAGGATGCTGATTTCATTTCTGGCATTTTCAGATTTCAAAGAGCTAATTTTAGTACATATTTTGATTTATTAAGGCCAATTTTGATTACTTTCATAATTTTAGGTTATTTTTATGGTAAACAAAATAATCTAACATTTCAGAATCATGAGTGCTCTTGTGAATGTTGATGCATTGTTTTCAGGGTGTTGAGAGGCTGAATCCCCTCCTGACACTTTTAAAGATTCAAAATTGCTTTTTGGATAAACAATGATCCTTTGTTAGGCTGAATGTTATGCATTACTGGATGAAAAAGCAATGCAGGTATTTGACATAACTTGGATCCTGCAACTGTACAATACATATTAATGGGGTAGCTCTTTAAGACACCCAATGAGATGACATCACCTCATCACCATGTGTGATCAACGAACTATGTACAAATATACACTATATACATGCCATACAAGACAGGCACTGCAAGTCGCTAGGGCAACGGCCGAATGTTAGAAGGGCTGCCCAGGTTGGTCCGCAAGTCGCAAGATCCAACGGGGACCCAATTAAAACTTTGCCAGACGCAAAAGTTAAAACTGAGTCTGGGAAACCCAGGTCAGCCCACCAGACGCAAGGCTAACCAAGAGGGCTTCACCTCCACACCAC
This sequence comes from Carassius gibelio, assembly GCF_023724105.1. Classification (NCBI taxonomy): domain Eukaryota; kingdom Metazoa; phylum Chordata; class Actinopteri; order Cypriniformes; family Cyprinidae; genus Carassius; species Carassius gibelio. Next base: position 989,857 of record NC_068399.1, on the reverse strand, counting down.
GCCAAACATGTAAATATTCAGTATATACATACTATACAAGACAGGCCCCGCAAGTCGCTAGGTCCATGCCAGAATGGCAGAAGGGATGTCCAGGTTGGTCCGCAAGTCGCAAGATCCAACGAGGACCCCGTTAAAACTCCGGCAAACGCAAGAGTTAAAACTGAGTCTGGGCAACCCGGGTCAGCACGCAATGCTAACCAAGAGGGCCTCACCTCCGCACCACACAAGGCACACACTGGCTACCACCTTCAGGCAAACTGCTATGCCTCACAATTAATTAACAAAAGGCAGCCTCATCATCTTCACTATCCTCTTCTGTTCTGTCATCATCTTCTCCAGACCCTTCATCCTCTCTTTGTGTTCTTGGTGTTGTGTAAGTATGTTGCAGCATATACCATCATTGCCTTTGCTGGAAAAATAACTGGTACAGGCCAGACCTGCAGCTGCACAGCTGCACTTTGCTGATGTGCAAGGTTTCAACCCGGCTTTGCAACCACAGCTGACAACATCTAACAAAGCAGGAGGAGCAACTGTTGAATCCTGGGTGGGCATAATCAGTTCCTCTCCTTCCTTTAGACCCATCTTCTTGTCCCATCCAAACAAGGTGATATCCACAGCCGGTGGATCAGGCTGGTCTGCTGCTTTCCATAGCAGCACCTGGAGGTGGGCACGTCTTCCATGAAGGCGCATATTGAGCTCTGTAAGAGGTAGTGTCTTCAGTGCTGGGGGCCTTTTGCGCTTTCGGTAAATTTCATACCGGGCTCCATCCAAGGGTACAGAGTTCCTCTGATTGTACAGAGCCAGAAAGAAAGCCATTGTTGCTTTTGTGATCTGTAAATCTGTGGCTTCTGCCTCTCCAATACAGTGAAGAAGCTTACCAGGTACGACTCTCATGGCCTTGAGTGCAGACACCTTCCCCTTCCCAACAGGATATGAGGTGGTATCACATCCCGAAGAGCATGCATGGCCAAAATGGAACCACATTGGTCACCCAGATTCTCTGCAGTTGCATTTATGTTGAGAACAGTGCCATTCCATTTTTCCATCTGTAGGTTAGTTGTGTTACCAGCCTTCCAACACCAATAAACCAAAAGTACAAAGACATCTGTGTCATCACTGAGAATGTGAACAGCTGAAGCCCTATGTCTGACAGCATCTAACATGTAAGATATAAGTGATATATCATCACTCGTGACCTCATCATGAGTGTCAATGCTGTCAGCTTTACTGACCATCGTGATCTTCCTACATTGAAAGTACACAGGAGTTTGCTCATCCTTTGTTTGTTGTGCTTGTTTTTCAAGACTTTGTCACTGACTAGGTAGAGGTGTAGTCAATGAGAGCTTATACTCTGTGGAGCTCTCTCCTGCTCTTCTATGTCTCTCATGGTCCTTGGCAGACACCTGCAAATATCTGTCAAAGATGACAAAAGTTTGGGTGTCGTAACAATTAAGCCGACGTCTCATGCTGGCTGCATCTGGTGCTGCTGGACAAGCACTGACTTACTGCCATTTCGGAGGCATCCATTGTCATCAATAATAGACAAGGGGACTGGGCTAAGCTCATATTTGAAAAGAGAAGAGAGCTCCATTTTTCTCTGGCCTCCCACCACCAACAGTCGAGCAAATAATGACTCAAGGTCAAGGTCAAAATTAATCTGAATAGAAATTCACAATGTACTGAACATTACTGTCATTATAACTCTGTCCACCTGTCAGGAAAAGGAACAGGACCCAACTGCGGTAGAATGAATGAGGCGTTTTATTGAGTTATTCAGAGGACTTAATCCGTTGGAGCACGAGAGAGTCAGCGCTCTGCATGTACAGCCAGCTCGAAGATCCCTACGGCGACCGCCGCACAGCAGCGAGGAACAGGTGGCAGATCAGCGCTGGAGAGCCGAAGCGTCCGAAGGCAATGCACAGGTGAGTCGAGACAGCCACCTGGTTGATGTGGACTACTGAGTACGAGAGGCAAAGCAGGGGGGGGGGGAGAAACAGCAGGTCGACTAGATAGAGAAAAGTCACAAAAACCGGAGTCAGGCAAACTATGACAAGCAACTAGAAGCTTACTTTAGCAACGCTTACGGACTGACACAAGATAGCAAACACAAGGGTATGATAAAGGGAAGATAATCAGAGTAAGACAGGGTGCAGGTGGGGGAGAAAACGTTAACAGGCATAACAAGAGGGGTGGAGAAAACATAGCGGGAATAGTGAAACACCTGGAGAGCCAGCAAAACCCAAATCATGTGCTCCAGGACAGAAAAGGCCTCAGCCCCCACTGAGATCATGACAGTACCCCCTCCCCCAGGAACGCCACCAGGCGACCTAAGGAAGGGGCTTACCATGTTTACGGCGGAAGTCGTCGATCAGCGACCGATCCAGAATATCCCGAGCTGGGACCCAACTCCTCTCCTCCGGGCCGTAACCCTCCCAGTCCACCAGGTATTGAAAGCCCCTGCCACGACGACGAACATCTAGTAATCTCCTAACAGAATAGACAGGAGAACCATCCACTAGACGAGGGGGGGGGGGGGGCAGGGGAGAAACTGTTGGTATTAAGAGGGGATCTTAAAACTGGTTTAACCCTAAATACATGGAAAACAGGGTGAACCCAACCAAGAGAGGAGGGCAACTTGAGCCGTATCGCAGCCGGATTAATGACCTTGGTGATCTGGTATGGGCCAATGAACCTGGGTGCCAATTTGCGAGAGACAGCCCTGAGAGGCAGGTCCTTGGTAGACAGCCATACCTTCTGACCACAGACATAACGGGGTGCTGGGGTCCGGTGGCGATCAGCCGCTGCCTTGGTCCGCCTAGAGGCCTGGGCCAGGGCCTTCCTAGCCTTCCTCCAGATGCGGCGACATCTTCAAACAAAGGCTAGGGCAGACGGAACTGCAGCATCGGGTTCCTGAGAAGGAAATAAGGGAGGGGAGTAACCAACAGAACATTCAAAGGGTGACATACCTGTGGATGCTACTGGAAGAGTATTATGGGAATACTCAATCCAAGTGAGCTGTTGGCTCCAGGAGGCAGGGTTACGGAATGCCAGGCAGCGGAGAACTCGCTCGAGATCCTGATTGGCTCGTTCACACTGACCGTTGGTCTGGGGGTGAAATCCTGATGACAGACTTGTAGAGGCCCCAATCTGTCGACAAAATTCTTGCCAAAACCGGGAGACAAACTGGGGACCCCGTCAGAGACTACGTCCACCGGAAGCCCATGGATACGGAAGACGTGGTCAATTACCAGTTGGGCGATCTCCTTGGCAGAGGGGAGTTTGGGTAGGGGCACAAAATGAACCGCCTTAGAAAAGCGATCCACCACTGTGAGAATAACAGTGTTACCATTTGAGACAGGCAAGCCAGAGACAAAATCTAAGGCAATGTGTGACCAGGGGCGAGAAGGAATGGGCAAGGGTTGAAGTTGGCCAATGTAGGGACGGTTAGAGACCTTGTTTTGGGAACAAACTGAACAAGCCAATACAAATTGCCTGACATCCTGGCCCATTGAGGGCCACCAAAATCGCTGACGGATGGCAGCCAGAGACCTCCTGATTCCTGGATGGCAGGTGACCTTAGATTCATGCCCCCACTGAAGGACCTCGGGGCGTAACACTGCCGGCACGAACAACCGACCCGCCGGACACTCAACTGGTACTTCCACCCCTCGTCCGGCCTCCTCCACCCGCCGCTCGACGTCCCAGGAGAGCACCCCCACCACCACTCCATCCGGGAGTATGGTCTCGGTAGGCACCTCCTCCCCCGGGCGCTCGAACTGACGGGATAGAGTATCAGGTTTGACGTTCTTAGGCCCAGGCCGGTATGAAAGGGTGAAGTTAAAACGGTCAAAGAAGAGTGCCCAGCGGGCCTGGCGCGGACTCAACCTCTTGGCCAAACGGATATATTCTAGGTTCTTATGATCCGTCCAGACCAAGAAGGGCAGCGCCGACCCCTCCAACCAGTGGCGCCACTCACCCAAGGCCAACCTCACCGCCAGCAATAATACGTCAATAATTAGTTTTATAAAGCAAACTTGACAGAGATACACTAGCCTAACATTCATGCAGATTTACCAACGCTAACAATGCTGTCATTCACGTTAAACATTCAAGTTAAATCACGTCATCATTAAAATATTTCCACTTAAATGAGTTATTACCTTTGTGCATCCTTTGGAAATCGATGAAATGCCAAATCGCTTCTGGTGGACTGGTACATTTTTGCAATTTATTGCAGAACACTGCTTGCGTTTTGACCTCTTGCTCATCTTCTTCACAGTTTGGTTGTTTGGCGCGCAAGCTGGTGCTAACGATTTCTGCAGCTTTCAGTCCATAATGGCGGCCGCGCCTCCGCAGCGCCATCTACAGACTGTTACCCATAACACAACAGAGTTTCGCCTCTTGGGCTTCTATACTCTTTGCTTGCACTTAGACCGGCCCGCTGGAAAAAAAGGTTGAGAACCACTGAATAAAGGTTGCTGTCCCATTTTATACAGGAATTTTGGTTATTTTAAAAAATCTAATTATATTGTTAACACAAGTTCATTTAGAACTTCTCTTATGAACTCCTTGAGAATTTAAAGTTAGTTTAATAGTATTTAAATTCAAGTAAAAAAAAAAGGTTTTAATTGCTTAAATTATTTTTATTAATTAATAATATGTTATCATGTTTATTTTCGTAAAAAATACATGTTTATTCTTTAAGAAAACAAGGGAAAAAATAAGGGACAATCCTAATATTTGTTTTGCTTTACCTATTTATGCAAGCTACAATTATTCCAAAAAAATAATATGTAATAAAAATAAAATAATGTCATTAAAAAATACCATTGGCCTGAGTAATTTTGACCATTATAGAATTGTGACTTTAAAGATTAGTCATTTAGGTGGTAAAAATACTGTGAAATTAATAATGGCATGGATTTTAGAGCATAACAACTGAAGGTTTATGAAACATTAGCCAATAAAGCATTTTTTTAAACAACGTAACTTAAAGTTGTGAACTAAAATATTATTTCAACCATACAACATGTGAATAAATAAAATGCATAATTTTCATAACATTTCATTATTCATAAAATGCATAACGTTTCTGGTGTTTGGATTTGTATTTCAATATAATGAGCTCCAAGTTTAAGAATAGTCCCAGACTTCTCTCTCTCTTTAACAGCATTAGCTCAATGATATACGTCTTCCTTCCTATAGAATTTTCCTGCCTTGCTAAATGTTGGGCTCATGATCAATAAGTTCGCCTCAATCTGATTCAGTAAAGTCAAACCGCAGACAGTGAAGCCTCGGAGACCCGCGCGCTGTGAGGCGGGAACAGCGGACTCCGCTTGGTCTTAAAGCCTCCCGCAAACATGCACGATCACAAATAACAATGATTTTCGTAAAATAATGATTAATTATTAATTGATGATTTGTTATTATCATTATGGTCTTGTGAAAATAATAATATGGGCTGCGAGAAAATTATGAATAGCTACAAATTATGAATACAAATAGCCTAGTGCTGCTGAGTGCAGGCATGTTTCAGCCCAGTAACACACCGTTCCTCAGAGCCAAAACACAGACCGAATTCTGTTCAGCTGGAGGGGGTTGGGTTTTGGATAGTTATTCATGGCTTGTGGGGTCGAGATAAAGGTGTGAATTGCTCTTTCATATGGACAGTGTCTTATGAGGCTTTCACTTGCTGAACCGGTTTATATAGGACTGTTGTTTAGGTTATATTCACAGTGCTGGCTCTCTCTGACGAGAGAAATGCAACATTCACACATTACATTATTCCTTTTCGTTTAAAAACATTTCAAGCTTTCTGTAGATATATTTTTAATGTACCTATGTGAGACACCACGATATTATGTTAATTAAAAAATTATACATTCATTATCATGTAAAAATTAAAGTGTTGAGACGGCGCCTCCCTTTCATTAATGCACATTAATAATTTTTGCACAAACACTTGAATATGAGCTTCGTGGTTTTCACCCGCTCCAAGAGCGCTCCATCACGAGTACAATTCATGCCAACAGCCATATAACTGCACATTCAGCAAGAATTAATGTTAAACATATTTAGCTTGATCAGAAGGTTGACTGCAAGAGTCGAGCGGGATGTTAAGAGTTTGTCTGTTTCTTTTACTGATTATTTTCGGGTTAAAGCATGATATAAACAGATTCACACTCAATCGCTTTTGCAATAATGCGTTCAAACAAATGTAATCTTATAGTACATTATCAGCATGCTATCTGATTTTGAAATCTTGAAGAAGTTCTTGATCGATCTGTTTAGATAAAATAACAGAAAAAAACGTACAATTAAACGCAGCAATTAAAGATGTGATGCTTACAATGTTATTAGTTTGGCATGTGATATAGGGAAAAAGTTTACACAAAATAGCTTAAGCCACCTTGAAACTCTCCTGTTATTTTTTTTTAATTATTATTATTATTTTATATGCTATGTTATGAACATAACACTTCCTACTGAAATACTTTATTCACTGGGTGAAGGCGGAGAGTGTTTCTGGTATCAGTGCGCGCGGAGGAGAAGTTGTTGCTGCTCACAGACTCTGCTGCGAGTGAGAGAGATGTTTAACCTGACGAAACGAAGACTACCGCACGAACATAAGCACAGCACATCCACCAAAAATCAACCTGCAGCAATGCTCGTTCATCGACTCGCCAATAGGGTGACCACCTGTTAATCTGTTAATAAGCCCAAGGGGGGACAAGGGGTATGTTTCTGAGGGACAATGTGAGACACTGCCTTGGGCCCCCACCCCATGGGCAGACTCACTGATAGTGGTTTACCCATTTCTAGCACATACCACCTTACATGGTATATTAATAATGCCCTATTCCCCTAAACATGTGTATTTGCTGATGTATGCTCATGACAGAATTGACAGATGCACTTCCACTTGCGATTTACTTTAGCTATTTTATTTTATTTATTTTTCATTACAATTTATTCACTTTAAATAAATTATAATATAAAATTATAGGATTAAAATGAATTGTAGTTGCTCAATACTACAGGAACAGTCTAAACTCACAACTCCAGAGGTTCACGGAACGAGAAGGGGGAGAAAGGATGTTAAAGTTGCATGTTAGTAAAGGCAGGCCCATGAAAAAAAAACAGTTTGAAACAGGACACACCTTCTCTTTTTTAATTGATGATGGCGGTGCCTCAGAGTCTCTTTCTCCATTTTTCGAATTGGAAAGCGTGCATCTAAAAGTTCCTTCCCAGTGTGTCTGGAATGCACTTGCGTGCACTGTCATGACAACAACGAAAGAGTTGACAACAACCTAGTAAGCAGTTCAACTGAGGGGTGGGTGTGGCAACAGTAGCGTGCTGAACTCTCAAGTAATGTTCGTTTGGCTGCCTGGGGCTCGAGGATATAGAGCAGTGGTCACCAACCTTTTCGAACCTAAGATCACATTCAAAGTCAAAATTTAAACCAAGATCTACCACTTGCAAAAAATTATTTAAAAAGCCACAATGTAAGTTCTACTCTGACATTCTTGTTGCCTGCAGTCACTAGCAAATTATTTAACTACCATATTTTTCGGACTATAAGTCACAGCTGAGTATAAGTCGCATCAGTCCAAAAATACGTCATGATGAAGAAAAAAACATAAGTGGCACTGGACTATAAGTCGCATTTATTTAGAACCAAGAACCAAGAGAAAACATTACCATCTCCAGCTGCGAGAGGGCGCTTTATGTTTTCAGTGTAGCCTACAGGAGCACTGAGCAGCATTAGAGCGCCCTCTCACGTCTGGAGACAGTAATGTTTTCTCTTGGTTAATTTCTCTTAGTTCATTTCTCTCTGTTCATGTCAAATTAATTTTGATAAATAAGTCGCACCTGACTACAAGTCGCAGGACCAGCCAAACTATGAAAAAAAAACGTATAGTCTTATAAGTTAGACTTATAGTCTGACTTATAGTCCGGAAAATACGGTATACAAATAGTATAACTAAACAAACTATCAACTATAATTCAACATTTTCAACAGTAATATAACATTAAGTATTTCCACAGGCTTATTACTCGTATAAAAACACAATAATCAGTCAATTACAGGCCTAAGCCAATAATGTACTGTTTCACTTTCCCTTTTAAAACATATTTCAAACACTTCAAAATGGAAATACTCAGGTTATTGCAACTAGCATACAAAATATTATGACAACAGTCATCCTTCAATTCTTCAAAAATATTTTTACACAAATTACAGACCTACATTCATTTTAAGCTACAGAAATTGAATAATGTAATCAAATGTAAAACAGCATCGCATATTTGACTGTATAAATTAAAGATTGTTCTTTATTAAAGTTACAAAAGCAGTGAGTGATTTCTTTGTTGTTGCTGTTCGATTAATATAAAGACTGTCACTTTAAGAGAATGCACTGACACAGTGACCTATGTCACTGGCTATGTCTGCTGTAGGGTATTTACCAAAACAGGCATTTTGACATGATTTTTGTGTGAATTTGTCCATTCAAACACAATACTTCAGAGAGAGCTTATATTTGCGCACGTGCCGAGGTGCGGGTTTGCGCGCTTCGGATGAGCTCACGCACAAATCTTCTCACTGCGCGCGCGGACTTGCTTCCTCTTGCTCTTAAATGTTTAAACTGACAAAGCTTAAATGAGTTTAGTTTTAACACAGATATCAGCACCCAGGTGATGACGGAATAAATTACTGCTAATATGCAGCATTCGCGTTGAACAAGAGTTAATGATTTGTCCAGGGGTTTGCCATTCATAGCAAGCCATATTACAGATGATATTACAGATGCGTGCCGAACCGTGTGTGGTGAACCGAACGGTTTGGTTTTTTTCAGCGAACCGTGCCATCCCTATTACCTCAATAATCAATCAATTACAGGCCTAAAACAATCATGCCCGAGCAGATGGATATTAGTACATCTCATCACACCGGCACCCGTGTCTAAATCAGTTGTATGGTCTGGTTTTCAGTCTAAAACAGTTGCGTCAAGTATAAATGTCTCGTCTGTTTCGGGAGGTGCGCGCGCAGTCAGCAGAGACTCGCACCTCCCAACTCGCACCGGAGGCTCGCACCTTTTTTTCTCCGATTTTGAAAAATCTTTGCGATCGACTTAAAATGCTTCCAAGATCAACTTGTTGACCGCGATCGACGGGTTGGTGACTCCAAATATAGCGACCAACTTTTTTTGGGCAAGCATTGATTATGCGTGTCTCAATTTGTGGGACACATCAATTGGGCTTCAAACGCTGTGCGCGCACGTGCTATGTGGGACGGGTGTTCACCCTAGTCGCCAAGCTTTACTTTTGTAGGTCGCATGGCAGTAAATAATTCGATAATATGACCATGCAGTCAATACAGATACACTGTTAAAATTTTTACATAAAATCGACAGTAACTTACTAGCAACAAATAGCCAGCAAGCTTCAGTATTTTATTCCACGGTAATATTACTGTAAATTACTCATCAGCACGCTGCAATGTCGAACAACATACACGCTGAAAGAAATGTAAAACATATTCAACACTGCATAGACCTACACAGAGATATTCGTTTCACAATGCATCCCCTTTCTGAATGTCAGCACTGCATGGTTACGATATATATGTGTACGAAGGCCATCAGCAGTTTTGAAGTTACATGGACACTGGAAAAATCCACAATAGAATCTATAGTTTGCAAGAATCCTGTGTTCCTTAGCATGTCTGACAAATTCTGGAATAGACTCTAGCCGGGATAGACAACTCCGGTCCTGGAGGGCCACTATCCTGCAGAGTTTAGCTTCAGCCCTCATAAAAACTCACCTGCCTGTATCTATCTAGTAATCCAGAAAACACTGATTGCCTTGTTCACGTGTGTTTAATTAGGGTTGGAGCTAAACTCTGCAGGACATTGGCCCTCCAGGACCGGAGTTGCCTTTCCCTGCTCCACAGGGTACTGACACACTTTGCAAGAGAAAGGCATTTCTAATCTTATTTCCAAGCTATTTTAACTTTAGATGCAGTACTTACCCATCCATATCTGGTGATTTCACCAAGGGTTTTTACCTGTAAGACAAAGAGAAACATGGATCAGTTAACACAAAAAAAAGGGTACAAAATAATTCCAATATATAAAATCTAAATAAATCATTCGAAAAGAAAACAAATTTCAAAGACCAGAAACAACAAGCTAACAACTTAAATGCAACTTAAAAATAGCAAAAAAAAGTATTTAAGTTTACTAAAAGTATCATATAATTTTAGTAAATTAAATAATTGAATGCTAGTATTAATTATTCAATCTGTGAATTTCATTTATATTGTGTAAAAAAGATGGCTAATCTATTAAATTATTATTTTTATTTTTATTTACCTATTACAATTAATTTGAGATCTCTTGGGGTCCTAACAGAGACCCGGTTTCGAAGGAGAACCTGATTTGTCACAATTAAGAAATGAGAAGCACCCAAAGTGACAAAAACTGGGATTATAATAGCCATTATCGTGAATATCAAACAATATCAAATATACAACTAAATTATCCGCAGTACGTTGGCAGTGGCTGTATTCATATATTAATAAACTAGTGCACTTGAAGAAGTTAATGAAAACAAGTGAGCAAAATCCTGTGAACGTCTGGTCTGAAGAAGGACTATACCAAGACGCGTGAATTAATCCGGTGCGCGACATTCACTGCCTGCAGGCGTTAAAGTGGAAAAAAATCCTGAGCCTGAACTTTTTTTTATTGGTTGTGTTGGAGAGAAACTCCACAGACAGACTTAATTCAAATATTGACGATAATAACAAAAATACAGTAACAAGAGCTTAAAGTGCTTAAAAAAAATGGTAAACAGACTGAGATAGACATGAATCTCTTCAATGATTATGTTTGGCACCAATTATTTAAAAGTACTATGTCAAATAAAGTGTTATCTTCTAAACAATAACAAGTGCTTAAAGAACTGAACTGCTAAACTGAAGATTAATAATCAAGGCTATTATCACTTTTTTTCTGGGATGTAACTCGCATGTTGATTTGAAACCAACAGGCTAGTTAACGCTTTTTTTTTTTTTTTTTTTTTTTTTTTTGTCTTCTGCAGTTCTCTAGCCGGGAGCAACTATTAGCTGACACCGTTGTCTATGACTGACCATGTCTGCGATTAACTGCAAAAAAAAAAGCGTTAACTAGCCTGTTGGTTTCAAATCAACATGCGAGTTACATCATATAAAATTGGTCTATTTTGTTATTGAGGAATAAGGATATTTTTGTTAAATGTTTGAAGGAATTGCGCAGGCCCCATAAGCTACTTTTCCTTTGAACATGAAATAAATCCAGGTTTATTATTATTATATAATTTATTAGGCTATATAGCCTAATTATTATATTTTTTTATTTACATTTCTTTTTTACTGTATTTCTATGTTCTAATTGTTCCTTGCTCATGTTCATGCTTTTAATGAAACGCAAATAAAACGAAACATTTGTTTATTTTCCGTTTCTTTTTTAATTTATATTCAACAGAGGAGCAAGTGAAAAAAATAAAAGAGCAGAATATGGAATGTATTAAAAAAGAGAAAAACTGCTATACGTTTACCCGCGAGATTTTGCGGGCGGGAGCGGGAGAAAATAACACATTTTTTGCGGGAGCAGGACCGAAAAATCCCTCCCGCGCAGATCTCTACTCCCGGTAACGTCGTGGTAAATTTGAGTGCACGGGCAGCGGCTCTATGACCGAAGTCTGGTGCTGCGTCCAGGCAGGTTTTAGAGCTCGTAAGTTACTATTTCAAACCACGACTAACGACTTTGTACCGTTGCAGGCAAGTCACGCCAAACTTTCTGAGCGCAAGCAAATTTAGCTAGATTATTAATTTTATTGCAACGTAACATTGTCCTAAAATCTATTTTTCAACGTGTACCACTTGCATAAACACTGCATCCGTAGGCAGTATTATCCGTAGGGGCTGTCACTGTTGTTTGACTGCCGTTCCAGAGCACTTTCACGAGTTTAAGGTTGGAAAAACACGGGTTACGGGTTGCCTGGAACGTATGGAGTGAGATTTATGCCAAAACCTCACACACACACAAAATGTGTTTTACTCACACCCAACGATTCACAAACAAACTCAGTGTGGTTTGCAAATACAAAACATCACTCACAAACTAATGCATTTTGTTCTGCAAATAAAAAACGTAGCTATCAAACAAATACAGTACGTTTTACATATACAAAGAAACGTATGTCTTCAATGACAAAAATATCTTCCAAGTACAAACTTAAATCTTTCAAGTACAAAACTAAATCCTTCAAATACAAAACAAAATCCTTCAAGTACAAAACAAAATCTTTCAAGTACAAAACAAAATTCTACAAGTACGAAAAACTGTCACGTGACTTTTGGCACTAATTTTCCGCCTTGCTGATCCGCACGCAAATGCCTTCAGATCCACACACGCTAGTAAACTGTCATGTAATTCGCACTCCACAACAGCGGGTGGCGCTGTTAGCGACTTGCTTGGCGCCGCCACCGACATGGAAACAGGAGAGAACAAGAAACGCTAGCGTGAGGGACGTTTTGAACACGATGAGCGGCCAACAGGTGAGTTTCCAGTCGTTCCTGGTGAAAAATCAGCCTGAAGGGGTTGTTATTCGCTATACACGATCCCACTTATTACATTGCTACCTACAAAATAAATAAATAATTTGACAAAATTTATTGATTTTAAAAACGATTGTATTGCTTCCGCTAAAGAAAATAGTCCGTTCCGCGTCCATATCAACGGTCTGTTTATCATGGCAAGGGTGTGTTTAGACCTCCAAATCAACCCTGGTCTTCTCCTGCTAGTTTCTAATAGAATATAGAGGCTTTATTCCATGTCAAATCAGTCAAAATCCAGGAAAGTGGTTGCAGCAACATCTCAGATGAAGAGTTTTTCTATATTATCTTTGGGTCCCAAAACCAAGGCCTGTAAAAATATTCATATTTTTTGTCAGTCCTTGAGATTGTCATTTTTATAGCATCAAAAACACTATCAGAGAACCATGTTTGGGCATTAATATCTTAAAGTGTTATTCATAGCCTCACCAAACTTTGCAGGATGGAAGACAAACATGTTCTTAGTATAACTGAACCAAAGTTTGTACTGCATGTCTATTGAGATTCTACAAGGCCCTAGACTTGGGTAAATGGCTAAACCCCTGATACTGAGGGTATTATAAACTCATTTTCTGCATCCATATGATATTAATCATTACATTTTCTTAATCGTAATCATAATCATGTGTCATTATTTGAGGTCTCTATCACTAATGATATGTAATAATTGATAGCCTGATTGCACTGTAAGTCGCTTTGGATAAAAGCGTCTGCTAAATGCATGAATTTAATTTAAATTAAATTTTAATTTAATTTAAATTTAATGGTCATGAAGATATTAAGAATGAACCAAAGTGTAGTTTTTGGTTATCTTACTGGTCATGTTCAGTTACACCAGTGTTTTTGACCTCATCCATTTTTCCTCTTTTTCCCTCTCTCTAGGAACTGCTTGCACAAACAATGTTAGAGAGAATCCACACACGGCTCCAGCATATTGTCTGTCAGCAACCCCTTGACCTGGATTACCTTGAATGAAGTGTTTTCAGGAGGCTGTTCTATTTAGTGCTGCCTCTAACCAGGTTCTCATCCCAAAAGGCATTTTAGATGCACTCACAGAGCTGCACAAGTTGGTTAAAGGCGCGGTCACACTAGACTTTAAACGTGCGAAAATATTTCGGACACTGCTGCGAATATGGGCGGGAGCAATAAAACGGTCTTTCCTCAATTATCACAACATGGATTAATATGTGCTTGTACTGTGTCTTTTGCGACGGCGTCGAAAGCGTCTTATTATATTGTACTCCCCATCTCTCTCTCTCTTTATAAATATATACACCCTAAGCAATAAAAAATTATAAAACATCCACATTCAAATGTATCATCTGTTCCTGTTGACACTACAAACCATGCAGATACTTTATTTTTTATAATCTTTTAAATCTGTATTATATAAAATAGGACGCTGCGCTACAACTAAAGTTATATAGCGCTTCCTTCATTTTTGAATTTCTGTACAGAGAGGTCACGCAGTGACGTATCGATCTTCTACTGGTCCCACATCTTCACGTGATGCGAATTCGTAGGTCAGAGTTCACCAAACTTAAACTTTGGAATGCAGCTAAATGCGGAATTTTTCGCATGAGCTTGCGTTTCCGGTCTGACGCATTCGCATGCGTATGAATGGAAGTCAATGGAGAGAAAAGTGCAGTGTGACCGCCCTATAAGAAACAGAAAATCAGGTCCCCATAGTAAAAAAAAAAGAGAGAAAGATTTTTTTTTTTTTTTGGTTGTTCCAACCCCCCAGATGTTTTAAGATTGTATTCACACTACAATAAAAAAAAATACAATCTACATGTGTTTGGTTTGAACATTCATTACAACATTAAGAGAGCTGAAAGTCTTAAAGTCCGCTGCTAGCACTGCTTGAGGAAAGCTATTCTTCCTGCTGCCGCTGGCAGTCCTAACATGGGGCATGTCTGCTGGTCTGATTTGATTAAACAGAGAAAAATCAAACATTAGACCACCTCACTGATTCAGAAATATTTATTTGTGTAACTGTAACATCTTACAAACCAGTTATTAGCAGGGGCACTGTTCTGTAAATAAGTGTTATTTTTGTATTTGTGCTGCATTATCATTGAATCAGGTCCTTTGCTGAGTACATTTTACGGTAAGCCTAGTAAGTGCTGGACATACTCCACAGTAAGTAGGTAGATGTCTGAGCCATGTGATTGGGAGTGTCCCAGGGGATTTATGGCTGCCCTTAGTGCTGCCATTTGTTCATCACTCAGTACATCGCCCATCTCAGGAACAGTCACATCAGGCAGGCCACTGTCCTCCCAGTCCAAATGTGGTAGGTACAATACCTGAAAAGACATGTAAAGTGTTTATGTGGTTCTCAAACATTTTTACATCAAGGACCCGGACCACATTTGATAACATTTTGTAACAAACTCCAGAAATACACAATATTAATTCTGAGACTGAATAACATTACTTTCTTTGTCAATGTATGTTCAAATTAATGTCAATGGGATGCATTTTTTGGTAAAATTTATAAAGAAGTTTATGGACAACTAGTCTATTTCTGGAAAAAGTCAGAATTAAAAAGTTGTATGTATTTATATATACCCCTCCTTGAACCTCCCTCAAGGACCAGTGCCAAACCCATTGCCAAGTTTATTCTTACTGATTGAATATACTTTAATTCAAATAAAATCTTTGCACCTACTTCATACGTATAGTTCTTTTTAGCAAGGGTTAAGGGTTATTAACAAGCAGGTTATGTCCTAATTTTCAGCTTTAAAAAAATGCAGCACCCATGTATGCTAACAGCCTGCTGGTATGATATGGATGCAGAAAATGAGTTTATAATACCCTCAGTATCAGGGGTTTAGCCATTTACCCAAGTCTAGGGCCTTGTAGAATCTCAATAGACATGCAGTACAAACTTTGGTTCAGTTATACTAAGAACATGTTTGTCTTCCATCCTGCAAAGTTTGGTGAGGCTATGAATAACACTTTAAGATATTAATGCCCAAACATGGTTCTCTGATAGTGTTTTTGATGCTATAAAAATGACAATCTCAAGGACTGACAAAAAATATGAATATTTTTACAGGCCTTGGTTTTGGGACCCAAAGATAATATAGAAAAACTCTTCATCTGAGATGTTGCTGCAACCACTTTCCTGGATTTTGACTGATTTGACATGGAATAAAGCCTCTATATTCTATTAGAAACTAGCAGGAGAAGACCAGGGTTGATTTGGAGGTCTAAACACACCCTTGCCATTAAAAACAGACCGTTGATATGGACGCGGAACGGACTATTTTCTTTAGCGGAAGCAATACAATCGTTTTTAAAATCAATAAATTTTGTCAAATTATTTATTTATTTTGTAGGTAGCAATGTAATAAGTGGGATCGTGTATAGCGAGGCGGTTGTTATAGCGAATAACAACCCCTTCAGGCTGATTTTTCACCAGCAATGACTGCAAACTCACCTGTTGGCCGCTCATCGTGTTCAAAACGTCCCTCACGCTAGCGTTTCTTGTTCTCTCCTGTTTCCATGTCGGTGGCGGCGCCAAGCAAGTCGCTAACAGCGCCACCCGCTGTTGTGGAGTGCGAATTACATGACAGTTTACTAGCGTGTGTGGATCTGAAGGCATTTGCGTGCGGATCAGCAAGGCGGAAAATTTGTGCCAAAAGTCACGTGACTGTTTTTCGTACTTGTAGAATTTTGTTTTGTACTTGAAGGATTTTGTTTTGTACTTGAAGGATTTTGTTTTGTACTTGAAGGATTTTGTTTTGTACTTGAAGGATTTTGTTTTGTACTTGAAAGATTTAAGTTTGTACTTGGAAGATATTTTTGTCATTGAAGACATACGTTTCTTTGTATATGTAAAACGTACTGTATTTGTTTGATAGCTACGTTTTTTATTTGCAGAACAAAATGCATTAGTTTGTGAGTGATGTTTTGTATTTGCAAACCACACTGAGTTTGTTTGTGAATTGTTGGGTGTGAGTAAAACACATTTTGTGTGTGTGTGAGGTTTTGGCATAAATCTCACTCGATAAGAACGCGACATAAATCATAACGAGCAAGCACTTTCTTACCGCTGCTGGCATACAGAAGCTTCCTCGAGCAAATCATGCAGAAACAAGCCCAGCTAGCTGGTTCTCTGTTTCTTGCACCAACTGCCAAAAAGCGCCATTTATTTTTCAATTCTCCGACAACGCTAACGTGACATTGACGTATGGGCGTCCAATCATACTTGCAAGGACACGCCCTTCTCTGCTTCTGATAGGCTTGCAACGTTAGTTAAAGCTGCGTTCCTTTCATATGATTGGTAGAAGAAATAAATTGGCTCTCAAATATTAAACTTTTTTTTTTTTCCTCACGGCCACACCCGGGAGATCCGGCACGGTGCCGGAATACTTTAAGCCCTGCTGCCTGTGTATTCACTTTAAGTGTAACTGGGGCCTGGCCTGCATGTGAGCTATAACGTGAAAATTGGCCCGAAGCCTGGCCCTAGGGGCATAAATAAGTCGGGGCCCGTCGGGCTCGGGCTGAAATACAGGGCTTTAGCAGGGAAGGACTTGACTGTTGAGATGAGACAGAAGTGTAATGATACACGTAGGCTACTGCATTGTTTTGTTTCAAAAAGTTAGGATATTCCTGCTGTAACAGTACAACTTATCGAAATGTATATATGCCTCATAAATAATATCGATCAATCAGTCATCAGTCAAAACAGCAGGAGAACAATTATTTCACAGAATGTTACATTTACCCCAAGAAAGCCATTTAAAGACCATAGCAAGGTTAGTTGAGATTGAAAAATATCCATAAGAAAGGAGTATTTTGCTAAATATGTGCACTATAGTACATATTTATTATATCTTCACCTGCCATTAAATAATTGTTATTATAATGAAAACTGCATTACATTAAATTATTTTTAACATTTAATAATACAAGCTGATGCTCTATGTCTCTGTATATTTATAGCATTTATGTGAGATATATTTTTTCAATTTGTAATCAATTGAGAAAAAAATATCTTAAAGTGCCAGGCACAAGCCTTATACCTACTGTCGGTCTGTGTCATTAATGTGAACAAAAGACAAAGAGAAATAACTCAATGCTCTTTTTCTTATTTTATTACTGACTGTTCACTTGTCTTCATTAATGTTTGAACTTAATAGTTAGTGTTTATTGTGAAATTGAAATTGGAATTGTGAAATGAGATTGCAGCTTATTTACAAAGAAAACAATAGCAATTTTATTTTTATTTATGTATTTATTTTTGACAGGGCAAGAAAAGTTTTGAACCCTAGCATTGAGCTCTGCATTTGAATATATAAGCCAGTCTACTCCAAGGATTTTTAAAGGCCTTTGATTATGTTAAGAAAAATTTAAAATAAATCACTACACAATGTTCTTTGTCTTAATTACTCTTTTATTTTATTGTAGATCAGTGGTCTTTATAAAATCACATTTACTGTAGATCATGGTCTTAATACTAGCCTACTATAAGCAGCCAACAGGTCAGAGGTAATTTGTGTAAATTAATATAAAAATAAAAAAAAGTCTTATGTTGCTGCACTATTAGAATAATAAGAAGCACATCAATTAAGACCTTTAGATATTTAAAATAAAGCCTGATAAAATCATTTGCATTTTCTTTGTTTATTATTTTAATATTTTTTTCTTGGTTTTGATAGTAATACATTCTAATCAGTAATTTTACATGCAGATTAATGTATGTATAGACATGTTGTGTGTGTGTGTGTGTGTGTGTGCTCTTGTTTTTGTGTCATATCAGGACACATCTCTGTATAATGACATGGGTATGACACAGGTATTACAAGGAGAGGGTGACTTATGAGGACATAACCCATGTCCCCATTTTTCAAAACACTTATAAATCATACAGAATGAGTTTTTTTGAGAAAGTAAAAATGCACAAAGTTTCCTGTGAGGGTTAGGGTTAGGTGTAGGGTTGGTGTAGTGCCATAGAATATATAGTTTGTACAGTATAAAAACCATTACACCTATGGGATGTCCCCACTTTTACCAAAAACAAACATGTGTGTGTGTGTGTGTGTGTGTGTGTGTGTGTGTGTGTGTGTGTGTGTGTGTGTGCGGGCGTGTTTACATGCATAGTGGGCTGGTCTGGATGAAGTCCAGGACTGATTTTTTGTCCCAGTCCAGCCCTGGTTTTGTGTCAAAATCTGGCAACCATAAAGATACGCAATTAAAAAACACCCACATAAAACATTACACTTTTTTTTTTTACTATATGCTAAATGCCTTAATATATGGGTTACCTTATGAAACAATGTATTATAAAATTCCTTATAAATAAGTATATAATTAATAAATAAAATTCCTTGTCTGCTGGATTATTACTTTAGTCAATTTAACAGTAATATAAGGATTACTGTAATTATTTACCCACTCTATTGTTTTTCGCAAAGAATAGCATAAATTGACAGTAACTGTCCTTTAAATAGTTTCTACAGTAAGACAAAGCTGGAAATACAGCAGTAATACTGCAAAAGTTATAAAATTGACAGCAACTTACTGTTTCTACAGTAAGCTTTCTCTGATAATACAGCAATAATACTGTGAAAACAACAGAAATAATTTACAGTGTATTTAATAAAAACATTAAAACAAGCAGGGCTGTAAAATAAAACAATAAAAAAAAGGCACGCCAGATCTACACCGGACACAAGTGTAACGATCCAACAAAATACAGCAGAACCCAGTGATGGATACACTGGACACGATCCCCATCAGTGAACTGATGCTCGTTCTGTTCATGATGAAATGTTCTGACACTGTGTTCAGATGATTTGACACTGTAGTGTGATGTCATCAAGTTTAGACACACTTTTCGCTGTGGGACACAGATGACAACTCTGGCGTCCGGTGTAGACACAGACAGTGACTGCTCTATTTACAAATAAGTTCTATAAGAAAAAAAAAACCTAAACCAGTGGCATAACAAGATGGAAATATAAACTAGAAAATATATTAACAGGTCCTCTGTCCATGACACTGACTCACTGCTGAGCTGCCAGTTTTAATCTGAACAGCTCTTAAAGCTGAGTGGATGGTTAGATGCATGATGGGCTAGTATTAAATTAATCATCTTTTTGCAGTTATAAATTTGACTGCTAAATGAATGATAAAGAACTATATTAAAACTTGTTTTGTAAAATTTCTTCGTCATTTGAATATTGATTTAAAAATCATAATCATAAATCTTATTTTTTTTTTTATAAAAAAAAAAAAACTGGGATTTTTTTAGGCCATATATGATATTACCCTACTTTAAAAGCAAGTAAAGAAGGTTCCCTTTAAAATTACTTTAGTTGTCAATTACTAAAGCTTTTTTTTTTACATCGTGTGAATGTTGTTGATTATAATGAGAGAACTTGCGTTTAATCGTGAGGACGTTTTATTAATTCTTTAGAGTTTCAAAGATTTAATCATGCCGGTTTAATTTTATTCGTTTCTTGTTTTAGGCAAATTAGGCCTAAATAATGGGAACGAAATTATACACTGCTTCACATTTAAACATGCAACAATTTCTTAATCAGTTTACAGACAAATGTCTTTTTCCCAATAAGTTATGTCAAAATAAAGGACAGGTAACGAATAACAAAAATGCATGTTGTTTTATTAAAGGAAAAAATATATTTATATTTAAAATATAAATTAAAATATAGGCATTAAATATTAAAATATTGGCATTTTGCAAATTAATCCATGTAGCCTACCCCCCCCCCCCCCCCCTAAAATAGGCTACCACTTTTAATGCTCGGATGCAAAGTAAACCACAATTTCTTTTGAATAATATAACGCATAATTAATATAATATAAATAAAACTGCACACCTTTTAAATGTGTCAAATCTAAAATATGCTTAGCTTAGAAAATATAATCACAGGTTCAGGCACAGGCTTGACATTTATCCTGCTTGAATTCGTTCTAAGAAATGCACATAACTTCATAAATACCAAACTTTCATCTGTGAATATTAAATATTAAATATTTAAACTATAGTGTTTTTCTTTCATTTTCCGTGACTGAAGCAGTCAAATGTAACACATCAGTGAGGCAAAACTGACGTCTATTTGTGAAAATGTGCTGTGATGCGCTTGTTTGATAACTTGTGGTTAAAACGCCACTCAGCGGTGTCCTGCAAATGCACTTTAAAGACACCACGGCGGCGGTACCTGAGGCAGTAAAAAAGGCGTTTTCGATGTCTACTTAGTGTACACATGACAATGTAGGTGAGAAGTGAGGGCGAAGCGAGAGACCTCTCATTCCAAGTCACTGGTCTTTATACTCTGGTGAGTTAATTAAGGATTGAATACATCTGTTGCCCAACTAACATCTTCACTGTGTAGCA
The DNA here is from genome assembly GCF_023724105.1 of Carassius gibelio. Lineage (NCBI taxonomy): Eukaryota > Metazoa > Chordata > Actinopteri > Cypriniformes > Cyprinidae > Carassius > Carassius gibelio. The sequence goes on along the minus strand of NC_068399.1, from coordinate 968,828 downwards.
GAGCCAGCAGGGGGTAAGCAGGCAAGCGTACCACCTCGCCCACAAAAGTATTCCTCTAAGGAATGCAAAAAAATACAAATAATTTGAAATTTCACCGTTGATCCCATTCCACTTGGTGATTCCTGCTTCCTGAGCCGTAGGAGAGAGGATAGAAAGGGAGGAAAGAAGGGAAAAGGCAAGACAAAATTTATAATCTCACGCTCGGGATAAGTGATGCCCACAGAATAAGATAGGTTTCATAGACAAGCTTTTGGGGCAGACCTGACTTGTTGAAAAGAGATGATCTTCATCCCTCCTGGGGTGGCGCCACTCTTCTCTCTAGAAATATGGCAAATAGTCTTAGTGTTTATACTTGACTAACTGGGGCCCAGGTCAGGAAGCAGACAGACTGGCTAAACCGACCGTCTGCTAGCTGCCTCACGTCACAGAGGTCAGTTAATTCTCAGCACATAGAGACTCTTTCACCTAGATATCACACTATAGAGACTGTGTCTGTTCCCCAAACTAGAAAATACAAAAAACGTCCAAACCAAGTTAAGGTTAACAATTTAATTGAGGTTCAACAAATAAAATACAGATGCAATATGGATAAACAAATGATAAAGATTGGCTTATTGAATATCAGATCCATTTCTACGAAAACACTTTTTGTAAATAATATAATCACTAATCATAATATAGATGTGCTCTGTTTGACAGAAACCTGGCTAAAACCTGATGATTACTGTGGCGAGTGGGGCGGGGCCGAGAGGCGTGGGAACGAGGAGTGAGGCCAGGTGTAGTGATTGGAGATGAGCTACACCTGCGCCCCACCGCCAGTATCGAGTCCCACGTAGGAGATGGAAGGATATAAAACTGGAGTGACGACCGTGAAGGACGAGAGAGGACCAGGCCTGGGATATTATTTTATGTTTTGGCTTTTATTTGTGCGCGTCAGTCGCCGTGAGGGGCTGACGCGCTGTTTTGTTTATTTTTGAATTATTAAAGTATTTTGATTGTGCGCCGGTTCCCGCCTCCTTCTTCCCGATGAATAGGAAGTTTCTATCGTTACAATTACATTATTTTAAATGAGTCCGGCCCCCAAGATTATTGTTATAAACATGAGCCGCATCTAAAAGGCAAAGGGGGAGGTGTTGCTTCAATTTATAACAACGTTTTCAGGATTTCTCAGAGGGCAGGCTTCAAGTATAACTCGTTTGAAGTAATGGTGCTTCATATAACATTATCCAGAGAAACAAATGTTAATGATAAATCCCTTATGATGTTTGTAATGGCTACCTTATACAGGCCACCAGGCCACCATACAGACTTTATTAAAGAGTTTGGTGATTTTACATCCGAGTTAGTTCTGGCTGCAGATAAAGTTTTAATAGTTGGTGATTTTAATATCCATGTTGATAATGAAAAAGATGCACTGGGATCAGCATTTATAGACATTCTGAACTCTATTGGTGTTAGACAAGATTCAAGATTTTTATTCGTCACATACAAAATTATATACAGCATATATAACCAGCAGTGAAATGTTTCAGGACCCACTCATTGTTGAAATCATACTCTAGATTTAATACTGTCACATGGAATTGATGTTGATAGTGTTAAAATTATGCAGGCAAGTGATGATATCTCAGATCATTATTTAGTTTTGTGCAAACTTCATAAAGCCAAAATTGTAAATTCTACTTCTTGTTACAAGTATGGTAGAACCATCACCATCACCTGATTTATCCAAATTCCTTAGCATATCCAAAACCTCAGAACAACTTGATGATGTAACAGAAACTATGGACTCTCTCTTTTCTAGCACTTTAAATACAGTTGCTCCTTTACGTTCAAGGAAGGTTAAGGAAAACAGTTTGACACCATGGTATAATGAGCATACTCGCACCCTAAAGAGAGCAGCCCGAAAAATGGAGTGCAGCTGGAGGAAAACAAAACTATAGGTATTTCGTATTGCTTAGCGGGAAAGTAACCTATCCTACAGAAAAGCATTTAAAACTGCTAAGTTTGATTACTTTTTTTCTCTTTTAGAAGAAAACAAACATAACCCCAGGTATTTATTCAATACAGAGGCTAAATTAACGAAAAATAAAGCCTCAAATAAAGCCTCAACAAGTGTTCCCATTTCCCAACACCACAGCAGTAATGACTTTATGAACTACTTTACTTCTAAAATCAATACTGTTAGAGATAAAATTGCAACCATTCAGCCGTCAGCTACCGTATCACATCAGACAGTGCACTATAGACCCCCTGAGGAACAGTTCCACTCATTCTCTACTATAGGAGAGGAAGAATTGTATAAACTTGTTAAATCATCTAAACCAACAACATGTATGTTAGACCCTATACCATCTAAGCTCCTAAAAGAGGTGCTTCCAGAAGTCATAGATCCTCTTCTGACTATTATTAATTCCTCATTGTCATTAGGATATGTACCCAAAACCTTCAAACTGGCTGTTTTTAAGCCTCTCATCAAAAAAACACAACTTGACCCAAAAGAACTAGTTAATTATTGACCAATCTCGAATCTCCCTTTTCTGTCCAAGATACTAGAAAAGGTGGTATCCTCACAATTATATTCCTTCTAAGAGAAAAATGGTATATGTGAGGATTTCCAGTCATGATTTAGACCGTATCATAGTACTGAGACTGCTCTCCTTAGAGTTACAAATGATCTGCTCTTATCATCTGATCGTGGGTGTATCTCTCTATTAGTGCTATTGGATCTTAGTGCTGCATTTGACACAATTGACCATGACATTCTTTTGCATAGACTTGAATGAATGAAGTGAATGAAGATGTATCATATCGATCACAAGTGCAGTATGGAGTACCTCAAGGCTCAGTACTAGGGACGCTACTCTTCACGCTTTATATGTTACCCTTAGGAGATATCATCAGGAAACATGGTGTTAGCTTTCACTGTTATGCTGATGATACACAGCTCTATATTTCTTCGTGGCCTGGTGAAACACACAAATTTGAAAAACGAATGGAATGCATAGTCGATATAAAAAACTAGATGACGATTAATTTCTTACTGCTAAGTTCTGAAAAAACAGAGGTGTTACTTATAGGACCTAAAAACTCTGCTTGTAATAACCTAGAACACTGTCTAAGACTTGATGGCTGCTCTGTCAATTCTTCGTCATCAGTTAGGAACCTAGGTGTGCTATTTGATCGCAATCTTTCCTTAGAAAGCCACGTTTCTAGCATTTGTAAAACTGCATTTTTCCATCTCAAAAATATATATAAATTACGGCCTATGCTCTCAATGTCAAATGCAGAAATGTTAATCCATGCATTTATGACCTCAAGGTTAGATTATTGTAATGCTTTATTGGGTGGTTGTTCTGCACGCTTAGTAAACAAACTACAGCTAGTCCAAAATGCAGCAGCAAGAGTTCTTACTAGAACCAGGAAGTATGACCATATTAGCCCTGTCCTGTCCACACTGCACTGGCTCCCTATCAAACATCGTATAGATTTTAAAATATTGCTTATTACTTATAAAGCCCTGAATGGTTTACCTCCTCAGTATTTGAATAAGCTCCTTTTACATTATAATCCTCTACGTCCGCTACGTTCTCAAAATTTAGGCAATTTGATAATACCTAGAATATCAAAATCAACTGCGGGCAGCAGATCCTTTTCCTATTTGGCGCCTAAACTCTGGAATAACCTACCTAACATTGTTCGGGAGGCAGACACACTCTTGCAGTTTAAATCTAGATTAAAGACCCATCTCTTTAACCTGGCATACACATAACATACTAATATGCTTTTAATATCCAAATCCGTAAAAGGATTTTTAGGCTGCATTAATTAGGTAAACCGGAACCGGAAACACTTCCCATAACACCCGATGTACTTGCTACATCATTAGAAGAATGGCATCTACGCTAATATTAGTCTGTTTCTCTCTTGTTCCGAGGTCACCGTAGCCACCAGATCCAGTCTGTGTCCAGATCAGAGGGTCACTGCAGTCACCCGGATCCAGTACGTATCCAGACCAGATGGTGGATCAGCACCTAGAAAGGACCTCTACATCCCTGAAAGACAGCGGAGACCAGGACAAGACCACAGGAAACAGATGATTCTTCTTCACAATCTGACTTTTTCTCCATTCTGTCACCGGTGGAGTTTCGGTTCCTTGCCGCTGTCGCCTCTGGCTTGCTTAGTTGGGGTCACTTCATCTACAGCGATGTCGTTGACTGATTGCAAATAAATGCACAGACACTATTTAACTGAACAGAGATGACATCACTGAATTCAATGATGAACTGCCTTTAACTATCATTTTGCATTATTGAGACACTGTTTTCCTAATGAATGTTGTTCAGTTGCTTTGACGCAATGTATTTTGTTTAAAGCGCTATATAAAATAAAGGTGACAAGTACAAAGGATGCAAAGTTAGGGGAAAACCCACGATAATACCCGGTCATTCCCAGAAACCCGACATAATTCCTTGTGATTCGAAGGCACTGGAAAAGCACAAATTGACTTAATCTTAGCTTCAATGGGGCGGACATGTCCATTTCCTACTATTTTACCCAAATAGGTTACTGTAGTATCCCAAATTCACATTTTGACAAATGTAAAGTTAAAGAGGCCACAGTCAAATGAACAAATAACTTCCTTATTTGGGCTAGGTGATCTGACCAAGATGAACTGTACAAAACCACATCATCGAAATAAGCCTCACAGTCAGAAAATCCAGACAACACCTTGTTTATAAGGTGCTGGAAAGTAGCTGGAGCATTTCAAATGCCAAACTGCACACCACGATATTGGAGAAAGTCATCAGGTGTCACGAAAGCAGACAGTTCCCTTGCCTTGTCAACGGAACCTGCCAGTACCCTTTTAAGAGATCAAATTTACTCACAAATTTTGCAGACCCCACTCTATCCACACAATCATCTATGCGGGGTAAAGGATAGCAGTCAGGCTTAGTGGCAAACCTGTACTCATTTGCGTCGTTCTGGGGTTTTAAAAAAGATAATTCTGTCCAGAAAGGCATTTGAAGGACCTGCAAAACAGGCTTGAAAAGGGTTACTTACAAGTCAAACAAAGCTAACACTTGGTCTCCAACCTCAAATTTCTGAACCACTGCTCATTTGTTAAACAACCCTATTCATCTTACACTGTGACTTCCCCAGTTTTCTCTGAGCAATTGTTCGAGCCTCATAAAGCCGATATTGAAAACCACTCACAAAATCCAACAGATTTTGGAGGGTTCAGAAGGGATCCAGTTGTCAGCTGAAACTGCAGTAGGACCACAAACTTCATGACCAAATACCAAGTCATTTCGACTAAATCCAATGTTCTCTTGAGTAACCTCTCAAACTCCCATAAGCAACCAAGACAGCCCCTCCTCCCAATCAGACCCAAGCTCCACACTGTATGACCATTACAAGAATTTCAGGGTCTGATGAAATCTCTCGAAGGGCCCCTCGATTCTGAGGATGGTATGCACTGGAAAAATTATGTCTGATTTTCAACTGTCGCAAAGGCTTAGCAAGCTGACGGCTCATAAAATTAGAGCCCTGGTCAGACTGGATGACTCTAGGAATGCCAAATGTTGACATAAAGGCAATTAAAGCTTTGAGAATGAATTTTGTATTGATGGACCCAACAGGTTTTACAGCTGGAGACCGGGTAGATAGACACATAACTGTGAGTAGATGTAAAAGACCAGATTTGATCTAGGTAAAGGATCTACGCAATCAGTTAGCAAATACACAAATTATCCTCAAAAAATAAAAGATCCTCTGATACTTCTTTCTCCCGAAAGAAAGAATCTTCAGAAGATAAATCAGATGATTCAGAAATAGTGTTATCTGCCAAGGTCATACTAGTGGTTCTTTAACTGTCCCTCCATCAATCTGATTTGATGAAACAAAACTACACCCATCTACATCATCCTCAGAATGAACGAGTAACGGTTTCTCCAAGCTTACCTCACTGTTAGGATGTAGATAAAGTTCACCTTCATACAGTCGGTCAGCTTCAAGTTGTTTTCCTCTGGCTCGAGTGACAGCACAAGAAGGAAACACATGGGGAAATCTCTTCCCACATTCATCAGAAACGTCTGCAGACACAGGTGTGGAAACTTCAACAGTAGATGGTACAGATTTTGATGTTCCCCCAGACATTTCCCTGAGCAAGATCGTTCCCCAGGATAAAATAAACCCCTGGCACTGGAAGGGAAGACCGTACTCCAACAATTACATCACCAGTCACAAGATCAGAGGTAAGATGTACTTTGTGTAAGGGAACTTTTAAGGTCATTTCTATCCCCCTAATTAACACATCCTTCCCGGTCGCAGTCTGACCGGAGAGTGGAAGAACTCCCACTAGCAGAAATTATTGAGAAGCTTCAGTGTCTCACAGAATCTTCAAAGAAACTTTTTCTTCTTGTCCTGGCAAAGACACACTACCATTAGTAATAAATGGAGCATACTCTGTATAATTATCTCCAACATCTACCTGATGTGAGATCCCGTTCCTAATCTCAGAATTCTGTTGGTGAACATGAACCTCCAGCGGTTCAAGTCCAACCAATCCAACTGGCTTAGCAGACTTCTTTAAAGCATTACATTCAGAGATTTTATGTCCTACTTTGTAACAGTAAAAGCAGATCACTTTACCTTTCTTATCCAATTCCGAGATAAACTTCTACTCTGATCACCTAAACCTCTATCAGGAAAATAAACTATGCAATTCATCAGCCAACACTGCATCAGCTAATGTAAGAGCCTTCTGCTCATTCAAATAAGTAGACACAGACCCTGGTACACAGTTTTTAAATTCTTCTACAATAATTAACTCCCTTAACTGGTTAAAGGTTTCTACTTTCTGAGACTGACACCACCTTGTAAACGTAATCTCTTTTTCCTGAGCGAATTCAACATATGTCTGTCTTTCATGTTTTTTATAACCACCCAATCGTTGGTGATAAGCCTCCGGTATAAATTTATATGCTCTTAAAATGGCTATTTTGACTTGTTTAAAATCGAACCACTCTCTTCTTCAGAAAGAGAAGAAAACACCTCTTGAGCCTTCCCTGTCAAAACACACTGCAGAAGTAGAGTCCGGACCTCTTCTGGCCAGTTTAAAGCAACCCTTTCAAAATGGGCAAAATACTTGTCCACATCACGTTCACAAAATGGGGGAACCATCTTAATGTTTCAACCAACATCAAAAGAAGAATGCACAACCTGAACGGATTTTGAAGCTTCATCTTTTTTTACTTCCAGTTCAAGTTCAAGCTTCCTCATCTCATGCTGCCGATACGTTCACTCTCACGTGCATACTCTAACTTTTTCAGCTCAAATTGTGTACGCTCATGCTCCTGTTCAAGCTCTAATTTTTTTTAACTGAAGAGGTTTTTCCCATTCATCTTCTAATGTTTAAGTACCTTCAAATGATATTCTCTCAGTTTCATATTGTGTTTTCTCTATAGACATTAAATCTCACTCAAGTGGATACACTACTCAACCAACACTAGCTTCATCTCCTACTACTAGAATTCCTTTGACTATCAACTGGCTTTTAACAGCCTTTAACAAATCCTCCTTGCACTTCTTATCATTGCTAGGCAAAATGATTGCTTGACTCTGCGATTTCTAAAAGTCGTTCTTTGGTGCTCCTATCTAGAAACTTCTCAGAAAGTACTACATTCAATTCCTGAATGGAAGTCATCTTGAACTAGTTTAATACAAAATAAAGATTAGTTAATAAGTTGACCACAATAAATCCAAATAATTCTGATAATAAAAACTTCCAAAACCAATGTCAGAAAACAGCCTCAGCACAAATGATTATTCAATTATACTCATATTGACATTTAATACCTCGCTCAATCCACTATAACACTAGAAACATCATATTGATCAAGTGAATTAATAAGCCCAAGACATAAATCCTGCTTTTATTACTCAAATTATTCACACAGACCTTAACGTCACTGCAACAATTTCAGTGTTATAACGAGGATGAAAATGAATGCACAGTTTTAATAGGAATATTAATTCTGTATAGCCACTCAATACAGTGCTAATTTACTTCAGTAAACAATTGGTCATTCTTATTAGGTTACAACAGCTGTTTCAAATTTATTTGCTTCATCGATCAGCTCTATTGTCCCCAACAGAAGATTGTAATGTAAACTAATTCAATTTTATATTTTAACCGATCTACACAATCATCTAATTAGTTACTATATAAACTGGCAACTTAAACCACACACGAAAACATGCTCTCTTTGTAATAAAATTAAACAAATGAGGGAGAAAAATAAAGTACTCACCAGGATTTCAATCAGCTTTACATCTCCGATATACCTGCCTGTTGAAAATATATCCTAGCTAGTCTTCAAAGGACTGCCGGGCTCGAGGCGTCTTGAAACGCTGAACCTCGTAACAACCGTACTCCAAATGAGTTCAGCTGCGCGAGAAGCGTACCCCCCACACAGGATTTCCTTCAGAAAACTCCCAAATAAAATACAAAACAAAAACAACAAACAGTGTTCCGATGGAAGGATCGTTCACAAGCAGCCCAGCTGAAACACTCTACTAACCAGAGTGAAAACCGACCCTTACAGAAATCCTGAAGAGAATAAAAATACTCCCTCAGAAAATGCTCAAATCTCGAACGAGGCCCCATTTTTATGTTACGGCTGGCTTGTAGACCACAACATAAAAGAGGCAGACAACAAATTCTTTAACAAAAAAGCAATTTATTATCAAACCAAGCAAACAATTATTAAACAATCGAAAGAAACCGACGTCTAGGGGAACAATAGGACACTCTCCAGCCGGCACATGACTGATCTTCAACATTGAAATATGGTTGAAATAAGGTTGAAATAAGGTCAGTTGTGGTTTCAAAGTTTAAAGCTGAATGGCACATCAACCTTCAACGTTGAAATATGGTTTAAATAATGACGGTTGTTTTTTCAATGTTGAAACAACGTTGATTTAAAATTTAAAGATGAAAGACACATCAACCTCCAACGTTGAAATATGGTTAAAATAAGGTCAGCTGTTCTAACTTTCAAACCACGTTGAAAATTTTTAATGCTAAAATTGTTGAAAAAGGTTAATAAACTTTTCAATTATTTATATAAAATTATTTTTATTATTTTTATAGCATTTTACAATATTTTAATCATGATACCTATCCTAAAATGTAAAGGTATATGTTATCATCATTAGCAACAATAAAACTAAATACATTTCACTGCTTTATCACTCTGAAACAATTCCTATTGGTAGTTTTATTTTATTACTTTGATCATGATTGGTTAATCTGGCTGTCATTCAGGAAACTGGACAATGAGCGAATATGATCATGTCAATGTCAATGGAGAACAAAAACTGTAATGTGCACACAAGAAGGGTCAGATGTGTTCTGCGAGGTCCTGCAAACATACTGGCAAAATGAGGTAAGAAAATCACTATCTTTATTATCTTTTAAAAATAGTAAAGTATAACGTTACCAGAGTTTACCAATGGGTAACTTAAAGGACCTGTAACCTGCAGAAGATTAATAAATGCCTGTGTGTGTATTTTTGTACTGCTTTATCACAGATACTCAAGTTAGATGCTCATCTGTTGTTGTGTTGCTGGTAAATTATGTGTTAATATCTGTCTTTTAGAGATTTTTCCACATTTTCCTGATATGAATCCCATGCATTAGGTGTGTTATATATATTTTATATGTTTTTATTCTTATAATAGTATCAAAGTGTTTTCTGAAACATATAATTGCAAATGTCGGTACAATTTAAATGAATTTAAAAATGCATTAGGATTGTTTAAAGCAGTGGTCCTGAGTTTCAGGCCTGCTCTAGTGGTTACACGGGGAATCACTAAATTAAAGGGGTGGTAAAACACGGTTTTTCGAAGGCTTGATTGTGTTTGTGGGGTGCACTGTAACATATGTTTATGCTTCGTTTTTTAAATAAATGCATTATTTTTCATATATTTTACCTTTACTCTACACTGCTCTGTCCCTCCTTGTAAAATGGTCTGATGGTTTCCGGGTTCTATGAAGCCAGTCCCACAAAAATAGCAATGGGCTCAGATTGGTTAGCTGCCCCAGTGTGTTGTGATTCGCTAACTGACTAGCGAATCACAACACACTGGGTGTGTTTTTCGGTAACGTCATGCCCCTTACCTTTACCAGTAGTCTGTGCTTTGGGGGTATTAGAAACAATGGCGTCAATAAAACCATACCAATTTGAGCCCGAATCGGACCCAGAAAATTTTGATGAAGATGATCGAGCATTTCCTTTTCAAGAACGGCTGTTAAATGACGTTTCAGAATGTTATGTTTTTTATTGTTGTGATCTAATACTTTTTTAGATACACTGTTATTTAATTGTACTAATTATAATAGTTGATGTTGAATTTATAACAATAATAAGTGTTTGTCTATTAACAAACGTATTCAAGAACCTTTTTTATTTAAAAAATATATATATTTTAGTAGGTGTACATGTAATAACTGTGCAAAAATGCCAACTGAAGAGGAAAACATCTGCTGCAAAGAAATACAGAAGGTAGTGTAATAAGCTAGTACCAAAATTATGCATAACGTGTTAATAGTTCTGTATAATCCTTTTTTCATATTTAAAAGATGAACATAGGTTAATTGTACAGTATGTTCTCATTGTCTTACATTACTGTTTAGGTTGTAAAACGAATGATGGAGGTTCCAGACCCTCCTAAATGTATGGTTGAGCATCCAGGTTTTGAACCAAACTGCTTAAATCCGTATACTTTGCAAAATATCAATAATATTTACAGAGCCGACTATGGACCAGTGAGACGCAGAAATCAGGAGGAGTAAGTATTAATTAAATTTAATGAAATTATGTTGTGTAAAATAATATAAATAAAAAAACAATAGATACTATATAATATATATATATATATATTCACACAAGACATGTTATTCAAAGACAAAAATTAAATCAAAATATCAATTTTTATCAAACATATTTTCACATCACATATACATGTTTCCAATATACCACTGGTTTTATACACAATATTGAGGTTTTCTGTTCCTGCCATAGGCGCTTCCGTTATCTGGCCTATCGCAGCTTTGTCAGCTGGTGCTGGGGCTACCTAGGACGTAGTGTGAGGGTTGTCATCCCCTCATGTGTTGTTAACCGGATCCGCCTACAGTTTCCTGATCCAGCGGGACAGTATGTTGGGTTCCGGCCACCCCTCGACTGAATCGTGACACACGCTGGGCAATCACCTCTTCTTTGGAAGGTTTTTCATACTGTGATGACAGAGGAGGTGGAATGGGGATTGCATGCAGCTCTTCCGCATATGGCTTGGGGTCCACAAAGACTTTATGTAACAGAAGGCTCATAAGTCATCGACATAGTCTGTAAAAAACAGAATACTGAGTCCCTCTATGGGTTTATATAATTACTGATAAATAATCTACCTTTGTTTTATAATTAACCTTTGTGTAATATTTATAAATATTTTTTGTAAGCTTATATTTATTTTATTATAGCTTTTTTTAATATTATTGTTAATAAAACATTTTACAACTTACTGTATGTTGGTTCTATTTTCACTGGCTTTGCTGTGCATTCCCCTTTTTTGGACTTTGGAAAAACAAACTTATACACAGCCTGTCCTTCAGTTGTTGTTGCCGGCTCACGGTTAGCATTTTCATTATAGTGCATTGCTGCAAGATACAGCCTGCAATCAGTGGACAATCCATAACATATGAAAAGATTAGTAGACTGTGTTGTGACAAATAAACAAACAATTCAGAATAAGAGACAAATGTTCAATCAATGATTATAATGGTTTCTTTCTTGCAAGAAAGGCTCACAGTCGCACAGTCAGTCAAGAGAATGTGAGAGTGCTCGCCAAGATGGGAGGCTCTCAATCTCTTTATATCTCTGCTACTCATAACATAGATAACATAGGGCCACAGGCAAGGCTCCTAACCTATTTTACCTGTTTCTTCCTTATTAGGAAAGAACATTATTTATTATAGGGAAAGATTATTAATATTAATAAAATAATGAATAAAAAAACATTTCCATAACAATTGTTAGAAACAATGTTTATAAATATTACTGAACATGTCAAAGATTATTACCTGCACAACATTCCTATGAAAGGGAAAATCACGTTCTTTGGGGCAAAACGCAAAATCAGACTGTGGAAAGCCTCCAGTGATGACATCTGAAAGTTGTGGCTGAGCTTTTCTATATCCTTGAGAACTCTCTTGTTGTATAATAGCTTTTCCACTTTATGGAGCGCTATTGATCCTGTAGCCAAACAGATCAAATATGAAGAAAATCTCAAAATTTTACTGTCATTCTATTGTCATTTGTCTCTCTATACAGTCATACCTGGTTGGAACCATTTTTTTGGATCCCTGGAAACTTTGTCAGGGTGTTCACACTTGGGGAAGAGGTGGTTCTCATGAACATGTACATTTTGTATGTGGTTCTGCAGTGAATTCCACTTCGCCACCTTTTCTGGCCCAGACTCAGAGGAAATCGCACTCCAGTAAACATGGTTTTTGATGCTGTGCAACCATTTTTTCAGCACCTCACAGTCCTTCATCTTTGAAAGTTTGTCAAGTTTCTTAGATAAACCTGTACAAAGTAAAAGCTTGGTTTTACAATCATTATTTCAAGAAAATCAAATTACCCCAAAAATATAAATGTACAAGTTAGGTTTAACAATTAACTGAATAAGTATCAATTAATAATACAAAGATAAATAATTACCTTTCTCAAAGTGCCACACGTCATAGAACTGAGTGATATTGCGGTCCCTCAGGTACTTCTGAATCTGCGGATGGCGATCGGTGACGATGTAGTCAACAGCTAAACCATGAGACTCCAGCTTATCGAGACAACGCTTCAATCCCTCCTTTTCCATATGATAACTGCCACCAACCTCATTGCTCTGTTGTTGGGTACACAACATTTCAAATGTACAAACAGAGTAGAGTATAAACAATAACAGATAAAAGAAAATGTAACACTTTTTTAAATGCTTAATTACTAACCTGAACTAGTTGAAGATCCAGAATTTTGTTGGTTTCCATGTGCATAATGGTGTAGCTGCCAAATTTTGCTGAGTGTCCTATTGTAAACATCATAATCAGATATAGAACATTACTGAGAACATCAGTATCATAATATTTTAGGAGAACTCAAAGACTATAAAATAAACGGTGTGATTTTTTAAAATATACTCTAAACGTACCTGGCGTGTCAGCACGCATATCTCCAGCCACAGCAACATTTCCTCCCTCTTGCAGCGGTCTTATAAGATTCAGTTGATCTTGGTTCCACTTGTGTATTATGGTAGGCTCAATGAAATTCCTGACATGAATCCTAAAAGTTACCAAATGCATCATCTGGAGCTTCATGGCTTTGAAAATCTATTAACATAGAAATCATACAGTACATACATACTGAAACAACACTTTATTTTTTGTGTGAATTTTATTGTAAATTGTAATACCTTCTCTAGTTGTTTAAAAGATCGACCGGTAAAATACGTTGCAGCAGCCAATAGCAGGTTTCCAAGTGGGGTACTCCCAACAATGGGCTGGCTCTGCCACTGTCTGTAGTAGTTACACTTTTCACAAATTTGGGTGAATGCAACAAAAGTCCCCCTTCGTCTGCTCTGGACAACACACTTTGTCTTACAAATTGGACAGGAAACAAACAGCTCTCGAAGACAGCTTTCAAAAACAATGTATTTGTTATCGCTGTGGTCGGGCTGTGGATCTATCCTAAGGCAATATAAAAAGAATAAATATTAGGAAGTTGCTTTCATGTTTTATATATATTTTTAAACACAAATGTATTGGTAAAAAAAGTGTGTAAATATGTATTTATATCTTACGGCAATTCTGATTCTTCAGTGACAACAGAATCTGGGTTATATGTGGAATCAGTGGGTTCGACATTTAATTCTGACTCTTCTTCCTCATCTAACACCAGACGAGGTCTCTTACTGGGCCTGAAGACTGAGCCCCTTACTGGTGTTGAAGACAGCTGCACATCAGGAAACATGTCAGTTGTTTGGGTGCCCACATCATGACCATAATATGTTGCCTGAATGCCTACAAAAAAAAAGTAAAAAATACAATTACTCATAACCGTCGGTCATGCTATTACAATTTATTTTTACAGTGAGAAACATAAGCCACTTTCTAATACACATAAGTTTCAGTAGCCGGTATAACAATTATAATAAAAAAAGACAATATGTACTAGAACTGCATATGATAAAGTAACACAAACACATTTAATGTCTGTATTTCATACCTTTGCTCCTTAAGTGGAAACTGCTCAATGTACCCATTGAAAGTTGTGTGCCCACTGATCGCATCTTCGGCTTTATCTCTGTGGCTACAGTTTCGATCTCTATAGGGTCTGACTGACATCCAACTTCATGAAGTGTAGATGTAGTGGAGAGCTCTTGGGAACTCGCAGCCTGCTGAGATGTTGTCTGTAAGAAATAATGACAATATGTAATCAATTATCAAATTACAGCTTAAAACATACATTTGACATGTAAAAATAGTAGGAAAAAATTACTGGATAATAATCATTGGACCACAAAAAATAAGCTTCATAAGCAAGATTTTCATATAATTGTTCTGATGTATTGTATTAGTCCTCAAAGGGATTTTTTTAATTAAACAGTGAAGATCTATAGTAATCGGTACTGAATGGAATCATTACTTTTGTATTTTTAGAACGCTTCTAACCAAATATCTGTCGCTATAACGATTAACCAAAAACATTGGCTTTACTATAGTAGCCAAATCAAACACAGAACCATGTTTAGCATGCCTGCAGATAAACAAACATGTAGATAAACAATACATAAACGCTCTAATCAAAGAATAATATACACTAATTCCAAGTTCGCTGTTGAGATTAAGAAAAAAAGTTTGTAACGTTAGGTGTTTGTCGAATGTATGAATGAGCATTTAACAAACTGGTTTGCAGAGCCAAACATCGTTATTTGTTCACTTCCTTGATACAACGTACAATTAGCAATACAGTCAATAGCAATACAAACCAATACAGTAAAACACATCGACGAAAAATAAGTCATACTTACAGCTTGTGGCCCGTAAACAGCTTCTGTTTTTAAAGTTGGAACTGCTCCATCTTTCAGGACAAGCCGTTGGGCGAATCCTGCATTGAACTCGCGAAGATTGTGGAAGCTTTCCTCCGTAAAATGTGCAGCACAGAGAGCGAGATTTGGGTAATAATTTTGAGGGACCGAGTTAAAAATAAATTTTAACCATTGATCCCTAACTTCCCCGTCCCTAGGAAGGCTGAACAAAGTGGACCTGCAATCCGGATGAAAATAACAGCGTTTCGTCGGCATCGCGGCAAAGACACTCCAGCATACAACAACTCTTCTCAATCTCCACAGCAATATAAAATGGCCTCGCCCCCCACCTAATCTATTATTCTCGGAGGAGGGGTTTATGTAAATATTGGGCTTAGTGACGTCAGCAACCCTGAAGGAATGTCGTGTAGTCCCTACCGGCCGTTTGCTGTAGTCCTTAGAAATGGATTTCTTTAAAAGCAAATATCTCCCTTTGCTTAAAACTTTGAACGTTGTAACTTTGCAGATGTTGTTTATGCTCAAACAGGAAAATTACACACTAGCTAAAGTTAGAAAAGTGAAATCGTGTTTTTTTTTTTTTTTTTACATTTAAGTACAGTACAGTTATCTTATTTTGTTATAACACATTTTAATTTAAACTTTAAGTCTTTCATTTACCTGTATGTAAGCACAGGGCAGTGTTAATGTTCAAACGGTGTATTTACAATGTTGAAGTGGCTGACAACAATAAATATTAGGAATAAAACTGCCTCATTTTTGAACTGTACAGCTGTAGCTGAATAATTTGGTCTACTACAATGTTGAAATTTAATGTTGGTCATTATGGTGGATCTTAGAGAGACAAATATCTTCTAAAGTGGTTGGTATAAAAAGGTTGAGAACTACTGGTTTAAAGAAATGCTATAAATGAAATCCTGCTTTTTAAGAACTTTTCAGTAAACCATTTCTTCTTTCCCCTTGTAGAGTCATCAAGGATCCAGTTTATTCTTGAAACATTGAGATTCATTGACCTTTTGTAATAGGTTTTGATTGTACTTAGTTTAATAAAAATGTTATGTTATGTAACTGTAATGTTAGTGTTCTGATTAAAACTGTAACTGGGGGCTCTGAAAACACTGCTTGTGAATAATTTGTGAATTGTAAACTTTCATCTGAATACATTCCATAAGTGTTTAATGAATAGTGTTGTCCACTTTGTTTCCAACCCCCCGTTATTGAACTGTAAAGTAAAAATATTGTGTGATTTATTTTGAATTCAGTTTTCAGTTTAATGTATTTTACTATATCAAAGTTGATATTTTATGATGATTTATTTTTGGTGTTTTTGTTTATACAGAACAGTATAGAAAGTGAACAAGTGGGAGAGAGTGGAGGGGATGGTGTCAGAACGGACCTGAAGCGGGGACTCTTTCAAGGATCACCCAAAGCACAACAACACTATATGCACGAGGCTGCTGGTTCTAACATTTTAGAGTCTCCTCCGGTAGAAATCACATTCTGCATTCCACACGGTTTAAAAAGACACAGTCTTTAAAAAACACGTTTTTGATCAAAAATACAGAAAAAAAGTGTAATATTGTGATATATTATTACAACTTAAAATAATAGTTTTCTATTTGAATATACCACAGATTTTAGTTTTAAACAACTACATTCTCGCCTGAAATACTTTAAAAATTATATTTCATGACACAATAACAGTAATATTTTGAAAATGATCCGATTAAATGGTGGTTGAACTCAACCAATGCTGCATGAACTAAACCAATCAGGATGTTTAGTGCCGAAGCCCCGCCCCCGAAAGTTCCAGAACTTTGAAGAAGTACTACCTCGCCAGCAGGGACTGAGGGGCATTTTTTTTACCCGGAACTTTATTTAGTTCCTGGTTCCTGTGGTGGAAACACACCGATTACCGGCCCAAAGTCCCTAGTTCCTGGGTAAAGTTCCTGTGTTGGAAACGCGCCATTAGACACCCATAAAGCTTCACAGTAGAGAGGATAAAGTATACCATGTGTCAAAAATTTGATTGATGAGGGTCATAAAAGCCATCTGTTCTGGACACCTGTTTGTACCCCCCACCCCTCCCCTCCCTGTACACCCCGGTGACCTAGATATGAACTTACGACCCTAAGAAGGAATTTCTGTGAGGGAGGGTGAAAATGTGTTGGGGGTCTATGTGCTTTTTTTTTTTTTAAACAGTGGAAAGGGATGAAATCATGAAAATGGTATAAGGGAAGTTTTTATTAAGGTTTTAAGTACACAGTGCATTTCAAGAAAAAAGGTTATAACACAAACAAAATGGGGACGATGTAATGATTGTTTTCGTAGTTGGAAAAGTGTAAAACGTTGTTAAAGTTGTAACAAATAAAAAAGAAAAAAAAATAGGTTACTGGTTATTTATCTAAAACAACTAAACAAGTCAAAACTATCAGATGTGTTTTCGTTAAGCAACACGTGAAAAAGATGTGAGAGCTTGTAAAAATTTAAAAAGGTGTTTTGTTACCAGTTAGAAAAGAAAGCATTTAGCATTTGTACCTTACCTCAAACTAAAAAAGAAATGAATGTAAAGCGGCGATACAAACCAGAAAACTTGGCGTTTGTCACGATGTTATAAAAAGTTAAAAAGAAAAGAAAAAAATATGGTAGGCATTACGCGGATCAAAAATAAAATCCATCAGACAAGATCCTTTAAATCAAATCTATGTTGTACTTTACCACTAACTACAACTTTAAAAATCGAGAGTGTTACTGACAGAGAGTTAGACGAAAGAAAAAAAGATCTCACAGCAAAGTGTCAAGGCATCTCCGTTGAGCGATACTGACAGCGCCGCAGACACACTTAGAATGAGGCTCGGAGAATGCTCCGGAAAAAAAACCACGCCTCCGGCGCTAGAGACTGCCCCGCTGTAGGCGTGATAGCAGCGTCAAATAGATTTAAATGTTAAAATAATTAAACTAAGTATTTCTTAATAAATAGACATCAGTCCTTAATTAGTGAAAACTTTAAATCCGTTTAAACATAAGATCAATTTGTACTTTTTAAATGATGTAGCTTTAGGCGATTTTATTTACTTTTAGTCTTAAAAAATAAAAAATAAAAAATAATAATAAAAAACAGCACTGAAAAAAGCATTATTTGTTTTTAATGTATTAAGTTAATTACTCTAATCTACGACTAGTCTAAATTTAGACTATTGCCGTCGATATATCTTTTATTTTTGTCAAGCTTAATTTCTCAAGCTATGACAATTAACACACACACACACACACACACCCAGCCACCCATCCACACTTTCCTTCAGCCGAGTTTGTGTCGTGTTATCTAGTAATTAAACCAGACATATGTAGTTAAAAGCATCCCCATTTAACAATATGACAGGGAAGAAATGTCTCGTCTCAGGTCGTGCAGCGAAACGTGACCGTGTCGTGCATCTGGTGTCTGTGCGATGTCGCCTGCATATCAGTTAGACATCAGCAGGCGTAAAAACATCTAAAGGTTTTTGGGGGTTTGCAACTCGACTGTAATCTAATTAGTTTTCCCGGGGGTTCTGGTGTTGTAGCTAAATGGTGCGCTGCAGGACGGCTAAAGTTAAAAAAAATTGTATGTAATCAAGAATCAAAGGCGCAACAAATTTAAAATTTATAGCTTAGGCCTGTGATCGTGATGTTATCTGACAGTTCATTTACTGGTCAAATGGGTGTGAAATCTTTTAACAAGTCAGACCATATAGGAATATTTAGTTTAATTCGAGTTAATTTAGTTTATTTTAGTTACATTTATAATTTTTATTAACCCTAGATCTTTCAACCTCAACATAAATGTACCGAGAATGCAAACAAGTACACAAACACTCTCACACACACACACACACACACACACACACACACAAACACACACACACACACACACACACACACAAACACACACACACACACACACACACATTTTCCTTCTGCCGAGTTTGTGTCGTGTTATCTAGTAATTAAACCATACATATGTAGTTAAAAGTATCACCCATTTAACAATATGACAGGTAAGAAATATCTCGTCTCAGATTGAAACGTGACAAACTTAGTAGTGATTCTTTAAATCCTGTTTATCCACTCTTTGAGATACTTAATCATTGAAACATTTCTATAGTCACATCTTTATTTAACATTTTCTAAAATGAGATCTGGTTTATTTCTATATTAAGTGTAAGTAAGTTGTATTCTTTCGTTGTCATATCTTTTACATTTTATTAAAATAGGTTCAACTGATTCAGGAAGATCACATTTAACACAAAGTCCAGACACATGTTTTTCCTCTTATAAATAATGACTGATTAAGTGCAATGTGTCCAATTCTATGGCGAGAGCTTCCTTTCTATCCCCAAAATTCTCCTTTCATTAAATTTGATGTCTGACATTTTAATGTTTTTATCTGATCCACTACCTTCTATTCCTATATGTGCAGGTACCTATACAAAATAAATATTTGTTTTTGGTTGTATTCTGAACAAACTCTGTAAAATGAATGACAAATTGTCTTGTTGAAAATTCGCCACACTTTAAACTTGGTAGTACTGCAAATGAATCTGAACATATGACTACTTTAGGTATATTAATGTGTTCAACCCACTGAAGAGCCAAAAATATGACAATCATTTCTGTAGTATAAACAGACGGATGATTAGATGTTCTTTCAGGTATTCTATATCTACCCACTTGGAACATATGTGTCCTGTTTCAGGATCTTTAGATACATCTATGTATATGAGTTACTTTAAAACTATATGCTCTTTATTTTTCATCTAAACAAAAGTCCTTGATGTTTTATTTTATTTTAATAAGCCACTCACACTTACTTTAGTAGCCTAAATCATTGAATATTGAATATGTCTTTTATTTTGTCAATATTAACTTCTGGCACGAAATTCTACATTCATAAATGTATGTTTTTCAAAATCCTTACGTTTAGTGGCATTTAAAGAGGAATTTGTGATGTATTTGGAGACGTTAAAAGAAATGAAAAGTCTCAAAGCAAGATTTTTGTATTCTTTGGGGGATTTGGTTTTTCTTAATGTGAAAATCTGTTACTCCCCTACTTTTTCATTCTTTATCTTTTTCTTCAGTGTTGTTTTATTTATTTTACATTTATTTTGTTTTATGATGTACAGAGTGTGAACGAAAATTGAGTGTAATCTCAGACCATATTTGTAAATCTACCAGTAATGTACGCCTTTATATTTTTAATGTTTAAAGCAACGAATAAAGAAGAAAAAAACACCCACTAACACATCCCCCTAACACCTCCCTAATAACGTTGGTCACAAAGGTTTAAATGTATGTTAAAAGAGTTAAACAAAGTAACGTTTTTAATAAAAACACATAAGTTCTTATTTGATGAAAACATTCTACCTGGTTTTAATATTAGACCGATGTTTTTACTTTAAAATTAGGTTAACCTATACCATTTTATTTTCATCTCAACAAAAATTCCTTGTTGGAAAAAATTGTTGTTTTATTTCATTTTAATAAGTCACTCACACATACTTTAGTAGGCTAAATCCTTGAATACGTCTTTTATTTTGTCAGTATTAACTTCTATCATTGCTATATCGTTGCTATATCAATTAAAACATGCGTTTAGGCATACACAAATCTAACTGGAATGAAATGTTTTGGAATGTCTTTGATTTTCTTGCCAAAGAAACTTTAACAACGTTACAGGAGAGGCTAAATATTTCATCTCAAGTAGTGCGTAGAAACGCGTCTGGTGTCTGGAATCTGATGTCTTTGTGTTTACTGTTACGACCATGTCAGATAAGATTGTAAAACATCTAAAGGTTTTTGGGGTTTGCAACTCAACTGTTATCTAATTAGTTTTCCGGGGGTTCTGGTGTTGTAAATGGTGTGCTGCAGGTAACCATAAAATGTTTATGGCTTAGGCCTGTGATCGTGAGGTTATCTGACAGTTCATTTACTGGTCAAATGGGTGTGAAATATTTTAACAAGTCAGACCATATAGGAATATGTAGTTTAATTCGAGTTAATTTAGTTTATTTTAGTTACATTTATAATTTTTATTAACCCCTAGATCTTTCAAACTCAACATAAATGTACCGAGAATGCAAACAAGTACACAAACACAACCATACAATCATAAACACACACACACACACACACACACACACACACACAAATGTAAACATTACAGAAAACATGAACATGCAAACTAAATAAATACTAATATACACTCAAACAAGTAAAAAAATACACAAACAAACAAAATAGGTCACAAACACGAACATATCTATATAAGATTGAAAATGAGTTGTCCTAAGTTTTCTTTGAAACCAAAAGTGTTTGTTGGTACAAATGTCTGACAGAAATGTGTACAATAGATTAGACGTCCTTTCTCACTTTCCAAATGGTGTTGTTAACCATGATGTTTAAAATAGTTTTAAAAAAGTATAATTTTTTAGCTTTCATGCAGGATTCATGTCAGCACTCAAGTGTTTTAACAAGAGTCCAGAGACAGATGAAAATAGACGTGTGAAGAAAAAAAAATGTAAGAGGTTTTTAAGGATAGACTAAATGGTTTAGATTGTTTAAAACAATTGAGTTTACGCATTTCTCTTGAATGTGTGTATGGTAACCGCTGCATACATGAAGCAGAACAAATACATAACTCATAAACGCATTGTGGTTAATAAAAAAGACTTATTTATCTAGCATAACTTACCTTCTTTTCATAACAATAAACATTCTTACGACTTTAACAACTGCAAACAAACGGTTTGGTTGGAAAAAAAATAAAAACATATTGTGTTTTCTTAAAAAATTTCTTCCAAACCATGCTGCTTTCACACACACACACACACACACACACACACACACACACACGCACACACACATCACCTCACAAAACTGTCAACAAGGACCTTAAGTTTTTGTTATAACGTTTAGCTGTAGCTGAGACCTTGGTGGAATTATTTTACGTACAGTTTTGGGGAAGTTACTATGAGCGTTGTAATAGGTTATAGATCACAAATTAACCCGTTTAAAATCTAAAAGTTTAAAAAGTAATGTAACTGATAACATTTGATTACATGTTTTAAGACTTGTAATGTTTTCAACCGTTAATCTTTTGAAATGTGTAAACAGGACAGGGGTTAACATTAGAGTACTCAACAACTAATGACCGTCAGACTTTTCAAATCCTTCATCACTTAAATTAGGATTGTGATCATTTCATTTTAAAGCACAACCACCACGAAATCAGATTTGCTTGGAGATTAAATACATATTTAAAAACACAACAAGAAAGTTTAACAGCTATGATACTGTTTTTTAAATCAGGTTTTTGCACACCTATGAAGGGGAATGCCATGGCATCTAACAACGGTTGGTAAATCGGTTCAATTTAACAAATAAATATACATTGGCTAAATAGGAAATAAGCATACGTCTTTAACTCATGAAACATCTGACTCATATTTTAGAGTATTTAAGGTGGTTTATGAAATATATCAATGAAATCTGTAATCTGTAAAAATATTCAGATGTAACATTTTCATAATTAACCGCAATTTAATTATTTTTCTCACTGACTGTAACTGATTACATTTATTTTTAATCAAATGATATAATTTAGCTATATGTAACTAGTTGACCCCTAACACTGATTATGCGTTCTAACAAGAAGAGTTGGTGAAAGAGTTCATTACCCTCTTTAACTTTAAAAATGCGTACAATGTCCACAAACAACGGTTTGCTCTTAAAACAAGCCCCAGACACCGACTTGGAAGCACCGTAACAAGTATAGCCATTGCAGAAATTTGTTATAGAGATTCAGTAAGTTAAACTCTGGATGCACGATTGACCGACTTACGTTTGCCATATTATTACTTTTTCTAAAGATAAAGACAATTATTTGGTTTCAGGACACACGAATCCTAACGCCCAATGGTTCACAAGATAACATGACAACGGTTGCTCCATTACAGCATAGTCAACCCATTTTAGCCTGTTTTAGCACATGTATATCGTATTATTGTTGAATATAGTCGTTTGGTCTAAATATGTGTTAACAGTTATTTTATTGTTGTTATATGTATTATATGTTTTGTTTTACAAATGTAATATGTTTACCTAATACCTCATTCAAGCTATGTAGATCTTCAGGTCAGGGAACTACAATACCCATCACACACCTCAGGCTTCAAACATGCCTGTCGTGAATACATACTCATATTGTATGTGGCAACGCTCTAAATCATTGGACATCTGATTAAACGCATACGCAGATAACCTAAATAAAAAGACTCGTATTCTTTTCTGTGATCTGTTTTAGTGATGCAAAGTTCGATTCACTTCTGAAAAATTATTTATTTGGACAGTTTGGTTCAATGAACCGATTCATAGGGTCCTTAAGTCATTTTCGCAGTTACGTAGTACACTTTTTTTTTTCTTCTAACAACTGAAGAGTCATTTTTATTTCTGTGAATCATCTAAATAAATGTAATTGTGTGAACACACATTAGCGGTTATTGTCTTTTGTTCATTTAAGTTAATTCTGAATCATCTAAATAAAGTTAACTGTGTGAACACATATTAGCGGTTATTGTCTTTTGTTCATTTAAGTTAATTCTGAATCATCTAAAAAAAAAAAAAAAAAAAAAAAAAAGTTAATTGTGTGAACACATATTGGTGGTTATTATCTTTTGTTCATTTAAGTTAGTGATGTTTGTGTTTGCAGTTTTATGTACCGTCTCTCTGTCGTTGTTTAGCTTAAACATCAGTTTTTAGTCAGTTACAAAAGTGTCAGGCATTAAGTTTTTGTATTTTTAATTCACCTAATTATGACAGAGTTACAGGTTTCGGGTGTTTTTGAAAGTGTAAGCGGTGAAAACTTAAATGTGACCGTCGAGTAACGTTAGCTACTCAAACGAAGACAAATTGTGTAAGTGTTCATTAAGATGCAGAAATGAAAATAAGCGTACAAATATTCATAATGACAAGTACAATATAACCTAAAAACACTATAGCCCCCTGCTAAGTATACCTAAACTTTTCTAGAGCGGTGAGATATTTACATTTACTGTACATTTATTCATTTAGCAGACGCTTTTATCCAAAGTGACTTACAGATGAGGACGGTGGAAGCAATCAAAAACAACAAAAAGAGCAATGATATATAAATGTTTTAACAAGTCTCAGTTAGGTTAACACAGTACACGTACCATGGGATTTTAAATAATATCATAAATAAAAAGAAAACAGATTGAATAAAAAAAAGAATATAGCAAGCTAGTGTTAGAGGTCTTTACACATACACACACACATGCACACACACACGCATAAATAGATATAAACCGCAATGTTTTTCATAGCGTTACACTTTGAACGATATGTTTCCATGACATTGTTAGCTCTTTCTGTTTGAATCTATTTACAGCAGTTTTCACCATCCTAATTGTAATGGTTTGGTCTTATGCTTAGGGCCTTATACGTTGTATTTTCTAGTTTTTGCCCTCGTGTTAGTGGGTCTCTTTGTTCATACAAATCCATATTTCTGTGGATTTGGGTATTAAAATATTGCTTTAAACATCGTCTTCATTCGAGACGTTTACTTAACATCATTATATCATCCTAGTTTATATCAGATATAAGATATGTTGATTATTAATTATTATCCAACCTTTTAATCATCAAAATATCACGACTGACTTGAGTGATCATCTTGGGCGGAGCCATCTTGGGCGTGACCAATGTTTATGACTTCCTGATGTCAAACCCCCATCGTGTACATCATACAAGGGTTGAGGGTGGCTCACTAAAACCAACAGTTGCCTGCTGTGAACAACAAACAATACAATAAATCAATAAACCGGAAATTTATCGTGAATTAAAACAGGACTACCGCATTCGGCGACAGTTCTATATCGATTAGGGGCAAAGTTTACGCCTTGAAAAGAATCGAATTCTGAAAAAGTCGTCTGACGCTGCACAACTGACCCATGGAGGGTAAATGGAGCGGCGCTGATGAGGTCGAAAAACTGGAGTGCGCTGCGGCAAACACCAGTTTTGTCAAAGACATTATCGACCCTGATTTTAAACAACACTACAGAGGACAGATGATCGGACTGATGCAAAAGATCCTCAAGAAGGAATGCGACCCAAATCACGATTGTACGGGCGATAGCAAGCGGGAAACAAATCTCAGTAACCAAATGAAACTTGTAAGAAGACTGAAATATACATGGCCTGATTTGACCAGCATATTTTTAACCGGGAGGGACCCGGTGCATGTTTCTGCACGTAAAATTCTGGAAGTGATGTCTGAATGTGAAGATGAGATGGACGTTAATGACGTTCTCTATCTGTGTACATCTATAACAGATCAATGTGTGCTGTTGGCTGCCAAAAATTATGATTCTATGACCTGTGAAATTGTTGCAGCGTTGGTTGATTTTATATTGGACCAAAACATGTTAATCTGCAGAGATTTTATATTCTGGTTAGATTGCCTGTAATGTCATGAGTACTATTTGTTTTTAATGACAATTTGATAATTTTCTTCACTACATCAATGTATATTCAACAATATAGTGTTGAAATAAAAGATTGATCCACTTCACTCGCTATTCTGTTCTCTGAGTTCAGCAACTTTTTTGTTTGTTAACAATTAACAATAATAATTAATAATCAACATATCTTATATCTGATATAAACTAGGATGATATAATGATGTTAAGTAAACGTCTCGAATGAAGACGATGTTTAAAGCAATATTTTAATACCCAAATCCACAGAAATATTGATTTGTATGAACAAAGAGACCCACTAACACGAGAGCAAAAACTAGAAAATACAACGTATAAGGCCCTAAGCATAAGACCAAACCATTACAATTAGGATGGTGAAAACTGCTGTAAATAGATTCAAACAGAAAGAGCTAACAATGTCATGGAAACACATCGTTCAAAGTGTAACGCTATGAAAAAAATTGCGGTTTATATCTATTTATGCGTGTGTGTTTGCATGTGTGTGTATGTGTAAAGACCTCTAACACTAGCTTGCTCTATTCTTTTTTTATTCAATCTGTTTTCTTTTTATTTATGATATTATTTAAAATCCCATGGTACGTGTACTGTGTTAACCTAACTGAGACTTGTTAAAACATTTATATATCATTGCTCTTTTTGTTGTTTTTTGATTACTTCCACCGTCCTCATCTGTAAGTCACTTTGGATAAAAGCGTCTGCTAAATGAATAAATGTACAGTAAATGTAAATATCTCACCGCTCTAGAAAATTTTAGGTATACTTAGCAGGGTTCTATAGTGTTTTTAGGTTATATTGTACTTGTCATTATGAATATTTGTACGCTTATTTTCATTTCTGCATCTTAATGAACACTTACACAATTTGTCTTCGTTTGAGTAGCTAACGTTACTCGACGGTCACATTTAAGTTTTCACCGCTTACACTTTCAAAAACACCCGAAACCTGTAACTCTGTCATAATTAGGTGAATTAAAAATACAGAAACTTAATGCCTGACACTTTTGTAACTGACTAAAAACTGATGTTTAAGCTAAACAACGACAGAGAGACTGTGCATAAAACTGCAAACACAAACATCACTAACTTAAATGAACAAAAGATAATAACCACCAATATGTGTTCACACAATTAACTTTTTTTTTTTTTTTTAGATGATTCAGAATTAACTTAAATGAACAAAAGACAATAACCGCTAATATGTGTTCACACAGTTAACTTTATTTAGATGATTCAGAATTAACTTAAATGAACAAAAGACAATAACCGCTAATGTGTGTTCACACAATTACATTTATTTAGATGATTCACAGAAATAAAAATGACTCTTCAGTTGTTAGAAGAAAAAAAAAAGTGTACTACGTAACTGCGAAAATGACTTAAGGACCCTATGAATCGGTTCATTGAACCAAACTGTCCAAATAAATAATTTTTCAGAAGTGAATCGAACTTTGCATCACTAAAACAGATCACAGAAAAGAATACGAGTCTTTTTATTTAGGTTATCTGCGTATGCGTTTAATCAGATGTCCAATGATTTAGAGCGTTGCCACATACAATATGAGTATGTATTCACGACAGGCATGTTTGAAGCCTGAGGTGTGTGATGGGTATTGTAGTTCCCTGACCTGAAGATCTACATAGCTTGAATGAGGTATTAGGTAAACATATTACATTTGTAAAACAAAACATATAATACATATAACAACAATAAAATAACTGTTAACACATATTTAGACCAAACGACTATATTCAACAATAATACGATATACATGTGCTAAAACAGGCTAAAATGGGTTGACTATGCTGTAATGGAGCAACCGTTGTCATGTTATCTTGTGAACCATTGGGCGTTAGGATTCGTGTGTCCTGAAACCAAATAATTGTCTTTATCTTTAGAAAAAGTAATAATATGGCAAACGTAAGTCGGTCAATCGTGCATCCAGAGTTTAACTTACTGAATCTCTATAACAAATTTCTGCAATGGCTATACTTGTTACGGTGCTTCCAAGTCGGTGTCTGGGGCTTGTTTTAAGAGCAAACCGTTGTTTGTGGACATTGTACGCATTTTTAAAGTTAAAGAGGGTAATGAACTCTTTCACCAACTCTTCTTGTTAGAACGCATAATCAGTGTTAGGGGTCAACTAGTTACATATAGCTAAATTATATCATTTGATTAAAAATAAATGTAATCAGTTACAGTCAGTGAGAAAAATAATTAAATTGCGGTTAATTATGAAAATGTTACATCTGAATATTTTTACAGATTACAGATTTCATTGATATATTTCATAAACCACCTTAAATACTCTAAAATATGAGTCAGATGTTTCATGAGTTAAAGACGTATGCTTATTTCCTATTTAGCCAATGTATATTTATTTGTTAAATTGAACCGATTTACCAACCGTTGTTAGATGCCATGGCATTCCCCTTCATAGGTGTGCAAAAACCTGATTTAAAAAACAGTATCATAGCTGTTAAACTTTCTTGTTGTGTTTTTAAATATGTATTTAATCTCCAAGCAAATCTGATTTCGTGGTGGTTGTGCTTTAAAATGAAATGATCACAATCCTAATTTAAGTGATGAAGGATTTGAAAAGTCTGACGGTCATTAGTTGTTGAGTACTCTAATGTTAACCCCTGTCCTGTTTACACATTTCAAAAGATTAACGGTTGAAAACATTACAAGTCTTAAAACATGTAATCAAATGTTATCAGTTACATTACTTTTTAAACTTTTAGATTTTAAACGGGTTAATTTGTGATCTATAACCTATTACAACGTTCATAGTAACTTCCCCAAAACTGTACGTAAAATAATTCCACCAAGGTCTCAGCTACAGCTAAACGTTATAACAAAAACTTAAGGTCCTTGTTGACAGTTTTGTGAGGTGATGTGTGTGTGCGTGTGTGTGTGTGTGTGTGTGTGTGTGTGTGAAAGCAGCATGGTTTGGAAGAAATTTTTTCAGCTTATATATGTGATTTTACTACAAACTATAAGCATTCTAACTAAGAAAACACAATATGTTTTTATTTTTTTTCCAACCAAACCGTTTGTTTGCAGTTGTTAAAGTCGTAAGAATGTTTATTGTTATGAAAAGAAGGTAAGTTATGCTAGATAAATAAGTCTTTTTTATTAACCACAATGCGTTTATGAGTTATGTATTTGTTCTGCTTCATGTATGCAGCGGTTACCATACACACATTCAAGAGAAATGCGTAAACTCAATTGTTTTAAACAATCTAAACCATTTAGTCTATCCTTAAAAACCTCTTACATTTTTTTTTCTTCACACGTCTATTTTCATCTGTCTCTGGACTCTTGTTAAAACACTTGAGTGCTGACATGAATCCTGCATGAAAGCTAAAAAATTATACTTTTTTAAAACTATTTTAAACATCATGGTTAACAACACCATTTGGAAAGTGAGAAAGGACGTCTAATCTATTGTACACATTTCTGTCAGACATTTGTACCAACAAACACTTTTGGTTTCAAAGAAAACTTAGGACAACTCATTTTCAATCTTATATAGATATGTTCGTGTTTGTGACCTATTTTGTTTGTTTGTGTATTTTTTTACTTGTTTGAGTGTATATTAGTATTTATTTAGTTTGCATGTTCATGTTTTCTGTAATGTTTACATTTGTGTGTGTGTGTGTGTGTGTGTGTGTGTGTGTGTTTATGATTGTATGGTTGTGTTTGTGTACTTGTTTGCATTCTCGGTACATTTATGTTGAGTTTGAAAGATCTAGGGGTTAATAAAAATTATAAATGTAACTAAAATAAACTAAATTAACTCGAATTAAACTACATATTCCTATATGGTCTGACTTGTTAAAATATTTCACACCCATTTGACCAGTAAATGAACTGTCAGATAACCTCACGATCACAGGCCTAAGCCATAAACATTTTATGGTTACCTGCAGCACACCATTTACAACACCAGAACCCCCGGAAAACTAATTAGATAACAGTTGAGTTGCAAACCCCAAAAACCTTTAGATGTTTTACAATCTTATCTGACATGGTCGTAACAGTAAACACAAAGACATCAGATTCCAGACACCAGACGCGTTTCTACGCACTACTTGAGATGAAATATTTAGCCTCTCCTGTAACGTTGTTAAAGTTTCTTTGGCAAGAAAATCAAAGACATTCCAAAACATTTCATTCCAGTTAGATTTGTGTATGCCTAAACGCATGTTTTAATTGATATAGCAACGATATAGCAATGATAGAAGTTAATACTGACAAAATAAAAGACGTATTCAAGGATTTAGCCTACTAAAGTATGTGTGAGTGACTTATTAAAATGAAATAAAACAACAATTTTTTCCAACAAGGAATTTTTGTTGAGATGAAAATAAAATGGTATAGGTTAACCTAATTTTAAAGTAAAAACATCGGTCTAATATTAAAACCAGGTAGAATGTTTTCATCAAATAAGAACTTATGTGTTTTTATTAAAAACGTTACTTTGTTTAACTCTTTTAACATACATTTAAACCTTTGTGACCAACGTTATTAGGGAGGTGTTAGGGGGATGTGTTAGTGGGTGTTTTTTTCTTCTTTATTCGTTGCTTTAAACATTAAAAATATAAAGGCGTACATTACTGGTAGATTTACAAATATGGTCTGAGATTACACTCAATTTTCGTTCACACTCTGTACATCATAAAACAAAATAAATGTAAAATAAATAAAACAACACTGAAGAAAAAGATAAAGAATGAAAAAGTAGGGGAGTAACAGATTTTCACATTAAGAAAAACCAAATCCCCCAAAGAATACAAAAATCTTGCTTTGAGACTTTTCATTTCTTTTAACGTCTCCAAATACATCACAAATTCCTCTTTAAATGCCACTAAACGTAAGGATTTTGAAAAACATACATTTATGAATGTAGAATTTCGTGCCAGAAGTTAATATTGACAAAATAAAAGACATATTCAATATTCAATGATTTAGGCTACTAAAGTAAGTGTGAGTGGCTTATTAAAATAAAATAAAACATCAAGGACTTTTGTTTAGATGAAAAATAAAGAGCATATAGTTTTAAAGTAACTCATATACATAGATGTATCTAAAGATCCTGAAACAGGACACATATGTTCCAAGTGGGTAGATATAGAATACCTGAAAGAACATCTAATCATCCGTCTGTTTATACTACAGAAATGATTGTCATATTTTTGGCTCTTCAGTGGGTTGAACACATTAATATACCTAAAGTAGTCATATGTTCAGATTCATTTGCAGTACTACCAAGTTTAAAGTGTGGCGAATTTTCAACAAGACAATTTGTCATTCATTTTACAGAGTTTGTTCAGAATACAACCAAAAACAAATATTTATTTTGTATAGGTACCTGCACATATAGGAATAGAAGGTAGTGGATCAGATAAAAACATTAAAATGTCAGACATCAAATTTAATGAAAGGAGAATTTTGGGGATAGAAAGGAAGCTCTCGCCATAGAATTGGACACATTGCACTTAATCAGTCATTATTTATAAGAGGAAAAACATGTGTCTGGACTTTGTGTTAAATGTGATCTTCCTGAATCAGTTGAACCTATTTTAATAAAATGTAAAAGATATGACAACGAAAGAATACAACTTACTTACACTTAATATAGAAATAAACCAGATCTCATTTTAGAAAATGTTAAATAAAGATGTGACTATAGAAATGTTTCAATGATTAAGTATCTCAAAGAGTGGATAAACAGGATTTAAAGAATCACTACTAAGTTTGTCACGTTTCAATCTGAGACGAGATATTTCTTACCTGTCATATTGTTAAATGGGTGATACTTTTAACTACATATGTATGGTTTAATTACTAGATAACACGACACAAACTCGGCAGAAGGAAAATGTGTGTGTGTGTGTGTGTGTGTGTTTGTGTGTGTGTGTGTGTGTGTGTGTGTGTTTGTGTGTGTGTGTGTGTGTGTGTGTGTGTGTGTGAGAGTGTTTGTGTACTTGTTTGCATTCTCGGTACATTTATGTTGAGGTTGAAAGATCTAGGGTTAATAAAAATTATAAATGTAACTAAAATAAACTAAATTAACTCGAATTAAACTAAATATTCCTATATGGTCTGACTTGTTAAAAGATTTCACACCCATTTGACCAGTAAATGAACTGTCAGATAACATCACGATCACAGGCCTAAGCTATAAATTTTAAATTTGTTGCGCCTTTGATTCTTGATTACATACAATTTTTTTTAACTTTAGCCGTCCTGCAGCGCACCATTTAGCTACAACACCAGAACCCCCGGGAAAACTAATTAGATTACAGTCGAGTTGCAAACCCCCAAAAACCTTTAGATGTTTTTACGCCTGCTGATGTCTAACTGATATGCAGGCGACATCGCACAGACACCAGATGCACGACACGGTCACGTTTCGCTGCACGACCTGAGACGAGACATTTCTTCCCTGTCATATTGTTAAATGGGGATGCTTTTAACTACATATGTCTGGTTTAATTACTAGATAACACGACACAAACTCGGCTGAAGGAAAGTGTGGATGGGTGGCTGGGTGTGTGTGTGTGTGTGTGTGTTAATTGTCATAGCTTGAGAAATTAAGCTTGACAAAAATAAAAGATATATCGACGGCAATAGTCTAAATTTAGACTAGTCGTAGATTAGAGTAATTAACTTAATACATTAAAAACAAATAATGCTTTTTTCAGTGCTGTTTTTTATTATTATTTTTTATTTTTTATTTTTTAAGACTAAAAGTAAATAAAATCGCCTAAAGCTACATCATTTAAAAAGTACAAATTGATCTTATGTTTAAACGGATTTAAAGTTTTCACTAATTAAGGACTGATGTCTATTTATTAAGAAATACTTAGTTTAATTATTTTAACATTTAAATCTATTTGACGCTGCTATCACGCCTACAGCGGGGCAGTCTCTAGCGCCGGAGGCGTGGTTTTTTTTCCGGAGCATTCTCCGAGCCTCATTCTAAGTGTGTCTGCGGCGCTGTCAGTATCGCTCAACGGAGATGCCTTGACACTTTGCTGTGAGATCTTTTTTTCTTTCGTCTAACTCTCTGTCAGTAACACTCTCGATTTTTAAAGTTGTAGTTAGTGGTAAAGTACAACATAGATTTGATTTAAAGGATCTTGTCTGATGGATTTTATTTTTGATCCGCGTAATGCCTACCATATTTTTTTCTTTTCTTTTTAACTTTTTATAACATCGTGACAAACGCCAAGTTTTCTGGTTTGTATCGCCGCTTTACATTCATTTCTTTTTTAGTTTGAGGTAAGGTACAAATGCTAAATGCTTTCTTTTCTAACTGGTAACAAAACACCTTTTTAAATTTTTACAAGCTCTCACATCTTTTTCACGTGTTGCTTAACGAAAACACATCTGATAGTTTTGACTTGTTTAGTTGTTTTAGATAAATAACCAGTAACCTATTTTTTTTTCTTTTTTATTTGTTACAACTTTAACAACGTTTTACACTTTTCCAACTACGAAAACAATCATTACATCGTCCCCATTTTGTTTGTGTTATAACCTTTTTTCTTGAAATGCACTGTGTACTTAAAACCTTAATAAAAACTTCCCTTATACCATTTTCATGATTTCATCCCTTTCCACTGTTTAAAAAAAAAAAAAGCACATAGACCCCCAACACATTTTCACCCTCCCTCACAGAAATTCCTTCTTAGGGTCGTAAGTTCATATCTAGGTCACCGGGGTGTACAGGGAGGGGAGGGGTGGGGGGTACAAACAGGTGTCCAGAACAGATGGCTTTTATGACCCTCATCAATCAAATTTTTGACACATGGTATACTTTATCCTCTCTCACAGTCCTAGTCCATATATGGCTTGTGGCTTGTGTATGGAATATAATATAGGCTATCTACTTGCTTGCACACGAAAAGCTCTGTTTTATCTCGGACACATGTTCTGTCTTTGTGCTTGCCAAATTCTGCCGTGTAAATAGCAAATCCGTCATGGCACGAGCGCAACTGGCTCTTAAAGGGAATGGAAGATGAGACTCTCATTGATTTATTTCACGTTACGCCCAAAAAACGCCCATTACTCATTACTTTTCACTTCCGGCGTGCCGCTATGATGGCGTCGCTGACGAGCGCTCTGTGCAAACTTTGCTGTTTTTCGTGTTTTTTTGTGTTATTCGTGTTACTTAGTATACTTACTTTTGCTCAGACAGTACAGACTCTAATACAGTACGATCAACAAACACTACTGGACATCCGATCAAATTTAAACTTCGCCTCTGAACTCCAGCTTCAGCGTCTACGCACTCCCTCTGTTGCCGACTTGCGTCCTACAACACCGTCGGAAAAGGAGGAAAGGCAAGCGTGCTGGAATTCTATGCAGATCGCGAAAAAGAAGTTGTAATCCTCCTCTCCCAACCATCTTGTTAGCCAACATACAGTCTCTGGATAACAAACTTGACTAACTTAATGCGAGAATCACGTACCAACGGGACATTCGCAACTGCTGCGTTCTGGCTTTCTGTGAGACGTGGTTACAATCAGAAGTACCCGATACGGCCATTACATCGCCTGGATTCTCCATTTTTCGTCATGACGGATCGCTAAACTCCGGTAAGAGCAGAGGTGTAGGTGTGTGCTTTATGATTAACACTCGCTGGGGCACTGATGTTACAGTTTTATCTACACACTGCTCCCCTGAGATCGAACTGCTCTCCGTTAAAGTGTGCCCCTTCTACCTCCCGCGGGAGTTTAATTCAGTCATTCTCACAGTTGTTTACATCCCGCCTCATGTGGACAAAACTAAAGCATTGGACGAACTGTACAGCACCATAAACGGATTAGAAATTGCTCATCCTGACTCTGCTTTTATCGTTGTTGTGGATTTTAACAGGGTGAATATGAGGAAAGTTCTTCCCAAATTCTACCAACACATAAATTTCCTCACATGAGGTGATCAGACATTAGATCACTGCTATTCAACACTAAAGGACAGTTACAAACCCCTCCCCCGACCAGCATTTGGCAAAGGTGACTACATTAGCATACTACTGTTACCAGCATACAGACAATGCCTCAAACAGGAAAAAACGGTTTCTAAAACAGTCTACAAATGGAGTGAAGAGGCCATCTCTACACTGCAGGACTGCTTTGATTCCACAGACTGGCAGATGTTTCAAGATGCAGCAGGAGACAACATACAGGAATACACAGACTCTGTGATAGGCTACATTAACAAATGCACAGAGGATGTTGTTCCATCCATTAACGTCAAATCATTTCCAAACCAGAAATCATGGGTCAACGGTTAGGTGCGGGCCAAATTAAGAGCACGGACTGCTGCCTTCAACTCTGATAATTTAACCGCTAATAAGAAGTCCAGGTATGACCTTCAAAGATCAATAAAATCAGCAAAAAGAGACTTTAGGGACAGAGTGGAGTCAGTATATCGTGGCTCTGACCCCCAACACATGTAGAGCAGTCTACGCTACATCACAGACTACTAAGGAAGGAAAAGCAGTGGTGTGTCTTTGTCTCCCTCCTTACCAGATGAGCTCAATACATTCTATGCTCATTTTGAGGCAGACAATACATTTCCTGCTGTGAAAATACCTGCTGACACTGACACCTGCCCCTTGGTTCTAACCACACACGAAGTGAGTAAGGCCTTCAAGAGAGTCAACGGCTGCAAAGCTCCAGGTCCAGATGGCATACACGGACGTGTCGTGAGGGCCTGTGCTGTCCAGTTAGCAGATGTCTTCACCAACATCTTCAACCTCTCCTTGAGACTTACAGTGATCCCCACATGCTTCAAGGAAACCACTATCATCCCTGTTCCCAAGAAAACAACCGTCTCCTGCCTGAACGACTACCGCCCTGTAGCACTGACATCAGTCACCATGAAGTGCTTTGAATGACTAGTCAAATCCCACATCTGCTCCTCTCTGCCTGACACCTTGGACCCATTACAATTTGCTTACCGTTCTAACAGATCCACTGATGACGCCATTGCAATGGCCATACACTCTGCACTAGAACACTTGGAGGGAAGAGACACCTATGTGCGGATGCTGTTTGTTGATTACAGATCTGCATTTAACACCATCATCCCTACCAAACTCATAGCCAAACTGAAAGATCTGGGTCTTAACTGTCACTTATGTAACTGGGTCCTGGACTTCCTGACCGGCAGACCCCAGGTGGTCAGAATTGGCAATCATACATCCTCCTCACTTATACTCAGCTCTGGTGCCCCACAGGAATGTGTACTCAGTCCTCTCTTGTACTCCCTGATCACTTATGACTGCTCTGCTAAGCATAGCTTCAACACCATCATCAAATTTGCTGACAATACTACTATCCTAGGACTCATCACTAACGGCGATGAGACATCCTACAGAGATGAGGTTAATGCACTCACAGCATGGTGTGCTGATAACAATCTCTCTCTAAACATCAGCAAGACTAAGGAGATGATTGTGGACTACAGGAAGTCACAGAGAGAGGGTCACGTTCCCATTCACATCAACGGAGAGATAGTAGAGACAGTTAAGAGCTACAAGTTCCTTGGCATTAACATCTCTGAGGATCTTTCCTGGAGCCTACACTCAGAGACCATAGTTAGGACAGCCCGTCAGCGTCTCTACTTCCTGCGGAGACTGAAGAGGTTTGGCATCTCCTCTAACATTATGTCAAACTTCTACTGCTGCACTATTGAGAGTATTCTGACCAGCTGCATCACTGTATGGTACGGCAACTGCTCTTCCTTGGACCGCAAAGCTCTTCAGCGAGTGGTGAGAACAGCAGAGCTCATCATTGGACATAAACTCCCAGCCTTACAGGACATCTATCAGACTCGCTGCTTGAGAAAGGCTCGCAGCATCATCGGGGACCGCACTCACCCTGCTCATCACCTGTTTGCCACACTGTCATCTGGCAGACGTTTCCGATCCATCCGTTCACAGACAACCATACTTAAGAACAGCTTCTATCTTCAGGCCATCAGACTACTTAACAACCGCAGGCAGTGAGTAAAACTGCTTCAAATATCTCTGTGTTGTTAACTTAGCTATCGGCCCGTAAGCACATCAAGTAAATCTTGTACACCTTTAAAAAAAAAAAAAAAAGACGACATAAAGTTGAACTTAGTCATTTTCCAAAACCGCTAAGCAAATATATACAGTTTCAATACATACCACATAGAGACGTCCTGCTGTAGTCATTGCTGTGGTGCTCTTGTTAAATTTCAGCCTCTGGATCTGATTCTGGATCATAAATATACGCTGAATCTGACTGTTAGCCATGGTTTGTTTTGGATGATGGCTTTTTCCTCACGGTAATGTCACAGCTTCCAAATGCTCTCAACGCAAAAGCCTACTCGCGCTCGTGATTCTTTAGCTCCGCCCACACGTCACGCCTCCAGCCGCTCGTGTTTTTCCGGGAAAAATCGGCACAGACTATCTTTCTCTTATGAATATAATAAAACTAAAGACTTTTTGGAGTTATGAAGGATGCAGTACTACTCTATAGGTACTCAAGATTAACAGGATATTGAGTGAAAACAAGCATTTCACCCCCCCTTTAAGAGAATAGGGACAACCCGTTTAGACCATGCGCCCGGGCGCACCAACCGTTTTTCCATCGTTAAAATAGCAAAAGAGGATTTGGACATGCCCTGAGTGTACCTGCACCGTGGGATTTACACTTTGCATTTAGATCGTTAAAATAGGGCCCTTAGTGTCACACCGGGTTTTCCACATTTGCCACTTCTGTAGCTCAGTTTGGTAGATCAGTTTAATCAATTAATAAAATTTCAAACATAGGAATGAATTTACACTTACACTTAGTGAAAATAGCAGTATATTTTAACAATATGATATTTACACTGTTAAAATAGCAGGATTTTCTACTATTTATATTACTTATTGCAATTAGTGCCAATTATGTGGGAATTGACTGAAATTGGCATTTTTTTATGCAGATTAGCAAAGTTATTGAACACGGAAGTCCGAATGTGCGAATATAAAACCAACTTTACCCAAGTATCAAGGTTGAAGACTAGATGTTGACAAGTCAGTGCATCTAGACACATACATCTTAACAAGTTTAAATTCCCAAACAGTATAAATGTTATATAGTCTCAAACATTAACACCAACAGTGTTTTAAAAAAATAATATTTTGTCAAAACCATTATCCCTTCTTCAAAAAATAACAACAAACAGACAAAAATCGATATGTTCTTAAAAAAACAACAAACGACTTCACAGTCTCTTTTAAAAAAAGTCTTAAACCCTTATCCTTATCCATGAATGAATTTGCAGATCACTTTCACCAAACTTGAATTGTTTCTCAAAATTCAGTATGTTCAGACTCAAGTCTTCAGCATATCTGCAGTTGCTCTTTTGGATCATTTCTTCTTAAGGCGCTGATTCAGATTTTTTTCCTCTTTCTGAAGAATTGAGATAAATTCGGCTTTCACAGCTTCACTCTGCTTGCGTATAATGAGGCAGATCTCTCTCATACTGTCCTGAGAGATTGAATTTACATGTGTGATTCTGGAATATTGTTCTTCATGAATTATGTTCTGCTGAAGCAGTTTATCTGCAATGATCTTAACATTTTTAACTGTCTGAACAAGATCTGACCAATAGTTATTAAAAAATTGTGCTTTATCTGCCTCACTATTTAGAAGTGGATTTATTAGATTAGGGGGGGGACCAGTGAGCCCAGGAGGTTTGAGGTTAGAGGACCTGTAGCACAGAGAGACAAAAAGAAAGCTATTTGTTTTATGCACAGACAGGGTACAACATTAAGACTGAAGCTAGCTAGTCATATATGCTACAACTGAAACCTTTCTGAATAATAAAAAAACACATTTAAGCAGTTTAATGAAAATGTATGGCTTTTTTCAGTTTTTATGTAGACTACATGTTTAACTAGCCTACCTGAACTCTATTGTATAAACATGTAGAGAGCATGTAAATCACACAAAGTGATTTACTAAGGTTTTTGGTAGTAAGTTATTGGTATTTGCACCATTATTATAGTATTTGAGCTATTGCTTTGTGTTCTTTAATTTGTTCATTGTCCACTCCAATCAGCTCTCATGCTAATTTGCCATCTTTTGTAAATCTGGCCATATATACTGTGTGTATGAACATGCCACTCTTCTCCAAGTTGTTGCTATCTTAACAACAGCTCTGTAAAAATAAACTGAAAGTCTGTTCCAGTCACTATTTCGCTTTACCTCATAAGCAACCTTAAAGAAAGGAGCCCTGAACTTTTAGTTATTAGTCAGAAAAATCCTTAACAGGACACATTATACTGTACTTCACTCACCCAGTTGTGTGTGTATCACTGTTGTTTCTCACAGGAAGCTGTTTAATGTTCCACAGAGACACTGAAGATTTCAATTTATAAACCCTAAATCCAGCATAGAGGGGTTCAGTGAATGTGTTGTTCAGTGTGTGTAAGTGTGTGAGTGTGTGTGTGTCAGAGACGCTGTAGAAAGAAAGAATGCCGGCCCAACAGTCCACATACACTCCTACTCTATTAGAGCGGGATGAAGGGATAGGTTTAGCCACTGGCTGAAAATTATTATTGTGCCAGGAAGTGAATGAGTTATCAGAGCACCACAGACTCCAGGATTTGTCATTGTTTCCAAACACACAGTCATTTATTCCTCCTTTCTTGCTGACTGCTTTATATGTCACTGCTATATTAACACAACCGCTCCATTCAGCCTCCCAGTAACAGCGTCCAGGCAGACTCTCTTGAGACACAACCTGATTCCACTCCTCAAATCTGTCTGGATGATCAGGATACGGCTGATGATCTTCCACATATGTAGCCTTTTTATTCTCGTCAGACAGAATGAGTTGAGTGTGTGCTGTGTTTGGATCCAATGTGAGATCACAGGCATCTGAACACAAGAGGAGAGAACATCAATAAATGAGAACTAACACACCAATATGTGTGTAGGTATATATGTCTGTGTGTGTGTGTGTGTGTGTGTTTAAACCTACATCTTTGAGGTGTCTCTTTAACTCTGATCTCTCCTCTATGATCCACACTACAAATACACATAACCATCATGTCATATGCATACCCCAAAGACAAACACACTCACAACAATAGTACTGAAATTGAACTTATCAGAGTTACAGATTTACTCTTATCATCTGATTGTGGCTGCATCTCTCTATTAGTACTAATGGATCTTAGTACTGTCTTCAACACTATTGCCCAATGTTCCCTCTGAGTAGTGTACATGTGTGACCAAACAGATTAATTAAAAGTCCTGCAAAGTGCCATTTTAGGCTGTGCACAAAAATGTTATAGCTACAGAGAAGGCAAATGTCCACTCAATAAACAGCAGCGGTAAAATAAAAAGAAGAAATATTACAGTAGGTAGGCAGCCTAAAGGCCCTTTTTACCGCCGCGGGTACTGCCGCTGTGGTGTCTGTAAAGTGCATTTGCAGCTTTTGACCGCTGAGTGGCGCTTTAACCACAAGTTATCAAACAAGCACATCACAGCACATTTTCACAAATAGACGTCAGTTTTGCCTCACTGATGTGTTACATTTGACTGCTTCAATCAGGGAAAATGAAAGAAAAACACCATAGTTAAAATATTTAATATTAACAGATATTTCTTAGAACTTTCTTAGAACGAATTCAAGCAGGATAAATGTCAAGCCTATGAGCCTGTGCTTATACAGTAGGAGGACAAGCTAAATGGGCTTCACCGCTGCGGCATAAAACTGAATTAAGTTGTGTGTTAAAATAATTTGCTTAACTACCGCCAGGTGGTGCAAAGGGACAAATTTTGAACTGACTGTAATAATAAAATGATGGTTTGTAAACTAAGATGAAAGGACAAGTAAAACAACAATAGCATTAATAACATTTTAATATCCTTAAAAACCATTATAATAAAGTAAGAGTTAATTTAAAAATGTGACATAGTCTTAGGCTACAGTAAAAATGTAAAGGAAAGACCTTTACACAAAGTCATATATATGTATATGAACACACACACGGATTAAAAAAAAAAAAAAAAATTTCATTCTGGTTTGCTCTTAGCAAAAATAAATTAATTTGCGCACATCTTCATTGTAAACAGCGCAGTTCAGCATGAGTGGTCTACTGTGGCATATTTTTGCTCATTATAATATTTTTCCGTCGATACTGAAACACACGTGAACCACAAAGCCTATTTTACCTAATAAATAATAGTTTAGCTACAAATACGCAACATCACGAATATGTGTCCAGAATGAGAGAGGTAAACCCAACAGGTAAGCTAAGTGGATATACTGTATTTCAATTTATTTTATTTACTTATGCAATGAAAAAAAAAAATGCGATGAACACGAAATAAATATTAAAATGTAAGAATAAAAAATCCTCCAACCCCAAAAAATTCTCTTCACATTCACTTGTGCGCTCTTGCGCAATACCTTCCTCTCGCGTTGCTCAATTGTGGACGACGTAAAAGTGTTTGATATAAAGGTTGATTTCCCATTTTATACATGAATTGTTAATAAAAAAAAAATCAAGTTATTCTGTTAGTACCATGGTAACATGCAATCAAGGTCTTCTGTTATATAGGCTATATTTAATATTCACTCTGGCATTTTCACCCGTTTAAACTTAAAATTCCATGAGATTTTAAATTCAGTTTAATAGTATCAAAAATTCAGATTTAAACTAGTATAAAAACACATTAAATTGCTTAAATTATTTCTATAAGTTAAAGTAGCCAACCTTAAAAATGTGTTGTCATGACTTTCATCATATTTTTTTTACAGTCTGATAACGAGCTGTATTCGTTTTCCTTTTTTTTTTTTTTTTTTTTTAGTTTATTGAAAATAAATTGGCTAAAATAGAAGCAGACACGTTTAAATTAAAACAACCACAAAAACATTACTAGTCTTGAGGGAAATATAGGTTTTATTATTTTTATAAATCGCAGATCTCACAGACGAACGTCTTAATATGATCGCACATTAGAAATGTTTGGTGAGATAAATTGTGCACGATAACTTTATTAAGCAAAAATAGCCTAGTAGCCTACATTATTTTTTTCTGGTTGTTCCAGTACCGAAAGCAGAACCGATAGCATCAGATCTCACTGATACGGTCTTTCATAATTTAGCCCCAGGGCCAGTTTAATACCGGGTTTCGGTACACATCCCTACTTATACCTGACTTATATTTTTTCCTCTCACAAAGCCTATTTTACCTCATGAATAATACTTAAGCTTCAACTGGGCAACAATACGAATATGGAAACGGATTTCTCCCAAGTGAGAGAATGAGAAAGCCCAACCTTACCTTATGCTTAGCTTTAAATTATTATTATTTTTGTTTGTTTATAGCTAAGCCTATATTATTATATACTGCAATTATATTTATCCATTAGAATTCTATATTTTTAATTTTAGTTTTGTTCTGATATATTTGTTAAATTTAAAGGATTTGTTGTAAAGTGAAGGGAATTAAATATATCCTGTTTGTACATGATAACATTATTAGGCCAGCCGTTATTATTTCTAAATGTAATAAAATGCAATTTATACATGAATTATATAATATAAAAAAAAAAAAACATGCAGCAAACGAAAATAAGTGATTAATAGGCTACATTAAAATTAAACCTATACATGATTAATATATATTTTTATCTCTCACAAACTTAATTTATTTTTTACCATGTTTAAAAATAAATAAAGAAAGAAAACATGCAGCAAATAAAAAAAAGGCGATTAATCCGTTAAAATTTGTTACTCTGGGTTAACAGTAATTAAAAGTATTATATACTTCAGAGCAGAGCCTGCATGGGCCTAATCTAGGCTATTTTTTGTTTTGTTTTTTCCATTACATCTGAAAATGACTTTGTTCATCGCATTCACTTCACGCGCTGTGGCGCAGATCCCCCTCTCGCATTGCTCAGCTGTGGACGATTTAAAACTGTTTGATATAAAGGTTGCTGTCCCATTTTATACAGGAGTTTTTCATGTAAAAAAAATAGAATTATATTATTAACATAAGTTTATTTAGGCTATTTAACATGCACTGTGACATTTTACCATTTTTAATTTATAAACTCCTTATTATTTTAAAGTTAGTTTAATAGTATTTAAATGCAAGTTTAAAAATAGGGTTTAACTGCTAAATACCAACAACAATACAGCATGTGAATAAATAAAATGCATAGGCTACCTTTTATAACATTTCATTATTCATAAAATTTCTGGTGTTTGGATTTGTACTTCAATATAATGAACTCCAAGTTTAAGAATAGCCCTAGACTGGTTCTCTGGTTCTCTCTCTCTCTCTCTCGCCAGTGTTTAGTCCGGATTTATTTTTATTTTTTTCCTTGAGGAGGCCAGCCTGTTATTACTTTGGTTTCCAAGTCTCTGTTATAAATCATTGTCATCGCGTTTAGAAATAAACATGCTACCTGCTCATTGTTGTGCATGTTATGTATGCATTTTTATATGCTTATGATTAGCTCCACGTTGTTCCATGACTTGCGTGTGAATAAACTCCAGTACTGAGTCTACAGTATGTGTGTATGTGTACTTAGGATGGTCTCTCTCTCTCTCTCTCTCTCTCTCAGCATTAGCTCAATGAAATACGTCTTCCTTCAGGTAGACTGAATGTTTTCCTGCTTGCTAAATGTTGGGCTCATGATCAATAAGTTGTATTCGGCTCAATCTGATTCAGTAAAGTCAAACCGCAGACAGTGAAGCCTCGGAGACCCGCGCGCTGTGAGGCGGGAACAGCGGACTCCGCTTGGTCTTAAAGTGTTCCACAAACTTCCACGATCACAAATACCAATGATTTTCGTAAAATAATTAATTATTAATTGATGATCTGTTATTATCATTATGGTCTTATGAAAATAATAATATGGGCTGCGAGAATATAATGAATACAAAGAGTAGTGCTGCTGAGTGCAGGCATGTTTCAGTAACACACTGTTCCTCAGAGTCAAAACACGGACTGAATTCTGTTCAGCTGGAGGGGGTTGGGTTTTTGGGGGTAGTTATGTGTGGCTTGTGGGGTCGAGATAAAAGTGTGAATTGCTCTTTCATATGGACAGTGTCTTATGAGGCTTTCACTTGCTGAACCGGTTTATATAGGACTGTTGTTTTGGTTACATAAACAAAGAAATGGTCTGTCCCCACGTAAGATTTTTCTAGTTCTAGTCGTTCATTT
The DNA here is from genome assembly GCF_023724105.1 of Carassius gibelio. NCBI lineage: Eukaryota > Metazoa > Chordata > Actinopteri > Cypriniformes > Cyprinidae > Carassius > Carassius gibelio. The sequence goes on along the minus strand of NC_068399.1, from coordinate 924,884 downwards.
GTTATATTCAACTAATCAGAGGTTTATATTAAATTTACATAATCAAATCTTAATATATTCCGCGCTCAAGCACATGCATTAAGTAAATAAACAAATGTTTTCTTGTCTGCTCCAAGATGAAATTCACAGTGCTGGCTCTCTCCTACAGAGAAATGCAACATTCACAGATTGTTGAATGTTGAATATGAATGCGCCCTGTCATTAATGCAAATTAATAATTTTTTCACAAATACTTGCATATGAATATTAATTCACATTTTGCATTACAACGAAAATTATTTTTTACATGCAATTATCCAAAATGAAACCAAAAAAGATTTGTAATGAAGATAAAATAAATGAGAATAAAAGCTGCACATCTACCATCACACGTGTAGTGCAAATCTTGCACATTTCTTTTACTGATTATTTTTGGGTTAAAGCATGATTTAAACAGATAAAGCACATTCACGCTATTTTATTTTGAAATCTTGAAGAAATTAATCGATCTGTTTAGATAAAATAACTGACAAAAATGTACTGTTATTTTCCTCACAAACAAAATTTGCACAGCTGATGGGCTAGTATTAACAAAAAATAAATAATAATAAAAAAATAATATATAATACAAAATAATAATAAAAATAAAATAAAGGTATTTCGAGCATTAAGGTAATAACATCACAGTTTTTATCATCTTGTCTCAGTTATAAGTTTATAACTATATTAACACTTATTTTGAAAAATGTCTTTGTCATTTGAATATTGATTTTAAAATTGATTTAAATTATAAATCAGATTTTTTTTTTAGGCCATATGCTTTTGCCCAGCACTTAAAGCAAGTAAAGAAGGCTCCCTTTAAAATCACTTATGATGTCAGTTAATGAAGCTCTTTTTTACATCGTGTGTATTTTGATGATTATAATGATCATAAACTTGAGTTTAATCCTGAGGACGGTACAAGAGTTTCAAAGATTTAATCGTGCAGGTTTAATTTGATTCGTTTCTTGTTTAAGGCTAATTAGGCCTAAATAATGGGAACAAAATTATACAGTGCTTAATGTTTAAACATGCAACAATTTCTTAATCAGTTTACAGACAAATGTCTTTTTCCCAATAAGTTAAAGGACAGGTAACGAATAACAAAAATGCAAGTTGTTTTATTAAAGGAAAAATATATTTATATTTAAAATATAAATTAAAATATAGGCATAATATATAAAAATATTGACATTTTGCATATTAATCCATGTAGCCTACCCCCCTAAAATAGGCTACCACTTTTAATGCTCGGATGCCAAGTAAACCACAATTTCTTTTGAATAATATAACGCATAATTAATATAATGTAAATAATACTGCACACCATTTAAATGTGTCAAATCTAAAATATGGTTTAATACCATGTAGCTTAGAGAAAATATAATCACAGGTTCAGGCACAGGCTTGACATTTATCCTGCTTGAATTCGTTCTAACAAATGCACATAACTTTATAAATACCAAACTTTCGTCTGTGGATATTAAATATTAAATATTTTAACTACAGTGTTTTTCTTTCATTTTCCCTGACTGAAGCAGTCAAATGTAACACATCAGTGAGGCAAAACTGACGTCTATTTGTGAAAATGTGCTGTGATGCGCTTGTTTGATAACTTGTGGTTAAAGCGCCACTCAGCGGTCAAAGGCTGCAAATGCACTTTATATATACGTGCGGCGGTTAAAAGAGCCTTTTGAATGTCTACTTAGTGTATTTCTCTAGACCATATTTTAGATTTGACATTTAAAAAGTGTGCAGTATTATTTATATAATATGAATTATGTGTTATATTATTCAAAATAAATTTTGGTTTACTTTGCATCGGAGCATTAAAAGTGGTAGCCTATTGAGCTAGGCTTGCGTGTTCGATAAATTATTTTTTTTATTTTAGTTAACACATGAGGCACTGTAATTAAAACAAGAAATGAATAAATTAATCCTGTACAATTTAGCTAAATCACTGAAACTCTAAAGAATGGACGGATTAATAAAACATCCTCATTATAACCAACAAAATGCACATGATGTAAAAAAGTAGGGATGTCCCGATAAATTTTTTTTGCCCTCGAGTCCGAGTCATTTGATTTTGAGTATCTGCCGATACCGAATCCCAATCCGATACATCTATAATACATAAAAAAGAATAAAGAAGAGCGAAAAAACAGATCCAGGATGTACAATAAATTAAAATTTGAAATATATTTAAAAAAAAATTTAAAAGCTTACTGTTACAAAAACGTCTGACTGGTAGTGGATACTATAGGCAACTGTAATTTTCCTCTAATTTCTAGCTTTTAATTGGCTTAGAAATCTATAAATGCTGGACAATAACAAATAATAATGATTTGTTTATATACTACAAACACTTTTTATCTCCTAATGAGGCAGAATCGTTTCTATGCTGTAATAAATGCTATGTCAATTAGCACTGAATTGTTCTTATACTTTATTTATCACCTGCTGGAGACGACTTGAAAAACAATTTATTGTTAAATTAATGAGAATATATATATATATACAAGGGCGTAACTTTGGGTCTACCATTGGGGGGGTTAAACTTGCGGCATATTTATTAATTCATTAATTTATTGAATAATTTTCTTGTGTAAAAGGTAACATGCTAATTTGCATAATTTAATTATGCACCCCCCCCCCCCCCCCAAAAAAAAAAACAAACAAACAAACAAACAAACGGGTGACTGTATTGGAGTAAACAGCATCTTAAGTTACAATTCAGTGACATTGGTTCTACACAGTCCCTGGCACCCTCTGGCTTTACCTCACAGGACACTGGCAAACCAACATCTAGCCAGCCAACTCCAGTCAACAAAACAGCATAATTACAAAAACAAAAATAACAGCATTAAAAACTTTCAAATAGAGAAAATGAAAGTGCAATCATATTATCACTTTGCATGAAATAAGACTCAAAAGTAGATTAAAAAAATTATAATAATTGTGTTTGCATTTAGCCTCTGATTCAGAAACTGAGAAAATACAAGTGTGGACTGACGTTAACCTTAGTTGTGCTTTGATTCATTATGTCACTTTGCAAACTCCATGCAAAAAAAATAAATAAATAAATAAATAAATATATATATATATATATATATATATATATATATATATATATATATATATATATATATATATATATATATATATTATAATCATCTCAAATTGAACCGGAGGTGGTAAATTCCTAATAATAATTTAAAGTTACGTAATTTTTTAGGTATTTTAATAAGATAGATACCTATACTTTGCGCATACAACTCAATTAACGCGATCATTATAAAGGTGTTTGAACAACAAAACACATCCACTTGCACATATTTGACAATCGGAATATCAGATATATCCTGCTATAGCTAACAAATTTGTGAAATTAGAATAAAAAAGGAAATAAAAGCAGATCATCAGTCATCAGCGCTGACAAGCAATGAATGATTCGTCTCCATGGAAACCATAAAGCGATACTACGATCAATAACGGTCGCCTTGAAAAACTTTTAAACTTACGTGTGAAAAGGTTAAGTAAGGCTTACATTTAAATGTGTATTTGTTTTGTTTTGAGTGTATGGTCAATAAATAAAGTAATTAAAAAGATGGGCACAAAACATGTTTGTCGTGTATCTACTCCCCACACTTTGAGAAACGCTCATCTAACTTAACAGCCAATTTTGCGGGGTACCTCCGTTTGGTCAGGATTTTCTTTTCTTTCTTTTTTTGGCTGGCGTCGACAAACAATGAAAAATTGTTGTCTGGCTGCCTTTCAATGTCCTTTTCATCTTTCCGTCAGCTTTTTCCACCCATTCATCCCAGGGACTGCGCAAAATAGTGAAAAAACTTGGTAGAGAAAGCCGGTTGGGTAATACCAAGTAGTCGGTGCGGGGGGAGGGGGGTACATTACAGATTATTTAAAATATGATACTATCTTTCTTGCTGGCAAATGAAATTAATAAAGAAAACGAACAAAAGTATTTATTCTGAATATTTCATATTATTTTAATCTGAATGGTTTGATGATATTGAGGGGGTTATATTAGTTGGATCTGATTTTTTTTTTTTTTTGGGGGGGGGGGGGTCATGACCCCCCTAACCCCCCTGCAAATTACGCGCATGTATATATATATATATATATATATATATATATATATATATATATATATATATCCGAGTCCTGTTCAGGAGGTAACGTCTATTTCCGATCGAGTCTGAAACCACGCGATCGGGCCCGATTTCTAATCACGTGATCGGATCTGGACATCCCTATAAAAAAAGAGCTTCATTAATTCACAACTTCAGTGATTTTAAAGGGAGTCTTATTTACTTGCTTTCATATAATTTAAGTAAATAATAAATAAAGAAATAAATTGTAGCCGCATTTAAATGCAGGTTTGTATAATATTCCTTAATATATCAATGAAAGATTTGCTCAGCTGCACATGATGCTGAGTGCTCTCGCAGAATTTATTCTTATTTGTCTACATTACAAATCTTGTTTGGTTTAATTTTGGATAATTGCATGTAAAAAAATTATTTTTCATATTCAAGTGAAAATTATTAATGTGCATTCATGACTGGGAGGCGTCCTCTCAATCCCTTGATTTTTTTCCTGATAATTAAATAACTAAAAATTGGGGTGTCTCACATACATGAGAAATATATCTACAGGAAGCTTGAAATGTCTTTTAAACAAATCAATTCAAAATTAAAGTATTATGCAATCTGTGAAGGTTACTTTTTTTCTTTAAAGGCGCATCCATGTGGAGAGAGTCAGCACTGTGAATTTCATCTTGCAGCCAACAAGAAAACATTTAGAAAACAACGACTAGGAACTATCTTACATGGGGGGCAGACCTATTATTAAATACCCTCTAGACATGTCTGTTAAAGTTTTTAAAGCCTTTTATACAAGTTTGTTTAAAATTTCTCTTTCAGAACACTCCAAGAGCCAAAATATATGGAATTATATTTGCTTAAAAAAATGCCATTACAAAATAAGAAAAATAGAATGAAAAAAAAAGAACTCTGGTGAATGTACCTATTAGTTCATGTACAAGTTATGCATTACTCAAGTTGGGGGGTATAAACATGGACCAAGGTACTTGTTGAGTAATTGATGGTAAATGCCATTGCAGTTAACTTACTTCCATCTTTACTGTCACTGATTCTCTTAACTAATTGGACAGATTCAACTGATTTTTGATGGTGTGCCTTGCTAATAATTATACGTGTGACAGATTTAACTTTGGACTTTTAGAGTAACTACTAGACTCATATTAACACTTACAACTTATGTCGAAATCCCCATTTAAAAGGACTGTGCCTGATGAGTATTGTGTTGCTAACCAACTTCAAAAGCATATACCATGAGGACTTGAGCTTACTGATATAATTTGTCAAAGTTTTGATAAGCACATAGTTTCACATTAGTTATTATGAATGTACCCTGTTTGTTTGTGGCGGTTATTAACCATACTTAACCATCGGCCTGGCGCCGATATAGGATGGCTGCCTCCGTGACGTGCTCTGCATATGTTTTTGTGTTTTTGTTAGTTTGTCCTGTCTTTAGTTATATTCCTGCCATCAGTTTCACCAGGGATGAACTGCTGAACATTCGGCAGAACACACCACAAGATGTTTTTCCGGATTTCAATTATTCAGATGTTTTACTGAACGTTGTTATCGGAGGAGCGGCGGCGCTGATCAAGCGCTTCAGGACGCGCAGACGGGGGAAGCGAGCGGGAGTGCTCGTCAGACTCAGGAAGCGCGGATTTCGAACGCCGTTGCCTAGCATCCATCTGGCAAATCTCCGCTCTCTACCCAACAAAACGGACAAACTCCTTCTGCTCTCTCGGACAAATAAGGATTTCACACACTCTGCTGCTCTGTGTTTCACGGAAACCTGGCTGAATGACACCATACCGGACAGCGCGCTCCATCTGCCGGGCTTTCAGCTGTTCAGAGCGGATCGCGACGCAGAATAAACGGGGAAATTGCGCGGCGGCGGGACATGCTTTTACATTGTAACTGTGTTAAAGAAGACGTGCTGCTCAAATCTCGAAACACTCTTCATTAACTGCAAGCCGTTCTATTCGCCGCGGGAGTTTCACTCGTTCATTCTGGTCAGTGTTTACATCCATCCTCAAGCGCATGTGAGCTCAGCTTTACAGAAACTCGCTGATCAGATCACAGACACAGAACAACATCACCCGGACTCTGTTTTAATCATTCTCGGGGACTTCAATAAAGCCAATCTGTCCCGTGAACTGCCAAAATACAGACAGCATGTTACATGTCCCACAAGAGACAGTAATATATTGGATCACTGTTACACCACAATAAAGGATGCATTTCACTCTGTTCCACAAGCAGCTTTGGGACGTTCTGATCACCTTCTGGTTCATCTTATACCGTCCTACAGGCAGAAACTAAAATCAGCTAAACCTGTATCAAGGACTGTAAAAAGATGGACTAATGAAGCAGAGCAGGATTTACAATCTTGTTTTGACCTCACTGATTGGAGTGTTTTTGAAGCTGCTGCCACCGATCTGGACGAACTCACAGAGACCGTAACCTCATATATCAGTTTCTGTGAGGATATGTGTATTCCTACAAAGACTCAACTAATTTACAACAATGACAAACCGTGGTTCACTGCAAAACTCAGACAGCTCCGTCAGGCCAAAGAAGATGCTTACGTGAAGGGGAATAATGTCTTGTATAAACAGGCTAAATACACATTGGAAAAGGAGATCAAAGTGGCAAAGAGGAATTATTCTGGTAAAATAAGGACTCAGTTTACTTCGAACGACTCTGCATCAGTGTGGAAAAGTCTAAAGAAGATCACCAATTACAAGACACCACCCCCCAGCACTGTAGAGAATCAACGACTGGCAGACGATCTGAACGAGTTTTACTGCAGGTTTGAAAGAACACCCATCACCTTCCCTGAACGCCTCCCCACACAACCATTCACACCCTTCACAACTCCTGCAACCAGCCCTGAATGCCTCTCCAAACTACCGTTCACACCATTAACAGCTCCTGCAACCCATCCTGAACACCTCTCCAATCAAGCACTCTCACCATTCTCACCTCCTGCATCCCCCCTCTCAGGTGGGGCACCTGTAATTCAGATCAGCGAGGATGCGGTGCGCCAGGTCTTCCGGAAGCAGAAAAGGAAAAAAGCACCGGGCCCAGATTGTGTTACACCAGCCTGTCTGAAATCCTGTGCTGACCAGCTGGCCCCCATCTTCACACAGATCTTCAACAGATTGCTGGAGCTGTGTGAAGTCCCTTCATGCTTCAAACGCTCCACCATCATCCCCATCCCTAAGAAACCCAAAATTACAGGACTAAATGACTACAGGCCTGTGGCTCTAACGTCTGTAGTCATGAAGTCATTTGAAAAACTGGTGCTGGTCCACCTGAAGGACATCACTGGGCCCTTGCTGGATCCTCTTCAGTTTGCCTACAGAGCAAACAGGTCTGTGGACGATGCAGTAAACATTGGACTGCATTATGTTCTGCAACACCTAGACAGACCGGGGACTTATGTGAGGATCCTGTTTGTGGACTTCAGCTCGGCCTTCAACACGATCATCCCAAACCTCCTCCTGCCCAAACTAAATCAGCTCTCCGTGCCCACCTCCGTCTGTCAGTGGATCAACAGCTTCCTGACAGACAGGCAGCAGTTAGTGAGGCTGGGTAAATACACATCCAGCACCCGTACAATCAGCACCGGAGCTCCCCAGGGCTGCGTTCTCTCCCCACTGCTCTTCTCCCTGTACACTAATGATTGCACATCTAAGGACCCCTCTGTCAAGCTCCTGAAGTTTGCAGATGACACCACACTCATCGGCCTCATTCAGGACGGTGACGAGTCTGCTTACAGACAGGAGGTAAAAGAGCTGGCTGTCTGGTGCACTCTCAACAACCTGGAGCTTAACACCCTCAAAACAGTGGAGATGATCGTGGACTTCAGGAGAAACCCCCCTGCACTCCCCCCACTCACCATCATGAACAGCACTGTGACTGCAGTGGAGTCATTCAGGTTCCTGGGCACCACCATCTCTCAGGACCTGAAGTGGGACATTCACATTGACTCCATCGTAAAAAAGGCCCAGCAGAGGTTGTACTTTCTCCGCCAGCTGAGGAAGTTTAACCTGCCACAGGAGCTGCTGAAACAGTTCTACTCCACCATCATTGAATCCATCCTCTGCACTTCAGTAACTGTCTGGTTCAGCTCAGCTTCTAAATCTGACCTCAGAAGACTACAGAGGGTAGTCCGGACTGCTGAGCGAATCATTGGTTCAACCCTCCCATCTATTCAACAACTGTACTAATCCAGAGTGAGAAAAAGGGCTGTCAAAATCACTCTGGACCCCTCACATCCAGCACACTCCCTCTTTGAACTGTTGCCATCTGGTCGACGCTACAGAGCACTGAGCACTAGAACGACCAGACACAAGAACAGTTTCTTCCCTCAGGCAATCCATCTTATGAACAGCTGATAATAATGGCGAACACACTACACTTTATATTTATATACACATACACTTTATTTATCTAACACACATACTTAGTATACACTTACATTTTGCACATAATATTCATGTACATACATAACTGCATTTTGTAATATACCTGCCTACAATTGTCAATTTGTATATTGTCATTCACTATCTACTTATTTGTATTTTTTATTCTTTTATTATGTGTTTTATGTTCTATCACTGTCATTCTGTTGTACTGTGGAGCTTCTGTCACGAAAACAAATTCCTCGTATGTGTAAACATACCTGGCAATAAAGCTCATTCTGATTCTGATTCTGATTAAGTGCTTCATATTTACCATGTACATACCATTAGGATGGACAGTAATGTGTCTTATTACTTAACATATATGGATACTGTAAGGACCTGCCTGTTTGTACCCACACTTGTCCATAAGTATTACATATTTACCATGTACATACCATCAGGATGTAAAGTAATATTTCTTATCAGTTGCCATATACGGATACTGTAAGTGATTGTTTGTACATTCACACTTAACCGTCAGTACTACATATTTTCCATGTATTTATATTAGTAATTACAGTGAAGTATCTAATTAGTAACCATGTACAGACACTACCCGTAAGTACATTTACTCTTTTTTCTTTGACTTTTATGTGGATTAAAGACGAAAAAGTGTTTAAGCATAAAAAAAGTTTAATACTGCTTTAAACTGTTGTAGTCCCCCCCCCACAAAAAAATCAAAAAGTTTTCTGTTTTATTTAATTGCAATTTTGTTTTTGTTTTTCCCCTGATTTACAGAAGATACCCAGTAAAATGTCATTCAGTGTAACAAGCTTGTCAGGCATATTTACAACAAAAATCTATTTATGACATATTAAAAGACTAATTACTTTCACCCCAAATACTAATGAGTTGTAATTTTACATTTTTAACATTTGCCACTATCCTAGGTTTTGCCCATTTGTCAGTAAGAATTTTGTACTAATTTAAACTCACGTCAGAATAAGTATGTTGTTTGAATATTGTGTTACACTGAATGACAATGTAACATTATTTCAACCAAATTTTGACATTTTATTCTCCAAAAACTTAGAAAGCACATTAAATGTAAGTAAAATGTCCACTTTTAAGGTTTTAAATACATTTTTGGAGAATAAAATGTCAAAATTTGGTTGAAATAATGTTACATTGTCGTTTACGTACAAACTAATTACTGTGCATGTACGACTGTTAAGTACAGCCGTGCTTCTTATTAGTTACCATGTAAGTACCTTATGTTACCACGCATTTGCCTGTAGGTAGAAGATATTTACCATGTATGTACCAGGGAAATACACGTACTGTAAAATAAAGTGCTACCAACATATGGCTATATTACTTTTATATCATATTGCGGTTTATGTTATAGAACTTACTCATGGTTATGATCTCTGCTGGATCAAGCCACTGCATCAATAATCCAAAAGTAATCCAAAGCTTCTTGAGGTGAATTCTGTCTTATTTGTCACAGCGAGTCTTTGGAATTCTGTATTGTTACTCTCAGCGCGAATCGAAAAGTAAATGCTTTGTTTGCTGTGAAGTGGGTGGTTACCAGCTTCACGTGGATGATTATAATATCTATGTGCATAGCGCAAGGGTGTGGTAGCATAAGATATAATGAAGGGAGACATGAAAGAATGGACATCACATTGGTTTCATATGGATTACTTTATCACAGAATATTTGTTCTCAGTAAGACTTGTTTAGTTTAAAAGCAGACGTCTAGCATTTTTATACATATATCTCTCATGCCTATGTGTTGAATATTTGCTGGGCTACAGTTCATTTTAATGACACGTTTCTAAATAAGGTTTACGGAGAACACGGCAGCACACAGCACACCCTGTTTGTTTTCATTTTGTAAATGCACAAAGTTTTGTTATTATGTCTGTATACAAATAAAAGTAGACCCTTAACAGATTTGATTGATGTATTGCTCTTATCTGTACAATCAATGGTCCTGCCCTTTTTCCTTTCCTCTGCTGCTTCTTTGTGTATCCCACTAGGCTTTCTCCATAGCAAGCAATTGTTACGGTCTTCTGCTGGTGTGCCCAGGAGGGCCACCGTGTGGCGCTGTCTTCTGTGGGTGTTGTGTTTGTTTGTCACTGACTATATATTCTCATCTCACGCACCACTCTGTCTGGCTGTATTAATTAGGGCTCAAGCCTGGAGGGCGAGAGCCCTATTGTTTTCCTTAGGATTATTTTTTCTTTTCTTTTTTTTTTTCTTTATTCTTCTAATTTTTTTCTAAGGTTTCGGGGGCTTTTGGGGTCCTTAACATGCTCAAAAACTCTTGAAAATTGGCACACACCTTGGAACCTGCGGCCATTAGGGCCGGGCAGAGTCTGATACACGGGCGTGGCACAGGGGCTCTACTGCGCCCCCTGTAGTACCGAGGGCCATATATCATGCATACTTGCACGTTTAGATATGAAACTTGGTACATATATATAACTCATCAAACCAAACAACTTTCACACTGCATGTCATAAGCTCCGCCCAACAGGAAGTTGTCTATTTAGAGTTTTATGAAAAACACATGCTCTGGAATTTGATATACTCCTCTGAGGAACTCCACCCGTTCACCACAAAACTCGGTGAACACGATCTCAAGACATTGGGGATGCTAAATTGCGAAGAGATTTTTGATATCTCGAATGGTTTGCCCGTGGCGAGGCGTTGAAATTATGGCGAGAAATGAGAAACAGGAAATGTCTAATAACATCCACATACATTTGCTGAATTTGATCAAACTTCATTGGTTTGTTCGATGTATGATACCGATCATATATATGTGACTATTAGGAGTCAAAGTTATAGCGCCACCAACTGGCAGCAGGAAGTGAATCATTTTCAGAACGCTTTGAATTCAGCATCTTATTTTTACTTGATTTGCTTCAAACTTCATCAGAATAATGACAAAACACGGCCGAAGAAAATCTGTCATGGGGATATTTATATCTAATATAGTGTTGCCATGGCAACGTGTCAAACTTGAATGTTCTGTTCCGGTGATTTTTAGGCAGATAACTAGCTCAGATTTACATGAAACTCGAAACAGATATCAGTATTAAAGATAGCTAGACAATGGCAAAAGCTTTTAAAAGGGCGTGGAAGAGGCACTCTATAGCGCCACCTTTTGCCAAAAGTGGGGGGGTTAGTTTTAGCTACAGACACCAAACTTGGTACATAAATTGTTCTTATCAAGACGGACAACTTTCTAATTCGCAGTCATAAGCTACGACCAACAGGAAGTTGGTTATTTTGACTTGAATATGGATTTTTGGGAATTTTCTTTTGTGAATTAATCCATACTCCTCCCAGGGGAAGTACACTATACACACCAAACTTTGTCTACATTAAGAAAAAACATTGAGGAACTTAAATTGCGAATGAATTTTGGATAGCTTGAACAGTTTTGTCGTGGTGATTTTTTGAAATAACAGTAAAAAGTGAAACATTAATCGTCTTGTATTTTTAAATTGCAGCTTCCAAACCTTTAAAAAACATTTTTCATTTAGAAAACCAGTGATTCTGAGGAAATATGCATAGTTTCATGACTTTACAGCACTGTATGATTAAAAGAAAATTAAAAAACTGTCAGACATCTGATCTCACTCTGTCACTCTGTGTGAGGAATGTATGTGTGCTGACTGTGTGTGTGTGTGAGTGAGTGTGAGTGGGGGAGAGGTGTGAGGTGTGAGGTGAGTGGCAGACAAGACAGGGAGAGAGAGAGGGACTTAAACATCTCTTTAATCACCAGAAAAAAATATTATTTTAAATTGTTATTTTTTTGTTGTTGTTGCTAATTGTGCTGTTTTCATTACAGCTTAAGAAATATCTTAGGCCTTATCCTTTTCTGACAGTTTCAGGGATTAAAAAAATTCTAAAAATACTTATTTTAGCTGCAAATAATAATTTCAAATTAATTTGATACTGACCTCTGACACCCTGTGACATGACATTTATTTGAATTTACATAATCTCATGGATGTAACAGTAAAACTGTTCAGCTCACCGATGAAGACTAAGCAAGCAGAACTGTTTCACAAATGCTTATAGGTTAATGAAATCATAACAAAACACTTTTAAATTATTTAAGGATTTGGTAACACTTTAAAATAATGTCTCAATTGTTAACATTAGTAAATGCATTGTTAACACTTCATAATAGCTGCACTCCTAGCTAAGCATTAGTAAATAGCCAGTTCATTCTTTATAAATCCTTCTCCCAAAATTAATATTTTAGTAAGCATTTTATAAATACAGCTATAATTAAATTGTTCATAGTTTATATGCACATTTATTTTGAGGAGATTAAAGGCTGTTATCTTCCAAAATAAAAAATAAATAAAAATAAATAAAAATAAACAAACACAGAACTAAAAAGGGAATCATTAATTGGCTTGTATTTTTAAATTGCAGCTTCCAAACATTTCAAAGCATTTTTTCATACAGAGATCAAATCATTCCGAGGAAATATGCATAGTTTCACGACTTTACAACACTGAATGGACAACAGAAAATTTAAAAACTGTCAGACTTCTTAACTGACATGATCTCACTCTGGCCACTCTGTCTGTGTGAGGGAAGGGAGGGGGAGAGGGAGGGGGAGTGTGAGGGGGTTGGTGACTGACTGCATTTTTTGTGACTGACAGTGTGTGTGGATTGTAGGGAGGGGAGGTGCTATCTGGCAGAGAGAGACAGAGAGAGAGAGACCTAATCATCTCTTTAATCATCAGGGGGAAAAAAATCTGTATTTTAAATGTTTATTGTTTTTGTTGTTGCTAATGGTGGTGTTTTTTTTCCCCTTTCATTACAGCTTAAGAAATATCTTAGGCCTTATCCTTTTCTGACAGTTTTAGGGATTTAAAAACATCCTAAGAATCCTTATTTGTGCTGCAAATAATAATTTCAAACTCATTTGATACTGACCTATGACATCCTGTGACATGACATGACATTTATCTGAATTTAAGAGTTATGAATCTACATCCGTCTGCATGGACTCTTGTTTGTAGGTGTTCTAAACTTGCTTACTCCTATTATCAATGGCAACGGCATTGGAAAGCCAGTACATTATATATATATATATATATATATATATATATATATATATATATATAATTTGTTTATATTTCATTTTTGTAAATAACTTAATTTATAAATGATAAAAAGATCCTTAAAAAAGTATGAAAATTCAATGATTGAACTTTATAGATGTGCTCAAGAACAAAACATTTATAGCTGTATTTATTAACTGCTTAATAATGCATATTAAAGGAGTGCTATTATGTTGTTTCACACTTTCAACTTTAGTTAGTCTGTAATGTTGCTGTTTCAGCATAAAAAAGTTCTGCAAAGATTCAAAGCTCAAAGTCCAATTCAATAGGATAATTTTATTTAACAAAAGTCACATTTTAGAAAAAAACAACAAACAACTTGTTTGGACTACAACAAATATTTTCCAGGACTTGTGATATCACAAATATGGACGAATGGGATGTAAATTGGTTGAGCTGCACTAGAAAAGGCAATGAGTGTGATATATACGTAGTTGACAATGAAGACTGGAAAAGAAAAAAACTCTGTATATTCAGGTGTGAAGAATTATTAGCCATTTTTCCTTTACTGATAAAATGAGCCAAAAACAAAGGTTTAACTCATACTGAAAATCCAAAATTATTAGATCCCCATGAGAAATATTCAAAATAAGTACAGTACAGTAATTGCAGAGTTAAGACATGACCACTGGACAGCAAAATGCTTACTGGGTCACAGGGGTCAGAAAAAAACAAGTGGAGAAGAACAGAAACACATTAACTGGAAAATAATTAAGAATTAAAGTGAAGAATTATGTGTGAAACTATCAGGGAGCATTTAGTCTACAGTCCCACCATTTTTCAGAGCTGCAACTTTCCTGGAGTCTCCAGAATTACAAAGTGTCAGGTTCTGAGAGACTTAAAAGATCCCAAAAATGACTTAATTAGAATAGCATGAAATATTGTGAAATACTATATATTGAGACTTTATATATAGGCTTATGAACAGATGGGTTCTGAGTGACTCTTGTACGACGCTTTGGGGAATATATCTTCCAGAATCTAGCATTAGATTTAGGAGCTTATTTTTATTCCATTTCCTATCCTGAAAAGTCTGTCTTGCAGAATTGACTAAAATTAATATTCACATTAATTTTTAATTCTTTTGCAATTCTTTTTGTCATTTTTTTTCACCTATTTTTTTTTTCTTCTTCTGCCCCCGTGACCCAGTCACCATTTTTTTTAAATGTCTTAACCTAATTATTGTTAATTATCTTAAAATAATTATTGTTCATGTTAAAATAGTTAATGTTTATGAATTAAATATTATTGTAATGTGTAACTAAAGTTATATAGATTGTTCTGTGAATGTGATTTCAAAGTCTAGATCAGGGATCCTCAAATCTGGACCTCGAGATCCACTTTCCTGCAGAGTTTAGCGCTAACCCTAATCAACACACCTGAGCATGCTAATCAGTGTCAATAAATGTCTTTGGGATCATTTGAAAATGGCAGACAGGTGACTTTATCAGGGTTGGAGCTAAACTCTGCAGTGCATTGGACCTCCAGGGTAAGATTTGAGGAAGGGGGGTCTAGATGATTTGGATTAACCCTTTAACTGCCGTATCCTTTAAAACCTGACTGCCAGAGGGCTATTGTGAATGCATGTGCCCGCTGGGCACAATTTACCTGATGCCACAGAGGTGGCGTTGCACTGATGGCTTGAGCCCGCCATCGCTGCTTGCAGCTATATTTGTTAGTTGGTTTTTCAAGTGCGAGTGTACCTCTACTATGTGACGTTGCTTATCTGTCATAGAGTTTAAACCCATTTTGTTTTGCCTTGTTGGCTTTTTGTTTTTGTTCATTAAAAAGTTATTTCCCTGCATTTGGACCCACACCCTGTTTCTTCCACTGCATTCTTTGTCGTGCCGTGACAGTAATAGGTGCATATAAATAATAGGAAATATAAACAGGGTATGTACCTGGAGTGGTTTTCTGCCCTACCGCACTCCACCATAGAAGATCAAATTAGAAGCACTGTTTGGCAATCCTACACCCATGCAGTAGACGCAACATTTGTGGACAAACTCAACAGCAATATAGTCAAGAAAACAAATAAAATGAGTCAGGATGAACAGGCCATGCCAAACCCGGAAGGCCTCTATAAAGAGGAGTGGATCAAAATCCCTCCTGAGATGTGTGCAAATCTGGTGACAAAGTGCAAAAACATCTTACCTCTATTCTAAGTCATGTTTTGCTTGGGGATCAAATACTTATTTCAGTCACTGAAATACATGTGAATTTCTAACCTTTATATAATGTTTTTTCTTCTAGTTTTTTTGGTTGGTATTCGGTCTCTGTCCGTTAAAATAAATCACCATAAAAATTACAGACCCTTAATTTTTTCTTAGTGGTCAATCTTACAAAATAAGCAGGGGATCAACTAAATATTTTGCCAACTGTAAATGCAAACAGTGGCATTCATTTATATGTTTATTAGGTTTAAATGGGCTATCTTACTGTCCCACATACTTGAGTTTCTCCAGTTCATAGTTTGGATCCTTCAGTCTGTCATTGAGCATTTGTACTCCTAAATCTCCTGGGTGATTGTAGCTCAGATCCAGCTCTCTCAGATGTGAGGGGTTTGAACTCAGAGCTGCAGATAAATAACCACAGCCTTCCTCTGTCACCATACAGCAAGACAACCTACAGACACACACAGATCATATACAGACACAAATTCAAATCAACTACAAACCAACATGTAACAAGCATGGTTTATAATCTGAAGTTGACTTGGACAAACCTTTGACTATAATGATCTAGTCAAAGCAAAGATAAGATGCATATGATACAATGCACATGCATTACAGAAATAAGTCAGAACCTGCAGCTGCAGAATAAATTTAGAATATTTATTTTATTTATATTTAAAAAAATAAATAAATCATGAAACATTGCTCTTGAAAAATCACACCACCCAGAGTTAAATGTATCCAAAATGTAATTTTATATATATTTTGGTGCCCTGATTCCGCAATAGGGTTTTGCTCAAATGTCACAGCTTCCTATAAAAGTATTGGTTCATTACTGGATTATTACAGGTGCTGGCCATATAATTAGAATATTATCAAAAAGTTTATTTCACTAAGTCCTTTCAAAAAGTGAAATTTGTATATTATATTCATTCATTAAACACAGACTGATATATTTCAAATGTTTATTTATTTTAATATTGATGACAATAACTGACAACTAAGGAAAATCCCAAATTCAGTATCTCAGAAAATTAGAATATTACTTAAGACCAATACAAAGAAAGGATTTTTAGAAATCTAGGCCAACTGAAAGGTATGAGCATGTACAGCACTCAACACTTAGTTGTGGCTCCTTTTGTCTGAATGACTGCAGCAATGCGGTGTGGCGTGGAGTGGATCAGTCTGTGGCACTGCTCAGGTGTTATGAGAGACCAGGTGTCTCTGATAGTGGCCTTCAGCTCTTCTGCATTCTTGGGTCTGGCATATCACATCTTCCTCTTCACAATACCCCATAGATTTTCTATGGGGTTAAGGTCAGGCGAGTTTACTAGCCAATTAAGAACAGGGATACCATGGTCCTTAAACCAGGTACTGGAAGCTTTGACACTGTGTGCAGGTTCCAAGTCCAGTTGGAAAATGAAACCTGCATCTCCATAAAGTTGGTCAGTAGCAGGAAGCATGAAGTGCTCTAAAACTTCCTGGTATACGGCTGCATTGACCTTTGACCTCAGAAAACACAGTGGACCAACACCAGTAGATGACATGGCACCCCAAACCATCACTGACTGTGGAAACTTTACACTGGACCTCAAGCAACGTGGATTGTGTGCCTCTCCTCTCTTTCTCCAGACTCTGGGACCCTGATTTCCAAAGAAAATGCTAAATTTACTTTCATCAGAGAACATAACTGTGCACCACTCAGCAGCAGTCCAGTCCTTTTTGTCTTAAGATGCTTCTGACGCTGTCTGTTGTTCAAGAGTGGCTTGACACAAGGAATGTGAAGCTGAAACCCATGTCTTGCAGACGTCTGTGTGTAGTGGTTCTTGAAGCACTGACTCCAGCTGCAGTCCACTCTTTTTGAATCTCCCCCACATTTTTGAATGGGTTTTGTTTCACAGTCCTCTCCAGGGTGCAGTTATCCCTATTGCTTATACACTTTTTTTCTATCACATATTTTCCTTCGCTTCACCTCTCTATTAATGTAATTGGACACAGAGCTCTGTGAACAGCCAGCCTTTTTTGCAATAACCTTTTGTGTGTCTTGCCTTCCTTGTGCAAGTCAGCAGTCTTCCCCATGATTATGTAGTCTACATAACTAGACTGAGAGACCATTTAAAGGCCTTTGCAGGTTTTTTTAGTTAATTTGAAGTCGATTCATCACTCGGAGACATTGCTCGATGAAGAGAGTGAACGACACCAGCATCAGAGGCCACAAAACACAGACCAGCCTATGTCCAAGATTCCCCGAATGTCACAGTGCAGAGATAGCCAATGCAGTGGGCTGATCCGAAGTGCCGAGCTTCGAGCAGGGGGAAGACATTGAGAATTATCTTCTGCATTTTGATTGTTTGGCCACTATACACTGATTTACAAACACATTTTATCACATGTGCAATCTGCCAAAAGACAAGTGCTGTGTCCCAGCGGGGCAGAAGTCGTGGCCTAATGTTTAGAGTCGGACTCCCAATCGAAGGGTTGTGACTTCGAGTCTCGGGCCGGCAGGAATTGAAGGTGGGGGGTGGGTGCATGTACAGAGCTCTCTCCACCCTCAATACCAATGATTTAGGTGCCCTTGAGCTAGGTACCGAACCCCCAACTGCTCCCCGGGTGCCGCAGCATAAATGGCTGCCCACTGCTCCGGGTGTCTGTTCACAGTGTGTGTGTGTGTTCACTGCTCTGTGTGTGTGCACTTCGGATGGGTTAAATGCAGAGCACGAATTCTGAGTATGGGTCACCATACTTGTCTGAATGTCACGTCACTTTTTAGCCTCTACCCGTAGTCTCTACACTTTTTAGGCGGATCGCCATGGACGTGGTTGGGCCATTGGAAAAGAGCAGTGCTGAACATCGCAACATCCTGGTAGTCAGCAACTACGCCACAAGGTATCCTGAGGCCTTCCCACTCCATTCTATCACCACACCTAAGATCATCCTTTGCCTGGTTCATCTCTTCTCCAGAGTCGGCATACCCCTGGAGATACTCACAGACCAGGGAACGATTCTATTTTTCTTTAGCTTTTGCTGCCATAGCTTAGCCTCTTTAATATAACTCTACTTAGTGGTTTCTTTCGCCGTGTTATAGGCCTATTACCGTTATCTTCGCTCTTTAATTTATATATATATATATATATATATATATATATATATATATATATATATATATACACACACACACACACACACACATATATATAGCTAAAGAAAAATCCATCAATATTTTTATTCAAGCATATACATGGGGTGATTCTCGTGAATTAATGGCAAAATCTAGCCTTACAGGCAGAGACATCCGTCCAGGTGACGGATCCAGGAGAAATACTCCTTTGGCTTCCCTCCAAGGAGGGTCTGCAGTTAGGAAACTTCAGGGAAAGTGAAGTGGGTCTAGCAGTATTGCGATGGATGCAAGAACTAGCAAAAAATGAAAGCTCTTCAATACGATTGCAGTGCAAAACTCCGGAGGCAGAAAATATAATCAAAACTATTAGCAAAAAAGATGAAGGCAAAAGAGAGAATTTATGATATGTGTGGGAAAGCGTTAAAAAGAGAAAAAGGACACCAGACATGGAAAGAGTTAAGAGATACCAAATTGGTATTAACGACTTGAACAAGTGGAAGAAATCCGATTGATGATACCAATAATTGAAAATGAGGACCAGGATAGTGTTATTACCGTTGCTCATGTAAACACCCCATGCACCAGAATCATAAGAGGTACAAATTAGGCGGAATAAGACTGCTTATTAGAAACAGTTTAATCGAAAGAACAGAAGGAGGCGTTGTAAAGCTAAATGGAAATAAACAAATGATAACTGGCTCTGGAACAATTTTCAATAAATTGGGTAAACCGACATTACAGGAGATTGAAAGTATGAGAGCCTAGCTCGGACCGCAATACGCAGTGAAAGTGAGAACAACCTCTGGACGTCCACAGTGGAATTATGTAGCGCATACAGTAATGACTGATTACAGAGATGAATTCTGTAGTTCAGAACGCTCCTGGTTAGAGGCCAGGCTAACAATAAAAACAACAGTAATAAGAGAAACATTAAACAGACAAAAAAAAAAAAAAAAAAAATACATGTGTCTTTAATAAGAACAGGACAATTTAAACACCCAGTTAATTCGGTATTAGAAGGCATACTATTGGGAATTACAGATATGTTCCCAGGAAGGTCAATTGACCATAAATGTATCAATGACTAACATAAAGGCGGGCATACACTGTGCGATTTCGGCAAGGTACCAACTCACACTGTACAGGTAGATCGCATGCGATGTAAAGCCAAAGCTCACGATTTTTGTGCGCTCACTGTACGGTCCGATTGCCGAGTTGCGATTTGACTGCTCACACTATACGTGAGGAATCAACCGAATCAACACGTAGGATCCCTCAGAACCCGGATGTTTGTGGCTGTTTCAGAATAAACATGCTTTCCCGGGATAAACGCACTGCTTTGGTGATATGCGCAAAGCGCAATTATGTGTGCTGAAACGTCCAAAAAAAAAAAAAAAAGGCGTCTGCGTATCTAGACGCGCAGGTGGCTGGGAAGATGTGGCCAATATGGTCAATCCATTTTGCAACGCGAACTGGAGGTAAGCAGGCGTTTTTCCCCTCTTTTATTTTAATTTTTCTTTGCCATAACTCCACAAGTTTTCCCTCCATCTCTTCAGTCCACACTACACGCTGTGTCAGGTGTCACCATGGTTTTGTTTATGGTTTCACGCATAGTTTAGCCCTGCTTCAATAGTGCGATACCTCACGAGAGGCGACCAAAATTTCTGACATGTCAGAAATCCATCCGACCAACCGATTGCCGGTCGGGAGAGGCTTATCGCCTCTCGTTTCCCCTTGTACACTGCACGAACACTGCACGACAAACGACGCACGAAAATGCTGAAATTCGGCCCGGCCCGAAAAAGAGTCGCACGAGTCAGAATTCGGCTCAAAATCGGATGAAAATCGCACAGTGTATGCCCGGCCTAAATCAAGATGAACTTGAAAAATTCTTGAGAAAAGGGGAGGACAACAACCAGCCAGGATCCTCTCAGCCGTCTGCTCCTCTGTGGACTGTTCCTGCAGGGGACAGAAAACAAAAACAACAGCTTGAGGCAGAGTCTGAAAACGAATCCGAGGTGTCGGAGTTTGACTATGACTTATAGTGAAGAATCTGACCTGTCTATGTTGAAGATAGTGAAAGCAGTGAAACAGAAAATATTTACAAAGAATCTAGACTGCGGAATAAAAGAGGAGGCCAGATGGAATTAAAAAGATTGACAAAGCAAATAGAAAATGATTGGCCGGAAGTTCAGGTAAAAGGGATTTTATTCAAATCTTACCAGTGAGAAACGAGGTAGAACATTAAAGGTCCCATTGTACGCGCTTTTTTGAAGCTTTGATTGTGTGCAATATAACATGTTTTCATGTTTCGCGTGTAAAAAAACACAGTATTTTTCACACAATTCACCTATCTGTATACCGCTGTTTTCACTGTCATAAAAACGGGCTGATGTCTTCCTTGTTCTATAAAGTCCCTCCTTCAGAAATACGTAACGAGTAACGACTACTTTGATGTTTTTCTTACCTTTCTTGACATGGACAGTATACCGTACACACAGCTTCAATGGAGGGACTGAGAGCTCTCGGACTAAATCTAAAATATCTTAAACTGTGTTGCGAAGATAAAATGAGGTCTTACATGTTTGGAACAGCATAAGGGTGAGTTATTAATGACATAATTTTCATTTTTGGGCGAACTAACCCTTTAATCCCATCTTTAGTCAGAGGCTAAACATTTGTGAGACCAAAGGTGGACGCTTAAAATGGACCAAAAAAAGCTATATTAAACTCAGGACAGCTGGAAGGAAGAAATGAGAAAAATTTAGAAGCTGACTTGGAAACAGACTAAATAGGTTACCAAATATAGTAAGAAATGAGAAAAGTAACATACCTGTTAAAATTATGACTGGAAGCTGGGAGATCCAAGAACTTAAATTTACTGGTGTGGAGAAGCAGCTGGCAGCACTTAGCAAACGATATTCCGAGCTGAAAGGCCTGGCAAGGGGCCAGAAAAATGTTTGTTAACACGAAAACAGCAGTATTAGCTCATCTCTCCAAAAACAATGTAAAGGATGCCCGTGCGCTTAATAGCCGATGGCAGAGATGGGAAAGTATGCTTCTAGATCCAGATTTGAAAATCAGACAAAAGGAACTTATAAAAATAGCCTGCCATATTAACGGCGAGCTGACTTCAGTCGTGTTCCGGAGCGGCATTGGAAACTCTCCAGACACCGGATGACTGTCTCCTTCCAGTCAAGGTAGACATGAACATCCTCGCAAAGAAGGGTCAACGTGACAAACCTTTCTCGTTCCTCCATTCGGGGATGTGGAGGAACATGTGGAATGAATCGGGAAAACAAAACTCTTGAAAAAAAGTGTAATAAAAAGACTAGAAGAAAATGGAACAGCTTACTTGCATTTTGGGCCAGTATTTTGTCACGAGTAGCTACGGTGTGAGAACAGAGCAAGGAATGAGGAGACCAGAATTACAAAACCAAGTAATTTAACCATATTGCGGGAAATCACACATAGCACAACGAGTTGACACCAACAATACCAGATGCTGAACCAAAGACATGGAACACAATTTGATGACGAGACACACCTGAGATCAATAGAGATTACACGGGGAACACCTGGGATTAAATCAACATAATCAGGACAGAAACAGCCAACTAACCAAAAAAGGGCATATGAAAAACACATGGGGAGCAAAACACACACAAAAAAAACTCGAAACACTACACTGTTTCTTTCACTATGTTTTAATGCACATTGTCACAGCCACACCTGCTACACTCCCTGAATCGGACACTTATGCCACACCTACTCGTCCCCAATCACCAGAATTCTAAACACCTGTGCGTCATCACCAGTGCGCCATATAAAGCCACCAGTCACCATCACTCAGTGTATGGTCTTGCACCGATCTCCTCACTAACCTGTACGACATTCGTCTACCTACCTGATCTGCCTTACCCTCTTCTTCCTCATCGGAATTCCTACTACCATCGTCTTCATCTGAGTCACCATCTGCATCACCATTCACCTGAAGGAAAGTTGTGTTGTCTCTGTGTCTACTACGTGTCAAGATTCACCTGTGTCTGAAACCTCTGATTAATATTAAATACTGTTTCACTGAATCCTCTGTGTCCTCGTCTGTGTCTGACAGAAGACCAGACCAAATGCAGAGCTCTCCAGATACAGGCGAGGACCACACCGCGGATCCCTTCACTGAACTGGTTCACGCTGTACGGTCCTCACTAATACAACAAACTCAACTTTCTTCACCGACTGTCAACAGTTCTATCACCGCTACATCGCCGGTCACTTCTTCAGTTGCCCCTGCGAGTCCCATGGCCAAACCTGCGACATATAACGGCACGGCGGAGGATTGCAGCGGGTTCCTACTACAGTGTTCCCTCTACATGGAATCCAATGCTCATTTATTCACCTCCGAACGCAGTCGAGTAGCCTTCATCATCAACCTGCTCTCAGGTAAAGCTCTCCAATGGGCTCAATCTCTCTGGGACTCTAACTCCTCTGCCATTGGATCAGTCACTAATTTCTGTTCTCAGTTAAAATCCGTCTTTGGTCAACAAACTTCGGCATTATCTGTCCATGATCAACTATTTACAATTCGCCAACAGAGAGATGAATCCGTGAGTGATTATGCCGTACGCTTCCGTACACTCGCTTACATAAGCGGCTGGAATGAAACTGCCTTAATTACAGCATATCGCCACGGTTTGTGTGACAAAATACAAGGGTTGATTGTGGCATATGAAGACTCACTGGGACTGGAGTGTCTAATCCAGAAATCCATTAGAGTTGCCCAGAGACTCACTGCCTGTCATCAGCTCACTCCCGCTGTACTTCCTCCGCCCGCTATACCATCTGTCGCTCCTCCAGCACCTGAGCCCATGCAAGTGGATTCTAACCACCTATCCACATCGGAACGTCAGCGGAGGATTAACACCGGGCTGTGTCTCTATTGTGGGGGAGATGGACACCTCTTACCATCCTGTCCAGTACGACCTCCACGCCCAGCGGTGAGTTACTCTAACCTGGGTTACTCTAAGACATCTCCATTCTTCTGTTTCAGTACAAGCCCTCATCGACTCCGGTTCGGCGGGGAACTTCATCAACCGGCAAACATTAACTCGTCTAAGTGCCAAACATCATCGAAGCCCCGTCGAACTCAAAATAACGACGATACAGGGAAAACCGATGGGCAAGGGTCGTGTCCACCATTTCTCCCCCACAATCATCCTCCGCGTGGGACTCCTGCACGAGGAAGACATCACGTTTATGGTGCTGGAGGAATCCACCGCAGACATCATCCTGGGACGCCCCTGGCTTAATCAACATCAACCTCACATCCATTGGCCCACTGGTGAGATCCTGAAATGGGGACAGTCCTGTCATCGTACCTGCATCACTCTTCCAGCTAAAATTCCCAAGGTCATTCCTCCCATAAAGAAGTCATCCCTACCGGTCCAGTCCACTTCAGTGGAAAGCCCCGACACTAAGGTAGATCATATCATCCCTCCTGAATATCGGGCGTTCCAGGATGTGTTCAGTAAGCGGTTGGCAACGAAACTTCCACCTCATAGGCCATGGGACTGCGCCATAGACCTCCTGCCTGGAGCAACCCTTCCTAAAGGACGAGTCTATCCACTGTCCATCCCGGAGCAGAAGGCCATGGAGGAGTACATACAGGAAGCCGTCGCTCAGGAGTTCATCCGACCATCTACTTCCCCTGCCGCTTCCAGCTTTTTCTTCGTGGCCAAGAAGGATGGAGGCTTGCGGCCGTGTATTGACTATCGCCATCTCAACTCTCAAACCATCAAATTCAGCTATCCTCTTCCCCTGGTCCCAGCAGCGTTAGAACAACTACGCGGAGCCAAAATCTTCACTAAACTGGACTTGAGGAGCGCCTACAACTTGATCCGCATCCGGAAGGGGGACGAGTGGAAGACTGCTTTCATTACTCCTTCCGGGCACTATGAATACAGGGTCATGCCGTATGGGTTATCCAACAGTCCATCCGTCTTCCAAAATTATATGAATGAAGTCTTCAGAGAATACCTTAACCAGTTCGTAATTGTCTACATCGACGACATCCTCATTTACTCCACATCCAAGGAGGAACACATCCAACATGTCACACTCGTACTCCGAAAACTCCGGGAACACCACCTCTACCTCAAGTCTGAGAAATGTGAGTTCCACACGCCCTCAGTCCAGTTCCTGGGATACATCATCGATCCACAAGGCGTGAAGATGGACCAGGGGAAGGTGGACGCCATTACACTCTGGCCTCAACCTGGTTCCATTAAAGAACTCCAACGCTTCCTGGGCTTTGCCAACTTCTATAGAAGATTCATCAAAGATTACAGTTTACTCAGTTCCCCTCTGACTTCTCTCCTCCGGAACCGGCCCAAGTCTCTGTCCTGGAACCCCGAGGCCACTGAAGCTTTCCACCTACTCAAGCAAGCCTTCAAGACTGCTCCGATCCTAGTCCACCCTGATCCCAACCAACAGTTCATCGTGGAAGTGGACGCCTCATCAACCGGGGTCGGAGCGGTCCTGTCCCAGCGGCAGGGAGATCCTCCTAGACTCCATCCATGCGCCTTCTTCTCAAAGAAGCTATCCCCGGCGGAGCAGAATTATGACATTGGTAACCGTGAACTACTGGCCATCAAGCTGGCTCTGGAAGAATGGCGTCATTGGCTGGAGGGAGCCCAGTTCCCTTTCGAGGTAGTAACAGACCACCGGAACCTGGAATACCTCCGTGAAGAGACTGAATCATCGCCAAGCCAGATGGGCCTTGTTCTTCACGAGATTCAACTTTAAGGTCACTTATCGTCCTGGCTCCCAGAACAATAGAGCCGATGCCCTCTCCCGTCTTCATCAAGCAGATCCTGAACCCGAATCTCCGGAACCAATCCTCCCTCCAGCCATGATTGTAAGTCCTATCCAATGGAATATTGATCATCAGATTGAACAAGAAAACCTTCAACACCCTGCTCCGCCGGGAGGTCCAGAAGGGAAACTCTTTGTCCCTCCTCAACATCGGATTACCCTCCTGGACTTAGCTCATACCTCTCCGGGATCTGGACATCCAGGCAGGAGGCGGACCCTCTCGCTCCTTCAACAACGTTACTGGTGGCCATCGATGGCTCAGGATACTGTCCGCTACCTCAAGGGATGCTCCGTCTGCGCCATAGCAGACACCCCTAGAAGACTCCCGGAGGGTAAACTGGTGCCTCTGCCCATTCCTGAACGTCCATGGACCCATATTGGTATAGATTTCATGACTGACCTCCCTCTTTCTCAAGGCTACACCTGTGTGCTGGTGGTGGTCGACAGGTTTTCAAAGTCATGTAAACTCATCCCTCTCAAAGGGCTTCCCACTGCATTTGAAGCGGCAGAGGCACTATTCCACAATGTATTGCCACTTTGGCATTCCAGAGGACATCGTCTCCGACCGGGGTCCCCAATTCATCTCCAGAGTCTGGTCAGCTTTCTTCCGTCTTCTAGGGGTGTCCGTCAGCCTCTCTTCGGGATACCATCCACAGACCAACGGCCAGACGGAGCGTAAGATACAGGAACTTGGGAGGTTCCTGAGGATATACTGCCACCGTAACCAGGACTGTTGGAGCCAGTACCTACCCTGGGCCGAATACGCTCCGAATTCCCTCCAGCAATCCACCACCGGGCTCACCCCCTTCCAATGTGTCCTCTGATATCAGCCTCCACTCTTCCCATGGTCAGGTGAGCCCTCGGAGGTCCCAGCGGTAGATCACTGGTTCCGGCAGAGCGAGAGGGTCTGGGACTCGGCTCACGTGCATCTCCAGCGGGCAGTGCGGAGGCATAAGGAGCAAGCGGATGCTCGTCGAAGACCTACACAGCAATACCAACCTGGACAGCGAGTCTGGCTCTCGACAAGGGACATCCGCCTCCGACTGCCCTGCCGTAAGCTGAGTCCCCGATACATCGGACCATTCCCAATTGAACGGCAACTGAACGAAGTGACCTATAGACTCCAGCTACCTGCACAGTACCGTATCTCACCTTCATTCCATGTTTCACTCCTCAAACCCTTCACTGAACCTTTGTCTCCATCCACAGAGCCTGGTGATGATGCCGTACCTCCTCCTCCAGTCATCGAAGAGGACAACGACATCTTCCGGGTTAGAGCTATCCTCGACTCTTGACGACGGGGTCCTCAATTGGAGTACCTTGTAGACTGGGAGAACTACGGCCCGGAGGAGCGTTGCTGGGTTAATCGTAACGACATCCTGGACCCCAGCCTTCTCACTGACTTTCACCAAGACCATCCAGACCGCCCCGCTCCCCGTGGCCGAGGTAGACCCCGTCGTCGTACAAGATCCCAGCCGTCAGGAGCCGCCCGTGGAGGAGGGGGTACTGTCACAACCACACCTGCTACACTCCCTGAATCGGACACTTATGCCACACCTACTCGTCCCCAATCACCAGAATTCTAAACACCTGTGCGTCATCACCAGTGCGCCATATAAAGCCACCAGTCACCATCACTCAGTGTATGGTCTTGCACCGATCTCCTCACTAACCTGTACGACATTCGTCTACCTACCTGATCTGCCTTACCCTCTTCTTCCTCATCGGAATTCCTACTACCATCGTCTTCGTCTGAGTCACCATCTGCATCACCATTCACCTGAAGGAAAGTTGTGTTGTCTCTGTGTCTACTACGTGTCAAGATTCACCTGTGTCTGAAACCTCTGATTAATATTAAATACTGTTTCACTGAATCCTCTGTGTCCTCGTCTGTGTCTGACACACATTTTGAAGTATTGTATCAGAAATTACTGTGTTCCCAAACAAGAGGCATTCACCTAGGAAAGCAATGACTACATTCATTGTGTTTTGTCTGCTCACTCTGAGGCACAAATATATGAAAATTATTGGATTCAGTAGTTTCTCCCACTTTTCTTTGTGTTATTTAGTGCCAGTTTATCAGGAAGTGACTATTTTTTTCTCTTTGACTAATCAGATGGAAACGGTGATTACATGCAAATGTTTTATTAAATGTTTTAAGTTAAATTTGCAATTTTGGATGGAAACCCGGCTACAGATTTGGAACGACATGAGGGTAAGTAAAAGAGAATATAATTTGCATATTTGGGTGAACTATCTCTTTAAATACCTCAGTATCTGCAGCTTACAGTTTGGATTCTTCAGTCCATCAGAAAGAATCTGTACACCAGAATCCTGCAGGTCATTGTAACTCAGATCCAGCTCTCTCAGGACAGAGTTTGAGGATTGTAGAGCTGAAGACAAACTCTCACAACACTGAACAGTGAGATTACATGACTGTAGCCTGTATGGAGAAAAATACAAATATACAAAATAAATCAAAAGTTTTCCTTTAGTTTATATTTTGTTTAAATGCTTAATAAAAAAATGTTTTACAATACTAAACAGTTAGACCAGAGGTCCCCAACCGCCAGGTTATATTAATTTGAGAATTTAGAAGTACAAGTGATTTTAAACCAACGAAAAAAAAGAAATAAAAGATAACATGCACAAGCATAGAGACGTGTTTCAGACAGTGTGGAAATACAGAGCAGATTCTTCTTTTACATCTCACTGCATTTAAGGTACGTAGGCTACAGATAATTATGTAAAAAAAAAAATCTCATTCTCTGTGCTTTAAATTTATTTTTATTGCTTATCTGAAAAATCATCTGATCTGTGACTCAAAAACCACACAATCCATTAACCCACTATAATACATATATATATATATATATATATGGTGTTGGTGGTTTTATGCATTAATTAGATTAATTACACTGAAAAATAATGCATTTAACACACTTGCCCCACTCCAGACCTGTGTGGGTTATCTGACATCTCATACAGTGGACTGATGACAAATATGAAGCAGGGCAACAACTCACTGCGTGATGGAGCCTGGAGAACATAGTTAGAATGTCCCTAAAATTCAAGATATGGGGCAAAAATGCCTGTTTGAGTTTTTGTCCCATATTTACATCGTAGTTATTCAATATCACACGAGCAATAGGCTAAGTGCAATATCACTGAGGTGCAAATGTCATACTGATCTTATACAACAGTTCAGTAAAAAGTTAAAGGTGGGGTAAGTGATTTTTCTAAATTTGAAAAACTGATTCAAGCAGAGTAGCAAAACAAACTTGTAGCCAATCAGCAGTAAGGGACGTCTCTACTCATGATGTGGAGGAGAGAGCGTTCAGTGCACAGGACGGACATTAGCCAAGCGACAGAAAGATAGAGATGGCGGATAAAAAACACAAGAAGAAATCGTCTGCAGAACAAAAGAAGGCTTAAGGCAATATGGCAAGAAGTAGGACCCATGTAAATATCAGATCAGCTTTGCACCGCTGGAGAGGAAAGCCTGTGGTCGGATTCCAAGGTTGCTGTGTTTCTTCTCATTAGGTGAGTAACACCGTGTCTTCGCTGAATCAGTTTAAGTCTGTCTAATACACTGGGCTTTGAAATTGTTTGAAATTTTTGTCAATACATCATAAATAGTACACAGCAGCTGTTTTCTGTTGGGGATTTGTCTTGTCATGCCCATTAATTTTATTTACTTTTATTATAAATATTTTACATAACAGGTTTTACTTTTAAAATTGGTATACAATTAAAGCCTTGTGTCTAAATAAGTTATGTTACAAATTTGAAGTTGATATAAAAAAAATTGAGGTTCCTGTGAGATTTTATTTAGGGCGTCATACCACACACAGCCACTGGGAGTCCTCAAAACTATTTTGAATTTTGCTTAATGAATTTTTCTCTAGATTTCTCTGTGAATTTTACTTTTTTACTTCTATCTCAAAATAACCACCAAATATGAAATCCTGAGACTCAGACCTTTCCAATAATATGTTTGTTGCCAAGATTATAAAAAGTTTTGGTTCTAGTTTTGGTTTTATGACACTTGACCCTGCCCACTAAGGGGGAGGTGACCGCCATTAGATTTTAAAGTACCATTTCCATGGTAAAGCAATGTCCGATTTCAAAATGGTTTTCATAGGATGAATTTTAGGCTTCATAGGAGGAATTTCAAATGATATATGATTTATGATGATTACTAAAATATTTTATAGAGAAAAAGACAACAACAAAAAAGAGTGCCAAGCATCCCACAGGTGGGACGGTGACAGTTATGGGGTAAACTCAAAGAGACAGGATAGTCTGCGATTGATCTGATGTTTTTTCAGACCGAGAAGGCGAAATTAACATCACGGAGCGCTAAACTCTCCTGCAGTGTGTGTGTGTGTGTGTTTCATTCATACTCGAAGCCAGAGGGCGCTCTCGCACAGAAAGTCATAACAGGAAATTACTAATATGGGCAACAGCGTCCAGCTATAGCTGTATGAAACAGCTGTTTCGGATTTTTCAAGTCCAAAAAAATCTCCAGCAGGTGATAAAAAAAAAAGTATAAGAACAATTCAGTGCTAATTGACATAGCATTTATTACAGCATAGAAACGATTCTGCCTCATTAGGAGATAAAAAGTGTTTGTAGTATATAAACAAATCATTATTATTTGTTATTGTCCAGCAGTTATAGATTTCTAAGCCACTTAAAAGCTAGAAATTAGAGAAAAATTACAGTTGCCTATAGTATCCACTACCAGTCAAAAGTCTCGCCTGCATTTATTTGATCCAAGTACTGCAAATCAGTGAAATTTTGAAATATTTTTACTAGCCTATTTAAAATAGCTGTTTTCTATTTTAATATATTTGAAAATGTTATTAATTTAGATTCCAAAGCTGATTTTTTTTTTGCATCATTACTCCAGTCACACGATCCTTCAGAAATAATTCTGATATTCTGATTTGCTGCTAAAAAAAGAAAAGAAAAGAAAAAAAACTCTTATTATGATAATGCTGAAAACAGCTGAGTAGATTTTTTTCAGGTTTCTTTGATTAATAGAAAGTTTAGAAGAGCAGCATTGATCTGAAATAGAAATCTCTTGTAAAATTATGTCTTTATCATCACTTTTGATAAATTTAAAGAATCCTTGCGCAATAAAATTATTAATTTCTATAATTTATAAATATATATATATATATATATATATATATATATATATATATATATATATATATATATATATATATTACAATATATATTGTAGGAGGGGCTGTAAACCATTAGAGGAAACTTTCGTCTCTTCAAAATGGGTCTGTCAAAATAATGCAGGCATACAAATAAACTGAAACCTTTACTGGCTTTTATTTGACAGAGCTAATAAATCTCACTATATATGTATATATACTATATATATCTGTGTGTGTGTGTGTGTTTGTGTGCAATTTTTGTCCCCCTCACTTCTAAAAAGATGGCTACGCCCCTGTCTATGGTGTAGACAGCATCACTAATTACAGTAAGGTCCATAGTATTTTGTTGTCAGTAGACACGGTGTAAAATTGTTTTTTCTTTGTTTCACAGAATTAATCATTGCCTGGGTTGTGTGCGTACAGTATTAGTGGGGTGGAGCAATTAAATAGGGGCAACACCCTTTTGGGGGTAGGAGTGTTTGTTTTGGTGATTTTAACTGTCAACATCGGTTACCAGAAATTGCTTTCCCCACCTTTAATATTGTGTTATAAACAATGTTTTCTGTTTTGCTCAATTTTGCCAACAAAAATATAAAGACAAAGCAGAACTGTTAGTCTATGAGCAACACACAGCGACATTTCATGATGTTGCTAAAAATCGAGCATTGCGTTAGTGTAGTCAGGTCATGTTAGTCATGCTTGCATCAGCTGAAAGTCAGCTGTTCCTGACGTGTACCAATCCAGTCTTGACACCTATCACCTGCGGTCTATTTAAATTCCCATTATTCAGTGTCTCTCCATCGCATTGCTGCTTGCAATTAACTCCCTCCTCCAACCCCAACTCCACCAACTGAACCTGTAATCTGATCTAACTTGTTCTTTCTTTACAGTGTCTTCATTGGAAGCAGTCTCTATCACATTTTGTTTACAACTGTAATTGTGAATTGTAATTATGTATGCTTACAATGGTCCTGTTCTGTACCCCAGGGGGGTTTGTCTTGCTGCTCTCCCTTCTCTGTCCAAGCATGGCTGCATGGACAGGCATGTGGAGTGTTGCCCAGAACATAACCATACCGCCAACACTAACTGTATGCAATTATAATTGACATTAAATATACTTGACGGAAGTGGTCCTGATTGAAATAACATTATTTGGTGTAATGCAATGGTTTATGCAGTTTAAGGTTAAAAAAACACATTATTTTACACATGATGTACATTATTGTTGCTCATCTATGCCCCACCTTTCTGAAACACATAGATTTTTACAAAGCTCACCGTTCTGAAAAGCGAAATGTATACTGATTGGCCAGCTATCCAGTAAATTGTGATTGGCCAAATACCTCAAGTGTGTGACAGAAGTATTATGCCCCTTAACATACTATGATGCCGTCTCCTGGCACAACGAGACAAAAACAATAAAACCCATTATAAACGAGGTATTTGCTTTAACCAGTGGGGACATAATTACAGATTATAATGATTTATACGCGTTGAATTGCGTATCATGCTGCATAAACATAAAACCAGGTCTGCATTTGTATTTGGAAAAACGACAAACAACAAGCGCTACTCTACACTGCTCAAAACTCGCGTTTGAATCATCAATCATCAAATTATTTCAATATCTAAACATGTAATATTGAAAAACATTGAATAACAGTGATCTGTCATCAATGCTTGAGGGTTAGATCTTTATAATGATATATAGTTTGTCATGATTCATTTTGTCCATTTCACAAAGGTACAATTCGTAAGATATTTGCAGTAAAATATCCAAAAACCACTATGCTAATGTTATATATTTTGTACAGCTGATTACTAACAATATCTTTAATGTCTTCAACTACTTGTAAATCATGAGAAAATTCCCATTCTAAACAGTGACATGGGGCAGTGCAGTTGTCTGTCAATGACATTAGTTCCCTTTTGTTATCACCTTTACTTACGTAGAAACCACATGACAACAGTGTCATGGACAAATGTGGAAGTAGTGTCTAGCGTCCAGCAAACCACTTGCTTGGTTCAAGCAGATCTCTATTTACTTATTCTTGCACGTTTTATGGTCGATTGTGTTACTTATTTATGGAACATAATAACTGTTTACCGTCTGCTGCTGGTTCTGTCGAAAAGGACAGCTCCCGTAAACGTAAGCGTACGGGCCAACCAAACAACCCAAGAAGAGTTTGGGACAAGAGGAGAGAAAGAGCGAGGATTAATATCGGTGTTGCATTTTCTATATGGAGTGAGCTTCGTGACAAACTTCAACTAAAAAGAGATCCTGCTGCTTTTGTCTGAAAATCCAGTCAGTCTTCATCATGAAATTATGAACCCACCATCAGCACCATTCTGGAGAATGTGTGTTGTGCTAGACATGGTGTTTCGAGACACCAAGAGGATTTTTTTGCTGAGTTCTCTGTCTCTTTATGTTGAGAGTGACCAGTATTTTTACAGACTGTTAGCTCAAGCCTATATTTCATCATAAACTAGGTAAGCAGGGTATTGTAATAATATACTAAACATGTGATAAGTTGGTCAATCACACATCCAGAGTTTTATCTTACTGCGTCTCTTTAATATATTTCTCCAATGGCTGTACTTGTTACGATTCTTCAGATCGGGTCAGACTTGTTTTATGAGCAAACCCTTGTTTGCCAAACTAGTGTTAAGTGATGATGTCAACATTTTTTACTTTAAAGAGGTTAATGAACTCTTTCACCATCTATTATTTTAATAACGCATTAACAGTGTTAGCGTCATCACAAGTTAGAGTGCCCGTCATGGCCACCAGAGGGCACTCCAAACTGGAGTTCACATATCCATTAAACTCCATTTCCCATTCACCCTGCACCTGCCACTCTTCTTACAACCACGTACACACGCACACGCACACACACACACACACACACACAGTGACTTTTGCACTACATTTCCCAAAAGCACCCTTCTTTGCACTCTGATTACTCTCCAGCTGCAGCTCTTTGGATTTTAGTATTTAAGCTGCCAGCTTTCTTGAGTTCTTGATTACCGCTGCCAGCATACTGGATTATTGCTAGTTTATTGGACTGTGATTCTCTATGTGATACCCTGACATTCCACCTGTGCACCGACTACAATTCTGCCTGTCCTTCTCTGCTGTGTTCGCCGTCACTGACCCCTGCCTGTACAACCACAATGTTTCTTAATAAAAGCTTGCAAATGGATTCCATGTCCTGGGATGACTGCTCCGTTACAGAAGACCTCGCCATGAATGAATCCAGCGGCTTACCCAACGAACACTGGTCAGGTATGAACAAAGCGAGTCTGTAACTAGCGCTGAATCAGGGCACACGGACTATCGAATGTTACATTGGTGAATATTTGGCCTTAGCCAATGGCTCAGATCTACCAGACTGTCTGTTAATAGAATTTTTCTGTGATGGCCTTAATCAACCTTTAAAGTCTAAAGCAGTGGTTCCCAAACTTTTTGCAGCATGCACCCCATCCTAGTGTTTGAGACCTGTCAAGCAGCCCCCAACACCTTTCTCTGGTTAAACTTCACATTTTTAATTGCAATAAATAAATAAATATTCACTGTAGATTAGAAAACATAAAAAAAACTTTCTGCATCAACAATCCATGTAAACCCAAAAGCAATGTAACTGTCACTGTATTTACGTTTCTTACTTGTCATTGATTTAATTAAAGTGCCTTTTTATGGAGGATGTCCAATTTGATGAATGTAGTAAATGAAAAAAATAAATGAACAAATTATCAGTTAGCACCTAATATGAACGGGGGGGCTATACATACAGACGGTTGGTCTGGGAATGCCCCCGGGAACGCCCCGTCATGTGATGTGAATTTAGCCCGTGGGGGAAAACATTGCCTTGGCGCCAATTGAAATACACACGACAATCATGCCGAAGAGTTGTTGTGTCGCTTTCTGTACCTCCAATAAACGAACAAATTATGAATTGAAGTTCTACATCCTTCCTAATAAACATACAGAGCCGGAAAGGATGACAAAATGGCTACAAGAAATAAGTTGTGAGGATGACCAAGGGAAGTTGTGGGATCCCAAGACTAAGCATGTGTATGTGTGCAGTCGGCATTTCATCACAGGCAGGCTATATTAACATTGTGTTCATTATTAACGTTATCAAAACTGTGTAAGGTTGTTTTGAGAAAGTGGCATACATATATAATTAGCCTTATCATTCTACCTGAAGAAAAACTATGTAGCCTAGTGTCGAACCTAAACTCCCATGAAAACAAGCGATTACGTCTGCTTAGAGGTGTAGTCTATGTGAAACGCCGTATACCCATGTTAGGGCCAAGGATTTCCATGTACCCCCATAAAAAAGCGTTAGGAAACACAACAACTTAGTTTTGTGTCTGAACCTTTACACTTTCATTCATAAATCTGTGTTTGCGAAGCGACAAGCATCGAATCGCAGAATCCAGTCAAAACGGAACTGGCTATATAAAGCAGAATGTCACGGAATTTGTCTATTTTTGAATGACTACATCTACAGTACAATGAATCAAACATCGACATGGAATAGTGTATATGAATATTAAAGTTAAAAGAGACTACAATTGTTCTATGCGTCTCTGGGAATGAGTGCTCAGTGTGCATTTTTGTCTTTCAAATAAACAACGATGTTCGCTGTGTTTTCCCCCACGCCGACTCCACCCTCACCACGCCCCCAACTATGACTAGATGCCGACTGTATGTGTTGTGACACAGACGTGCTTGTAAAATGAAATTGAATCATCAGTAATTTATAGCTTGTAATGTGAAATTGTAATTCTTAAATCTTTCGCATGTGAAGTTTACCTCAGTTAAATATGTAAAAATAATAGAGACAATCTTTTCCCCCGCCATTACAAACATTCTCCCCCCCAACCCCCCCAGTGATCAGTCTGCGCATGCTAGTTTGGGAACCACTGGGTCCTCTTTCATCATTCTGCAATTTCTTGGATCATGTTCTGTGAAATGCTGGATCAGCGTTCACTGTGGGTGTTGTGGATGAGGAACACTGCAGTCCTGCACTATCTCCAATTCCAGAAACATCCCATGACATGGCCGCCATTCTAGAGTCTGCTTTCATCAGGCTTGTCAAGCCAATGCTTCTCTACAAGATGGCCGCCAGCCCAGCGCCACTACACAATATGGCCGCCAGCCCAGCACCACTGCACAAGATGGCCAACAGCCAAGCACTGCACAGGATTGCCGCCAATCTGCCCCCCCAGCATGAAATGGTAGCCACAGTTGATATTCCGGAGTCAAGTCACGTCCTCGTTGATCTTCCAGAGTTAAGTCAGGTCTCCGTTGACCTTTCAAAATCAAGTCGAGTCCCCATTGACCTTCACGAGTCAAGTCAAGTCACAGTCGATCTTCCTGAATCGAAGTCCAGTCAAGTCACCGCTGACCATCCAGAGTCAAGTCAAGTAAAACCACAGTTAAACTTCATGAGTCAAGTCAAGCCACAGTTGATTTTTTATGAGTCAAGTCTAGCCACAATTGATCTTCATGAGTCATGTCACCGTTGATCTTCGTGAGTCAAGTCATGTCACTGTTAATCTTCATGAGTCAAGTCAAGTCACCGTTGATCTTCATGAGCAAAGTCAAGTCACAGTTGTTCTTCGTGAATCAAGCCAAGTCACCATTAATCTCCATGAATCAAGTAAAGCCACATGTAAACTTCATGAGTCAAGTCAAGTCCCAGTTGATCTTCATGAACTAAGTCAAGTCACAGTTGAACTCAAATCACCATTGATCTTCCAGCTTTGTCACATTTCAGCAGATCTTCCAGAATTTCATAACGTCTCAGCAGATCTTCCAGAGCTTCATCATACCACAACAGATCTTCCAAAGCCTCATCACGCCTCAGCAGACTCTCGAGAGCCTCATCACATCTCAGCAGACTCTCCAGAGCCTCGTCAAGTCTCAACAGACCTTCCAGAACCTTGTAATTTCTCAACAGATCTTTCAATGTGCCATCATGTCTCAGCTCTAGCCCATGAAGGGACTTCAGAATCTGCTCCAGCATATGAATCCATTACAGAACCCACTCCAGTTCAGAGACTGACTCCAGACTCCACTTCAGTCCTTGAATTCACTCCAGAGCCTGTCTCAGTCCTTGGACCTGTCCAAGAGTCTGCTCTGCCCTGGTGCCACTGTGGTGGTCCTCTGTCCCTCCCTGCTGGGCTTCGGTCCCGTCTGCTCGGCTGTGGTGGTCCTCTACTCCGCCCTGGTGGGCTTCTGTCCTGTCTGCTCGACTGTGGTGGTCTTCTGCTCCGCCGTGGTGGGCTTCTGTCCTGTCTGCTTGACTGTGGTGGTCCTCTGCCCCTCCCTGCTGGGCTTCTGTCCTGTCTGCTCGGCTGTGGTGGTCCTCTGCCCCTCCCTGCTGGGCTTCTGTCCTGTCTGCTCGGCTGTGGTGGTCCTCTACTCCGCCCTGGTGGGCTTCTGTCCTGTCTGCTCGGCTGTGGTGGTCTTCTGCTCCGCCCTGGTGGGCTTCTGTCCTGTCTGCTCGACTGTGGTGGTCTTCTGCTCCGCCCTGGTGGGCTTCTGTCCTGTCTGCTTGACTGTGGTGGTCCTCTGCCCCTCCCTGCTGGGCTTCGGTCCCGTCTGCTCGGCTGTGGTGGTCCTCTAATCCGCCCTGGTGGGCTTCTGTCCTGTCTGCTCGGCTGTGGTGGTCTTCTGCTCCGCCCTGGTGGGCTTCTGTCCTGTCTGCTCGACTGTGGTGGTCCTCTGCTCTGCATCTATGGCGGCTCTCGGCCCCGCCCCATTCGTCAAAATGGGGATGTCTGTGAAAGCTGCGTGGTGCATGAGATTGTTTGAAAGAAAAATGTTTTAGCTTAATTTTGCTTAAGATACATAACACTATTTGTTTTTTCCGACAAAACCGGTTGTTCGACATTTAAAAATCATAAGAATGTTTATTGTGTTTTGAAAAGAAAGATATGGTATATAAATATTTTTATTTATTAACATGGTAGAACCAAAATGAATTTATAAGGTTATGTATTTATTCTGCTTCATGTACTCACTGGTTGTTGTATACATATTCAAGAGAAATATGTAAACTCAATTGTTTTAAACAATCTACAGCTTTTACAGTCATTAAAAATATTGTAAAGAGAAAGGTATTTCCACGCATCTATTTTAAAGATCCCGTTTTTCGTGCTTTTTTGAAGCTTTGATTGTGTTTACAGTGTGCAATATAACATGTGTTCAAGTTTCGCGTGTTAAAAAACACAGTATTTTTCACACAATTCACCTATCTGTATACCGCTGTTTTCAGTACTTGTTTGAGTTTGGGGTGTATATTTGTGTTTGGTTCTAAGTTATAGTTTGTATGTTCGTACATTATGTTTGCGTTTGTATGTTTGTGTTTGTGTGCATGTTTCTGTGTGTTCTGTGAGTGTTTTTTGCATGTATGTTTGTGATCTAGTTTGTTTGTATATTTGTGTACTTGTTTGAGTATGGGTGTTTTTGTATTTTTTGTTTGTTTCTAAGTTTTACTAAGTATGTTTGTGTTTGTATGTTCATGTTTTCTGTATGTTTACGTTTGTGGGTGTGTTTGTGATTGTATGTTTATGTTTGTGTACTTGCACTTGCATGTACATTTGAAGTGTATATTTGTGTTGAGGCTTGAAAAATCTATGTGTGAATAAAAATAATAAATGTAACTAAAACTAGATTAACTCAAATTAAACAACATTATCCTACAGCATAGACTGTCTTGTTAAAAACATTCACACCCGTGACCGCCCCTATTTATTTTTATTTTGTTGTTATTATCTTTTCTCTATCTAATATCATCCTGAACCATTGTAAAACACAAGCACCACATCTACATGATAAACATTACTATTTTTTCTTTGAAAAATATTTTCTTTTTTACCTAAAAATACACCAGGTACCATATAATACACCTGGCACAATGCGACACAAGGCGCAGCGCAAGTGTGTTTGCTAGTTTCAGTCCAGCGCCGTTCGCATTTTCCTGTCCAGCCCACATCGTTTAATTAGCAAATGCATTTGTGTCAATTTGTGCACCCATGGACGTGCTGGTAGAAAAAGAGGTGTGTTCAGGCGCATTGCTGGCGCATTGCTATTTTAAGGAGCTGAAAATATACTGCGCCATAGACCAACTCAAACCTGCTCTAAAGTCTGGCGCAATGTTTTCTTTGTTATTTAAAGAATGTACACACTGCTTATTAAACACAGGTACACACAGTAGCACACAGACATGCCAAATATCAAAAATTAAAGGATTGCTATGCATAAGATTTTTTGTAGGCTAATTAAATATATATATATATATATATATATATATATATATATATATATATATATATATATATATATATATTTTAGTGGTGTGTTAACGCGAGACTCTTATCGGGCGATAAAAAAAATATCGCCGTTAATCTATTCTCAAAGTTGGGTTGGGAGCTGGGTCTATACTAAGCAAGCTATGATAACTTTTACCTTGATATTTTATATAACCGACTGGCTGAGGCCAGCCTAAAAAGATGCTCAGGACAGTTGACGGGCCACTGCTGCGCATCGTAACGAAAGCTTATCTTTTTCACATGTTTTTAAGCCTTACCGCGCGTGTCGATTTAAACATTAAAGCATCCAAACACAAGACGCGGTGCGCACGAGAGAGAGAGAGAGCCGCGTATCACGGACAGCGACACTGAAGCGAGCTCTCCTGTGAAGTTCTCCTCGAAGTCTCTCCTGTACCTGAACGAACAAATACAAATCGCAGTTTGAACAAACAAAAAGATGTGAAAGAGCCCAATTCAGTACTCGCGGTGTTCTGGTGTTCAGGGTTCATGCAGAGAAAGGCGTCTCAAAACACTTGAACATCGAATTTTTTTTTTCTCGTGCCGACAAATACATACAAAATATGTCAAAATATCCACCCTGGAAATTATGCTCGAAAAAAATGTCAGTTATTTCTAAAGTGAAAGTAAACAGTTGAGGAAAAAATGGGATGTGTATTATATTGGATGCGTTCATGATCTCTTAAAGTGACTGTGCCTAATTTAGCTACTGGCTGCTGTAATGTTAATCCAAGAAAATGAAAGAAAATCACTCACTGCTCTTGACTGAATTACTTTGTAGTTTTAACAGTCAAACCAAAAATTATTCAGACACCAGATATAACTTTTGATATATATAGCAAAACTGTAATAATGTGAGAAATGTTGAAGGTTTCTGAATAAATGTAGGTTTGATTGTATATTTCAGTTTTACATTGAAGACTATCCAGTGCTATTTTACATTTAATTATTTGGTTTCTGTACCTTGACACCTACAAACTTGAAAAAAACGTAAACATTGGTGTGAAACAGGTGTAAGGTTGTTTGCACCTCGTGCATTAATTTCAAGATCACAGTGAGATTAATCTAGATAAAAAAATTTATCTATGCCCACCATATATATACAAGTTATCCTGGCCAAACTGAGCAATTGATTGAGAAGGGACTTATGTAGTGTGGTGACCAAGAAACTGATGGTCACTCTAGTTGAGCTCCATGATCATATTTGGAGAAATCTACAGAAGGACCAACATCACTGCAACAATTCTCTCCTCAGGGAAGACACATGAAAACACACTTGGAATTTGCAAAAAAAAAAGCACTTAAGCACCCTATGACTCTGAGAAATAAGATTGTCTGGTCTGATGTTTGGAGGAAACCAGTGTTACTATGCACAGGTTGTTTTGACTTCAAAAACAAAAACAAGCCGAGTAAAGAAAACGCTGTAAATAATAATCATCCTTTACTTAAGTATATGAACACAGAAAACCACTGTTGACAGGTTAATATAACATTTCCCATTCTATGACTACAAAATAATGTCATCTTACTCTGAAGAACACTGTTGTCCTCGGAGTAGCTGCGAGAGCTGTGTCTTCTTCTTGTGTGACAGGTGTCAGCATTAAGGCACAATACTGCCAACTGGGAGCTCAACCAAGTACTGGCACATGTGGGGTTATTAGAGAACAGTTCATTTTAAGTATTGCAGTTATCACTAATACTGGTTAGGGGTGTAAGAAAATATTGATACATGTGAGTATTGTAATATAGGTCCTGGTCATATAACTAGAATACCATCAAAAAGTTGATTTATTTCACAAATTTCATTTAAAAAGTGAAACTTGTATATTATATTCATTCATTACACACAGACTGATATATTTCAAATGTTTATTTCTTTTAAAATTTTGATGATTATGACTGACAACTAAGGAAAATCCCAAATTCAGTATCTCAGAAAATTAGAATATTGTGAAAACGTTCAATATTGAAGACACCTGGTGCTCAAACTCTACATCCCGACTGCTAGATGACAGGCTTGGGGCCCTATAATACACCCGGCACAATGCAATGCAAGGCGCAGCACAAATGGGTTTGCTAGTTTCAGTCCAGCGCCGTTCGCATTTTCCCGTCCAGCACCACGTCATATAATTTACAAATGCATATGCACTCATTTTTGCGCCCATGGGCGTGCTGTTCTAAAAAGAGGTGTGTTCAGGCGCATTGCTATTTTAAGGAGCTGAAAATAGACTGCGCCATAGACCAACTCAAACCTGGCCTAAAGTCTGGCGTACTATATATATATATAAAAGCCTACATGTCATAATGAATAGTTATCACATGTATCAGAATTAGGCTCCTTGCTTGCACACAAACAGCTCCATTTCATCTCGGAGACGCATTCTGTCTTTGCCCTTGCCGAATTCCGCCGTGTAAATAGCAAAACCGTCATTGCTTGAGCACAACTGGCTCTTAAATAGGATGGAAGATGAGACTCGGTTTATTGGTTTATTTCACGTTATGCCCAAAAAACACCCTTTACTCATTAAGAGAATAGGGACAACCCGTTTAGACCATGCGTTCAGGTGAGCCAACCGTTTTTCCATCGTTAAAATAGCAAAAGTGGATTTGGATACGCCCTGAGTACACCTTCACTGTGTGCTTACATTATGTGTTTAGATCATTAAAATAGGGCCCTTAAACTCTGAACGACAGTG
This sequence comes from Carassius gibelio, assembly GCF_023724105.1. NCBI lineage: Eukaryota > Metazoa > Chordata > Actinopteri > Cypriniformes > Cyprinidae > Carassius > Carassius gibelio. The sequence continues at coordinate 882,793 of NC_068399.1, read as the reverse complement.
AGAGTAACAGGAAATACTAGCATTAGGGCACGCCACTAATGTTAGCATTAATATTGCTATTCACTGCTAGGAATGCAGGATGAAAAAATTGTCCCCGTTCCTGGTTTGGTGACAAAGCTGAAGTGTGCTGTCATTTTGGCTTTTGTTGTAACGTCCACTGCAGGACCGTGATGAGGGAACCGCCTCGGTCCTTCTGTGTCCCATGTGAAGAGGGGCTCGTGCGAGACAGGGGAGCAGTAGGGTCACGGCACAGCTGCAGCTTTCTCTCATTTAGGGGGCGTTTTGTGCAGTTAGGACGGTACTCGCGTCGCAGTTTCGTTGATTCCATGTGGAACTTAAATACAAAATGTAAAACTTGTCAACTCCAAGTGGAACTGCTCGACATCTGTATTTATTTTATCATTTTACAATTGTTTTGTTTTCTATAGGAAACCTGTGAGCACTTTTTTATTGATAAGCAGACGTAATCTTTTGTCCAGATCAAAATGTAATGATATTTTATGTCACAATTGTATATTGTACATTTGTACAATTGTACATATATGTTTTTTTTATATACATTTTATACATATTATACATTTAACTAAAGGATCCTCTAATCACTTTAATTCCTAACACAACCAGCCTTTAATCATACTGCACAAAAATTTGGTTCAATAGCCTTGAATATTACAGGGACAGATTATTGCAAATGCAGATCCCACTGTGTTCTGGTTAAATAATTTTTATTTACTTATTGCTAAGGTTTGAAATTGGTGGTGTGCTCTTACAACATACAGAACTACCAAATTTTGCTATAATATTGATTGCATCATATAATACAATAGGTGTTGCTTCCGGCTTTGCTACCGTTCGGACGTTCTACCTTACTGCTCTGCGCTTTGCTTCTTATTTCTGTACTTTTCTCTGATTTTTCTAAGATTTCTACATCAGCAGATCAGCACAGTGCTCAAACAACAGATTTTTGGCACAAACGCTAAAACTTAAAAACTCTTTGGGACTGGAATAATACTACAAAAAGAAAACTTTGCCTCCCACTGCCAGCAGCTTACATTCCGGAGACGGGAAAAAAAACTACCTACATTCAAACAGAAGAGAGAAAAAATGCCTCCTGTTGGATCTACTTGTTGCATGAACTGCTGCAAACTTCTACAAAGGAATGTGATTCTTGAAACAAAGTTACTTTCTGGCCTTCCAAAACAGACGGAACACTCAGCAGACCGTCGTCACGGACCCTCTCAGCATACAGCCGGTGAGTCCCATGAATCTGCTGAATCTCAACAGTTTATACCAAGTGTAGAGGAACAAGCCGAAACTGATCGCCACACTAATCGATGGCACAAACAGGGAGCAAGACCCAAAGGAACATGAGACATCAGATTGTCACGAGTTTCTCGTATTGCTGCCATAGCTTCCTCTACCCCAGATTCGACTATGACAAGGCTTGTAAATACTGGCATTCAACCACCCCCTATACATCTTGAGAACAGATTTGAAGCATTAATGAATGTGGGTGAGGAATCCCCAAATGTGATTAAACATCTATTGGATCAGCCAGCAGCTAACACCGCTACTAACAGACGCTCAAACAACTTCTCAAGCAATGGTCTCTGATGTGAACAAGGAACTTCAGAACATTCACAGTTTTCACGGTTGCTTGGGCTGAACACATGGCTACAAAGATCTTGTAATATAAAAGGAGTAAATTTCTTCGACAACTTCAGCCTTTTCTGGGGCCATAGACAATTGTTTAAACTGGATGGCCTCCACCCAAACAAACTTGGTGCAAGAGTGTTTAAGGACAATATCTTCTTCTCCCTTCGTCATCCTTCAGCAGAGTGTGTCAATCCATTCAGCACACACACACACCGGGTCCAAGTCATCATGTGGTTGACATATCCCACAAGGACACTGATAACACCACGCAGCCAAAACAATCACTGCTCATGGACACTATCCCTGCTGAGCCCTGCCCACAGAGCTCCCCACAGACTGACTGTGATGTATCAAAACAGCTACAAGATTCACCACCCAAGTACGACTTTCTGGAAAACAGCCAGGGAAGCCAGGACAACATATCACAGCCATCGGAAACACCAGAGACACAGCCCATCTCACCAGACACATTATCCCTTTCTCCAGCATCTCCACTTCTGTGCTTTTCACAGAAAATGGAGGAATTGGTGTATGCTGGGACTAAACTCTCCCACTCATTTGCTGCAAGCCCACAGATATCAACAAAAAAACAGCGGGCCTCACAACCAACAAAGTCTGTGTTCCCTGCTCATGCAAGAGCTCTTCGACCACTGCCACAACGCCAGGGCCCAAACCCTCTATCTGCTGAAGGTGAACCAAAAACAACTGATAGCAGCTCTCAGTGATATGTGTCGGGTCCCCGCTATAATAGCAGCAACATTCACCAATGCTTACTGAACAAGCGGGAACCCAGTGTGCCTGTAGCTTTCTCTATTTCAGTTTTATCACGAGATAGAAAGTCTAAGGCCTTCTCAAGCCGAAGGGAAAACACATCGGCCTATTATGCATCAAACTAAGATTGATGTAAAGACACAAAGCACAGCCATCAAGTTAGCATCTTTAAACATTCGCTCACTAAAAAAATAAATCATTTCTAATCAATGACTTTATAACCACAAACAATCTGGATTTTATGTTTCTAAACGAAACATGGCTTGAAGACAGTTGCAATGCAACAATCCTAAATGAAGCAGCCCCTCCTAACTTCACTTTCCTGAGTGTCTGCAGGACTGTTAGGAGAGGTAGAGGTGTAGCTGCTCTATTTAAAGATGTCTATCAATGCAAGCAAGTGTCATTTGGTCAATTCTTTTCTTTCGAATATCTAGGGATTGTGCTGAAAGGTGCTACACGCATTCTGTTTATTATTATTTACAGGCCTCCAAAACACTCTCCAGCCTTTGTTGAAGAGGTCACAGAAATGTTATCAATAATTTCCTCAGAGTTTGACTGTTTTGCAATTGCAGGGGATTTTAATATTCACATAGATAATTCAGAAAAAAAACTACAAAAGAAATGATAACTGTCTTAAACACTTTTGACTTGATTCAGCATGTGCATGGACCCACACACAAAGGTGGACACACTCTGGATCTAATCATCAGTAGGGGTCTAAACATTTCATCCATTGTTATTAAGGACATAGCACTATCTGATCACTTCTGTATTTTCTTTGATATATTGATCTCTGCTACCACTGAATCTAGATCTGTCTCTGTCAGAAGGAGATGCATAAAGGAGAACACACGTGTACTATTTATGGAGGCTATATCTTTAACACCAAGCATTTCTGCAGACTCTGTTGATATTCTCCTTGATTCATTTAACTCAAAAGTTAAGAATGTTATTGATTATATTGCTCCAATAATAGTCAGTAAGAAAACAAACAGACAGAAATCTGTTTGGAGAAGATCAACAGCAGTTCAGACTATGAAAAGACAATGCAGAAAAGCAGAGCGGATGTGGAGGAAGACGAAGCTTGAAATTCACTATAGCATCTATAAAGACAGCCTTCATGCTTTTAATGTGAAACTAGCCACAGCTAGACAGAATTTCTTCTCAAACCTTATAAACAGTAACTTACGTACTCGTACTCTTTTTGCCACTGTTGAGAGACTGACAAACCCCCCAAGTCAGATTCCCAGTGATATGCTCTCAGACAGCAAATGCAACGAGTTTGCTTCTTTCTTTTCTGAGAAGATCATAAATATCAGGAAGGCGATTAGCACATCCTCAAGTAATGCAGAGGTCAGACAGATTCGGCCACAATATCAAAAAGATACTATGTCTATTTCTGAAACGATTGATAGTAAAATTCTGGAAGACATAGTGCAGCACCTAAAATCATCAACCTGCTATCTTGACACACTTCCCACATCTTTTTTCAAAAGTGTGATTGACTGCTTAAAAGCAGATCTTTTACTCGCTTCTTTCTGGGACATTTCCAAACTCCTTAAAAACTGCAGTTGTTAAGCCCCTCCTGAAAAAGAGCAATCTTGATAACAACATTTTGAGCAACTTTAGACCAATATCTAATCTTCCTTTTATAGGCAAAATTATAGAAAAGGTAGTTTTTAATCAGCTGAATAAATACTTAAACTCAAATGAATACCTGGACAATTTTCAATCTGGTTTTCTACTGCATCACAGCACAGAGACAGCACTCATTAAGATAATAAATTATATTCGCTTAAATTGTGACTCTGGCAAAATATCGGTGCTGGTATTGCTAGATCTCAGTGCTGCGTTTGACACTGTCGATCATAAAATACTACTAGAGAGACTGGAAAACTGGGTCAGGCTTTCTGGGATGGTACTCAAATGGTTCAGATCATACTTAGAAGGGAGAGGCTATTATGTGAGTGTAGGAGAGCATAAGTCTAAGTGGACGTCCATGACATGCGGAGTCCCACAAGGCTCGATCCTAGCACCGCTCTTGTTTAGCCTGTATATGCTTCCACTAAGTCAAATAATGAGAAAGAACCAAATTGCCTATCACAGCTATGCTGATGATACCCAGTTTTACCTAGCCTTATCTCCAAATGACTACAGCCCCATTGACACCCTCTGCCAATGCATTGATGCCAATGATTAATGCGTATTAGAGATGCAAACCGTTTAAAACGATTCAGTTCGATTTGGTGAACTGAATGATTCGTTCGCGAACCGGATATCCAGACTGTTTTGATTTGAACTATCTCTCACAACAGACACGGAAGAGAAGACAATGCTGAATAAAGTCATCGTTTTTGCTATTTTTGGACCAAAATGTATTTTCGATGCTTCAAAAAATTCCATCGCACCCTCTGATGTCACATGGACTACTTTGATGATGTTTTTCTTACCTTTCTGGACATGGACATTATACCGGACACACAGCTTCAATGGAGGCACTGAGAGCTCTCGGACTAAATCTAAAATATCTTAAACTGTGTTCAGAAGATAAAAGGAGGTCTTACATGTTTGGAACAGCATAAGGGTGAGTTATTAATGACATAATTTTCATTTTTGGGTGAACTAACCCTTTAATAGTTGGATGTGCCAGAACTTTCTTCAGTTAAACAAGGAAAAAACTGAAGTCATTGCATTTGAAAACAAAGATGAAGTGTTCAAGGTGAATGCATGCCTTGACTCTAGGGGTCAAACAACTAAAAATCAAGTCAGGAATCCTGGTCTGATTCTGGAGACAGACCTTAGTTTCAGTAGTCATGTCAAAGCAGTAACTAAATCAGCATACTATCATTTAAAAAACATTGCAAGAATTAGATGTTTTGTTTCCAGCCAAGACTTGGAGAAACTTGTTCATGCCTTTATCACCAGCAGGGTGGACTATTGTAATGGGCTCCTCACTGGCCTTCCCAAAAAGAGCATTAGACAGCTGCAGCTCATCCAGAACACTGCTGCCAGGATTCTGACTAGAACCAGAAAATCTGAGCATATCACACCAGTCCTCAGGTCCTTACACTGGCTTCCAGTTACATTTAGGATTGATTTTAAAGTACCTTTACTCGTATATAAGTCACTCAATGACCTAGGACCGAAATACATTGCAGATATGCTCACTGATTATAAGCCTGAAAGACCACTCAGATCATTAGGATCGAGTCAGTTAGGCCCCATTTACACTGCATGGTTCAAGTGACCCAGATCCGATTTTTTGCTCTCATGTGGCACAGATCGGATATGACCGGTGAACGTGTAAGCAGGAAAAAACCGCATGGATTCCGATGTTCTCAGATCGGATTCAGGCCTCATTCATATGTGGTAATAAATCGGATATGAATCGGATACGTGCATTTGCGTGTGCCATGTAAGCAGACAAATCGGATATTCCCCAGTAAATGCGAGCCGTACGTCATTAAAAAAGTGACGTCAACTCAGGTGGACACCGCCAACTGAGATCACATGACTTATTATAGGCGTGATGGAGGATGAAGGATACACACAGTGGAGCAATGCCGAGGTTTCAGGTCTTTTCAGTCTTTGGGGCGAAGAGATGGGGCAAAAATGCAGGGTTGTTACAGAAATAAAGGGCTCTCCTTTTGTTCTCCGCCATACGAGACCAATGTTTTGCTGATTTTTTTATTTTATTAATTTTTTTGTTGCTGCTCCCCGGCCCTTGACGAATGTAAATCGCGTATTAAAGTGCGAGCGAGAGAGCGTGAGAGAGAGAGATAGTGCGTGTGAGAGACAGCGAGAGAGAGAGAGAGAGAGAGCCCCGGCTGCACGCTCACCGTCTTCAGACAACACGAGTGCTGTCTTGCTCTCTCTCCCTTGCGCATATTAATCAATTGACACGATGGTGTCATAATCATTTAAAATGAGAATGTAAATCTGCTCTCCCCATTTTTGTTTGTATGAAAAAATTTGATTAGATTTCATATCGCAATATATATCGTAGAAAAAAAAATATTGCAATGTCATTTTTTTCCCAATATCGTGCAGCCCTACTGTATAATTTTATTTACATCTGCATCCATTTTATTTTGTGCTGTTTTACTTCTTTTTCCGGGTCAGAACGTCTACGTTTGGTAGTTTCAGCAGTGTATAGTGTAAATTCAAAAATCGGATGCGGGACACTTTTAAAAGATGAAGTAAGCAGGTCGTCAAAAAAATCGGATATAGTCAGAAAATCGGATTTGGGCATCAAGACCTGCAGTGTAAATGCAGCCTTAGAAATACCAAGGGTTCACACAAAACAAGGGGAGTTCTCCTTTAGTTACTATGCTGCCCGCAGCTGGAATCAGCTTCCAGAAGAGATCAGATGTGCTAAAACACTAGTCACATTTCAATCTAGACTCAAAACTCATCTGTTTAGCTGTGCATTTATTGAATGAACACTGTGCAATGTCTGAACTGATTGCACTATATTAAGTACACTGTTTTTATTTTATTTTATGTAAAATAATTTTCTAACTGTTTTAAATCATTTTAAATAAGTACATTTTTTAATAATTTTAAAAGTTTTAAAATTGCTTGTTTTATTCTTGTTATTATTTTTCTTCATTATTATTTTACTTTCATGTAAAGCACTTTGAATTACCATTGTGTATGAAATGTGCTATATAAATAAACTTGCCTTGCCTTAATAGTGTTCATTGTCTGTTTGATTACGTCTTTAATTGATTTTTACACTACAAATAAGCTTGAATTGAATTGTGTTCTTAATGAAAGCTTTCCTAAAAATGTATCCTGTTCCTAAAATAAGAAATATCCAAATATATTGCCTTGCTGACAGTATTGCAATGTATCGTAAAATATTGTATCGCAACCCCTGTATCATGATACGTATCATATACAGCAATACACAGCCCTAATAGCAGTATATCATCACACACTAAATTAACACAATATTGATAATTGTTGCTTTGAATATCACAGTTATCGTCGATACCAGTATATTGCGACACCCCTAGAACATTCAGAACCTCAGATTGGGCAGAAGGTTCACCTTCCAACAGGATAATGACTCTAAACACACAGCAGGAGTGGCTCATAGAAAACTCTGTGAATGTCTTTCAGTGGCCCAGCCACAGCCTGAGATTGAACCCAGTCAAATATTTTTGGAGAAACTTGAAAATGTGTGTCTGCCCCCATCCAAACTGACAGAGCATAAAAGGTGAAGAGACAAGGAGAAGAATGGCTGATGATTGTGAAATGATGATGAGCAAAGCTTGTAGCATCATACTCAAAAAGACTTGAGGTTGTAATTGGTGCAAAGGTGCTTCAACAAAGTATTGAGTAAAGGCTGTGGATACATATGTACATCTGTTTTTTTGTTTAGTTCTTTTGTTTTTTGAATAAATTTGCAAAGATTTTAATATATATATGTATACAGTACAGAGCAAAAGTTTGGAAACATTACTATTTTTAATGTTTTTGAAAGAAGTTTCTTCTGCTCATCAAGCCTGCATTTATTTGATCAAAAATACAGAAAAAACTGCAATATTGTGAAATATTATTACAACTTAAAATAATAGTTTTCCATTTGAATATACTTAAAAAAAAAAAAAATTATTCCTGTGATGCAAAGCTGAATTTTCAGCATCATTCCTCCAGCTTCAGTGTCACATGTGACATCAGTCGATCACATGATCATTTAGAAATCATTCTAATATTCTGATTTATTATGAGTGTTGGAAACAGTTCTGCTGTCTAATATATTTGATCAATAAAAGGGTAAAAAGAACTGCATTTATTTTAAAATAAAAAACAAATTCTAATAATGTATATTCTAATAATATTTTTTCTTTACTGTCACTTTTTATCAATTTAACACATCCTTGCTGAATAAAAGTATTGATTTTATTAAAAAAAAGAAAAGAAAAAAAATTACTGACCCCAAATTACTGACCAGTAGTGTATATTATTACAAAATATTTATATTTTAAAAACATAGCTTCTTTTCTTTGTTTTGTATTTTTTTTTACTTTTTATTCATCAAAGCATCCTAAAAAAGTATCACATGTTCTGAAAAAATATTAAGCAGCAGAACTGTTTCCAACTTTGATAATGAATCATCATATTAGAATGATTTCTAAAGGATCATGTGATAATGATCCTAAAAATTCAGCTTTGCCTGACAGAAATAAATGATAATTTAAAGTATAATACATTTAAAAACAATTATTTTAAGTTGTAATAATATTTCACAATATTAAAAATTTTTTCTGTATTTTTGATCAAATAAATGCAGGCTTGATGAGCAGAAGAAACTTCTTTCAAAAACATTAAAAATAGTAATGTGTCCAAACTTTTGGCCTGTACTGTATATATATATATATATATATATATATATATATATATATATATATATATATATATATATATATATATATATATATAAATATATATATATATTGAAGACCTCTAAATTATATTACTGGATAGCCTTTGTGGAGAGCAAAACACACTGTAGTGATAGTGATGCAGTAGAAGCAAGGCTAAAATCATTGCATGTATCTTATGACTGAGTTTTAAGACATAAGTCTGAAATAAATTTACAGCAATAATGTTTTTTTTTTTTTTTTGTTTCAATAACAGGTTCATAAAATTAAACTCCTGATGTGCAGCATGAATAATAATGGAAATGTATCCAATTTTTATACATAAATGTTCTTACATTTTACCCATTTTATTATTTTTGTGTTATAAATTATCTACAGCCTGTCTGATGGTGGATTTATTAACATATAACAGGGGGGGAGAACTCCGGTCCTGGAGAGCCCCAGTCCTGCAGAGTTCAGCTCCAACCCTAATTAAAAAACACACCTACCTGTAGCTTCATAGTAACCCTTCAGACCTTGATTAGCTTGTTCAGGTGTGTTTGATTAGGGTTGAAGCAAACTCGGCCAATCCTGGCTCTCCAGGATTGACGTTCCGCACCCCTGATATATAATATTATCACATAAACATTTGCACTATCTAGGTCCACAAGTTACTCCTGTAAATTTAAGACCTATTTAAAAAAGAATGTGTCATGCATACATAAATAAACAGAAAGATGACTTACAGTGCTCTTCTGGTATTTTTGATGATTGGTATCAGTCTCATCACTGCTTCATCAGATCTGAGGTATTTCTGCATTTCAAACTTCTCTTGAGTCTCTTCTGACATCAGGAGCACAAACATCAGACCAGACCACTGAGCAGAGGAGATATTCTGTGCTAAAAGCTTTCCTGAGTTCATACTGTTCTGGATTTTCTCAACAAAGTCATAACCCAGTTCATTCAGACAGTGAAACAGATTGATGGATTTCTCTGGAGAGGAATTCTCTGTGATCTTTTGATTGATGTACTGAACTGTTTCCTCTTTGTTATAGGAGCAGCTTCCTGTCTGTGTCAGTAGTTCCTGTAAGAGAGTCTGATTGGACTCCACTGAGAGACCCAAAAGGAAACGCAGGAAAAGATCCAGATGCCCATTTTTACTCTGTAAAGCCTCATCCACAGCTCTTTGGTGCAGAGTAGATAATGAACTATATTTCTTCTGGTTAGAAATCTTAGGGAACAGACTTTGTTTGGTTTGGTCAAAAACATTTCTCTTCTCAACTGTATAGGATAAGTGCACATACAGAGCTGCTAGATGTTCCTGAATGCTTAGATTAACAAAGCAGAAGACTTTCCCCTGATACAAGCCCAACTCCTCTCTGAAGATCTGAGTGCACAATCTTGAGTACACTGATGCTTCTGTCACATCAATGCCACACTCTCTCAGGTCTTCCTCATAGAAGATCAGGTTTCCTTTCACAAGCTGCTGAAATGCCAGTTTCCCCAGTTTGAGGATCATGTCTTCATCTGTAATCTTCTTCTCATAGTCCTTCTCATGTTTGATGTCGGTCTGAAGGATCAGGAAGTGTGTGTACATCTGAGTGAGAGTCTTGGGAATCTCTCCACTCTCTGCTGGACTCAACATCTTCTCCAGAACAGCGGCTGAGATCCAGCAGAACACTGGGATGTGGCACATGATGTAGAGGCTCCTTGACTTCAGGTGTGAGATGATCCTGTCGGCCAGACTCTGATCACTGATTCTCTTCCTGAAGTATTCCTCCTTCTGTGGCTCAGTGAAGCCTCGTACCTCTGTCACTCGATGGACACACTCAGAGGGGATGAGATCAGCTGCTGCTGGTCTGGAGGTGATCCAGATGAGAGCAGAGGGAAGCAGATTCCCCACAATGAGGTTCATCAGCAGCTTGTCCACTGAGGCTGATTCAGATATATTACACAGTTTCACTTTACTTTTAAAGTCCAGAGACAGATGACACTCATCCAGACCATCAAAGATGAACAACACTTTATATTCATCACTGGATATTTCCATTTCTTTAGTTTCAGGGAAAAACACATGAAGAAGATCTGAAAGACTGAGTGTTTTGTCCTTCATCAGATTGATTTCTCTGAAAGGAAGTGGAAATATGAGCTGGACGTCCTGATTCTCTTTCCCTTCAGCCCAGTCCAGGATCAACTTCTGCACAGAGACTGTTTTCCCAATGCCAGCGACTCCCTTTGTCAGCACAGTTCTGATGGCTTTGTCTTGTCCAGGTAAAGGTCTAAAGATGTCACTGCATTTGATGGCTGTGTCCTCTGTTGCTTCTCTCCTGGATTGTGTCTCAATCTGTCTCACCTCATGCTCATTATTGATCTCTCCACTCTCTGTGATGTAGAGCTCTGTGTAGATCTCATTCAGGAGTGTTGGGTTTCCCTGCGTCGCTGTTCCCTCATACAGATGCTCAAACTTCTGCTTCAGATTTGATCTCAACATGTTGAGGACTTCATGACTGGAAAATAACAATAATTACATGAGTTAAAAATGATTATTCGAGTTAAAAGTCATATGTTCATATCATATCTTTTAGAGAAATATTATACCTGAGAAAAGTCTGTTTATCTCCACTGTTAAACATTATTGGCAGATCAATAAAATGTGTCACTCTTCACAGACACACAGCTAGACTCTGGTTCTGATCTCTTCTGATGAACTGAGCTAAAACAGAAAAGTTTTAATACTTTATGATGACAATTAACTTATAATAGGATCTTCAAAAAGTATTATCATTATTATTTTTAATGTATATGCACTGTGTATATTTATGTATATATGAATACACACACATACAGTATATATTTTGAATATATTTACACGTTTATATATTTATGCATTTATATTATTATATAAAATAAATATTTTTAATATAAATACATAAGTTTTTTTTATTCTTTATTTTTAACTTAATCTTTTTTATTATAACTATATCTCCTAACAGCACATACAGCAATATAAGCATATAAAATAAAATAAAAACTAAATAATTATAATACAAATAAAAATACAAAAGGGCATATCAGAGTAAGTAAATAACTGGGACATTTTATAGACCAGTAATTAAAAGGATATATCAGTGACTAAGCATCTTCCAGAAAGTTCCACAGAGAAGACCAAAGCCGCATTTCCACCGCAGGAACTTTACCCAGGAACTAGGGACTTTGGGCTGGTACTTGGTGTGTTTCCACCGCAGGAACCAGGAACTAAATAAAGTTCTGGGTAAAAAAATGCCCCTCAGAAAGTCCCTGCTGGCGAGGTGGTACTTTTTCAAAGTTCCGGAACTTTCGGGGGCGGGGTTTGGGCGCTAAACATCCTGATTGGTTGAGTTCACGCAGCATTAGTTGAGTTCAACCACCATTTATTCGGATCAACATTTTCAAAATATTACTGTTATTGTGTCATGAAATGTAATTTTAAAAGTATTTCAGGCGAGAATGTAGTTGTTTAAAACTCAAATCTGTTGTTTATTTATAAAGACAGCGCCTATTTAAAAATGTGTTTCTTCGTTCTCGGAGACGGTGAGCTCCACTCGATCAGCGGGAGCTCAGTTCTCATGTATCCGCCGAGAGCAGCCTCTCCTGGGATAGACCTTCTGATATGTGCCGCTGGCTCTGATGTGTCTTTAGTGGTTAAACATAACATATAATTCAGTTGCAGGGTGAATCTAACAGGTTTTCTTTGGTCTGTATTCAGTTTATCTATATGTTGAAATTAAAATAAAAAGGCAAGTCTATATAATATTCGTTTCATTGTAATGGCTGCATATACACATATCCCTGAACTAAGTACATTTCTGCAGCTGTTATTATGCTTAAATGAAAACGAAAGGAGGCAGTGGTATTTGATATCCTATTTCGTTTTATTGTACAGTAAATATACAGAGAGGAAAATTACAGGATTTGCGTCGTCGCGGACATCACACTCCCCAGTCGAATGCACGAACTCAGAACTAACTACCGATGATGCACGTCCAAAATCAGAGTACTTTCTTTTCTTTTTTTTCTATTTTTTAATCAGCGGTACTTTGTATTGAGAAACGCGCGCAGACCTACGTCACCAGTCTATTTGCCTAATCTTCTCAGTACTTTACACCATGGTGGAAACGCAGAAAGCAACAGGTCTGAGGGGAAAAAAAGTTCCTGGTACAAATGTTCCGGGTAATTTCGGTGGAAACGTGGCACAAGTCAACCACAAATCAACCAAATTAGGCGTGACATTGATTCCCAAATATTGAAATCCTGAAAGTGCTACATTAAAACCCCTTTGCAGTCAAGGATCGGCGACGGCCCCAGTTTATTATTGTTTCACTTTCACAGCATGTTAAACATCACTGTCTTACTTCATCTGGACAAACTGTGCATCAATTGAAAGTTTAAAGACCCTAGCTTCGATATTTGACACATTTTTTGATAAAACATTGTTGCAGTGACAGATATTTAGTGATTTATGTCAGGAGTGCAAAATAATAAATCCGTATTATGCCACATTTTGAATAGAAATTCACCACTCACTCATATTCAGTCATGTCAGCAGCGGTTTATTTGTGTTCACATAGACTCACTGAACAGCATCAATAAGGATTTATAGACCAAAGATGAATATCCACAGAGATATATGGATATACAGTATAGACCAAAAGTTTGGACACACCTTCTCATTCAAAGAGTTTTCTTTATTTTCATGACTATGAAAATTGTAGATTCACACTGAAGGCATCAAAACTATGAATGAACACATGTGGAATTATATACATAACAAAAAAGTGTGAAACAACTGAAAATATGTCATATTCTAGGTTCTTCAAAGTAGCCACCTTTTGCTTTGATTACTGCTTTGCACACTCTTGGCTTTCTCTTGATGAGCTTCAAGAGGTAGTCACCTGAAATGGTCTTCCAACAGTCTTGAAGGAGTTCCCAGAGAGACGCTTAGCACTTGTTGGCCCTTTTGCCTTCTGTCTGCGGTCCAGCTCACCCCTAAACCATCTCGATTGGATTCAGGTCAGGTGACTGTGGAGGCCAGGTCATCTGGCGCAGCACCCAATCACTCTCCTTACTGTACTGTCTATACTGTATTTATTCAGTGTTCAAATTGAGGGGGTGCTGGGGGGGTTCAGGACCCCCCATAAGCATCAAGCATCCCCTGGTTTTTCATTAAAACTAAAATTGAAACAATATTTGACATAGCCCTATCTATTTTTTAATCAAAGTATTCCACTGCCGCTCCCATAAAAAGCTACTTCAAATTAGATGTGCTTCTGAAAATACGCTCAAGTGCGCAACACGCTGTTTTCTTGAAGAAATTTACAGACTGCGAGCACGATGTCGCTGTGTAATTGGCTGGCAGAGTGATCCTTCCTTGTTATTTTACCTCACGATGACGGTAAGAGGATATTTATTTGTTTTATGATTGTTTGGTACACCTAATTTACTGCTACTGAATAAGTGTTTATCTTAGAATTGGACAGTAACTTTTATTATAATCTTGGTCTGTCAATAGTTGTTTTTTTTCTTATGATGCCTGCTCACTATCGGACTGTTAGTTGTAAATTAGCCATCTAACGTAATTCTGAGAAAAAAAGCCAGCATTGCACCCATTCCGAATTAAACAAGTAATTTTAAATCTAATAACCTTAACTGCTCTAAAACAGTGTTAATTTAATTAAGGACATTATTACTGATGAACATGTTCTACCACGGGGTCGAGGGGCTGGTCTTTCAGGATGTGAGCGATGAAACTCATCTATGAGATTGGGGTCTAGAATATCCTCAGAGTTTGCCCAAGAGCGTTCCTCTGGACCGTACCCCTCCCAGTCGACCAGATACTGTAGAATTCTTCCCCGACGTCTGGAATCGAGTAATTCCTGGACTTGGTAAGCCTCCTCACCCTCTATGATGATGGGTTGAGGGGCCTGTGCACGGGACCTCCCCTCTCCCTCGTCTCTGGGACCAGCAGCGGGCTTGAGCAGGGATACATGAAAGGTAGGAGATATACAATATGTGTTAGGAAGTGCCAACCGGAATGAAACTGGAGTTATCTGTCTAGTGATTTGGAATGGACCCACGTACCTTGGACTTAACTTGCGGCACGGAAACCGGAGACGTAGATCCCGTGTTGAAAGCCACACCCATTGGCCTGGCTGGTAACTGTGACCTGGGCGCCTTCTGCGGTCCGCTTGCTCCTTCTGCCGAGACCGGCTGGAGCTTGTTTGGATGCCTTGTTAATACTAGTTATTGCATTGCTGTATGTAATATGTAATTAGTTTTGTCCTTGTGCAGTGATTCCCACCAGAAGTGGTTCTCCAGTTGGTTGATGGTGGCGGTGATACCTGGGTGACCGGATGATGGATGGCAGTGAACTTGACTGATGACCTGGTCACGAAGATGTTCAGGGAAAAAGATTCTGTCGGCTAGACAGGCCACTGGGTTCTAGTTCTGCTCCCTGTGTTGTTGGAGCAGAGTCATGATATCCCATTGATTGGGAGCAACCACCACATGAAACGGTAGGATGGGTTCTGTATCAGGTGGAATGTTCTCCTCCTCGAACTGACGTGAAAGAGCATCCGCCTTGGTGTTCTTGGAGCCGGGTCGGTAAGCAGTGTTGGGAAGGTTACTTTGGAAATGTAATAGGTTACAGATTACAAGTTACCCTATTTAAAATGTAATAGTAGTGTAACTTTTTTAATTACTTTAAAAAAGTAATGTAACTAATTACTTTTGAGTAATTTTTTATTACTTTTATAAATATCTAATGAATGTTTATTTGCAACTGTTAATCATCTTCAACCATTTACACCATGCAGGTTTAACCTTAAAGTAGAGCTCAATACTGTCAGACTTTCAACATCCTTCATCACTTGAATTAAGATGATCACATTTGGACACATCCACCACACAATCAGACTTTAGTACTGCCTTTTACTTCAATGAGATTGATATGAAGTTCATGCAGATTTAAAATCAAAATAAATAGTTTATAGACACTGTTTTTGAAACCAAATCTTTACATAACTATAGGCATCTAACTGCATCTAACAATGGTTTGGGGAAAAATAGTTAATAAAAAAATAAAAGCATATACATCAACTCAAATACGGTTATCTAATAAGCATGTGTCCTATTTTGTGTACTAAACTCCTGAAACATTAGTGTCTTTTTGAAACACTGCTGTCTCTTTGTATATGATATGATGATAGTTTCTCAAAATAATAAAAAAAATGCTCATGAAATGACTCAGAGCAGTTCTAGAGATTAATTTCCATGAGTTGCGGACTGGAAAAAAAAAAAAGGCTGGGAAATCTCACACTCATACACCCACAACCCATTCTGAATTTTTTTTTGGACCTGACATGAAAAAGATTTAAAACCTTAGGTTGGGGACTTGCAACGTATTACGAGTTCTCTCCTGAACTGAACCTTTCATTATCCATCTCTCTCATGACTTTAATACTGAAGATTTTTATTTGACTTTTACCATGTTTTGTAAGTGCAATTTTTTTTTTTTTGGCAAATGAATTATCACTTGTATTTATTTTTACTACAAATTCCATGGTTAAACCATGGTTAGTACCATACCATAGGCTACATTAATTTTCCTAAGGGTTGTGTTTTTGTATGCACTAGCTCCCCCTAAACCAATGATAAAATATGATGATTTGTCTGCTAAATTACTACTGTAACATTACAATAGATAATAATGACGTCGTTTATACAGTATTTTGAGTGAGTGTGAGCAATGTGCTGCTGTTGCTTGACTAAGTAAACAAAGACAAAACTACATTAGCATATTTACAGATGAGACTGACCTGCACCTGAAACCCTGAACAGTAGTTCTGTTTCTCTGCTCCAGCTGTGCGCTTACACAGTTCACTCCGGTCTCTCTCTCTTGCATTGATTACTCGAAGTCTGATCCAAACCGTTCGGCGGAGGCGCGGAGAGCGCGCGAGCCCAACCATTGCCAGTCACGACTAACCGATTCATGATTTGTTAGAGATTCGGGAATAATGGCTTTAGTATATTCGGCTTGCAATTATATAATAACAATATTTAAGTAGAGGGCCAAATCGTTTGCCAGGCCACCGGGAATAGTCCCGGTTCTCCCGATGTCCAGTCAGCGCCTGATTTCCACAGACACGCAGGACGTGCAGGATTCATATTCAGTCTTTTTGTGGCTTAATAATCACAGACACCAGTCCATATCATGTTTTTATTCAAGTGTACAACCTACTTTTGATTTATTCATCCAAAATGTGGCATATTTCGTCCGCGTTATAGGCTGAATTCCATTTTTATGACTGAATTCTACGAATGTATTCTCCGCGTCGCAAAGATCATGGGCCATATGTCTTAGTGCAATTTGGGAAAGAAATAAGATGTATGTGTGTAAATATTCAAATGTAATCCTCTTTGTAATTGTTACAATTTTCATAAGTAACTTTCACAATTAATTTTAGTAAAAAAAATAAAAGTAATTTTCACAAGATATTCATAGTGTCCAGTGGGGTGGAGAAGGCGGTCTTCCATTCATCCCCCTCTCTAGTGCGAATGAGATTGTAGGCGCACCTCAGGTCCAGTTTGGTGTAGTATTGGGTGGTGCGAAGTTGTTCAAGGGCTGAAGGAACCAACGGAAGTGGGTATCTGAATTTCACCGTCATCTCCTTTAGTCCACAATAATCGATGCAGGGACGGAGACCACCATCCTTCTTCTTCACGAAGAAGAACCCGGATGAAGCAGGAGATGTGGATGGTCTGATGAATCCCTTCTGGAGCTTCTCCTTGATATAGTCCTTCATGGCGTCGGACTCAGGTTGAGACAATGGGAAGATGCGACCTTTTGGCGGAGAATGCCATGGCAGAAGATCGATGGCACAGTCATCTTTGCGGTGAGGAGGTAAGGTGTTGGCTTGTACCTTACTGAAGGCCTCAATAAGATCAGCATATTCCTCTGGCAAATCGGGAATAGACTCTTGAGCTGAGGTAAGTGACACGGAACAGACGGGAATAGGTTTGACCAGAGAAAGACAGTTCTGTTGACAATAGTTACTCCACCTCTCCACTTGACCCTTTCTCCAGGAAATCTGGGGGGTTATGCAGATGTAGCCAGGGTAATCCAAGAATCACGGGTGTGTGAGATGTGGGGAGAATGTAGAAATGAATCCTCTCCTTGTGAAGTAAGCCAGCCGCCATAGAGATTTTGCGGGTGAGGTGAGTAATGGATCCCGAACCCAGTGGTCGACCATCTATTGTCTCCACTGAGAGAGAGGTAGAGCATGGAATCAGCTGAACGTTATACCTCTTAGCGAGTTCCTCAGAAATGAAATTGCCAGCAGCCCCAGAATCGAGTAAGGCAGAGGTAATAACTTGTCTGTCACTTGTCTGTCGTTGTTGGTAATAACCTCCGGCGTTGGTGTGGCCGCGGGAGCTGTATGGAGATTATAAACGGCCTTGACGAGTTCTTCCGTGATAGATGTTAGTCGATTCAGCTGGAACTGATTGGCCGCAATCTGACTGGATTGGGCCGCCATGGAGCTATGAAGACCTTCAAAAGCCGTTGGATCTCATGTTGGCGAAGTCTTCTGTAACGAACCAGAACTCGACATGGGATCCATAATGCAGGCTTTATTGCAAAGACTCGTAGTCGTACAGGCAATGGTCAGAACCAGCAATATCAACAGCGTGGGAAGAACAGAAAATCAAAATCCAGTAACAAGCAAGGGGTCGGTAGGTAGGCAGCAAAGGTACGTAAAGGATATCAAACAGGATCGGCAAAAGGAAATCAAACACGGGCAATAACGCTCAGAAATGACAGACACAGCAAATCAAGACTTCGCGTTTGAACTATAGTGGAAGTCCAGCTTATATTCACAGTCTTGATGAGTGGCACCTGTGCAGGTGATCAGAATCCAAGGACGGGGCTTATGGGAAATGTAGTGTTGTCAGTATAAGTGAATGAATGGATGCGTGTGTGTCAATATTCAGGTGAGGGTGCCAGCAGAGGGAATCACGGGGTTCGTCTCCATGACATAATCAGATTGATTTATGGCACTTGTCATCTCTGTAAGATCTCACATGTAAACAACATGTAAACACAAGTGCTTTATCTGTGTTTTTGTATCTTAAAACTCACCCATTCGTGATTCTATTGTTCTCACGAAATGAGTCTTTCACACCTCCGCCAGGTATGACACATTATCCGCATTATTCTTTTATCATTATTCTTTTGCTTTTATTTCACCTTTATTAACCTTTGTTGTGGTATTTCAATGTTTATGTAGCCAATGATAATCTCTCTCTGGGGCGTGCCTTATTCTAGGTGGCCTATAAAGATAGCCTTAGATATGGTAGTACGGTGCGTCTCATCGTCACTGGTGACGTCATCCATTTCCAGTGTGTCGCGGGAGTGTTTGTTTGGTAAGGAGCTGCAGTCGCGGCTGTATTTCTGTACGTTTGAATTGAACTGGGTTTTGTGTACTTATTGGGCTAGTATATCTTCCTAGTGTGGACTGGGGAAGCCTGTGGTATAACGCATGTGATACCCGATCGACTTTACGTACTGGAGTTTAAATGCCCTGTGCATTGCAAGCAGTTTAAACCGGTAGGTTGTTGTTTATTGTTTGCTGCACTAAGGGTCTGGATTGATCACATTAAATTTGTATTTATCTTTTTAGTTTACAGACTGAGGGCGAAACATTGCAGAGGGTTTCTCGTCGGGGCTTTTGCGACTGTTATACCACTGATTGTTTTTCAGTGGTGTTGCATATGGTCACGTTACCGACTCTCGTGTCACGGTGTTTGCTGGCTCGACGGCCGGAACGGACGCATAATCTACCGCGAACTGTATTCACGTGCTGCTGTGGTATTGTTTATTTCTGTTTAAAGCTGGACGCTTGCAACATCAGCTGTCTGGTTGTCTGGTGTGCCGCAGATTCGATACGATCTACGTTACTCTTGCTTTGAGGCATCAAATGGTTTAACCATCCAGCAGTCATTATCTCGATCTGGTTCCTTTTGAATGGTGTAAACGCTATATAATTTGATCTACTTTTGCTTTCTTGTTCTGTTTATGTGAGCCCCTTTCCTTTAAAACATTTAGTATTCTTTTGTCATAGATTTGTTTTTCTTTTCTGAATTTATAATTTTGTTGTCAACCAAGTTTCTGTGAACTGGTTGTTAATTGAATGTTTTCTTTGGCTTAATTGGAATTGTGAATTTGTATTTTTTTTTCTTGCATTCACAGTTTCACTGTAGTGGTTTATTAGTTAATGGTAACCATAGGTGTGTGTAATTGTTCTTAATTCATTGATTACTCAAGTTTTATAAGAATGTATGTGAGTGTGTATATTTGATGTTTAACGTGTAATTCTGCTTCCTCTCCAGTTGTTGGTGTGATCAGGATTCGTGTCTGTGTGGACGAGTCTCTCTCTCTGTTTGGTGGTGGTCTCTTCCGACTGCAGTGTTCCACATTTGTGGTCTGAAGTATGAGTGCACGAGTGTTTGCTGTGTCATTTTCAGAGAATGAGCAAGTAGTCCCCAGCCCTGGAGTGGAGGCCGAATTGTGTGTTAGTGTGTGTTTTGATTCGTATATTTGAATACATTTATTAATAGTGTCCAAATAAAAATTAATTTTGTATTTCATCTGTTTCTGGTCTTATCTCCACCGCAACCGAACCTGTGTGCTTTAGAGTTAATCTTATCAGGCGATTTCCCTGTAAATTTGCCTCTGGGGTGGCGTAGTCGGGTATCTTAGCGGGCCAGAGTTTAGGTCTGCATTCTGGGGGTGAGGCAACCCTCTCTCCCTGGTGTGAACTTTCAAATTTATGCCCATTATAAAACGAACGCTCCGCCACATTTACAAAAACACCAAGCTGCAATCTTGCTTCAATCTGAGTAAACTTTTACCCCTCTATTATTAAAAGGGGATTTTGTGATTGGCTTTAGAGGGAAATACAAAGCTTGAGATTTGTCCAGATTAATACTATATCCTGAGAAATTACTATATTTTTTGATTACGGCAAGAATTGCATCAGTAGAGGTCTCAGGGTATTTAAGATAGAGCAGAACATCTTCTGCATAAAGGGATATACGTATATATAGGGATATATCTTCCTCTAGACCTATTTTAATACCATATATATTAGTGTTAGTTCTCACAGCAACAGCTAGTGGTTCGATAACCAAAGAGAATAACAATGGCGAGAGTGGGCAGTCTTGAAGACAGCCTCTGTTTATTGAAAATCTATCAGACGACACTCTGTTCGAGTTAAGTTGAGACATAGGGTTAGAGAATTGTAACACTAATGAGCGGATCGTATTCAGCCATCTGTTCCATATTAATGAATCCTGCTTCTCTAACACATTCCTGCACTCAACGTAATCCAACGTAACTCACCATTTGGGTGCCACAATGTTGGCTGCCTCCCATGGCGTGGTGACATTTATTACACCTTAAAGAGAGTCTTCAGAGGTACTCGCGAAAGCCTCAAAGGAAAAATTAAACACCCCCCCCCCAACCAACACCAACACATGAGCATTTCTGGCTCGCACATGAACCTTTTTGATAAAACTACCTCTAAATGTATTAAATCTTTCTGTGCTTAGATGTCTTCACATGGCATAGTGGAATAGGTATATTGTTTAATGTGTGTTTAATCAACTTTAAATGCACACAGGATTAGGAACAATCCTGTATCTCTTGATGACAAATTACAAAAAGATGCATTGTTTCGGAAGTTCGATCTTTCTGAGGAAAGATTTTCTATTTTTTCATCGCCATAAATTACACCAGTGGGCGGCAATCAGCAGACAAAGAAGATTATTCCCGCCTCAGTTTCTCACACTGACTGTTTAAGTTTGTCTAGACTATTCCACTTTTGCGGAATTATCCAATGACTTGGGGTCTCTCGCAAAGAAATCTGCCTTCACTCTTTCTCTCTCTCTCGTTTTTCTCCCTCCTCCATCTCATTACTATTCTTGTTTGATTATCTTGTTTAAATTGTACTTTTTGTTTTGCTATATACTCATATTCACTCACTCTTTAGTCTGTTTTTATTAAATACAATAATTTGCTTGAATTAACTTGTTTTATTGCTCATCAAAATCGAAGTCCCTGAATCGTGTGATCTAAGCTACAAAGCTTCGTTTTCTTGGAATTAATTTCAGTATTCTAAATAGTACAGACACAGGAAATATTGTTTTTCCTGATCAGAAGATTAATATTTCTTGGAGTTTGTAAGAAGGGTATTTTTATAGATTTTTGATAAGGAAGTCAAGCATCCAGTTCTCAGGACGAACAGATTGTCTAAATAACTTAAATGAATTCTAATAAAGTTTACCTTTAAATGATTAAATATTCCCTCTTTGGGTAATTTAATATTTGTAAGCAATAAGCACATAATATTCATAGACTCATGAATATTCACTTCATTTGAGTTAATTATTCCACAAAAAGTGATCGTTGCTACAGAATAAAAGTTTAATCAAACCAATAAAGTTAGACCCTAGTCCCTAATACCGCAAAGGGAAAAGGCCATTCCACCCTATCAAATACCTTTACAGCGTCGAGAGATACAATGAAGACAGGTTCCTTGGTAACATTTAAACAATCTATAATATTCAACACTCTACAATTGTTATCAGTGCCATATCTGGACTTCACAAAACCTGTCTGATCTGGGTTGATGATGTAAGCCAAAACTGTTTCAAACGGCCAAGCTAAAGTTTTTGCTATAATTTTATAATACACATTAAGTAAACTAATTGGGCGATTAGAAGAATAATTCACTGGGTCTTTGCCTTTTTTAAGAAGCAAGCTGATCACCGCCAATGATCAGGATTCAGGCATTGAATTTGAATCTAGAATACCATTCATAGCTTGCATTAAAATTGGACGAAGCTCTGGCCAGAACAGAAACCTGTCTGGGCCGGGAGCTTTACCAGTTGACATAGATTGCCAAATTTCTTCCTTACTAAAAGGGGCATTTAAAAAAGCCCTAGTTTCTTCCGAAATGCTAAGAAGAGTAATCTCATTCAGGACATTTAGCAAATCCTCGCTGGAGCTACTCAACCCAGCTGTATAAAGAGTTCTATAAAAATCAGAGAAAGCAGCGTTAATGTCCATGGGATCAAAAATCATTCTGCTTTCAGATTTCTTAATTGCTTTTATGGTTCTTTCATTCTGCTCTTTTTTTAAATCATACGCCAAAAGACGACTTGGCTTGTTTACAAATTCGTAATAATGCTGTTTACTGAAAAATAATAGTTTTTAACATGTTCTGTATGATCTAGATTAAGCTTGGCTCTGGCATTATTTAACAAAATCCAATTGTCTTGATTTGGGAATCTTGTGTTCTTTTTCCAGATAATTCACTTAAGCTTCTAATTCTTTCCCTTTTTGGGTTCTAAGTTTATTCATCAGAGAAGCATAAGCAATAAAGTGGCCTCACATCGTGGCATTGGCAGTATCCCATTTAAGCACAGGGGAAATTGGCGAAATCTGATTGTCCTGCAAATACTGAATTATTTTCTGTTTAAAAAAAGAGGGAAAGTTAGTATTGCTTAAGAATGAAGTATTCAATTTCCAGTAGGTTGACTTCTGGATTGATATACAGGACCATGATCACATAACACAATAGGGCCAGCATGACAAGAGCTCACACAATGTATAAATTCAAAAGTTATGAAAAAATAGTCCAGTCTTGAATAAGAGTTGTGAGAATGATAGTAGAAAGTAGAATATCTGTGTTTAGGATGCAGCTCTCTCCAAATGTCCACTAAGCCAAGGTTCTTACAAGTATTGAGCAAAGTATGTGAGGATTTACAACCAGTTGAAAGCTGGGATGATGATTTATCTAAATTTCCATCAAGTACGCAATTGAAGTCACCTCCCAAAAAACCAATGTCCTTGCAATGCTAATTAAATTTTAGGACTGCATATAACATAAAATTAGGGCAATCTGTATTTGGAGCATATACATTTCCTACAGTGATATGAATTAAGCCAGAAATCAACACAAATCTCCCTTACAAATCGTACTCCGCATGCTTGAGAATGAATGATCGCTTTATGAAAAACAATCGCAGTGCCTCTACTATTTGACGTGAAAGAGGAAAAATAAAACTGACCAACCCAATCTCTTTTCAACTTAATATGTTCTTTATCAGAAAAATTAGTTTTCTGTAGTGGTGCGATAGATATATGTTATATCAGTAAAATATGGAATGCCACAAGGACCACAACGGAAGCCTCCATAACACTCACCCCTCTAAACCTCACTCCCACCAAGGTCACGGCACCAATGTAACCCCTCTCTCTCCCGGGTCCTCTCTGACGCTCCTTGCACTCGCGATGAGTGGGGCTTGAACCCTGGTCTCCGGCATTGGAAGTCGGACGCACTAACATCAATTGCTAGTGCGTCTCTTGAGATCGGGGAGTGAGGTTTACCTGCACAGCACTACTCACTGGCCTCTGTTACATGTACACACCGTTTCAATGGAGGGACTGAGAGCTCTCGGACTGAATCTAAAATATCTTAAACTGTGTTCCGAAGATAAATCGAGGTCTTACTGGTTTGGAATGACATCAGGGTCAGTTATTAATGACATAATTTTCATTTTTGAGTGAACTAACGCTTTAATAATGTATAATATGTATGATAATGTATTAGTGTCTGATGCTTTTTTCTCGGATCCTTGTCCTGTCATGTTTGATTTTGTTTTTAACGATTTCACAAAACCACCCGCTCCTCTTCGTCATGGCTGCACTTTTAAGCCCGACACCTCCTCATGTTTTTCTTCCTTTTTTGCTGCTCATGTGCAAGCAAACAGTAGTTCCGCTGCCTGTGATACAGAGCAATTAACAAATGTTTTTCTGTCAACTTGTTCTGAGGTCCTGGACACTGTAGCTCCAATTAGAGCAATTAGCCCTAGACCAAAGCCTGAGCCATGGCACTGTGAAGCCAGGTGAGAGTCTAGAAGGGCAGAGAGTTGGTGGAAAAAGGATGGGCTGCAGGTGTTCTTTCAGATTTTACAGGACAGCTAGAGAAACTATCAAAAATTGTTAAAGTTAAACAAACAATATTTTACAGAAATAGTTTCTCAAAATGTCAAAAATCTACGTGTTCTTTTTAAAACCATTGGATCTGTATTGAACCCTCCACAATCCACTTCTATAGAATTTTCACCTGATATTTTTGAAAAAATGTTGGCCTTTTGTAACAGTAAAGTTTTAAATATATTAGAGACAATATATTGCCCCTTTTCTTTAAACTTTTCCTTAAAAATGAAATGTTCAGCTATTTTTTTCAGCCAGTTTCATTGTTATCTCTTACAAAGATTATCAATCAAATTAAACCCTCCACATCCTCTACTGACCCTGTCCCTCCACACTTTTTTAAGGATGTGTGGGAAACGATTGGCTCTCATGTTGAGGAAATTATAAATAGTAGCCTGTCTTCTGGAGTTGTGCCTATAACAAGGAGTCAGAGGCGTTCGGATCCATGTGCAGAATTTTATTAAGAGAATGGTCATACAGGCAGAAATCAGGAACGGCGTCGGGTGTGTTAGGGATATCCAGAATCATTAACGGTAACAAACGGAGATCGGGGCAGGCAGGAGAGAATCAGAGTCCGTAACACAATCCAAGATCAGACACGGGAAAAACAAACACAAAGGAAAACACTCGGAAATGTTAGACAGGCTAAACAAGACTTCGCAGTGAGTGATTGTGCTGCTTTTATGTGTGAGTAAATGAGGTGCAGGTGTGGCAAGGAAATTGGCTGATGAATGAGGTGCAGGTGTGGCAAGCTAATTGTGATGCAGTGACTCATGGGGAATGTAGTTCAGGTGTGTTGCAACAGTATGAGAGGTGCTAGTGTCCAAGTGACATCTGGTGGTTGATGGGTGGAATGGTCCTGAGTTGAGTGGAGTGCCCTCTACTGAAGGAAATGGGCACTCCATCTAATGATCGTGACAGTGCCTGCATTTTGTAAAAAAGCAGTGATTGAGCCACTGATTAAGAAAGCTGGACTTGAGTCCACAAATGGTTCAAATTATCATCCTATTTCAAAGCTTACTTTTCTATCGAAAATATTTGAAAAATGTGTGTTTTTGCAGTGTAGCAGAAATGAGTCAAATCAGACAAATCAAAGAGTCTATCAGAGCTGTGTGCATTGAAACATGAGCTGAATTCCTCAGGAAGTCATAAATCAGTTCTAGTGCCACAAGAACCAAGCAAGATAACCAACCAACCAACTTGTTCACACAACAGCTTTCAACATTAACACCAATAGAACAATTATTGACAATTTTAATTCGAAGAAGAGATTGTCAAATTTTTTGTTTGTGATTGGAATGCAACGCTGGACATCACATGTAAACCCAGGAAATCAAGTTAAATACTTGCATTGACTTCCCCCCCCCCAGCCAGTGAAACCAGACTGAAATTCCTAAGGGGGAAGGGCTTTAAACCTTTGTCTTCACAGAAAAGTCCTTTGCCAGAGAATGGCAAAGAAACCCTTTTTATACATTATATATGGACCAGAATGAACTCAAAAAAGACTTATGAATGAATCATTCCATTGCTTAACTCCATATTCATTTACGTGTAACCCACACATTTGACTATCATGTATAATCACTTATTGTGTATGTCTTTTGATAACTATAGGATACCTAGTCATGTCTAGTATTCAAATAATCGCATTTTCTTGCTTGATATTGTCCTGACAATCATTTATTTGTAAAATATATCATAATCATGTTATAGGAATCATGTCCAAAATTAGACCCTGTGAGGCAAGAACCACATGCTTGGTAAGATAAACAAATGATTTATGATACCCACCCCAAGAACATATCTGATTGGTCAAGGCAACATTTGAGGGGTGGCCAACAAGGAAGTTTTAAATACTTTGGATCCCATGAAATTTTGCTTTTAGTTCTAGTCTGCCTGCTGCTATTAGCCATGTCGGCTTTTAGTTCCAGCCTTGCTCGTGCTATCAGTCATGCCTGCTCTTAGCTTGTAGCTTTGCTACCTAGCTTTAGCTTGTAGCATCTAGCCATGTGGTTAGTCATCATAGTTCTTCGAGCGCGGTTCCAGTGTGCCTGCCTGCTGCTACTATGCCACGATGAGAAGGAACACAACCTAGTCTCGTCAAACTTTATTTCTTTTCTTTTCCGTTTGAGAGTTTCGTGTTCTGAGTTAAGTTTTGTAACGTCGACCTCGTCTGCGCGTTTGAACTCCAACCAGCCACACAACTCCAGCTTCAGCCAACGCCCAAGCACGGGCTCCCCAAGACGTCACTTCAGCCAACTGAACTTCCATCCAATCAGCGACACCGGGAAACCCCTTTCAACTGGAGTCCCTTTCACAGCAAACGAAGGCAACGTATTCCCAGATATTTGTTGTGCTGGTGTATCTAATATAATTTTAACCCCATTGAGGAACTCAATGCGAGCGCTAATTACGTGATTGATGGTTGTTCATGTCTATGCAATTTAACGTATTGCTGTTAACTTGGGATTCCCTATTTCCATTCTCTTAAACTCATCTTTCCCTAACTTTCGACCTTCCTGCAACTTGTGTGAATGTGTGTGTACGTGCGTTTATGTGTTAGATTAGTTTATATGTCTTAGATTTATCTAATAAAGCCTTATTCATATTGAAAGGAGAAGTATCTTGTGTTTTGTGCTTACAAGTTAATGTCTTAAACTGCCGATCTTGTTACTGTGCTAATTGATAGTGTTTTCACTATAGTTTGGATATTAGTATCCAGCGCTGATTTGATGTTAAACGGCTCGTTCACTGAACCGCAGGCGCGTCTCCGTGAACAGCCGTGAAACAGTGATTCTGTTCAAATTCCCTTTAAAATCTTAAATGATTCCCTTTGAGCTAAATTGACCTGTTTCCCTTACATTTATAATGGTGGAGAAAATGCGGGGAGTTTAATCTAAATTGTGAGCATAAACCAAGTTATTTAATCTTTGATTTTGCTAAAGGAATGAAAGGTGAGAAGATTGCGAGACTGGAGTGTGTGTTTGTGTTTGTGTGGCGTAAGCAGCGCGCGCCCTCCCGCTTGAATGAAAGGAGCTAGAGGAGACTTTAACTCGAGTCCGTCTCCCCTTTGTTAACAGCAGTAAGTGAACTTAAAAGTAAACATCTGAGATCGTACAATAAGGTAGAAATTGAGCGTGTTCCTCATTTGTGTAATGCCTTGTTTTATAGCTGATTTGATTTCACTGCGTGTTCCAGTGTCTCAAACGCTATCTCAGTCACTGTTTGCTGAACGGAGCTAAACTGTTAGTGTTTAAAAAGGGATATAAATCGGTGAATAAAGAATAGTTTTGAGCGGGTTCCTCAATCTATTTATCAAAGTCCCCGTATTCATATTTCATATAGTTTGATTGCCAGTGCGTGTTCCACTGCCGAATCAAATTTGATATTCGACTCCCCTAAGTTAACGTTAAACATTAGAGAACAATGTTTGCCCATTTGTATCCGTTCACAAAGTGAATGCAATCTCGCGTAACACTGCGTGTGCCCGAGAGTAATTTGAATGGGAGTGTTTTAAAAGCTTGATCAAGTAAATTTTAACTGTGTACCAACAGCGAAGGAAAACTTTTATGTTTGTGTCCAGAAAAACTGGCACGGAGAATCAAATTGCTGAGATTGATATAATAACTACAGCAGGAAGCTGCTATTTGAATTAAGATAAATTTAACTCTATACAAACTGAGAGTTTAAGTGCCACATCGCAAAACCAACTGAAAGGCGGTGTTGTTATTTGTACAGTGTTGAAATGAGCCAACATTTCATGTAACATGCTTAACTGTATTTGCAACAATGCAACGATTCATGTGCTAATCCACTAGAATGTGTTTTGGTTGCCATAGTGACGACCGTGACCCGGAAGCCTAACGTACTTCCGGAGCAACTCTGAACTGTGCACGCACAGCGCACAAACTCCGCGGTGTCGCTAAGCTAACGAAACCATTGCATTTACATTGAAGTCTATACTAAAGCCACTAGCCTCAAAGGTTAGCCGTTAGCATTACCATTCAGTGGTAGAATAATGTGTGTTTGGGCAACGCTGACGTGATTTAACCATTTTAAACATCTTAACTAACACTTGTTAGTCTCTTTCTTTTTATCGCTCTCTTTTCTCACTAGACCACTTATTTTCATTTTACTAGAAAGGGAAATACTGACTCACAATTATTATTTGTCAAATTGAAATTTAATTGAAACATTAAATTTATTTGGAAGCATTTAACATTTCCCTCTCAGATCATTTCATATGATCTTTTATTTCTAGTATTCTCTTTTGGTCTAATTATTTTAGGAATGAATAAGCCTTGAACTTTTGAAGTTAAGTAAACTTATTCCTCCTAATTTATTTATTACCCATCTGAATATATGCTATTCAGACCTTTACTTATTTGAATGCGTTTTACCCCTCTTCCTGTTTTGGTTATACACTTAACCACTATTGTTTTGCGTATTGATTTCCTCTTTTTAATTTCATTTTTGCATATTTTGCCCATTTATTAATTTTTAATTTTCCTATTTCTTACCATTTCTTTTGTGTATTCTAGCCTGGGAACGACAAACCTGAGCCCTAAAAGGAGACATTGTTATCCCTCACTACGAGTTCAAATAAATTAGAAAGACAACTTTCACTTAAAGTTTATTTTGTTTGATAAGTTGTGCAGCAACTAACACAACGCTCTCCTTGTAGTTCAGATAACCGCTACTGAGACTTACCATCTCCGTCCTCCCTCTCCTTTACTTTCCTCTTCTCTTTTTACATTTGTAGGACATGTAAGAACCATCAATCAATTCTAAGTGAAGTAAATACACAATCGTGCCAAAGACGACGAATCATCCTTATGAATTTGATTGTACTCATCCTCTCATTTGTTCTTCCTAACCTCCCTACATTTGGAAACGCAATCCAAGTTTTAGCATCTCATCCAACGTTGCGATCAATTTAATAGAGATACGTGTTGAGCAACTGTCGCCTCGCTGACTCCCTGGTGAGCGGTCCAACTGAAAGGTGTACGGTGTCAATCCTGTCAGACTAAGAAAAGAGATATCAGAATTATTATTGTATTCTTTTGTCCAAAGCAAGAAATATAATAATATTGTTTATGTTTTTGATAACATTTAATTGGAAAAAAATAATTTTCCTCATTTGAAAAACAGAAATTTTGCTTGTCAGTTGAATTTGTTTTTCACCTCTGTCTCTCTTTTCCTCTTCCTCATTAGAGTGACAAAGTCTTCGCATCTCTAGTCTACTTAGACACCCTGAGACCAACACAGTCATCACCACATTTCACTAGTGGTTCACAATCACTGATACAACACTTAGTTGTCCCACCACACATAGGCTTTTACTCCACACAGATCTGTGTCAGTCTCTCTTCTTCCCAGCGTGCCAACATGCCGCAGACTGCAGACCCCATTTCCCATGGGGAAGATGTGAACATTTGGCTGAGAGGCATAACAGACAGCCTCACTCCAAAGACATTTGAACTGTTATTATTTTTAATAATAATCCTAATCCTGAGAAGATTCCTGACACAAGATTCAAGCCAGAACAACAACCACGAGGAGCTAGTCAAGATCACAAGCTCACTAAGCTATGCCTTCACAACCCAGCTGAAACTGAGCGACAAGCACATTACCCACCTTCAAGAGGAGCTGACACGTGCTCAACATCGCATAGACAAGCTGGAAGTGAAAGTTCAAAATCAACTCAAAGCACCCAGCGAGAGGGAGCAGGATACAACAGAACAAGTTATGAAGCTCCTAGCAGCCCTGGCAGCAGCTCAGCTCGACCAGCAACATGCAACGGCTGCTCAGAAAGACCTGGTAAACAGACTCCAGTATGCCGAACAGCTACTGGAGAAAGCCAAGATAGACATCAGAAACAAGAATTCTGAAATCAGTGCTTTGAAAGACCACCTTGAAAGGTACAGAACTGAAATGGACAATCTGATCCAACAACTAGATGATACCAACGATGAGCTCTACATGGTCAGAAAAGAACTCCAAAATGCTTACAAGCACAAACTAGAGCCAAGAAAAGAGAAACATCTCTTAGCCTCATCACTGCTGAGCAGAGCAGAGTCCCACGTCCAAGAACTGGCATGTGACGAAAGGAGCGAAGGGGCACAACCCAAAACCTCACCTGCCTTCGCCACACAACCCTTTCCTGCCAACGAAAGAAAACCTCCAGTCCAAGACCTTGAAGCTGCACACGGGATGACAATCAAAGACCTCAACAAGCTGTCTGAAAACATCAGCAGGTTCAACCCGGACTCCACAGAGAGCCCCGACATCCAAGCTTACCTGCGAGATATCGAATTTCACCTGGAAGTGAGACCTCATGTGACTGACAGAGACTGGTTATACCTCCTTAGAGACACGTCCAGTTCCGAGGTACGAAACTTTCTAGATCGACAGCCCAGTCAAACCAAGTCAAACTACCAGCGACTTCGTGAGGTCCTGATTAAAGAGTTTACAGACCCAGAGTCTGAACATGGACTGTTAACTGCCTTGGAAACCAAACAAGGTCGTCAAGAGACTCCACAAGCTTATTACAACCGATTCCGACAAGCCTACTTTGGTGCACACAACAGCCCTGACCTTGAAGAGGATGTGAACTTCAAAAGCCTCTTCCTAAGAAATCTGCACCCTGGAGTCAGTCACCATCTAGGTGTCATGGCCTGTCCGAACTCCATGACCATCCAACAGTTGTGTGACCTAACACAGAAGGCCTATAACAAGCAGAAGGTGGCCTCAAAGAAAGGTAGCAAAACCTCCACACTCTTGAACTCTGTCAACAAAGACTCAAGCCTTGCACTGGACGACACCCAGTGGCATCACAACACCAGAGTCTTCCATCAAGAGCACAGAGAACGTGACGCCCATATCCACGACCGCTTTCAGCCCAACTGCTGGAAAAATCCATGGGACCAGCCACGCTTCTCAAGAAACCAAAAGGATAACATCTGGAAACCTAACCAGAGATCCAAAGGTAATCACCTGACTCATCCAAAAGCAACTCGTGTGGGTAAGCGACAACAAAACCCACCTCAGCACCACTCAGACATGCACAGTGCTGAGTATGCACAAGAACATAACCGCTTACCATTAGAAGACACGGAACAAGTCATGGAACAACTAAGAGAGTTCCTTCAAGACAATTTACATGCATATGACCACAAAGTTGAGTCATGCTCGCTGTGACCAGCGACAGAACGGAAGGCCGGTGATCACCTGGTGCACCACATCAGAGATGACAAGCACCTGTTCAACAACGACCCAGAACGAACAAGTCTTTCACGGCCAACTGTTGATGAAAAATCTGAGGTACTAAAGGACATCACCTCAGTCACTAACAAACTGTCAAATGAACTCCAACTCCAAGTTCCAAATTCCCTGTCTGTGCAACAGCAACCACCAGAGCACAGAAGGTCAGAAAGTCTGCTACAGCCAGAAGGCATCACAAGAAGAATGCAACATAGGAGACAAGTTTTGCAACTCAGCTTCACACAGCCATGCCAAACTGCCTCCGACTGTCTGCTAAAGAACTTCCTGCCTTGCTGGACTGACCCCTCATTAGACCATGGACACGCCCTCATCCAAGCCAAGGATGCTGAGAGCCAGTCTTAAGTGACATGCTAGAAAAAGGGGGAGACAACACAGACTTGAACAGATCTGACCACACATGCACTACACCAGTAATACACAACATTACCTACACCCAGAGGTAAACACATCTACTGATAACACAGTCAACAAACATATTCTTCCCACAGGTAGAATATCCAACTTTTAGCGTAACAAAGTTACACATACCCACCATGAAGAAACGTGCAGCCATCCTCACAATAGGTAGAACACCTGACACTAAGTTAAGGTTCACGACACACTAGCTGCACCTGACATCCTAGCTCAATAGTAGTTGTAACACATGCTAGGAAAACCCACAGCAGCCTTGTTTTGTTTTGTTCTTCTTTTACCTATCCTTCTCCTTCCCCTCTTTCCTGAGTAGGTGAAACGCCTAGACACCCTGCGAGGGTCGAAGGTCTGATATTAGGATTGACTCGCAACACCTAATATCCGCCAGCCACTCTAAACTGAATGGAAGCCAGAGAGCTCCATGCATGATAGGTCAATTCATTGAATTGAAAATGAAATTACTAGAAAACTAATGGTAAACATGTAAAGTAAGACAACCTAGAAGAACCAAACAAAGTTAACCACAAATTTGATTGATGAATCAAAATAAAAACAATTTCCAAGACGATCTAAACTATCCTCAATGTGCTAAACTACATTGACTAATTGAACTTAACCACGTGTACCTAAATAACCTGATGCCTGCACCAGTACAGTAACTGTCATGGAGGTGTTGTCTTGCTGTTTGCTGTGTTTGTCTGCTTCTTCTGCCTTTGTTTCTCCAGCGATCGACGATGTCTTCACCTAAACACCTCGCCGATCGAAAGGGGGATATATGTAGCAGAAATGAGTCAAATCAGACAAATCAAAGAGTCTATCAGAGCTGTGTGCATTGAAACATGAGCTGAATTCCTCAGGAAGTCATAAATCAGTTCTAGTGCCACAAGAACCAAGCAAGATAACCAACCAACCAACTTGTTCACACAACAGCTTTCAACATTAACACCAATAGAACAATTATTGACAATTTTAATTCGAAGAAGAGATTGTCAAATTTTTTGTTTGTGATTGGAATGCAACGCTGGACATCACATGTAAACCCAGGAAATCAAGTTAAATACTTGCATTGACTTCCCCCCCCCCCCAGCCAGTGAAACCAGACTGAAATTCCTAAGGGGGAAGGGCTTTAAACCTTTGTCTTCACAGAAAAGTCCTTTGCCAGAGAATGGCAAAGAAACCCTTTTTATACATTATATATGGACCAGAATGAACTCAAAAAAGACTTATGAATGAATCATTCCATTGCTTAACTCCATATTCATTTACGTGTAACCCACACATTTGACTATCATGTATAATCACTTATTGTGTATGTCTTTTGATAACTATAGGATACCTAGTCATGTCTAGTATTCAAATAATCGCATTTTCTTGCTTGATATTGTCCTGACAATCATTTATTTGTAAAATATATCATAATCATGTTATAGGAATCATGTCCAAAATTAGACCCTGTGAGGCAAGAACCACATGCTTGGTAAGATAAACAAATGATTTATGATACCCACCCCAAGAACATATCTGATTGGTCAAGGCAACATTTGAGGGGTGGCCAACAAGGAAGTTTTAAATACTTTGGATCCCATGAAATTTTGCTTTTAGTTCTAGTCTGCCTGCTGCTATTAGCCATGTCGGCTTTTAGTTCCAGCCTTGCTCGTGCTATCAGTCATGCCTGCTCTTAGCTTGTAGCTTTGCTACCTAGCTTTAGCTTGTAGCATCTAGCCATGTGGTTAGTCATCATGGTTCTTCGAGCGCGGTTCCAGTGTGCCTGCCTGCTGCTACTTATGCCACAATGAGAAGGAACACAACCTAGTCTCGTCAAACTTTATTTCTTTTCTTTTCCGTTTGAGAGTTTCGTGTTCTGAGTTAAGTTTTGTAACGTCGACCTCGTCTGCGCGTTTGAACTCCAACCAGCCACACAACTCCAGCTTCAGCCAACGCCCAAGCACGGGCTCCCCAAGACGTCACTTCAGCCAACTGAACTTCCATCCAATCAGCGACACCGGGAAACCCCTTTCAACTGGAGTCCCTTTCACAGCAAACGAAGGCAACGTATTCCCAGATATTTGTTGTG
The DNA here is from genome assembly GCF_023724105.1 of Carassius gibelio. NCBI lineage: Eukaryota > Metazoa > Chordata > Actinopteri > Cypriniformes > Cyprinidae > Carassius > Carassius gibelio. The sequence continues at coordinate 848,130 of NC_068399.1, read as the reverse complement.
CTGGTGTATCTAATATAATTTTAACCCCATTGAGGAACTCAATGCGAGCGCTAATTACGTGATTGATGGTTGTTCATGTCTATGCAATTTAACGTATTGCTGTTAACTTGGGATTCCCTATTTCCATTCTCTTAAACTCATCTTTCCCTAACTTTCGACCTTCCTGCAACTTGTGTGAATGTGTGTGTACGTGCGTTTATGTGTTAGATTAGTTTATATGTCTTAGATTTATCTAATAAAGCCTTATTCATATTGAAAGGAGAAGTATCTTGTGTTTTGTGCTTACAAGTTAATGTCTTAAACTGCCGATCTTGTTACTGTGCTAATTGATAGTGTTTTCACTATAGTTTGGATATTAGTATCCAGCGCAGATTTGATGTTAAACGGCTCGTTCACTGAACCGCAGGCGCGTCTCCGTGAACAGCCGTGAAACAGTGATTCTGTTCAAATTCCCTTTAAAATCTTAAATGATTCCCTTTGAGCTAAATTGACCTGTTTCCCTTACAGCAGCTACAATCTTTTCTGGAGGTACATGGCATCTTAGATACTTTTCAGTCAGGTTTTAAAGTATATCATAGCACTTAAAGTCTGCACTTTTAAAGGTTTTTAATGATTTGTTTTTAATTACAGATTGTGGTGATTCAGCCATTTTAGTGCTTTTTTTTTAATACTCTTTATTTGGCATTTTTCTTAATTACAGCACAACATGCAAGGATAAAGAACAAGGGGCACTATAAATTATATAACAGCAAAATTAAATATTAAAATAAAGTATTAAAATTGTTCCGCTTCTTTATATGCAAACCATTTTGACCAGCGCTTATTATATATATGTCCTTTGATATGTAGAAAGTATGTAATCTTCTCCATTGAGTGTATCTCCTCCACTATTTCTTTCCATTGTTCAGTCCGAGGTGGGTCAATCTTTAACCAAGACCGAGTGATAGCTTTTTTGAATTTTAAAAATATTAGTGTCTTCTTTTTGGACCACCTCACCAGGTAGAAGACCTAACAAGAAAATCTTAGGGTCTTTAGGGATGACATAACCCATTATCCTTCCAGTAATTAAAAGGATACTGTCCCAGAATTGGGCACATCCAAAATATATGAGAGTGATTGGCGTTCCAATGTCCACACTGTCGCCAGCATTGCTGTTGTTCACCCCTTTATTAATAATATGAGGTGTAATGAAAAATCTAACCAAACTCTTCCACCCAAATTCCCTCCATCTTTTAAAAACTAATTGATTAATTTAATTGTAAAAACTTTTATTGTCCCCCATAGGGGCAATTTGATCTGCAGCGTGATATCACCACATACAAGACAAACACATACACAACATTAATAGCACATTGGAAAGTTATAAAACTTATATTTCTACCTCTTCCTATTTAAATTAAGCACCTTAATCGCATATGGAACAAACGAAAATTTGAATCTGTTAGTCTTGGCTAAAGGGACCCTGTACAAAGATCCTGAAGGGAGGGTCTGAAATGAATCGTAGAGAGGGTGAGATGCATCAGATATAATGTAACGCACTTTCTTTATCACCTGAATATCAAACAAATCTGACAACTCAGGCAATTTCACACCCAATACCTTACTGCAATTGTTTACAACCTTTAATAGAAGTTTTTTTCTGTTTGACCTTTAAAGAGGCAAACCAACAAATCATTGAGAAAGTTAAAATCGATTCAATATATGCCTTATAAAAAGCAATCATCAGTGTCCTATCAATATTAAATTTCGCCAATTTCCGTAAACAATAAAGTCTTTGTTGGCTCATCATGCACAATCTATTAGTATTCTCTGCAAAATTTAATTTGTTATCGATGATAGTACCTAGGTACTTATAACTATCAACCAATTCAATCATCTGATTATCAACAAAAGTACCTGGAACTGCTGCCTGATTTCGCTGCAGGTCAATACACATGTCCTTGGTTTTCTCAGCATTCATAAGTAGACCAGCCTCACGACACCAATTTGCAAAATAATTAACAATTGGCCCATGTTCCCTCTCCTCACCAACCAACAAACTCACAATAACTGTATCATCAGGAAACTTAAGAATATACCGATTCTCAAGCTGACTACGACACTCATTTGTGTATAGGATGTAGAGGAGAGGAGAAAGTACACACCCCTGTGGGGAGCCAATAGATGTGATTATGGGATCTGACAGCCATTAACCCTTACCCTTTGAGACCTATTTGTAAGGAAATCCAGCAACCAAGCAGCCATTCTTGCATCCACACCAAAACTCGACCTAAGCTTGTGAACCAACAAATTTGGTTGAATCGTGTTAAACGCAGATGAACAATCTACAAATAATAACCTTGCATGGTTACTACTACTCTCCAGATGTTTATACAACAGGTCCAATAAGGTCAGCGTTGCATCCTGCACATCTCTTCCCGCCCTATAGGCAAATTGCTTCGGGTCGAGAAATGGAGTAGTTTTTTCCAATAGTACCTCCTTTACTAATTTCTCAAATACCTTCATTATAAGCGAGGTCAAGGAAACTGGTCTATAATCTGTCAAGCTTTTAGGACAGTTATTTTTTGCAACTGGAGTAATAATAGACTCTTTCCAAAGTTTTGGTACATACTGAACCTCAAAAGACCAATTAAAAATATAAGTAAAAATAGGACCCAATTCTTCAGCACATTGTTTCAGGACCCTACCACTTATTCCATCTGGACCAGGACTCACTTTATTTTTGCATTGTTTAAAAAGATTGACTACATTTTCTACACTAAAGGAAACAAGTGAACTTCCCTCTTGAGAGGAGTTATAAAACACATGTTCTTTGTCACCATTCAGCTCTTCAAATCGAGCGTAAAATTTATTAAAATCCTCTGCAAGGACACCATCTAACTCATAACCGGGTACTTTCACTTGTTTTCTACATCCACTATTTAAGCCCGTTATTAGTTTAAGACTATCCCATACTGAGCCCATACAGTTTGTTCTTAATTTAATTTCAACTTTTTTCTTATATCGTATTTTTGACCTCCTGATTTCTTGTCTAATTAATTTCTGCACATTTTTAACTTCAAGCAAATCCCCTAGTTGAAAAGCAGTTCTTTTCTTAATCAACAAATCCTTAAGATTGGTGCTCACCCATGGCTTATTATTTGGATATATCTTCACAACTTTTTCGGGAATGACAGAGTCAACACAATAAGCTACCCAGGAACTAACCACATCATTAAGCTCATCAATATCAGCAGATGAATCAATAAAAACATTCCATATGGTACAGTCAAAACATCCTCTTAAACTCTCAATAGCATCATCAGTCCAAGATTTCACAATTTTTGTTTCAACTTTTCCCCTCTTCAGTTCCGTAGTATAACATGGGATTAGATGAATACAATTATGATCTGACGAACTCAGAGGAGGTAATAGAGAAGCTTTGTATGATCCCTTAATAGAGCCATAGCATTGGTCCAATGTCTTTTTATACCTGGTTGGACACGTGACATACCCATACATGCTCTTAGCAGAATTTTCCAAGCAGACAACTGTCTCTGAATTCGTGTTGAAAACGAACATGTGCGTGCAGTTCCTCAATCTTTTTCCGTAAAGACCGAACATTTGCTAATATAACAGATGGAAGCAGTATTCGAGACACCGGTCTCTTTCTCAATCTTTCACGTACCCTACCTCTTCTCCCTCGCTTCCTCGGTCGCTGACTCGATCCGTTAAAATGTGCTTTAGAGGTGATTCCATCAGCGAATGCACTCAGATCTGGGAAGAAGAAGTCCACTGGTGGATTCACCGGCGAAAGATTCTCCCACGACAACAAAAGTTCTCTGTCGTAGTAAATCCTGTTCGAATGCAGGCCGTCCCAAGTGGCATTTAAATCGTCAATTATCCAAAATAAAATAGACGCGAGCATAATAATCCATCTCCACTCCATAGTGCTATTAATCTAAACACATACGAATGCATAAAAACATAACATAAAACAACATAAAAACGCCAGTACACTCAACGCTACCACGCTGCTGGTCGCTGCACGAGCATGCGCCCCTAGCCCCTAGTAGTGCGCCTAGTAGATCTGTTGTGTCACACACATCAAAAGCCAATCACCCTCTGACACTTCCATACACAGTTCCTTTTCCCATTTCGACTTGATATACAATGTATTATTTCCATTTTGTTTCTGCAGTGCTTTATACAATTTAGAGACAGTTTTACTTGGCAAGAGCTCATAAGCATCACTAAAAACTTTAACAGTGTCATTGCCCTCAGGAGAGATACATTTTCTTATTTCACTGTTGTAGAAATGTCTCACTTGAAAATATTTGAAAAGATCTCTGTTCTTTAGTTTGTATTGACTCTTGAGTTGTTCAAATTTTTTGAATATGTTACCGTCTTAAAACTGACACATTGCCATGAGGCCTCGATCTTTCCAGCTCAAGAATGAAGAGTCTATTTCACCTAGTCGAAAACTCGGGTTGCAGGAGGGCCAGATCAAAAGTTTAATATCATTAGTCAATTTGTACTTATATACAATCTCTTTCCAAATTAATAGTGTAACTTCAACTATACGATTCCCATCTTTATTTGAGATAACTTTACCTCCGAAACGGGTTTGAGGTTGGCTCTGTCCCTGGAATAGTTCAATCAGTCTCCATCGAGCCTCAGTTTCTGGGGAACACCAATAAACCATATATCTCATTTGAGATGCGTAATAATAATCCTTCAGATTTGGAAGGGCTAAACCGCCATGATCTTTATCGATCTGAAGTGCCCTAAATTTTATCCTTGGTCTTGCCCCTGACCAAATAAATCGTGATATTAGCCGGTCCCAAGCGTTAAAATGCGAGTCAGCAATCCTGATGGGCAAAGACATGAAAAGATACAGAAATCTGGGAAGCAGATTTATTTTCACTATTTCCATTCTAGCATTGAAGTCTAATTTCAGCATTGCCCAGCACTTCATATCCTTCTGTATAGAATCAATAAGTTTCTCAAAATTCAAACTGAACAAATCATCTAGATCTTGGGAGATAAATACACCTAGATACTTTAACTTTTTAGCTTCCCATTTAAGTTTATAATTATGTTGTATGGATTTATTTGGGGCGTAATTAATGGTCAGAACTTGTGTTTTAGTAATGTTTAAGTGATAGCCAGACAACTGCCCAAACTCTGTCAGAGATCTCATAAGTTTAGGGAGGCTTACATCTGGATTTTGGAGATACAGTATTGTTCAAAATAATAGCAGTACAATGTGACTAACCAGAATAATCAAGGTTTTTCGTATATTTTTTTATTGCTACGTGGCAAACAAGTTACCAGTAGGTTCAGTAGATTCTCAGAAAACAAATGAGACCCAGCATTCATGATATGCACGCTCTTAAGGCTGTGCAATTGGGCAATTAGTTGAATTAGTTGAAAGGGGTGTGTTCAAAAAAATAGCAGTGTGGCATTCAATCACTGAGGTCATCAATTTTGTGAAGAAACAGGTGTGAATCAGGTGGCCCCTATTTAAGGATGAAGCCAACACTTGTTGAACATGCATTTGAAAGCTGAGGAAAATGGGTCGTTCAAGACATTGTTCAGAAGAACAGCGTACTTTGATTAAAAAGTTGATTAGAGAGGGGAAAACCTATAAAGAGGTGCAAAAAATTATAGGCTGATCAGCTAAAATGATCCCCAATGCCTTAAAATGGAGAGCAAAACCAGAGAGACGTGGAAGAAAACGGAAGACAACCATCAAAATAGATAGAAGAATAACCAGAATGGCAAAGGCTCAGCCAATGATCACCTCCAGGATGATCAAAGACAGTCTGGAGTTACCTGTAAGTACTGTGACAGTTAGCAGACGTCTGTGTGAAGCTAATCTATTTTCAAGAATCCCCCGCAAAGTCCCTCTGTTAAAAAAAAGGCATGTGCAGAAGAGGTTACAATTTGCCAAAGAACACATCAACTGGCCTAAAGAGAAATGGAGGAACATTTTGTGGACTGATCCGAGTAAAATTGTTCTTTTTGGGTCCAAGGGCCACAGGCAGTTTGTGAGACGACCCCCAAACTCTGAATTCAAGCCACAGTACACAGTGAAGACAGTGAAGCATGGAGGTGCAAGCATCATGATATGGGCATGTTTCTCCTACTATGGTGTTGGGCCTATTTATCGCATACCAGGGATCATGGATCAGTTTGCATATGTTAAAATACTTGAAGAGGTCATGTTGCCCTATGCTGAAGAGGACATGCCCTTGAAATGGTTGTTTCAACAAGACAATGACCCAAAACACACTAGTAAACGGGCAAAGTCTTGGTTCCAAACCAACAAAATTAATGTTATGGAGTGGCCAGCCCAATCTCCAGACCTTAATCCAATTGAGAACTTGTGGGGTGATATCAAAAATGCTGTTTCTGAAGCAAAACCAAGAAATGTGAATGAATTGTGGAATGTTGTTAAAGAATCATGGAGTGGAATAACAGCTGAGAGGTGCCACAAGTTGGTTGACTCCATGCCACACAGATGTCAAGCAGTTTTAAAAAACTGTGGTCATACAACTAAATATTAGTTTAGTGATTCACAGGATTGCTAAATCCCAGAAAAAAAAAATGTTTGTACAAAATAGTTTTGAGTTTGTACAGTCAAAGGTAGACACTGCTATTTTTTTGAACACACCCCTTTCAACTAATTGCCCAATTGCACAGCCTTAAGAGCGTGCATATCATGAATGCTGGGTCTTGTTTGTTTTCTGACAATCTACTGAACCTACTGGTAACTTGTTTGCCACGTAGCAATACAAAATATACTAAAAACCTTGATTATTCTGGTTAGTCACATTGTACTGCTATTATTTTGAACAATACTGTACGTGAAACATAGCTCGAGGCGCACACCGTTGAACGTGTATAGGTGGCGCTGTCGAGCCATTATGCCACACCCACTTCTGAAACCCATATCAGATGTAAATTTTCCTAAATTCTTTTAAAGTTAAGACTTGACCATTGTACAAAAAATGCTGACTGGGTCACGAGGTCAGAAAAGAAGAAGAAAAAACAGGTCATGAAGAACTGACAAAAAGAATTGCAAAGATAATTAGGAATTAATGTGAAGATTAATTTTTAGTCAATTCTGCAAGACAGACTTTCAGTAAAGGAGGTGGAATAAAAATGAGCTCCTAAATCTTAATCCTGGATTCTGGAAGATATATTCCTCCAAGCATCGGACAAGGGGAGGTGGTGCTGGTCCTTCACGAGTCACTCTAATCTGTTCATAAAACCTATATATAAAGTCTTAGTATATAGTATTTCACAATACTTCATGGTATTCTAATCAAATCATTTTTTGGAATCTTAGATCTCTCAGAACCTGACACATTGTAATTCTGAGACTCCAGGAAAGGGACAGTTCTGTCAAATGTTGGCGCTGGAGACTAAATGCTCCCTGATAGTTTCACACCTAATTCACTTAACACACACACACACACACACACACACACACACACACATTACCCACAGTGACAGAGGGACAGAGTGACATCAGATGTATGATAGTTTTTTAATTTTCTATCATCCATATAGTGTTGTATAGTCATAAAACTATGCATATTTCCTCAGAATGACTTGTCTTCTATGTGTACATTTTTTTTTAAGTGTTTAGAAGCTGCACTTAAAAAAAGAAAAGACATTTACTGGTTACTTTTTTACTGCTATTTCAAAAAATCACCACGACAAAACCATTCAAGCTATTCAAAATTCATTCGCACCTGTACTGTAAGATAAATTATTTAAACAGTGGTAAAAGAGGATGTGGTGCTGATCCTTCAAGAGTCACTCAAAACGTATCTGTCCATAAAGCCTATAAAGAATTATTCTTAATATACGGTCCACAATACTTCAGCTTGTTATTCTAATTAAGTGAGGGTCATTTTATCAGTAAAATACATAAAATACATATTATTTTTCTTTGAAAGATTTCTATAAATGATTTAAATCATACTTGTTTCTACAATAATTATTTAAAAGTAATCCTATATCTCCATCTGGTGGCCATTATTGGTACTAAGAATTGCAAGCTTGATTTATATGTTATGATAGTTTTAATTTTATGCTGGCTCTTGAAAATGATAAAGCTATGAAACTTACTGTGCTTCCTTCAAATGATGACTTCTACGTATATAAAAAATTCTGAAGAGTTGGAATGAAAAATTTTAAAGATATAGTAAAATAACTATTGTATTTTTTTATGTTACTTTAATAAACCGCTATGGCCACACCATTTAAGGTATCCTAAACCCATTCGAAATTTAACATCTTCAGTATATGGCTTCATGTTAAAACAGTTTGGTGTGAACTACTTGTGTCTTCTTGGAGGAGAATGAATTCATTTACAGGCTGGGTTTATCATAAATCCACAATAACATTTCTGAGTTCTGAATCAATCTGTGTTGTTGTTTTTTTTTTTTTTTTTTTTCATTGGAAGATAACTGACCCTTTACTCTCCTTTTTAATAAATGTGCTTATAAACCAAGAACAATCTATTTATAGCTGTATTTATAAACTGCTTACTACTGACTATTAATATTGGGACAAGGCTTTATAAAGCATGAACTGACTATTTACTAATGAGTGCAGTTATTATAAAGTGTTATCAATGCATTTGCTAATCTTAACAAATTAGACATTATTTTACAGTGTTATCAAATCCCTTAAATGATTTGTGTTTTGTAATGATTTTATTGACCTACAAGCATTTGTGAAAGTTCTGCTTGCATTACAGCTTAGTCTTGATCTGTGAGCTGAACAGATTTACTGTTACATCCATGAGATTATGTAAATTCAAATAAATATCATGTCACAGGATGTCAGAGGTCAGTATCAAATTAATTTGAAATTATTATTTGCAGCACAAATAAGGTTTTTTAGGATTTTTAAAAATCCCTAAAATTGTCATGAAATTATACAAAATGTATAAAAAATACAACAGTTATTCTTTTCCAATGTTTTTTATTTATTTAAAAAACTTTTTTTTTGGATTTACATTTAAAAAAATTAGCCTACTGCAATCATTCTAAACAGCTTGAATAAAACCTGTTAATATTTATTATAGACCACTGTAACTGTATAATCTAACAAACAAGTTTATTATGAAAATAAAAGTGTGAACACCAGATAAATTGGACGATAAAGAAATTGCTAACAATGGTATAATAGAGCATGTTTTAGGTTTTTAGGCGTTTAGATGCAGAAATGGACAAATAAAATGTAAAATATAATGTAATTGATTTAATTAAATATAGATTAAGTCTTGTTAGAGCAAAATAATAAATAAATACGTACACACATTAAAAAAGCAGCCAAGATGAATGAGTTTAATTTTTTATATAGATTAAAATTGAAGACAGAAGCAGCTGGTATATGCGGTCACTTAATATTAAAATCCAGTAGATCCACTTCAGATTTATTTCTCAACAGTTTATGTTCACGTGGCTGTTTTCTTTTATATTAGCCAGGCTATTATGTATTTTGAAATAATCTTGTCCGTGATGTGTTCGTTCTTACGACGAAAGGCAGAAACCTGCAGCTGGAGAGATATATGTTATTCTGCCAGTCGCGCTTTCAAATAGTCTTGCACACTTAAACGGGTCACAAACACCTGCATTTAGCTCGTGTTGTGTTATAATGGATGTATTGTGTGCATTTATGGCAATAATTTATTTTAAAAAGCTCTTAAACAAGAATAAATTCGTTTGTTTTGAACTTGTGACACTGTGCGCGCTGATCAGAGGCAGTGATTTCAGATAGGCAGCCGCAAATATTTCATTTTCACACAAACAGTTCAAAAACATCTTAATTTAGCTCTTGGTGTGTTCTAATTAGTGTATTGTGTGATATCGCTGCAATACTTTATTTTTAATAGCTATAAAACAAGAATAAACTCGTTTTTTCTGAGCTCATCATTCCACACGCTGGTGCTCAGAGCGGTGATTCATCTCTCGTGTTTCTCACGTATCACTGACCACACATCAAATATTAATGAGCCCTGACCCGGTAATAATCATATATGTTGGTTTAGCTTGTCAGTGTGAATTAAATCCAAGTATTTATTTGTATTTTAACCGATTTAAAAGTGAAACCAAAAGAGAGTCTCCTCCCTTTTTAAGTCCGGTAACTGCACCTGTAGGGGCGCATTTTTTCTCAGACAATGGAAGTCTAAGCACACACACTCAAACAGATGGAGAGAGTGAGATGAAATGTCTGACAGTTTTTTAATTTTCTGTTATCCATACGGTGTTGTAAAATCATAAAACTATGCATATTTACTCAGAATAACTTTTTTTTCTGTATGAAAAAAGGTTTTGAAGTGTTTGGAATTTAAAAATGCAGGAAAATTAATAATTCCATTTTTACTGTCATTTAAAAAAATCACCACGACAAAACCATCCAAGCTATCCAAAACCCATTCACAATTTAAGTTCCTCAATGCTTTTTCAACATGTAGACAAAGTTTGGTGTGTATAGTGTTACTCTCCTCTGAACAGTATGCATTAATTCACAGCTAAATGTAAAAAACAATCCACATTCAAATCAAAATAGCCGACTTCCTGTTGGTCGTAGCTGATGACTGTGAATTAGAAAGTTGTCCGTCTTGATAAGAACAATTTATGTACCAAGTTTGGTGTCTGTAGCTAAAACTAACCCCCCCACTTTTGACAAAAGGTGGCGCTATAGAGTGCCTCCTTCACGCCCTTTTAAAAGCTTTTGCCATTGTCTAGCTATCACTAATACTGATATGTGTTTTGAGTTTTATGTAAATCTGAGCTTGCTGTCTGCCTCAAACTCAACATAAGAGAACATTCAAGTTTGACACATTGCCATGGCAACACTATATCAGATATCAATATCCCCACAACAGATTTTCATCGGCCGTGTTTTGTCATTATTCTGATGAAGTTTGAAGCAAATCGAGTAAAAATAAGATGCTGAATTCAAAGCATTTGGAAAATGACACACTTCCTGCTGCCAGTTGGTGGCGCTATAATGTTGACTCTTAATAGTCACATATATACGATCGGTATCATACACGGGCAAACTGTTCGAGATATCAAAAATCCCCTCGCAATTTTTCATCCCCAATGTCTTGAGATCATGTTCACTGAGTTTCTTGGCGAACGGGATGAAAACCTCAGAGGAGTATTTCAAATTCCAGAGCATGCTTTTTTTAAACAGCCCTGAATAGCTGACTTCCTGTTGGGCGGAGCCTATGACATAAAGTGTGAAAGTTGTTCGGCTCAATGAGATCTATAAGTGTACCGAGTTTCATATAAATACATGCAAGTGTGTGTGAGCTATGGTTCAAGATTTCTGACTGTGTTCCAGGGGGCGCTGTAGAGCCCCTGTGCCACGCCCGGGTCCCAGCCTCTGCAGCGTCCTGATGGCCGCAGATTCCAATGTGTGTGCCAATTTTCAAGAGTTTTTGAGCATGTTAAGGCCCCCAAAAACGCCCGAAAGGTTTAAAAAAAAATAAAAAATATAATAATAATAATAATAATAAATATAGCTGCAAGCAGCGATGTCGGGCTCAAGCCATCAGTACAACGCCACCCCGGTGGCATCGGGAAAACTGTGCCCAGCGGGCATAAGCATTTACAGTAACCCTCTGACAATCAAGTTTTAAGGGATGCGGCAGTTAAAGGGTTAATCCGAGCAATCTAGACTTTGAAATCACAGACACAGAACAATATATATAACTTTAGTAACACTTTATTTTTATATTTATAAAAGATGTATAAGGTGTGCATTATAGCTGACACCTATATGAACACATTACAATTGTTTTGTGACTGCAAGTCTTTCTTCTCAAATGCTATTGAGCTTCAAATTTGCATTTGAGCCCATGTGAAAAAGTAGCATAATTTACATATGACTTACAGTTTGTTGTAATAAATATCAAACATTCAAATTAATAGTGCATTATAGCTGTCACCTAGATGAACAATTGCCGTTGTTTTTATGACTGTAAGTCATTCTCTTCAAATGCTACTGACGTTAGAAAAGTGTATAACAATATCAAATGTAACTTTAGAGACCAGCCCTAAATTTGAGACTCTCGAATGTCCAATGTCAAGACAACTTTATGCCTTTTTTTTTTTCTTCTTTAGTTTTCTTTTCTCTGTGCCGGATTGCTGATGTCCTATACCCAGGCATAGATGTCCATCCATCAATTATGAACATTCAGCCGCAAACATGAGGTGTGAGCGGTCGCGAGCACAGATGGGAGAATGGCGCATGTTTGTTTTTTGTTTTGTTTTTTTTGTTTTTTTGAGCAACTGGGATGGTGCCCCGTCTGGGAGTTGGTGCCCTACGAAGACTGCATACTCTGCATATAGGGAGCGGCAGTACTATCTGGAAGATATATTCCTCAAACCATCGTACAAGAGGAGGTGATGCTAATCCTTCAAGAATCGCTCAAAAGCTATTCAAGTGTACAGTTTCCTTTTATTGCATCTTGAAATAAATATTTCTGAATTCTGAATCAAACTGGGTTGTGTTTATTCATTTATTTTATAAGACAACTGAGACTTTAATCTATTTTGTAATATATGTGCTTTTAAACCAAGAACAATTTATTTATAGATGTATTACTGCTTAACAATGACTATTATTAAGGGAAAAGGCTTTAAAATCATGAACTATTTACTAATGCTTAGCTAATGAGTGCAGTTATTTTAAAGTGTTACCAATGCATTTACTAATGTTAACAAATTAGACATTATTTTACAGTGTTACCAAATCCTTAAATAATTTATTAGTGTTTTGTAATGATTTTAATGATCTATAAGCATTTGTGAAATAGTTTTGCTTGCATTGCAGCTTTATCTGTCAGTTGAAGAGTTTTACTGTTACATCCATGAGATTAATAAATGTCATGTCACGTCACAGGTTGTCATAGGTCAGTATCAAATGAGTTTGAAATTATTATTTGCAGCACAAATAAGGATTCTTAGGATGTTTTTAAATCCCTAAAACTGTCAGAAAAGGATAAGGCCTAAGAGATTTCTTAACCTGTAATGAAAGGAAAAAAACACCACCATTAGCAACAACAAAAACAATAACAATTTAAAATACAGATTTTTTTTTCCTGATTATTAAAGGGATGATTAGGTCTCTCTCTCTCTCTCTGCCAGACAGCCCCTCCCTACAATCCACACACACTGTCAGTCACCAAACATTCACAGTCACCAACCCCCTCACACTCCCCCTCCCTCTCCCCCTCGCTTTCCTCACACAGAAAGAGTGGCCAGAGTGAGATCATGTCAGTTGAGAAGTCTGACAGTTTTTTAATTTTCTGTTATCCATACAGTGTTGTAAAGTCGTGAAACTATGCATATTTCCTCAGAATGATTTGATCTTTGTATGAAAAAATGCTTTGAAGTGTTTGGAAGCTGCAATTTAAACATACAAGGCAATTAATGTTTCCCTTTTTACTGTTATTTCAAAAAATCACCACGACAAAACCGTTCAAGCTAACCAAAATCCGTTCGCAATTTAAGTTCCACAATGTTTTTTCTTCATGTAGACAAAGTTTGGTGTGTATAGTGTATGTCCCCTGTGAGGAGTATGCATTAATTCACAACTGTAAAATCTCAAAAATACACATCTAAATCAAAATAGCCGACTTCCTGTTGATCGTAGCTTATCACTGTGAATTAGAAAGTTGTCCGACTTGATTAGAACAATTTATGTACCAAGTTTGGTGTCTGTAGCTAAAACTAACCACCCCACTTTTGACAAAAGGTGGCGCTATAGAGTGCCTCCTTCACGCCCTTTTAAAAGCTTTTGCCATTGTCTAGCTATCAATAATACCGATATGTGTTTTGACTTTCATGTAAATCTGAGCTTGTTATCTGCCTCAAACTCACCATAACAGAATATTCAAGTTTGACACGTTGCCATGGCAACACTATATTAGATATCAATATCCCCACAACAGATTTTCATCGGCCGTGTTTTGTCATTATTCTGATGAAGTTTGCAGCAAATCGAGTAAAAATAAGATGCTGAATTCAAAGCATTTTGAAAATGACACACTTCCTGCTGCCAGTTGGTGGCGCTATAACGTTGACTCTTAATAGTCACATATATACGATCGGTATCATACAACGAACAAACCAATGAAGTTTGATCAAACTCAGGCAATGTATGTGGATGTTATTAGACATTTCCTGTTTCTCATTTCTCGCCATAATTTCCACGCCTCGCCATGGGCAAACCGTTCAAGATATCAAAAATCCCCTCGCAATTTTTCATCCCCAATGTCTTGAGATTATGTTCACCGAGTTTCGTGGCGAACGGGTTGAAAACCTCAGAGGAGTTTTTCAAATTCCAGAGCATGCTTTTTTTAAACAGCCCTGAATAGCTGACTTCCTGTTGGGCGGAGCCTATGACATAAAGTGTGAAAGTTGTTCGGCTCAATGAGATCTATAAGTGTACCGAGTTTCATATAAATACATGCAAGTGTGTGTGAGCTATGGTTCAAGATTTCTGAAGGTGTTCCAGGGGGCGCTGTAGAGTCCCTGTGCCACGCCCGGGTCCCAGCCTCTGCAGCGTCCTGATGGCCGCAGATTCCAATGTGTGTGCCAATTTTCAAGAGTTTTTGAGCATGTTAAGGCCCCTAAAAACCCCCGGAAGGTTTAATAAAAAAAAAAAATAATAATAATAAGAAGAATAATCCTTAGAAGAACAATAGGGCTCTTCGCCCCTTCGGGCTTGAGCCCTAATAAGAATAATCCTTAGGGGAACAATAGGGCTCTTCGCCCCTTCGGGTTTGAGCCCTAATAAGAAACGGAGCAATTCCAAGAGGGTCCTCACACCATCGGTGCTCGGGCCCTAATTAAAGCTGCAAGCAGCGATGAACGGGCCCTCGCACACGGGCTCACCACCAGCGAGTGGCTTTAGTAAAAAGGTGAACGGTGAGAAATATGCATTTAAAGTCATAAATATAAGTGGAATATATCAAAGTATATTCCATATATGTGCCAATCTTCCTGTTGCCAGCAGGTGGCGCTATCATTATAATGGAATATTGGCCTTCAGATATGTTCAGGCCAGGACTCTTATCAAACATTTGAAGTTTGGGGAAGATTGAATATTTTATGCCGGAGTTACAACAACTTCTCTTGCTGTGGGGAGACATCAAATTTTGTCATGGCACCATGGACATAACATTTAACAAAAACTCAAGATGTCCACAATTTAACGTTGCACAGGCCTTTATATTAGACTGATCACAAAAATTACATTAATGTCAAAAAAATTCTAGGAGTAGTTTGTTGCAGCGTAATATATGTCACTTCCTGTTGCCAGCAGGTGGCGCTATGAGTATAACTGAATATGGGCTTGTAGATCTGTTAAGGGATGAAGTCTTAATTAACATGTGAAGTTTGGCGCAGATTGGACATTGTATGTCTGAGTTACAGCAACTTCCTTTTTCATGGCAATATATCAAAATTTGTCAGGCCGCCATGGACACGCCCTTTAACGAAACCTCAAGATCTTCGCAATTTAACAATGCAAAGGCCTTTAGATTACACTGACTAAGTTTGGTGATGATCTGAATAAATCTCTAGGAGGAGTTAGTTAAAGTACAACCCCTGAAAATGGCAAAAACAACACCAATTTTGCAGAGAAAATTCTAAATAACCGACTTCCTGTTGGGATTCGGATTTCGTACCAGGAGACTTTTTTGTAGGTATTGGTGTGTTACATGTGTGTACCGATTTTTGTACATGTACGTGAAACATAGCTCGAGGCGCACTCCGTTGAAAGTGCATATGCACTCTGTTGAAAGTGTATAGGTGGCGCTATCGAGCCATTTTGCCACACCCAATGGAATATTTGCCTTCATATCTGTTCAGGCCAGGACCCTTATCACACACGTGAAGTTTGGGGAAGATCGGACATTTTATGCCTGAGTAATACCATCTTTTATTCCCAATGGCGAGACATCGAACTTCGTCACGGCGCCATGGACACGCCTTTTAACAAAAACTCAAAATCTTCACAACTAAACATCACACAGGTCTTTAGATTAGACTGACCACAAAAAAGATATTGATGTCATAAAATTTCAAGGAGTTGTTTGTCACAGTGTAAAATATGTCACTTCCTGTTGCCAATAGGTGGCGCTATGACTATAACTGAATATTGGCATGTAGATCTGTTCAGGTCAAGAGTCTTATCAAACATGTGAAGTTTGGGGCAGATTGGACATTGTATGTCTGAGTTATAGCACCTTCATTTTTCATGGCGAATCATCGAAATTTTCCAGGCCGCCATGGACACGCCCTTTAACGAAACCTCAATTCCTTCGCAATTTGACATCGCAAAGGGATTTAGATTACACTGACCAAGTTTGGTGTTGATCTGAATAAATCTCTAGGAGGAGTTCGTTAAAATACAACGCATGGAAATGACAAAAATGACACAAAATTTGCTCATAAAATTAAAAATAACCGACTTCCTGTTGGGTTTAGAATTTTGGTCCAAGAGTCTTTTTTGTAGGTATTGGTGTGTTACATGTGTGTGCCAATTTTCATGAATGTACGTGAAACATAGCTCGAGGCGCACACCGTTGAACGTCTATAGGTGGCGCTGTCGAGCCATTTTGCCACACCCACTTCTGAAACCCATATCAGATGTAAATTTTCGCCAGTTCTGAGGTGTGTGCAAAGTTTCATGACTTTTTGAGTATGTTTAGGCCCTCAAAAATGCGATTCATTTTGGAGAAGTATAATAATAATTAAAGCTGCAAGCAGCGATGAACGGGCCCTCGCACCCGGGCTCACCGCCATCGTGTGGTTTTAGTAAAAAGGTGAACGTTGAGAAATATGCATTTAATGTCCTAAATATAAGTTGAATATATCAAAGTATATCCCATATATGTGCCAATCTTACCGTTGCCAGCAGGTGGCGCTATCATTATAATGGAATATTGACCTTCAGATGTGTTCAGGCCAGGATTCTTATCAAACATGTGAAGTTTGGGGAAGATTGAACATTTTATGCTTGAGTTACAACAACTTCTCTTGCTGTGGCAAGACATCAAATTTTGTCATGGCGCCATGGAAACACACTTTAACAAAAACTCAAGTTCTCAAAAAGTTAACATTGCACAGGCCTTTAGATTAGACTGACCACAAAATATATGTCAATCTCAAAAAAATTATAGGAGTAGTTTGTCGCAGCGTAAAACATGTCACTTCCTGTTGCCAATAGGTGGCGCTATGACTATAACTGAATGTGGGCATGTAGATCTGTTAAGGGCAGAAGTTTTATCTAACATGTGAAGTTTGGGGCAGATTGGACATTGTATGTCTGAGTTACAGCAACTTCCTTTTTCATGGCGAAACATCGAAATTTGTCAGGCCGCCATGGACACGCCCTTTAACAAAATCTAAAGATCTTCGCAATTTAACATCGCAAAGGGCTTAAGATTACACTGACCAGGTTTGGTGTTGATCTGAATAAATCTCTAGGAGGAGTTCTTTAAAGTACAACCCCTGAAAATGGCAAAAACAACGGCAATTTTGCAGAGAAAATTCTAAATAACTGACTTCCTGTTGGGATTCGGATTTCGTACCAAGAGACTTTTTCGTAGGTATTGGTGTGTTACATGTGTATACTGATTTTTGTACATGTATGTGAAACATAGCTCGAGGCGCACTCTGTTGAAAGTGTATAGGTGGCGCTATCGAGCCATTTTGCCACACCTGAAGGAATTTTGGCCTTCAGATGTGTTCAGGCCAGGACTCTTATCACACATGTGCAGTTTGGGGAAGATCGGACATTTTATGCCTGAGTTATAACATATTTTATTCCCATGGCGAGACATCGAACTTCGTGACGGCGCCATGGACACGCCTTTTAACGAAAACTCAAGATCTTCACAACTTAACATCGCACAGGCCTTTAGATTAGACTGACCACAAAAAATACATTGATGTCATAAAATTTCTAGGAGTAGTTCATCGCAGTGTAAAATATGTCACTTCCTGTTGCCAATAGGTGGCGCTATGACTATAACTGAATATGGGCATGTCAATCTGTTCAGGTCAGGAGTCTCATCAAACATGTGAAGTATTGGGCACATTGGACATTGTATGTCTGAGTTATAGCAACTTCATTTTTCATGGCGAATCAACGAAATTCGGCAGGCCGCCACGGACACGCCCATTAACGAAAACTCAAAATCTTCGCAATTTAACATCGCAAAGGCCTTTAAAATTAGGCATACCAAATTTGGTGTTGATCTGAATAAATCTCTAGGAGGAGTTCGTTAAAATACAACGCATGGAAATGACAAAAATGACACAAAATTTGCTCAGAAAATTAAAAATAACCGACTTCCTGTTGGGTTTAGAATTTTGGTCCAAGAGTCTTTTTTGTAGGTATTGGTGTGGTAAATGTGTGTGCCAATTTTCGTGCATGTACGTGAAACGTAGCTCGAGGCGCACACCGCTGAACGTGTATAGGTGGCGCTGTCGAGCCATTTTGCCACGCCCACTTCTGAAACCCAAATCAGACATAAATTTTCGCCAGTTCGGAGGTGTGTGCAAAGTTTCATGACTTTTTGAGCATGTTTAGGCCCTCAAAAATGCGATTCATTTCGGAGAAGCAGAATAATAATAATAAATATAGCTGCAAGCAGCGATGTCGGGCTCAAGCCATCAGTGCAATGCCACCCCCGGTGGCATCGGGAAAACTGTGCCCAGCGGGCATAAGCATTTACAGTAACCCTCTGACAATCAAGTTTTAAGGGATGCGGCAGTTAAAGGGTTAATCCGACCAATCTAGACTTTGAAATAACATACACCGAACAATATATATATAACTTTAGTAACACTTTATTTTTATATTTATAAAAAATGTATAAGGTGTGCATTGTAGCTGACACCTATATGAACACATTACAATTGTTTTGTGACTGCAAGTCTTTCTTCTCAAATGCTATTGAGCTTCAAATTTGCATTTGAGCCCATGTGAAAAAGTAGCATAATTTACATATGACTTACAGTTTGTTGTAATAAATATCAAACATTCAAATTAATTGTGCATTATAGCTGTCACCTAGATGAACAATTACAGTTGTTTTTATGACTGTAAGTCATTCTCTTCAAATGCTACTGACGTTAGAAAAGTGTATAACAATATCAAATGTAACTTTAGAGACCGGCCCTAAATTTGAGACTCTCAAATGTCCAATGTCAAGACAACTTTATGCCTGTTTTTTTTTCTTTAGTTTTCTTTTCTCTGTGCCGGATTGCTGATGTCCTATACCCAGGCATAGATGTCCATCCATCAATTACGAACATTCAGCCGCAAACATGAGGTGTGAGCGGTCGCGAGCACAGATGGGAGAATGGCGCATGTTTTTTTTTTTTTTTTAGCAACTGTGATGGTGCCCCCTCTGGGAGTTGGTGCCCTACGAAGACTGCATACTCTGCATATAGGGAGCGGCAGTACTATCTGGAAGATATATTCCTCAAACCATTGTACAAGAGAAGGTAATGCTAATCCTTCAAGAATCGCTCAAAAGCTATTCAAGTGTACAGTTTCCTTTTATTGCATCTTGAAATAAATATTTCTGAATTCTGAATCAAACTGGGTTGTGTTTATTCATTTATTTTATAAGACAACTGAGACTTTAATCTATTTTGTAATATATGTGCTTTTAAACCAAGAACAATTTATTTATAGATGTATTACTGCTTAATAATGACTATTATTAAGGGAAAAGGCTTTATAATCATGAACTATTTACTAATGCTTAGCTAATGAGTGCAGTTATTATAAAGTGTTACCAATGCATTTACTAATGTTAACAAATTAGACATTATTTTACAGTGTTACCAAATCCTTAATTTATTAGTGTTTTGTAATGATTTTAATGACCTATAAGCATTTGTGAAATAGTTTTGCTTGCATTGCAGCTTTATCTGTCAGTTGAAGAGTTTTACTGTTACATCCATGAGATTAATAAATGTCATGTCACGTCACAGGTTGTCATAGGTCAGTATCAAATGAGTTTGAAATTATTATTTGCAGCACAAATAAGGATTCTTAGGATGTTTTTAAATCCCTAAAACTGTCAGAAAAGGATAAGGCCTAAGAGATTTCTTAACCTGTAATGAAAGGAAAAAACACCACCATTAGCAACAACAAAAACAATAACAATTTAAAATACAGATTTTTTTTTTCCTGATTATTAAAGGGATGATTAGGTCTCTCTCTCTCTCTCTCTCTCTCTCTGCCAGACAGCCCCTCCCTACAATCCACACACACTGTCAGTCACCAAACATTCACAGTCACCAACCCCCTCACACTCCCCCTCCCTCTCCCCCTCCCTTTCCTCAGACAGACAGAGTGGCCAGAGTGAGATCATGTCAGTTGAGAAGTCTGACAGTTTTTTTAATTTTCTGTTATCCATACAGTGTTGTAAAGTCATGAAACTATGCATATTTCCTCAGAATGATTTGATCTTTGTATGAAAAAATGCTTTGGAGTGTTTGGAAGCTGCAATTTAAACATACAAGACAATTAATGTTTCCCTTTTTACTGTCATTTCAAAAAATCAACACGACAAAACCGTTCAAGCTAACCAAAATCCGTTCGCAATTTAAGTTCCTCAATGTTTTTTCTTCATGTTGACAAAGTTTGGTGTGTATAGTGTACTTCCCCTGTCAGGAGTATGCATTAATTCACAACTGTAAAATCTCAAAAATACACATTCAAATCCAAATAGCCGACTTCCTGTTGGTCGTAGCTGATGACTGTGAATTAGAAAGTTGTCCGTCTTGAAAAGAACAATTTATGTACCAAGTTTGGTGTCTGTAGCTAAAACTAACCCCCCCACTTTTGACAAAAGGTGGCGCTATAGAGTGCCTCCTTCACGCCCTTTTAAAAGCTTTTGCCATTGTCTAGCTATCACTAATACTGATATGTGTTTTGAGTTTCATGTAAATCTGAGCTTGTTGTCTGCCTCAAACTCACCATAACAGAACATTCAAGTTTGACACGTTGCCATGGCAACACTATATCAGATATCAATATCCCCACAACAGATTTACATCGGCCGTGTTTTGTAATTATTCTGATGAAGTTTTAAGTAAATCAAGTAAAAATAAGATGCTGAATTCAAAGCATTTGGAAAATGACACACTTCCTGCTTCCAGTTGGTGGCGCTATACCGTTGACTCTTAATAGTCACATATATGCGATCGGTATCATACAACGAACAAACCAATGAAGTTTGATCAAATTCAGGAAATGTATGTGGATGTTATTAGACATTTCCTGTTTCTCATTTCTTGCCATAATTGCCACGCCTCGCCACGGGCAAACCGTTCGAGATATCAAAAATCCCCTCGCAGTTTTTCATCCCCAATGTCTTGAGATCATGTTCACCGAGTTTGGTGGCAATCAAGTAAATAACCTATGACAAGTATATCAAATTCCAGAGCATGCTTTTTATAAACAGCCCTGGATAGCTGACTTCCTGTTGGGGCGGAGCCTATGACATAGAGTGTGAAAGTTGTTCAGCTCAAAGAGATCTATAAGTGTACTGCGTTTCATATAAATATATGCAAGTGTGTGTGAGCTATGGTTCAAGATTTCTGACTGTGTTCCAGGGGGCGCTGAAGAGCCCCTGTGCCACGCCCGGGTCCTAGTCTCTGTGGCGTCCTGATGGCCGCAGATTCCAATGTGTGTGCCAATTTTCAAGAGTTTTTGAGCATGTTAAGGCCCCCAAAAACCCCCGGAAGGTTTAATAAAAAATAAAAATAATAATAATAACAAGAATAATCCTTAGAAGAACAATAGGGCTCTTCGCCCCTTCGGGCTTGAGCCCTAATTAAAGCTGCAAGCAGCGATGAACGGGCCCTCGCACCCGGGCTCACCGCCATCGTGTGGCTTTAGTAAAAAGGTGAACGTTGAGAAATATGCATTTAATGTCCTAAATATAAGTGGAATATATCAAAGTATATCCCATATATGTGCCAATCTTACCGTTGCCAGCAGGTGGCGCTATCATTATAATGGAATATTGGCCTTCAGAGGTGTTCAGGCCAGGACTCTTATCAAACATGTGAAGTTTGGGGAAGATTGAACATTTTATGCTTGAGTTACAACAACTTCTCTTGCTGTGGCAAGACATCAAATTTTGTCATGGCGCCATGGAAACGCCCTTTAACAAAAACTCAAGATCTCCAAAAGTTAAAACTGCACAGGCCTTTAGATTAGACTGACCACAAAATATATGTTAATCTCAAAATAATTATAGGAGTAGTTAGTTGCAGCGTAAAACATGTCACTTCCTGTTGCCAATAGGTGGCGCTATGACTATAACTGAATGTGGGCATGCAGATCTGTTAAGGGCAGATGTTTTATCTAACATGTGAAGTTTGGGGCAGATTGGACATTGTATGTCTGAGTTACAGCAACTTCCTTTTTCATGGCGAAACATCGAAATTTGTCAAGCCGCCATGGACACACCCTTTAACGAAATCTAAAGATCTTCGCAATTTAACATCGCAAAGAGCTTAAGATTACACTGACCAGGTTTGATGTTGATCTGAATAAATTTTAGGAGGAGTTTGTTAAAGTACAACCCCTGAAAATGGCAAAAACAACGCCAATTTTGCAGAGAAAATTCTAAATAACCGACTTCCTGTTGGGATTCGGATTTCGTACCAAGAGACTTTTTTGTAGGTATTGCTGTGTTACATGTGTATACCGATTTTTGTACATGTACGTGAAACATAGCTCAAGGCGCACTCTGTTGAAAGTGTATAGGTGGCGCTATCGAGCCATTTTGCCACACTTGATGGAATTTTGGCCTTCAGATGTGTTCAGGCCAGGACTCTTATCACACATGTGCAGTTTGGGGAAGATCGGACATTTTATACCTGAGTTATAACATATTTTATTCCCATGGCGAGACATCGAACTTCGTGACGGCGCCATGGACACGCCTTTTAACGAAAACTCAAGATCTTCACAACTTAACATCGCACAGGCCTTTAGATTAGACTGACCACAAAAAATACATTGATGTCATAAAATTTCTAAGAGTAGTTCACCACAGTGTAAAATATGTCACTTCCTGTTGCCAGTAGGTGGCGCTATGACTATAAATGAATATGGGCATGTCAATCTGTTCAGGTCAGGAGTCTCATCAAACATGTGAAGTTTGGGGCAGATTGGTCATTGTATGTCTGAGTTATAGCAACTTCCTGTTTCATGGCGAATCATCGAAATTCGCCAGGCCGCCACGGACACGCCCATTAACGAAAACTCAAAAGCTTCGCAATTTAACATCGCAAAGGCCTTCAGATTAGGCATACCAAATTTGGTGTTGATCTGAATGAATCTCTAGGAGGAGTTCGTTAAAATACAACGCATGGAAATGACAAAAATGACACAAAATTTGCTCATAATATTAGTAATAACCGACTTCCTGTTGGGTTTCGGATTTTGCTCCAAGAGACTTTTTTGTAGGTATTGGAGAGTTACATGTGTATACCGATTTTCATACATGTACATGAAACGTAGCTCGAGGCGCACACCGTTGAACGTGTATAGGTGGTGCTGTTGAGCCATTTTGCCACACCCACTTCTGAAACCCATATCAGACGTAAATTTTCGCCAGTTCTGAGGTGTGTGCAAAGTTTCATGACTTTTCGAGCATGTTTAGGCCCTCAAAAATGCGATTCATTTTGGAGAAGAAGAATAATAATAATAATTAAAGCTGCAAGCAGCGATGAACGGGCCCTCGCACCCGGGCTCACCGGCAGTGAGTGGCTTTAGTTAATAGGTGAACGGTGAGAAATATGCGTTTAAACTCATAAATATAAGTAGAATATATCAATGTTTATTCCATATATGTGCCAATCTTCCTGTTGCCAGCAGGTGGCGCTATCATTATAATGGAATATTGGCCTTCAGATGTGTTCAGGGCAGGACTTTTATCGAACATGTGAGGTTTGGGAAGGATTGGACATTTTATGCCTCAGTTACAACAACATCCTATTTCATGTCAAAACATCGAAATTTATCAGGCCGCCATGGACACGCCCTTTAACGAAACCTCAAGATCTTCGCAATTTGAGATCGCAAAAGGCTTTAGATTACACTGACCAAGTGTGGTGTTGATCTGAATAAATCTCTAGGAGGAGTTTGTTAAAGTCCAACCCCTGAAAATGGCCAAAACAACACTAATTTTGCAGAGAAAATTCTAAATAACTGACTTCCTTTTGGGATTCGGATTTCGTACCAAGAGACTTTTTCGTAGATATTGGTGTGTTACATGTGTGTACCGATTTTTGTACATGTACGTGAAACATAGCTCGAGGCGCACTCCGTTTAAAGTGTATACGCACTCCGTTGAAAGTGTATAGGTGGCGCTATCGAGCCATTTTGCCACACTCTATGGAATATTGGCCTTAAGATCTGCTTAGGCCAGGACCCTTATCACACATGTGAAGTTTGGGCAAGATCGGACATTTTATGCCTGAGTTATAACATCTTTTATTCCCATGGCGAGACATTGAACTTCATCACGGCGCCATGGACACGCCTTTTAACAAAAACTCAAGATCTTCACAGCTAAACATCACACAGGTCTTTAGATTAGACTGACCATAAAAAAGACATTGATGTCATAACATTTCTAGGAGTAGTCTGTCACAGTGTAAAATATGTCACTTCCTGTTGCCAATAGGTGGCGCTATGACTATAACTGAATATGGGCATGTAGATCTGTTCAGGTCAAGAGTCTTATCCAACATGTGAAGTTTGGGGCAGATTGGACATTGTATGTCTGAGTTACAGCAACTTCCTTTTTCATGGCGAAACATCAAAATTTGTCAGGCCGCCATGGACACGCCCTTTAACGAAACCTCAAGTCCTTCGCAATTTAACATCGCAAATGGCTTTAGATTACACTGACCACGTTTGGTGTTGATCTGAATAAATCTCTAGGAGGAGTTCGTTAAAGTACAACCCCTGAAAATGGCAAAAACAACACCAATTTTGCAGGGAAAATTCAAAATAACCGACTTCCTGTTGGGATTCCGATTTCGTACCAAGAGACTTTTTTGTAGATATTGGTGAGTTACATGTGTGTACCAATTTTTGTACATGTACGTGAAACATAGCTCGAGGCACACTCCGTTGAAAGTGTATAGGTGGCGCTATCGAGCCATTCTGCCACACCCGGTGGAATTTTGGCCTTCATATCTGTTCAGGCCAGGACCCTTATCACACATGTGAAGTTTGGGCAAGATCCGACACTTTATGCCTGAGTTATAACATCTTTTATTCCCATGGCGAGACATCGAACTTCGTCACGGCGCCATGGACACGCCTTTTAACGAAAACTCAAGATCTTCACAACTGAACATCGCACAGGCCTTTAGATTAGATTGACCACAACAAATACATTGATGTCATAAAATTTCTAGAAATAGTCTATCACAGTGTAAAATATGTCACTTCCTGTTGCCAATAGGTGGCGCTATGACTAAAACTGAATATGGGCATGTCAATCTGTTCAGGGTCGGAGTATCATCAAACATGTGAAGTTTGGGGCAGATTGGACATTGTATGTCTGAGTTATAGCAACTTCATTTTTCATGGCGAATCATCGAAATTCGCCAGGCCGCCACAGACACGCCTTTCAACGAAAACTCAAGATCTTCGCAATTTAACATCGCAAAGGCCTTTAGATTAGGCATACCAAATTTGGTGTTGATTTGAAGAAATCTCTAGGAGGAGTTCGTTAAAATACAACATATGGAAATGACCAAAATTACACAAAATTTGCTCATAATATTACAAATAACCGACTTCCTGTTGGTTTTAGAATTTTGCTCCAAGAGTCTTTTTTGTAGGTATTGGTGTGTTACATATGTGTGCCAATTTTCGTGCATGTACGTGAAACATAGCTCGAAGGCTGTTGATTTTCTTCGTATAGGTGGCGCTGTCGAGCCATTTTGACACACCCTCTTCTGAATCCTATATCAGACAAAAATTTTCACTTGGTTTTACGCGTGTGCAAAGTTTCATGACTTTTTGAGCATGTTTAAGCCCTCAAAAATGCGATTCATTTTGGAGAAGCGGAAGAATAAGAATAATAATAATAAACAGAGCAGATACAATAGGGTCCTCACACCATCGGTGCTCGGGCCCTAATTAAAGCTGCAAGCAGCGATGAACGGGCCCTCGCACCCGGGCTCACCGCCATCGTGTGGCTTTAGTAAAAAGGTGAACGTTGAGAAATATGCATTTAATGTCCTAAATATAAGTGGAATATATCAAAGTATATCCCATATATGTGCCAATCTTACCGTTGCCAGCAGGTGGCGCTATCATTATAATGGAATATTGGCCTTCAGATGTGTTCAGGCCAGGACTCTTATCAAACATGTGAAGTTTGGGGAAGACTGAACATTTCATACTTGAGTTACAACAACTTCTCTTGCTGTGGCAAGACATCAAATTTTGTCATGGCGCCATGGAAACGCCCTTTAACAAAAACTCAAGATCTCCAAAAGTTAACATTGCACAGGCATTTAGATTAGACTGACCACAAAATATATGTTAATCTCAAAAAAATAATAGGAGTAGTTTGTCGCAGCGTAAAACATGTCACTTCCTGTTGCCAATAGGTGGCGCTATGACTATAACTGAATGTGGGCATGTAAAACTGTTAAGGGCAGAAGTTTTATCTAACATGTGAAGTTTGGGGCAGATTGGACATTGTATGTCTGAGTTACAGCAACTTCCTTTTTCATGGCGAAACATCGAAATTTGTCAGGCCACCATGGACACGCCCTTTAACGAAATCTAAAGATCTTCGCAATTTAACATCGCAAAGGGCTTAAGATTACACTGACCAGGTTTGGTGTTGATCTGAATAAATCTCTAGGAGGAGTTCGTTAAAGTACAACCCCTGAAAATGGCAAAAACAACGCCAGTTTTGCAGAGAAAATTCTAAATAACCGACTTCCTGTTGAGATTCGGATTTCGTACCAAGAGACTTTTTTGTAGGTATTGGTGTGTTACATGTGTATACCGATTTTTGTACATGTACGTGAAACATAGCTCGAGGCGCACTCTGTTGAAAGTGTATAGGTGGCGCTATCGAGCCATTTTGCCACACCTGATGGAATTTTGGCCTTCAGATGTGTTCAGGCCAGGACTCTTATCACACATGTGAAGTTTGGGGAAGATCGGACATTTTATGCCTGAGTTATAACATCTTTTATTCCCATGGCGAGACATCGAACTTCGTGACAGCGCCATGGACACGCCTTTTAACGAAAACTCAAGATCTTCACAACTTAACATCGCACAGGCCTTTAGATTAGACTGACCACAAAAAATACATTGATGTCATAAAATTTCTAGGAGTAGTTCATCGCAGTGTAAAATATGTCACTTCCTGTTGCCAATAGGTGGCGCTATGACTATAACTGAATATGGGCATGTCAATCTGTTCAGGTCAGGAGTCTCATCAAACATGTGAAGTTTGGGGCAGATTGGTCATTGTATGTCTGAGTTATAGCAACTTCCTGTTTCATGGCGAATCATCGAAATTCGCCAGGCCACCACGGACACGCCCATTAACGAAAACTCAAAAGCTTCGCAATTTAACATCGCAAAGGCCTTCAGATTAGGCATACCAAATTTGGTGTTGATCTGAATGAATCTCTAGGAGGAGTTCGTTAAAATACAACGCATGGAAATGACAAAAATGACACAAAATTTGCTCATAATATTAGTAATAACCGACTTCCTGTTGGGTTTCGGATTTTGCTCCAAGAGACTTTTTTGTAGGTATTGGAGAGTTACATGTGTATACCGATTTTCATACATGTACATGAAACGTAGCTCGAGGCGCACACCGTTGAACGTGTATAGGTGGCGCTGTTGAGCCATTTTGCCACACCCACTTCTGAAACCCATATCAGACGTAAATTTTCGCCAGTTCTGAGGTGTGTGCAAAGTTTCATGACTTTTCGAGCATGTTTAGGCCCTCAAAAATGCGATTCATTTTGGAGAAGAAGAATAATAATAATAATTAAAGCTGCAAGCAGCGATGAACGGGCCCTCGCACCCAGGCTCACCGGCAGCGAGTGGCTTTAGTTAATAGGTGAACGGTGAGAAATATGCGTTTAAACTCATAAATATAAGTAGAATATATCAATGTTTATTCCATATATGTGCCAATCTTCCTGTTGCCAGCAGGTGGCGCTATCATTATAATGGAATATTGGCCTTCAGATGTGTTCAGGGCAGGACTTTTATCGAACATGTGAAGTTTGGGGAGGATTGGACATTTTATGCCTGAGTTACAACAACATCCTATTTCATGGCGAAACATCGAAATTTGTCAGGCCGCCATGGACACGCCCTTTAACGAAATCTAAAGATCTTCGCAATTTAACATCGCAAAGGGCTTAAGATTACACTGACCGGGTTTGGTGTTGATCTGAATAAATCTCTAGGAGGAGTTCGTTAAAGTACAACCCCTGAAAATGGCAAAAACAACGCCAATTTGCAGAGAACATTCTAAATAACCGACTTCCTGTTGGGATTCGGATTTCGTACCAAGAGACTTTTTTGTATGTATTGGTGTGTTACATGTGAATACCGATTTTTGTACATGTACGTGAAACATAGCTCGAGGTGCACTCTGTTGAAAGTGTATAGGTGGCGCTATCGAGCCATTCTGCCACACCTGATGGAATTTTGGCCTTCCGATGTGTTCAGGCCAGGACTCTTATCACACATGTGCAGTTTGGGGAAGATCGGACATTTTATGCCTGAGTTATAACATCTTTTATTCCCATGGCGAGACATCGAACTTCGTGACGGCGCCATGGACACGCCCTTTAACGAAAACTCAAGATCTTCACAACTTAACATCGCACAGGCCTTTAGATTAGACTGACCACAAAAAATACATTGATGTCATAAAATTTCTCGGAGTAGTTCTTCGCAACGTAAAATATGACACTTCCTGTTGCCAATAGGTGGCGCTATGACTATAACTGAATATGGGCATGTCAATCTGTTCAGTTTGGGAGTCTCATCAAACATGTGAAGTTTGGGGCAGATTGGACATTGTATGTCTGAGTTATAGCAACTTCATTTTTCATGGCGAATCATCGAAATTCGCCAGGCCGCCACGGACACGAACTTGAACGAAAACTCAAGATCTTCGCAATTTAACATCGCAAAGGCCTTTAGATTAGGCATACCAAATTTGGTATTGATCTGAATTAATCTCTAGGAGGAGTTCGTTAAAATACAACGCATGGAAATGGCAAAAATGACAAAAAATTTCGTCATAAAATAAAAAATATCTGACTTCCTGTTGGGTTTAGAATTTTGCTCCAAGAGTCTTTTTCGTAGGTCTTGGTGTGTTACATGTGTGTACTGATTTTCATACATGTGTGTGAAACGTAGCTTGAGGCGCACACCGCTGAACGTGTATAGGTGGCGCTATCGAGCCATTTTGCCACGCCCACTTCTGAAACCCATATCAGACGTAAATTTTCGCCAGTTCGGAGGTGTGTGCAAATTTTCCTCACTTTTTGAGTATGTTTAGGCCTTCAAAAAGGCGATTCATTTGGCACCGTAATAATAATAATAATAATAATAATAATAATAAACGAAGCAGATACAATAGGGTCCTCACACCTTCGGTGCTTGGGCCCTAATAATAATAATAATAATAATAATAATAATAAACGGAGCAATTCCAAGAGGGTCCTCACACCATCGGTGCTCGGGCCCTAAATATAGCTGCAAGCAGCGATGTCGGGCTCAAGCCATCAGTGCAACGCCACCCTGGTGGCATCGGGAAAACTGTGCCCAGCGGGCATAAGCATTTACAGTAACCCTCTGACAATCAAGTTTTAAGGGATGTGGCAGTTAAAGGGTTAATCCGACCAATCTAGACTTTGAAATCACATACACAGAACAATATATATAACTTTAGTAACACTTTATTTTAAAATGTATAAAAAATGTATAAGGTGTGCATTGTAGCTGACACCTATATGAACACATTACAATTGTTTTGTGACTACAAGTCTTTCTTCTCAAATGCTATTGAGTGGTCGCGAACGCGGATGGGAGAATGGCGCATATTTGTTTTGTTTTTTTTGAGCAACTGGTGCCCCCTCTGGGAGTTGGTGCTCTACGAAGACTGCATACTCTGCATATAGGGAGCGGCGGTACTATCTGGAAGATATATTCCTCAAACCATCGTACAAGTGAAGGTGATGCTAGTCCTTCAAGAATCGCTCAAAACCTTTTCAAGTGTACAGTTTCCTTTTATTGCATCTTGAAATAAATATTTCTGAATTCTGAATCAAACTGGGTTGTGTTTATTGATTTATTTTATAAGACAACTGAAACTTTAATCTCCTTTGTAATATATGTGCTTTTAAACCAAGAACAATGTAATTAGAGATGTATTCCTGCTTAATAATGACTATTATTAAGGGAAAAGGCTTTATAATCATGAACTATTTACTAATGCTTAGCTAATGAGTGCAGTTATTATAAAGTGTTACCAATGCATTTACTAATGTTAACAAATTAGACATTATTATACAGTGTTACCAAACCCTTTAATAATTTATTAGTGTTTTGTAATGATTTTAATGACCTATAAGCATTTGTGAAATAGTTTTGCTTGCATTGCAGCTTAATCTGTCAGTCGAAGAGTTTTACTGTTACATCCATGAGATTAATAAATGTCATGTCACGTCACAGGTTGTCATAGGTCAGTATCAAATGAGTTTGAAATTATAATTTGCAGCACAAATAAGGCTTCTTAGGATGTTTTTAAATCCCAAAAACTGTCAGAAAAGGATAAGGCCTAAGAGATTTCTTAACCTGTAATGAAAGGAAAAAAACACCACCATTAGCAACAACAAAAACAATAACAATTTAAAATATAGATTTTTTTTCCTGATTATTAAAGGAATGATTAGGTCTCTCTCTCTCTCTCTCTCTATCTCTCTCTCTCTCTCTGCCAGACAGCCCCTCCCTACAATCCACACACACTGTCAGTCACCAAAGATTCACAGTCACCAACCCCCTCACACTCCCCCTCCCTCTCCCCCTCCCTTTCCTCACACAGACGGAGTGGCCAGAGTGAGATCATGTCAGTTGAGAAGTCTGACAGTTTTTTCTTTTCTTTTATCCATACAGTGTTGTAAAGTCATGAAACTATGCATATTTCCTCATAATGATTTGATCTCTGTATGAAAACATGCCTTGAAGTGTTTGGAAGCTGCAATTTAGACATACAATACAATTAATGTTTCCCTTCTTACTGTCATTTAAAAAAATCACCACGTCAAAACCGTTCAAGCTAACCAAAATCCGTTCGCAATTTAAGTTCCTCGATGTTGTTTCTTCATGTAGTCAAAGTTTGGTGTGTATAGTGTACTTCCCATGTGAGGAGTATGCATTAATTCACAACTGTAAAATCTCAAAAATACACATTCAAATCAAAATAGCTGACTTCCTGTTGATCGTAGCTTATGACTGTGAATTAGAAAGTTGTCCGTCTTGATAAGAACAATTTAAGTACCGAGTTTGGTGTCTGTAGCTAAAACTAAATAAAATGCATTATTATTATTATTAGCTGTACACTTGCTAAACATTTTTAAATATAAACTTATGCAATTGTGTGTGTATATATATATATATATATATATATATATATATATATATATATATATATATAAATTCAAGTGTACAGTTTTCTTTTATTGCATCTTGAAATAAATATTTATGAGTTCTGTGTTTGTTTATTTTATTTATTTTATTTTTTATTTTACATTTTTTTTAGGGAGATTACAGCCTTTAATCTCCTCAAAATAAATGTGCATATAAACCATGAACAATTTAATTATAGCTGTATTTATAAAATGCTTACTATAATATTAATTTTGGGAGAAGGCTATATAAAGCATGAACTGACTATTTACTAATGCTTAGCTAAGAATTGCAGCTATTATGAAGTGTTACCAATGCATTTACTAATGTTAACAATTGAGACATTATTTTAAAGTGTTACCAAATCCTTAAATAATTTAAAAGTGTTTTGTTATGATTTCATTAACCTATAAGCATTTGTGAAATAGTTCTGCTTGCATTAAAGCTTAGTCTTCATCTGTGAGCTGAACAGTTTTACTGTTACATCCTTGAGATTATGTAAATTCAAATAAATGTCATGTCACAGGGTGACAGAGGTCAGTATCAAATGAGTTTGAAATTATTATTTGCAGCACAAATAAGGTTTTTTAGGATTTTTTTTAATCCCTGAAACTGTCAGAAAAGGATAAGGCCTAAGATATTTCTTAAGATGTAATGATAACAGCACAATTAGCAACAACAACAAAAAAATAACTATTTAAAATACAGTTTTTTTTCTGGTGATTAAAGAGATGTTTAAGTCTCTCTCTCTCTCTCTCTCTCTCTCTGTCTGTCTGCCACTCAGCTCACACCCCTCCCCCACTCACACTCACACACACACACAGAGTCAGCACACAGAGTGACAGAGTGAGATCAGATGTCTGACAGTTTTTTAATTTTCTTTTAATCATACAGTGCTGTAAAGTCATGAAACTATGCATATTTCCTCAGAATCACTGGTTTTCTAAATGAAAAATGTTTTTTAAAGGTTTGGAAGCTGCAATTTAAAAATAGAAGACGATTAATGTTTCACTTTTTACTGTCATTTCAAAAAATCACCACGACAAAACCGTTCAAGCTAACCAAAATCTGTTCGCAATTTAAGTTCCTCGATGTTTTTTCTTCATGTAGACAAAGTTTTGTGTGTATAGTGTACTTCCCCTGTGAGGAGTATTCATTAATTTTACAACTGTAAAATCTCAAAAATACACATTCAAATCAAAATAGCTGACTTCCTGTTGATCGTAGCTTATAACTATGAATTAGAAAGTTGTCCGTCTTGATAAGAACAATTTATGTACCAAGTTTGGTGTCTGTAGCTAAAACTAACCCCCCCACTTTTGACAAAAGGTGGCGCTATAGAGTGCCTCTTCCACGCCCTTTTCAAAGCTTTTGCCATGGTTTAGCTATCTTTAATACTGATATCTGTTTCGAGTTTCATGTAAATCTGAGCTTGTTGTCTGCCTAAAAATCACCAGAACAGAACATTCAAGTTTGACACGTTGCCATGGCAACACTATATTAGATATCAATATCCCCACAACAGATTTTCTTCGGCCGTGTTTTGTCATTATTCTGATGAAGTTTGAAGCAAATCAAGTAAAAATAAGATGCTGAATTCAAAGCGTTTTGAAAATGATTCACTTCCTGCTGCCAGTTGGTGGCGCTATAACTTTGACTCCTAATAGTCACATATATACGATCGGTATCATACAACGAACAAACAAATTAAGTTTGATCAAATTCAGGAAATGTATGTGGATGTTATTAGACATTTCCTGTTTCTCATTTCTCGCCATAATTTCAACGCCTCGCCACGGGCAAACCGTTCGAGATATCAAAAATCTCTTCGCAATTTAGCATCCCCAATGTCTTGAGATCGTGTTCACCGAGTTTTGTGGTGAACGGGTGGAGTTCCTCAGAGGAGTATATCAAATTCCAGAGCATGTGTTTTTCATAAAACCCTAAATAGCCAACTTCCTGTTGGGCGGAGCTTATGACATGCAGTGTGAAAGTTGTTTGGTTTGATGAGTTATATATATGTACCAAGTTTCATATGTATACGTGCAAGTATGCATGATATATGGCCCTCAGTACTACAGGGGGCGCTGTAGAGCCCCTGTGCCACGCCCGTGTATCAGACTCTGCCCGGCCCTAATGGCCGCAGGTTCCAAGGTGTGTGCCAATTTTCAAGAGTTTTTGAGTATGTTAAGGACCCCAAAAGCCCCCGAAACCTTGGAAAAAAATTAGAAGAATAAATAATAATAATAATAACAAATAATCCTAAGGAAAACAATAGGGCTGCAAACAATATAGCTGCAAGCAGCGATGGCGGGCTCAAGCCACCAATGCCATCGCCACCCCGGTGGCATCAGGTAAACTGTGCCCAGCGGGCACATGCATTCACAATATCCCTCTGGCAGTGAGGTTTTAAAGGATATGGCAGTTAAAGGGTTAATCCGAATCATCTAGACTTTAAAATCACATTCACAGAACAATATATATATATATATATATATAACTTTAGTAACACTTTACAATAAGATTCCATTTATAAACATTATGTTAACATGAACAATATTTATATAGCATTCATTCATGTCAGTTAATATTCCAAACTTAAACATTAAAACATTGTTTTATTGTGATTTTTTTCCAAGCACATTTTACCAATTCCAAACCATATCAATCTTAATAACTACCATTATTTTTTATTTAACCATTTATGAGTGCTATACAATAGTCCAGGAAAGCTGGAAGAGAAAAACAGGTCAAGAAGAACTGACAAAAAGAATTGCAAAATAATTAGGAATTAATGTGAAGATTAATTTTTAGTCAATTCTGCAAGACAGACTTTCAGGAAAGGAGGTGGAATAAAAATGAGCTCCTAAATCTTAATCCTGGATTCTGGAAGATATATTCCTCAAACCATCGGACAAGAGGAGGTGGTGCTGGTCCTTCACGAGTCACTCTAATCTGTTCATAAAGCCTATATATAAAGCCTTAATATATAGTATTTCACAATACTTCATGGTATTCGAATTAAATCATTTTTTGGAATCTTAAGTCTCTGAGAGCCTGACACCGAGTAATTCTGGAGACTCCAGGAAAGTGGCAGTTCTGTAAAATGTTGGCGCTGGAGACTAAATGCTCCCTGATAGTTTCACACCTAATTCACTTAACACACACACATACACACACACACACACATTACCCACAGTGACAGTGGGACTGAGTGACATCAGATGTATGATAGTTTTTTAATTTTCTATCATCCATATAGTGTTTTATAGTCATGAAACTATTGTCATGAGACCTGTCATTCTGAGGAAATATGCCTCAGAATGACTGGTCTTCTATGTGTACATTTTTTTTTTTGAAGTGTTTAGAAGCTGCACTTTAAAAAAATAAAAAGACATTTACTGGTTCCTTTTTTACTATTATTTCAAAAAATCACCACGACAAAACCATTCAAGCTATCCAAAATTCATTCGCACCTGTTCTGTAAGATAAATTATTTAAACAGTGGTAAAAGAGGATGTGGTGCTGAACCTTCAAGAGTCACTCAAAACGTATCTGTCCATAAAGCCTATAAAGAATTATTCTTAATATACAGTTCACAATACTTCAGCTTGTTATTCTAATTAAGTGAAGGTCATTTTTATCAGTAAAATTCCTAAAATACATATTATTTTATTTGAAAGATTTCTATAAATGATTTAAATCATACTCGTTTCTACAATAATTATTTAAAAGTAATCCTATATCTCCATCTGGTGGCCATTATTGGTACTAAGAATTGCAAGCTTGATTTATAAGTTATGATAGTTTTAATTTTATGCTGGCTCTTGAAAATGATAAAGCTATGAAACTTACTGTGCTTCCTTCAAATGAGGACTTCTACTTATATGAAAAATTATGAAGAGTTAGAATGAAAAAATTTAAAGATATAGTAAAATAACTATTGTATTTTTTTATGTTACTTTAATAAATCTCTATGGCAACACCATTTAAGCTATCCTAAACCCATTCACAATTTAACATCTCAGTATATTGGCATCATGTTGAAAAGGGAGTATGGAGTAGTATGAGGAGGAGTATGAATTAATTTACAAGCTGATTTTATCATAAATCCACAATAACATTTCTGAGTTCTGTATAAATCTGTGTTTCGACGAAAGGCAGAATCCTGCAGCTCGAGAGATATATGTTATTCTGCCAGTCGAGCTTTCAAATAGTCTTGCACACTTAAACGGGTCACAAACACCTGCATTTAGCTCTTGTAGTGTTACAATGGGTTTATTGTGTGCATTAACCCATGGTAATATTTTATTTAAAAAAGCTCTTAAACAAGAATAAATTCGTTTGTTTTGAGTTCGACACTGTACGCGCTGATCGGAGGCAGTGATTTCAGATAGGCAGCGCAAATATTTCATTTTCACACAAACAGTTAAAAAACATCTGAATTTAGCTCTTGGTGTGTTCTAATTGGTTGATTGTGTGATATCGCTGTAATAATTTATTTTTAAAAGCTTTAAAACAGGAATAAATTCGTTTTTTCTGAGCTCTTTACTCCAGACGCTTGTGATCACAGCGGTGATTCATCTCTCCTATTTCTCACGTATCTCTGGCCAGAAATTATTTATCCATGAGCCCTGAACCGGTAATAATCAGATATGTTGTTGTAGCTTGTCAGTGTGAATTAAATCTAAGTATTTATTTGTATTTTTAACCGATTTAAAAGTGAAAGTAAAAGTCCGGTAATTGCACCTGTAGGGGCGCAATTTCTCTCAGACAATGGAAGTCTGAAGCACATATACTCAAACAGAGGGACAGAGTGAGATGAGATGTCTGACAGTTTTTTAATTTTCTGTTATCCATACAGTGTTGTAAAGTCGTGAAACTATCCATATTTACTCAGAATTACTTTTTTTCTGTATGAAAAAAGGTTTTGAAGTGTTTGGAATTTAAAAATGCAGAACAATTAATAATTCCCTTTTTACTGTCATTTAAAAAAATCACAGAGACAAAACCATTCAAGCTATCCAAAATCTATTGGCAAATTAAGTTGTTTAAAATGTTTTGGCATCATGTAGACAAAGTTTGGTGTGTATAGTGTTACTCTCCTCTGAGCAGTATGCATTAATTCACAGCTAAATGTAAAAAAAAATCCACATTCAAATCAAAATAGCTGACTTCCTGTTGATCGTAGCTGATGACTGTGAATTAGAAAGTTGTCTGTCTTGATGAGAACAATTTTTGTACCGAGTTTGGTGTCTGTAGCTAAAACTAACCCCCCCACTTTTGACAAAAGGTGGCGCTATAGAGTGCCTCTTCCCCGCCCTCTTATGAACTTTTGCCAGTGTCTAGTTATCACAAATACTGATATGTGTTCTGAGTTTGATGAAATTCTAAGCATGTTATATGCCTCAAAATCACCTGAGAAGTATTCCAGTTTAACATGTTGCCACGGCAACAATATTTTTAGATATCAATATCCCCCCAGCAGATTTATATCGGCTGTGTTTTAACATTATTCTGATGAAGTTTGAAGCAAATTGAGTAATAATAAGATGCTGAATTCAAAGCATTTTGAAAATGACACACTTCCTGCTGCCAGTTGGTGGCGCTATAACTTTGACTCCTAATAGTCACATATATGCGATCGACATCATACAAAGAATAATCTGATGAAGTTTGATTAAAATCAGGAAATGTATGTGGATGGTATTAGACACTTCCTGTTTCTCATTTCTCGCCATAATTTCAACACCTCGCCACGAGCAAACCGTTCGAAATATCAAAAATCCCCTGGCAATTTTTCATCCCCAATGTCTTGAGATCATGTTGACCGAATTTGGTGGCATTCGGCAAAAAAACCTATGACAAGTATTTCAAATTCCAGAGCATGCGCTTTTTACATAACTCTAAATAGCTGACTTCCTGTTGGGCGGAGCCTATGACATGCAATACGAAAGTTGTTCGGCACGATGAGATCTGTATGTGTAGTTTCATATGCATATGTGTGAGTATGTGTGAGCTATACATCAACATTTCTGACTGTGATCCAGGTGGCGCCGTAGAGCCCCTGTGCCATGCCCGGGTCCCAGCCTCTGCAGGCTCCTAAAGGCCACAGATTCCAAACTGTGCGCAAATTTTCAAGAGTTTTTGAGTATGTTAAGGACCCCAAAAGCCCCCACAACTTTGACGAAAAATATGAATACTAAACCCTAAATAACCAACTTCCTGTTGGGCGGAGCCTATGACATGCAGTACGAAAGTTGTTTGGTTTGATGAGATCTACATGTGTACCGAGTTTCGTGTGTCTACGTGCAAGTATGTATGATATATGGCCCTCAGTATTCCAGGGGGCGCTGTAGAGCCCCTGTGCCACGCCCATGTATCGGTCTCTGCCCAGCCCTAATGGCCGCAGGTTCCAAGGTGTGTGCCAATTTTCAAGAGTTTTCGAGCATGTTAAGGACCCCAAAAGCCCCCGTAACGTTGGAAAAAAATAATAATAAATATAGCTGCAAGCAGCGATGGCGGGCTCAAGCCACCAATGCCATCGCCACCCCGGTGGCATCAGGTAAACTGTGCCCAGCGGGCACATGCATTCGCAATATCCCTCTGGCAGTGAGGTTTTAAAGGATATGGCGGTTAAAGGGTTAATCCGAATCATCTAGACTTTAAAATCACATTCACAGAACAATATATATATATATATATATATATATATATATATATATATATATATATATATAGTAACACTTTACAATAAGATTTCATTTATAAACATTATGTTAACATGAACAATATTTATATAGCATTCATTCATGTCAGTTAATATTCCAAACTTAAACATTAAAACATTGTTTTATTGTGATTTTTTTTCCAAGCACATTTTACCAATTCCAAACCATATCAATCTTAATAACTACCATTATTTTTTATTTAATCATTTATGAGTGCTATACAATAGTCCAGGAAAGCTGGAAGAGAAAAACTCCTTATATTCATGTGTGCAGAATTATTAGGCATGTTTTCTTTTACAGATGAAATGCGCTAAAAAAGAATTTTAACTCAAACTGTTTTAACTCAAAGTCGAAAATTATAAAATACCCATGAGAAATATCAAACACAAATGCAATACAGAAATGGATAAATTAAGACTTGACCATGGTACAAAAATGCTGACAGGGTCATGAGGTCAGAAAAGAAGAAGAAAAAACAGGTTAAGAAGAACTGACAAAAAGAATTGCACAATAATTAGGAATTAATGTGAAGATTAATTTTTAGTCAATTTTGCAAGACAGACTTTCAGGGAAGGAGGTGGAATAAAAATGAGCTCCTAAATCTTAATTCCGGATTCAGGAAAATATATTCCTCAAACCATCGGACAAGAGGAGGTGGTGCTGGTCCTTCACGAGTCACTCTAATCTGTTCATAAAGCCTATATATAAAGTCTTAATATATAGTATTTCACAATACTTCATGGTATTCGAATTAAATCATTTTTTGGAATCTTAGATCTCTCAGAACCTGACACATTGTAATTCTGAGACTCCAGGAAAGTGGCAGTTCTGTAAAATGTTGGCACTGGAGACTAAATGCTCCCTGATAGTTTCACACCTAATTCACTTAACACACACACACACACACACACATTACCCACAGTGACAGAGGGACAGAGTGACATCAGATGTATGATAGTTTTTTAATTTTCTATCATCCATATAGTGTTGTATAGTCATGAAACTATGCATATTTCCTCAGAATGACTTGTCTTCTATGTGTATATTTTTTGAAGTGTTTAGAAGCTGCACTTAAAAAAAATAAGACATTTACTGGTTACTTTTTTACTGTTATTTCAAAAAATCACCATGACAAAACCATTCAAGCTATTCAAAATTAATTCGCACCTGTTCTGTAAGATAAATTCTTTAAACAGTGGTAAAAGAGGATGTGGTGCTGATCCTTCAAGAGTCACTCAAAACGTATCTGTCCATAAAGCCTATAAAGAATTATTTTTAATATACAGTTCACAATACTTCAGCTTGTTATTCTAATTATGTGAGGGTTATTTTATCAGTAAAATACATAAAATACATATTATTTTTCTTTGAAAGATTTCTATAAATGATTTAAATCATACTTGTTTCTACAATAATTATTTAAAAGTAATCCTATAGCACCATCTGGTGGCCATCATTGGTACTAAGAATTGCAAGCTTGATTTATATGTTATGATAGTTTTAATTTTATGCTGGCTCTTGAAAATGATAAAGCTATGAAACTTACTGTGCTTCCTTCAAATGATGACTTCTACGTATATAAAAAATTATGAAGAGTTGGAATTAAAAATTTTAAAGATATAGTAAAATAACTATTGTATTTTTTTATGTTACTTTAATAAACCGCTATGGCCACACCATTTAAGGTATCCTAAACCCATTCGCAATTTAACATCTTCAGTATATGGCTTCATGTTAAAACAGTTTGGTGTGAACTACTTGTGTCTTCTTGGAGGAGAATGAATTCATTTACAGGCTGAGTTTATCATAAATCCACAATAACATTTCTGAGTTCTGTATCAATCTGTGTTGTTGTTTGTTTATTTTAATTTTTTTATTTTTCATAGGAAGATAACTGACCCTTTACTCTCTTTTTTAATAAATGTGCTTATAAACCAAGGGCAAGCTATTTATAGCTGTATTTATAAACTGCTCCTGACTATTAATATTGGGACAAGGCTTTATAAAGCATGAACTGACTATTTACTAATGAGTGCAGTTATTATAAAGTGTTATTAATGCATTTGCTAATCTTAACAAATTAGACATTATTTTACAGTGTTATCAAATCCTTAAATGATTTGTAAGTGTTTTGTAATGATTTTATTGACCTACAAGCATTTGTGAAAGTTCTGCTTGCATTACAGCTTAGTCTTGATCTGTGAGCTGAACAGATTTACTGTTACATCCATGAGATTATGTAAATTCAAATAAATATCATGTCACAGGATGTCAGAGGTCAGTATCAAATGAGTTTGAAATTATTATCTGCAGCACAAATAAGGTTTTTTTAGGATTTTTTAAAAATCCCTAAAACTGTCAGAAAAGGATAAGGCCTAAGATTTCTATGTGAGTGGCTAAATTTATTTGTTTTTATAACTATAATGCATAAACTATGAAATTATACAAAATGTATAAAAAAGTACAACAGTTATTGTTTTCCAATGTTTTTTATTTATTTAATTTATTTTTTGGGATTTACATAAAAACAAATTAGCCTACTGCAATCATTCTAAACAGCTTGAATAAAACCTGTTAATATTTATTATAGACCACTGTAACTGTGTATAATCTAAGAAACAAGTTTATTATGAAAATAAAAGTGTGTACACCAGATAAACTGGACGATAAAGAAATTGCTAACAATAGTATAATAGAGCATGTTTTAGGTTTTTAGGCGTTTAGATGCAGAAATGGACAAATCAAATGTAAAATAAAATGTAATTGATTTAATTAAATATAGATTAATTCTTGTTAGAGCAAAATAATAAATAAATACGTACACACATTAAAAAAGCCGCCAAGATGAATGAGTTTCCTTTTTTATATGTAGATTAAAATTGAAGACAGAAGCAGCTGGTATATGCGGTCACTTAATATTAAAATCCAGTAGATCCACTTCAGATTTATTTCTCAACAGTTTATGTCTACGTGGCTGTTTTCATTTATATTCGCCAAGCTATTATGTATTTTGAAATAATCTTGTCCGTGATGTGTTCGTTCTTACGACGAAAGGCAGAATCCTGCAGCTCGAGAGATACATGTTATTCTGCCAGTCGCGCTTTCAAATAGTCTTGCACACTTAAACGGTTTACAAACACCTGCATTTAGCTCGTGTTGTGTTATAATGGGTGTATTGTGTGCATTTATGACAATATTTTATTTGAAAAAGCTCTTAAACAAGAATAAATTCGTTAGTTTTGAACTTGTGACACTGTGCGCGGTGATCGGAGGCAGTGATTTCAGATAGGCAGCCGCGAATATTTCATTTTCACACAAACAGTT
The DNA here is from genome assembly GCF_023724105.1 of Carassius gibelio. NCBI lineage: Eukaryota > Metazoa > Chordata > Actinopteri > Cypriniformes > Cyprinidae > Carassius > Carassius gibelio. Next base: position 806,293 of record NC_068399.1, on the reverse strand, counting down.
AAAAAACATCTGAATTTAGCTCCTGGTGTGTTCTAATTGGTGAATTGTGTAATATCGCTTTAATATTTTAATTTTAAAAGCTATAAAACAAGAATAAACTCGTTTTTTTTCTGAGCTCGTCATTCCACACGCTCCTGCTCAGAGCGTGATTCATCTCTCGTGTTTCTCACGTATCACTGACCACACATCAATTATTAATGAGCCCTGACCCGGTAATAATCATATATGTTGGTTTAGCTTGTCAGTGTGAATTAAATCCAAGTATTTATTTGTATTTTAACCGATTTAAAAATGAAACTAAAAGAGAGTCTCCTCCCTTTCAGTCGAATTTCCCTTTCAGGAATTGCACCTGTAGGGGCGCATTTTCTCTCAGACAATGTAAGTCTCAGCACATAATACTCAAACAGATGGACAGAGTGAGATGAGATGTCTGACAGTTTTTTAATTTTCTGTTATCCATACAGTGTTGTAAAGTCGTGAAACTATCCATATTTACTCACAATTACTTTTTTTCTGTATGAAAAAAGGTTTTGAAGTGTTTGGAATTTAAAAATGCAGGACAATTAATAATTCCATTTTTACTGTCATTTAAAAAAATCACCACGACAAAACCGTTCAAGCTATCCAAAATCCTTTGGCAATTTAAGTTGTTTAAAATGTTTTGGCATCATGTAGACAAAGTTTGGTGTGTATAGTGTTACTCTCCTCTGAACAGTATGCATTAATTCACAGCTAAATGTAAAAAAAAATCCACATTCAAATCAAAATAGCTGACTTCCTGTTGATCGTAGCTGATGACTGTGAATTAGAAAGTTGTCCGTCTTGATAAGAACAATTTTTGTACCGAGTTTGGTGTCTGTAGCTAAAACTAACCCCCCCACTTTTGACAAAAGGTGGCGCTATAGAGTGCCTCTTCCACGACCTCTTATGAACTTTCGCCAGTGTCTAGTTATCATAAATACTGATATGTGTTCTGAATTTCATGAAATTCTAAGTATGTTATATGCCTTAAAATCACCTGAGAAGTATTCAAGTTTGACATGTTGCCATGGCAACAATATTTTTAGATATCAATATCCCCCTAGCAGATTAATATAGGCTGTGTTTTAACATTATTCTGATGAAGTTTGAAGCAAATCGAGTAAAAATAAGATGCTGAATTCAAAGCATTTTGAAAATGACACACTTCCTGCTGCCAGTTGGTGGCGCTATAACTTTGACTCCTAATAGTCACATATATGCGATCGACATCATACAAAGAATAATCTGATGAAGTTTGATTAAAATCAGGAAATGTATGTGGATGGTATTAGACACTTCCTGTTTCTCATTTCTCGCCATAATTTCAACACCTCGCCACGAGCAAACCGTTCGAAATATCAAAAATCCCCTGGCAATTTTTCATCCCCAATGTCTTGAGATCATGTTGACCGAATTTGGTGGCAATCGAGTAAAAAACCTATGACAAGTATTTCAAATTCCAGAGGATGCGCTTTTTACATAACTCTAAATAGCTGACTTCCTGTTGGGCGGAGCCTATGACATGCAATACGCAAGTTGTTCGGCACGATGAGATCTATATGTGTACTGAGTTTCATATTAATACGTGCAAGTATGTGTGAGCTATACATCAACATTTATGACTGTGTTCCAGGGGGCGCTGTAGAGCCCCTGTGCCACGCCCGTGTCCCAGCCTCTGCAGGCTCCTAAAGGCCACAGATTCCAAATTGTGCGCAAACTTTCAAGAGTTTTTGAGTATGTTAAGGACCCCAAAAGCCCCCACAACTTTGACGACAAATATGAATAATAAACCCCAAATAGCCAACTTCCTGTTGGGCGGAGCCTATGATATGCAATACGAAAGTTGTTTGTATTGATGAGTTCTATATGTGTACCGAGTTTCGTACGTCTACGTGCAAGTATGTATGATATATGGCCCTCCATATTCCAGGGGGCGCTGTAGAGCCCCTGTGCCACGCCCGTGTATCAGTCTCTGCCCGGCCCTAATGGCCGCAGGTGACAATGTGTGTGCCAATTTTCAAGACTTTTTAAGCATGTTAAGGGCCCCAAAAGCCCCCGAAACCTTGAAGAAAAATAATAATAATAAATAATAATAATAATAATAATAACAAATAATGCTAAGGAAAACAATAGGGCTCTCGCCCTCCAGGCTTGAGCCCTAATAATAAAAAATAATCCTAAGGAAAACAATAGGGCTCTCGCCCTCCAGGCTTGAGCCCTAATAATAATAATAATAATAATAATAATAATAAACGGAGCAATTCCAAGAGGGTCCTCACACCATCGGTGCTCGGGCCCTAATAATAAACGGAGCAGATACAATAGGGTCCTCACACCTTCGGTGCTCGGGCCCTAATTAAAGCTGCAAGCAGCGATGAACGGGCCCTCTCACCCGGGCTCACCGCCATCGTGTGGCTTTAGTAAAAAGGTGTACGTTGAGAAATATGCATTTAAACTCATAAATATAAGTGCAATATATCAACGTTTATTCCATATGTGTGCCAATCTTCCTGTTGCCAGCAGGTGGCGCTATCGTTATAATGGAATATTGGCCTTCAGATGTGTTCAAGCCAGGACCCTTATCACACATGTGAAGTTTGGGCAAGATCGGACATCTTTTATTCCCATGGCGAGACATCGAACTTCGTCATGGCGACATGGACATGCCTTTTAACAAAAACTCAAGATCTTCACAACTAAACATCACACAGGTCTTTAGATTAGACTGACCACAAAAAAGACATTGATGTCATAAAATTTTTTAGGAGTAGTTTGTCACAGTATAAAATATGTCACTTCCAGTTGCCAATAGGTGGCGCTATGACTATAACTGAATATTGGCATGGAGATCTGTTCAGGTGAAGAGTCTTATCAAAAATGTGAAGTTTGGGGCGGATTGGACATTGTATGTGTGAGTTATAGCACCATCATTTTTCATGGCGAATCATCGAAATTTGTCAGGCCGCCATGGACACGCCCTTTAACGAAACCTCAATTCCTTCGCAATTTAACATGGCAAAGGGCTTTAGATTACACTGACCAAGTTTGGTGTTGATCTGAATAAATCTCTAGGAGGAGTTCGTTAAAATACAACCCCTGAAAATGACAAAAACAACACCAATTTTGCAGGGAAAATTAAAAATAACCGACTTCCTGTTGGGATTCGGGTGTCGTACCAAGAGACTTTTTTGTAGCTATTGGTGTGTTACATATGTTTACCGATTTTCGTACATGTATATGACATGTAGCTCGAGGCGCACTCCATTGAAAATGTATAGGTGGCGCTATCGAGCCATTTTGCCACACCCAATGGAATATTAGCCTCCAGATGTGTTCAGGTCAGTACTCTTATCAAACATTTGAAGTTTGGGCAAGATCTGATATTTTATGACTGAGTTACAACAACTTCTACTCCCATGGCGAGACATCGAACTTTGACATGGCGCCATGGACACGCCCTTTAACGAAAACTCAAGATCTTCTCAATTTAACATCGTACAGGCCTTTAGATTAGACTGACGACAAAAAAGACATTGATGTCAAAAATTTCTAGGAGTAGTTTGTTGCAGCGTAAAATATGTCACTTCCTGTTGCCAATAGGTGGCGCTATGACTATAACTGAATATGGTCATGTCAAACTGTTCAGGACAGGAGTCTCATCAAATATGTGAAGTGTGGGGCAGATTGGTCATTGTATGTCTGAGTTATAGCAACTTCCTGTTTCATGGCGAATCATCGAAATTCGCCAGGCCGCCACACACAGGCCCTTTAACGAAAACTCAAAAGCTTCGCAATTTAACATCGCAAAGGCCTTTAGATTAGGCATACCAAATTTGGTGTTGATCTGAATTAATCTCTAGGAGGAGTTCGTTAAAATACAACGCATGGAAATGACAAAAATGACACAAAATTTGCTCATAATATTAGAAATAACCGACTTCCTGTTGGGTTTCGGATTTTGCTCCAAGAGACTTTTTTGTAGGTATTGGAGAGTTACATGTGTATACCGATTTTCATACATGTACATGAAACGTAGCTCGAGGCGCACACCGTTGAACGTGTATAGGTGGCACTGTTGAGCCATTTTGCCACACCCACTTCTGAAACCCATATCAGACGTAAATTTTCGCCAGTTCTGAGGTGTGTGCAAAGTTTCATAACTTTTCGAGCATGTTTAGGCCCTCAAAAATGCGATTCATCTTAGAGAAGAAGAATAATAATAATTAAAGCTGCAAGCAGCGATGAACGGGCCCTCGCACCCGGGCTCACCGCCATCGTGTGGCTTTAGTTAAAAGGTGAACGTTGAGAAATATGCATTTAAACTCATAAACATAAGTGCAATATATCAAAGTTTATTCCATATGTGTGCCAATCTTCCTGTTGCCAGCAGGTGGCGCTATCTTTATAATGGAATATTGGCCTTCAGATGTGTTCAAGCCAGGACCCTTATCACACATGTGAAGTTTGGGCAAGATCGGACATTTTATGCCTGAGTTATAACATCTTTTATTCCCATGGCGAGACATCGAACTTCGTCATGGCGTCATGGACACGCCTTTTAACGAAAACTCAAGATCTTCACAACTAAACATCACACAGGTCTTTAGATTAGACTGACCACAAAAAAGACATTATTGTCATAAAATTTCTAGGAGTAGTTTGTCACAGTGTAAAATATGTCACTTCCTGTTGCCAATAGGTGGCGCTATGACTATAACTGAATATTGGCATGTAGATCTGTTCAGGTCAAGAGTCTTATCAAACATGTGAAGTTTGGGGCAGATTGGACATTGTATGTCTGAGTTATGGCACCATCATTTTTCATGGCGAATCATCGAAATTTGTCAGGCCGCCATGGACACGCCCTTTAACAAAACCTCAATTCCTTAGCAATTTAACATCACAAAGGGCTTTAGATTACACTGACCAAGTTTGGTGTTGATCTGAATAAATCTCTAGGAGGAGTTCGTTAAAATACAACCCCTGAAAATGACAAAAACAACACCAATTTTGCAGGGGAAATTAAAAATAACCGACTTCCTGTTGGGATTCGGATTTCGTACCAAGAGACTTTTTTGTAGCTATTGGTGTGTTACATATGTTTACCGATTTTCGTACATGTACATGACATGTAGCTCGAGGCGCACTCCATTGAAAATGTATAGGTGGCGCTATCGAGCCATTTTGCCACACCGAATGGAATATTAGCCTCCAGATGTGTGCAGGTCAGTACTCTTATCAAACATGTGAAGTTTGGGCAAGATCTGATATTTTATGCCTGAGTTACAACAACTTCTACTCCCATGGCGAGACATCGAACTTTGACATGACGCCATGGACACACCCTTTAACGAAAATTCAAGATCTTCACAATTTAACATCGTACAGGCCTTTAGATTAGACTGACCACAAAAAAGACATTGATGTCATAAAATTTCTAGGATTAGTTCTTCGCAGCGTAAAATATGACACTTCCTGTTGCCAATAGGTGGCGCTATGAATATAACTGAATATGGGCATGTCAATCTATTCAGTTTCAGAGTCTTATCAAACATGTGAAGTTTGGGGCAGATTGGATATTGTATGTCTGAGTTATAGCAACTTAATTTTTCATGGCGAATCATCGAAATTCACCAGGCCGCCACGGACACGCCCTTCGACGAAAACTCAAAATCTTCGCAATTTAACATCGCAAAGGCCTTTAGATTAGGCATACCAAATTTGGTGTTGATCTGAATAAGTCTCTAGGAGGAGTTCGTTAAAATACAACGCATGGAAATGGCAAAAATGACACAAAATTTGCTCATAATATTAAAAATAACCGACTTCCTGTTGGGTTTAGAATTTTGCTCTAAGAGACTTTTTTGTAGGTACTGGAGAGTTACACATGTGTACCGATTTTCATACATGTACGTGAAACATAGCTCGAGGCGCACACCGTTGAACGTGTATAGGTGGCGCTGTCGAGCCATTTTGCCACACCCACTTCTGAAACCCATATCAGATGTAAATTTTCTCCAGTTCTGAGGTGTGTGCAAAGTTTCATGACTTTTTGAGTATGTTTAGGCCCTCAAAAATGCGATTCATTTTGGAGAAGTATAATAATAATAATAATTAAAGCTGCAAGCAGCGATGAATGGGCCCTCGCACCCGGGCTCACCGCCATCGTGTGGCTTTAGTAAAAAGTTGAACGGTAAGAAATATGCATTTAAAGTCTTAAAAATAAGTTAAATATGTCAATGTCATTTATTTGTGCCAATCCTCCTGTTGCCAGCAGGTGGTGCTATCATTATAATGGAATATTGGCCTTCAGATATGTTCAGGGCAGGACTCTTATCACACATGTGAAGTTTGGGGAAGATTGGACATTTTATGCCTGAGTTACAACAACTTCTCTTGCTGTGGCGAGACATCAAATTTTGTCATGGTGCCATGGACACGTCCTTTAACAAAAACTCAAAATCTCCACAATTTAACATTGCACAGGTCTTTAGATTAGACTGACTACAAAAAATACATTAATCTTAAAAAAATTCTAGGAGTAGTTTGTCGCAGCGTACAACATGTCACTTCCTGTTGCCAGCAGGTGGCGCTATGACTATAACTGAAAATGGGCATGTAGATCTGTTAAGGGCAGAAGTCTTATCTAACATGTGAAGTTTGGGGCAGATTGGACATTGCATGTCTGAGTTACAGCAACTTTCTTTTTCATGGCGAAACATCGAAATTTGTCAGGCCACCATGGACACACCCTTTAACGAAACCTCAAGATCTTCACCATTTAACATCTCAAAGGCCTTAAGATTTAACTGACCAAGTTTGGTGTTGATCTGAATACATCTCTAGGAGGAGTTTGTTAAAGTACAACCCCTGAAAATGGCAAAAACAACGCCAATTTTGCAGAGAAAATTCTAAATAACTGACTTCCTGTTGGGATTCGGATTTCGTACCAACAGACTTTTTCATGGATATTGGTGTGTTACATGTGTGTACCGATTTTTGTACATGTTCATGAAACATAGCTCGAGACGCACTCCGTTGAAAGTGAATACGCACTCCGTTGAAAGTGTATAGGTGGCGCTATCGAGCCATTTTGCCACACCCGATGGAATATTGGCCTTCAGATCTGTTCAGGCCAGGACCCTTATCACACATGTGAAGTTTGATCGAGATCGGACATTTTATGCCCGAGTTATAACATCTTTTATTCCCATTGCGAGACATCGAACTTCGTCACGGCACCATGGACACGCCTTTTAACAAAAACTCAAGATCTTCACAACTAAACATCACACAGGTCTTTAGATTAGACTGACCACAACAAAGACATTGATGTCATAAAATTTCTAGAAAGAGTCTGTCAAAGTGTAAAATGTGACACTTCCTGTTGCCAATAGGTGGCGCTATGACTATAACTGAATATGAGCATGTAGATCTGTTCAGGTCAAGAGTCTCATCCAACATGTGAAGTTTGGGGCAGATTGGACATTGTATGTCTGAGTTACAGCAACTTCCTTTTTCATGGTGAAACATCGAAATTTGTCAGGCCGCCATGGACACGCCCTTTAACAAAACCTCAAGTCCTTCGCAATTTAACATCGCAAATGGCTTTAGATTACACTGACGAAGTTTGTTGTTGATCTGAATAAATCTCTAGGAGGAGTTCGTTAAATTACAACCCCTGAAAATGGCAAAAACAACAATTTTGCAGGGAAAATTCAAAATAACTGACTTCCTGTTGGGATTCGGATTTCGTACAAAGATACTTTTTTGTAGATATTGGTGAGTTACATGTGTGTACCAATTTTTGTACATGTACGTGAAACATAGCTCGAGGAACACTCCGTTGAAAGTGTATAGGTGGCGCTTTTGAGCCATTCTGCTACACCCGGTGGAATATTGGCCTGCAGATCTGTTCAGGTCAGGACTCTTATCACACATGTGAAGTTTGGGGAAGATCAGACATTTTATGCCTGAGTTATAACATCTTTTATTCACATGGCGAGACATCGAACTTCGCCATGGTGCCGTGGACACGCCTTTTAATGAAAACTCAAGATCTTCAAAATTTAACATTGCACAGGCCTTTAGATTAGACTGACCACAAAAAAGACACTGATGTCAAAAAATTACTAGGAGTAGTTCGTCACAGCGTAAAATATGACACTTCCTGTTGCCAATAGGTGGCGCTATGACTATAACTGAATATGGGCATGTAAATATGTTCAGGCCAGTAGTCTTATTAAACATGTGAAGTATTGGGCACATTGGACATTGTATGTCTGAGTTATAGCAACTTCATTTTTCATGGCGAATCAACGAAATTCACCAGGACGCCACGGACACACCCATTAACGAAAACTCAAAATCTTCGCAATTTAACATCACAAAGGCCTTTAGATTAGGCATACCAAATTTGGTGTTGATCTGAATAAATCTCTAGGAGGAGTTCATTCAAATACAACACATGGAAATGACAAAAATGACACAAACTTTTCTCATAAAATTAAAAATAACCGACTTACTGTTGGGTTTAGAATTTTGGTCCAAGAGTCTTTTTTGTTGGTATTGGTGTGTTACATGTGTGTGCCAATTTTTGTGCATGTACGTGAAACATAGCTCGAGACGCACACCGTTGAACGTCTATAGGTTCTGAGGTGTGTGCAAAGTTTCATGACTTTTTGAGCATGTTTAGGCCCTCAAAAATGCGATTGATTTTGGAGAAGCGGAATAATAATAATAAATATAGCTGCAAGCAGCGATGGCGGGCTCAAGCCGTCAGTGCAACGCCACCCCGGTGGCATCGGGAAAACTGTGCCCAGCGGGCATAAGCATTTACAGTAACCCTCTGGCAATCAAATTTTAAGGGATATGGCAGTTAAAGGGTTAATCCGACCCGTCTAGACTTTGAAATCACATACACAGAACAATATATATAACTTTAGTAACACTTTATTTTAATATATATAAAAAATTTATAAGTTGTGCATCGTAGCTGACACCTAAATGAACACATTACAATTGGTTTATGACTGCAAGTCTTTCTCCTCAAATGCTATTGAGCTTCAAATTTGCTTTTGAGCCCATGTGAAAAAGTAGCATAATTTACATATGACTTACAGTTTGTTTTAATAAATATCAAACATTCAATTTAATGGTGCATTATAGCTGTCATCTAGATGAACAATTACAGTTGTTTTTATGACTGTAAGTCATTCTCTTCAAATGCTACTGATGTTAGAAAAGTGTATAACAATATCACATGTAACTTTAGAGAAGGTCCCTAAATTTGAGACTCTCGAATGTCCAATGTCAAGCCAACTTTATGCCTGTTTTTGTTTTGTTTTTTACTTTATTTTTCTTTTCTCTGTGCCGGATTGCTGATGTCTTTTACCCGGGCATAGATGTCCATCCATCAATTACGAACATTCATCCGCAAATGTCCGAGCGGTCGCGAGCGCGGATGGGAGAATGGCGCATGTTTTATTTTTTTGAGCTACTGGGATGGTGCCCCCTCTGGGAGTTGGTGCCCTACGAAGACTGCGTATTCTGCATATAGGGAGCGGCGGTACTATCTGGAAGATATATTCCTCAAACCGTCGTACAAGAGGAGGTGATGCTAGTACTTCAAGCATCTCTCAAAACCTATCTGTTCATAAAGCCTTGTGGCGAGCCAGCTAACGAGGGATTAGCGTCGCCCAGGAAACAGCGCTCACACTGCAATCACTGGGGAGAGCATGGTGATCAAAGACACCTGAACCTCATCAGCAGAACAGCTTTTAAGCAGAGGAAAAGGAGAGGTAGTTGAGCTTCGACTCCAGAACTAGACTAACACTGTGTTCTGGCTCTCTTTCAGATTCAGGTGTCTGAGGAACAGCACGTCACGCCGCACCTACTGATACTTTGGGCTGCACAGCCAAGACTCCTACACCAGAGCACGCCAGCACTGCACAGTCTACTTTCACCCACTGCTCAATAAATCGCCCCTCTGGGGAACTTCACTGCAGTACTGTCGTCCGTGTGATCACTCTCCCCGCCACACTGGTGGAGAATGCGGCACTAAGAGAGTGATTCCTTCCCCACAAACCCGGATTGACAATTAGCGTTAAGTGTCCCCGTAGAACCACGCTCTCTCTCTCTCTCGGCTCGGCGTACCTCTGGGGCTGGAAATGGAGGAGATTATTCGCAGACTCACAGAAATAACGGTCCGACAGCAGCAATTCTCTGAGCAGCTGGCAGCCCGGCAAGAGAGGACGGAACAGGTGGTAGAGCAGCTGCGTGGTGCCACGGCCCAGCGAACCCCACTCCCTGAGCCACGATGGCAGGCCCATCAACACCTCACGAAACTCAATGACCAGGATGACGTGGAGGCATATTTACACACCTTCGAGGTCATTGCGACCAGAGAGGCATGGGAGAAAGAGCGGTGGGCACAGTTGCTCGCTCCTTTCCTGACAGGAGAAGCCCAGCGAGCATATTACTCCCTCCCACCACCCCGAAATGAGGATTATGACGCGCTGAAGAAAGAAATCTTGGCCAGGGTTGGGCTGTCCCCAATGTGTGCCGCCAGACACTTCCAGCAGTGGACCTACGACGAGCACCTCACCATCCGAGCTCAAGCTGCCCGACTGACTCGCCTCGCCCACCTCTGGCTTTTACACGACGGCCCAACGGCGGCCCAGGTTGCTGAGAGGGTGGTAATTGATCGCTTGCTTCGGGCCCTGCCACGTCACTACCGGAGGCTCGTGAACATGCGCAACCCCTCCAGTCTGGCAGAACTGATGGAAGCGGTGGAGCTGGCAGAGGCATCCTTTGCCCCCGAGGCAGGAGACAGAGTGGCGACAACGCCACGGAAGACCAAGCTTGACCGACGACAGGCGGAGGGCACCTCAAGGCCAGTTAATGGACCAGTGGTACCTGCGCCGGGACAAACCGATGAACCCATGCCCACCGAGCCGCCATCCCCGGGAGGTCGCGTGTGGAAAGCTGGTTGTATCGTCCATAGAGCAGTCCCGCAAGGTGCCCCTGAGCGAACCGTCTGCCTGGATGGGGGAACCGTTCGAGCTGTCCTAGACTCGGGCAGCTCGATCACTTTGGTCCAGCCTGGGGTACTGCGACCCCGGCAGAGTGGGAAAGCTAGGATACCCATAACCTGTGTGCATGGAGACACCCGCAACGTTCCCGCACAGCGTGTTACCATCTCAGCCAGCCCCGGGACATGGCAACTGGAGGTGGGGGTGGTTAAAGACCTCCCAGTACCGGTGCTACTGGGAAGAGACTGGCCAGGTTTCGATCAGCTAATGGCCACCGCGATGCAACAAGGACCCAACCCCCGGGCTCGCCACAAACAACGAGCAGAACGTACAGAAGGCCGCCGACCAGCCCTTCTGGCCACCGACAGCGACGGGGATGGTGAGTGTGCTAATTCTACTAATATGTATATGAACTTGTTCCAACAGATCACAGCAGGGGGATCGTTTGGCCGAGAGCAGCGGGAGGACGAGCGCTTGAAGAATTGCTGGACTCAGGTTCGTGTAATAGAGGAGGAGGTGCGCCAGCCCCCGCCGCACCCCACCCCTTACTTCATAATCAAGAATGGCCTGCTTTACTGTGTTGCCCAGCGTCGGGGGGAGGAAAAACTGCTCTTAGTGGTGCCAAGGACCAAGACTGAGACGGTAATCGAGCTAGCACACTCGCACCCGATGTCTGGACACCTGGGCGTGGTTAACACCACACAACGGATTCGAGACCGGTTCCACTGGCCAGGATTGGAGGCAGAAGTGAAGCGATTTTGCCAGAGCTGTCCAACCTGCCAGCGCACCTCCCCTCGTCAGCCTCCACCCAGCCCACTTGTGCCACTACCCATCATTGAGGTGCCCTTTAGCCGCATCGGTATGGACCTAGTTGGGCCTCTGCCGAAATCCGCCCTGGGTCATGAGCACATCTTAGTCATACTGGACTATGCAACCCGGTACCCCGAAGCCGTGCCCCTCAGGAAGGCCACTTCCAAAGCCATTGCCCGTGAGTTATTCATGCTATTCAGCCGAGTGGGAATACCACAGGAAATATTGACTGACCAGGGAACCCCCTTCATGTCTCAGCTCATGGCGGAGCTCTGCCAGCTCCTTAAGGTGAAGCAGCTCCGCACGTCGGTGTACCACCCCCAGACGGATGGATTGGTTGAAAGGTTCAACCAGACACTGAAACAGATGTTGCGACGGGTGGTGGCGGAAGATGGGCGTGACTGGGACCTGATGCTTCCCGATGTGTTATTTGGCATCCGAGAGGTCCCTCAGGCGTCCACTGGGTTCATGCCTTTTGAGTTGTTGTTCGGCCGACAGCCCCGTGGGCTGTTGGATGTGGCAAGAGAGGCATGGGAGCAACAGCCGGCACCCCATAGAACCGTTATCGAACATGTGCGAGAGATGCGTGAGAGGATTGAACGGGTGATGCCTCTTGTCCGAGAACACCTTGCAGAGTCACAGCGCGCCCAGAAACGGCTGTATGACCGGCCAGCCCAGCCAAGGGAATTCCAACCTGGGGACCGAGTGCTGGTTCTTGTGCCGACTGCGACTTCCAAATTCCTAGCCTCCTGGCAGGGGCCCTACACCATCATAGAGAAAGTGGGGCCAGTAACGTACCGGGTTCGCCAAGTGGGACGCCGGAAGGAGCAGCAAATCTACCACATCAACCTGCTCAAGAGGTGGGTGGCACCCCGGGAGCAACTGGCAGCTTTTGCCCAGGAGGAGACCCCAGTGGTCGCAGTAGGGGAACAGCTCTCTCCGATGCAGAAGGCGGAAATAACCACCCTGGTCAGACAATTCAAAGATGTGTTCAATACGCTACCCGGGCAAACCCGGATTATACAACATGAGATCCGCACGCCCCCTGGTGAAATCATTCGGCAGAGGCCCTACCGAATCCCGGAGGCTCGGCGGCAGGCTATTGAGGAGGAAGTAGCCCGGATGCACCAGCTGGGAATCATCGAGCCATCCCGCAGCCCTTGGTCCAGTCCCATCGTAATGGTCCCAAAAAAAGATGGAACTCTCCGGTTTTGTAACGATTTCAGACGGCTGAATGAAATCTCAAGCTTCGATGGTTACCCTATGCCCCGTGTGGATGAGCTCTTGGTGAGATTAGGAGGGGCCCGTTACATCTCTACACTCGATTTGACCAAGGGCTATTGGCAGGTGCCCCTCACCCCCGACTCAAAGGAGAAGACTGCCTTCAGTACCCCTGGTGGCCACTGGCATTACCGGGTTCTCCCTTTTGGCCTTCACGGGGCTCCTGCCACATTCCAGAGAATGATGGACATCATTTTGCGACCGCACCAGTCCTACGCCGCTGCGTACCTGGATGATGTGGTCATCCACTCGGTGAGCTGGGAGGAACATCTCGATCGGTTACGGAGAGTACTAACGGAGTTGCGGCGAGCTGGACTTACTGCTAACCCAAAGAAGTGCCACTTAGGGCTTGCAGAGGCACAATACCTGGGCTACCAGATTGGCCGGGGGCTAATCCGACCTCAGAGCAGAAAGATAGAGGCGGTTCAGCAAGCGGCGCGGCCCACCAACAAAACTCAGGTGCGTGCCTTTCTGGGACTAGCCGGATATTATCGTTGCTTCATACCAAATTTCTCCTCAATAGCCAGCCCTTTGACAGACCTGACCAAAAAGGGACAGCCAGAAAAGCTGAAGTGGACGGCGGCAGCTGAAGCCGCATTCCAAACCCTCAAGGAGGCGCTCTCGTCTTCGCCCGTCCTACATGCCCCGGACTTCAGCTGCCCATTCATCCTACAGACAGATGCTTCCGACACTGGCCTGGGTGCAGTCCTTTCCCAAGAGAAAGGAGGAGAGGAGCACCCAGTCGTATACATAAGTCGGAAGCTCACCCCAGCAGAGACTCGATATGCAGCCGTGGAGAAAGAAGCGCTTGCCATCAAGTGGGCCATCTTAGAGTTGAGGTATTACTTGTTGGGCCGCACCTTCACTCTTATCACAGACCATGCTCCGCTCCAATGGATGGCCCGGGCCAAAGATACTAATGCCAGGATCACCAGGATCACCAGGATCTCCAGGATTTCCACTTTAGGGTCCAGCATCGGGCTGGGGCAGCTCATGGCAATGCCGATGGGCTCTCCAGGATGTGGTCACTATGGTCAGGCCTGTCAAATAACACTTCCCTCCCACCCCCCCGATCTCCCTTGTCTCTCCACAGATGTTCACGCAGTACCAGGACGGCGCTTTGGGGGGGGGAGTGTGGCGAGCCAGCTAACGAGGGATTAGCGTCGCCCAGGAAACAGCGCTCACACTGCAATCACTGGGGAGAGCATGGTGATCAAAGACACCTGAACCTCATCAGCAGAACAGCTTTTAAGCAGAGGAAAAGGAGAGGTAGTTGAGCTTCGACTCCAGAACTAGACTAACACTGTGTTCTGGCTCTCTTTCAGATTCAGGTGTCTGAGGAACAGCACGTCACGCCGCACCTACTGATACTTTGGGCTGCACAGCCAAGACTCCTACACCAGAGCACGCCAGCACTGCACAGTCTACTTTCACCCACTGCTCAATAAATCGCCCCTCTGGGGAACTTCACTGCAGTACTGTCGTCCGTGTGATCACTCTCCCCGCCACAGCCTATATATAAAGTCTTAATATAGTATTCCACAATATGTTGTGCTATTCTAATATTATTGTGTTTTTTTATTGACATTGTTATTTGCTGTTATTTTTTGTTTTAATATTGTTACTGTTGTTACTTGTTGTACGGTGACCTTGAGTGGTTTGAAAGGCGCCTTAAATAAAATGCATTATTATTATTATTATTAGCTGTACACTTAATAAAAAAAATTATATATAAACTTATGCAATTGTATATATATATGTATATATAGTGTACAGTTTTCTTTTATTGCATCTTGAAATAAATGTTTCTGAGTTCTGTGTTTGTTTATTTTTTTTTTATTTATTTTTTTTTTAGGAAGATTAAAGCCTTTAATCTCCTCAAAATAAATGTGCATATAAACCATGAACAATTTAATTATAGCTGTATTTATAAAATGCTTACTAATGACTATTAATTTTGGGAGAAGGCTATATAAAGCAGCAACAGTTGATGTTGAGGCCTAAGATATTTCTTAAGCTGTAATGATGAAAAAACAACAACAACACAAAATTGCTTTTTTTTCTGCTGGTGATTAAAGAGATGATTAAGTCTCCCTCCCTCTCTCTCTCTCTCTCTCTCTCTCTGACACCAAGCCCATCCCCTCTCCCACACATTCACACAAACTCAGCACACACACTTAACACACACACACTTAACACACAAACACACACACACACACACACATTACCCACAGTGACAGAGGGACAGAGTGACATCAGATGTATGGTAGTTTTTTAATTTTATATCATCCATATAGTGTTGTATAGTCATGAAACTATGCATATTTCCTCAGCATGACTTCTATGTGTACATTTTGTTGAAGTGTTTAGAAGCTGCACTTAAAAAAATAAAAGACATTTACTGGTTCCTTTTTTACTGTTATTTCAAAAAATCACCATGACAAAACCATTCAAGCTATCCAAAATTCATTCACCTGTTCTGTAAGATAAATTCTATAAACAGTGGTAAAAGAGGATGTGGTGCTGATCCTTCAAGAGTCACTCCAAACTTATCTGTCCATAAAGCCTATAAAGAATTATTCTTAATACACAGTATTTCACAATACTTCAGCATATTATTCTAACTAAGTGAGGGTCATTTTATCAGTAAAATACATATTATTTTTCTTTGAAAGATTTCTATAAATGATTTAAATCATACTTGTTTCTACAATAATTATTTAAAAGTAATCATATAGCGCCATCTGGTGGCCATTAATGGTAGTAAGAATTGCAAGCTTGATTTATATGTTATGATAGTTTTAATTTTAAGCTGGCTCTTGAAAATGATAAAGCTATGAAACTTACTGTGCTTCTTTCAAATGATGACTTCTATGTATATAAAAAATTATGAAGAGTTGGAATAAAGAATGTTAAAAATAGTAAAATAACTATTGTATTTTTTTATGTTACTTTAATAAATCGGTATGGCCACACCATTTAAGGTATCCTAAACCCATTCGCAATTTAACATCTTCAGTATATTGGCATCATGTTGAAAAAGTTTGGTGTGAACTACTTGTGTCTTCTTGGAGGAGTATGATTCATTTACAGGCTGATTTGATCATAAATCCACAATAAAATTTCTGAGTTCTGTATCAATCTGTGTTGTTGTTTGTTTATTTTCATTTTTTTATTTTTCATAGGAAGATAACTGACCCTTTACTCTCCTTTTTAATAAATGTGCTTATAAACCAAGATCAAGCTATTTATAGCTGTATTTAAAAGCTGCTTATTAATGACTATTTAAGTTGGGACAAGACTTTATAAAGCATGAACTGACTATTTACTAATGAGTGCAGTTATTATAAAGTGTTACCAATGCATTCACTAATGTTAACAAATTAGACATTATTTTACAGTGTTATAAAATCCTTTAATGACTTATAAGCATTTGTGAAAGTTCTGCTTGCATTACAGCTTAGTCTTCATCTGTGAGCTGAACAGTTTTACTGTTACATCCATGAGATTATGTAAATTAAGATAAATGTCATGTCACAGGATGGAATAGGTCGGTATCAAATGAGATTGAAATTATTATTTGCAGCACAAATAAGTATTTTTAGAATTTTGTTTTTAATTCCTGAAACTGTCAGAAAAGGATAAGCCCTAAGAGATTTCTTAAGCTGTAATGAAAACAGCAATGTTAGCAAAAGCAACAAAAAATAACAATTTAAAATACATTTTTTTTCTGGTGATTAAAGAGATGATTAAGTCTCTTTCTCTCTATCATTGTGTCTGCCACTCAGCTCATGCCCATCCCCCACTCACAGACACACACACTCTCAGTCAGCACACATACATTCCTCAAACAGAGGGACAGAGTGAGTTGAGATGTCTGACAGTTTTTTAATTTTCTTTTAATCATACAGTGTTGTAAAGTCATGAAACTATGCATATGTCCTCAGAATGATTTGATCTCTGTATGAATTTTTTTTTTAAGTGTTTGGAAGCTGCAATTTAAAAATACAAGACAATTAATGATTCCCTTTTTACTGTCATTTAAAAAAATCACCACGACAAAACTGTTCAAGCTATCCAAAATCCGCTCGCAATTTAAGTTCCTCAATGTTTTTTCCACATGTAGACAAAGTTTGGTGAGTATAGTGAACATTTCCTGTGAGGAGTATGCATTAAATCAGAGCTCAATTTAAATATTCAAATCAAAATAGCCTACTTCCTGTTGGTCGTAGCTGATGACTGTGAATTAGAAAGTTGTCCGTCTTGAGAAGAACAATTTATGTACCAAGTTTGGTGTCTGTAGCTAAAACTAACCCCCCCACTTTTGACAAAAGGTGGCGCTATAGAGTGCCTCCTTCACGCCCTTTTAAAAGCTTTTGCCATTGTCTAGCTATCACTAATACTGATATGTGTTTTGAGTTTCATGTAAATCTGAGCTTGTTGTCTGCCTCAAACTCACCATAACAGAACATTCAAGTTTGACACGTTGCCATGGCAACACTATATCAGATATCAATATCCCCACAACAGATTTACATCGGCCGTGTTTTGTCATTATTCTGATGAAGTTTTAAGTAAATAGAATAAAAATAAGATGCTGAATTCAAAGCATTTGGAAAATGACACACTTCCTGCTGCCAGTTGGTGGCGCTATAATGTTGACTCTTAATAGTCACATATATACGATCAGTATCATACAACGAACAAACCAATGAAGTTTGATCAAATTCAGGAAATGTATGTGGATGTTATTAGACATTTCCTGTTTCTCATTTCTCGCCATAATTTCAAAGCCTCGCCACGAGCAAACCGTTCGAGATATCAAAAATCCCCTCACAATTTTTCATCCCCAATGTCTTGAGATCATGTTCACCGAGTTTCGTGGCGAACGGGTTGAAAACCTCAGAGGAGTATTTCAAATTCCAGAGCATGCTTTTTTTAAACAGCCCTGAATAGCTGACTTCCTGTTGGGCGGAGCCTATGACATAGAGCGCGAAAGTTGTTCAGCTCAATGAGATCTATAAGTGTAGTGAGTTTCATATAAATACATGCAAGCGTGTGTGAGCTATGGTTCAAGATTTCTGACGGTGTTCCAGGGGGCGCTGTAGAGCCCCTGTGCCACGCCCGGGTCCCAGTCTCTGTGGCGTCCTGATGGCCGCAGATTCCAATGAGTGTGCCAATTTTCAAGAGTTTTTGAGCATGTTAAGGCCCCCAAAAATGCCCGGAAGGTTTAAAAAAAAATAAAAAAAAAAATAATAATAATAATAAGAATAATCCTTAGGGGAACAATAGGGCTCTTCGCCCCTTCGGGCTTGAGCCCTAATTAAAGCTGCAAGCAGCGATGAACGGGCCCTCGCACCCGGGCTCACCGCCATCGTGTGGCTTTAGTAAAAAGGTGAACGTTGAGAAATATGCATTTAATGTCCTAAATATAAGTGGAATATATCAAAGTATATCCCATATATGTGCCAATCTTACTGTTGCCAGCAGGTGGCGCTATCATTATAATGGAATATTGGCCTTCAGATGTGTTCAGGCCAGGACTCTTATCAAACTTGTGAAGTTTGGGGAAGATTGAACATTTTATGCTTGAGTTACAACAACTTCTCTTGCTGTGGCAAGACATCAAATTTTGTCATGGCACCATGGAAACGCCCTTTAACAAAAACTCAAGATCTCCAAAAGTTGACATCGCACAGGCCTTTAGATTAGACTGACCACAAAAAAGACATTGATGTCAAAAAATTTCTAGGAGTAGTTTGTCACAGCGTAAAACATATCACTTCCTGTTGCCAATAGGTGGCGCTATGACTATAACTGAATGTGGGCATGTAGATCTGTTAAGGGCAGAAGTTTTATCTAACATGTGAAGTTTGGGGCAGATTGGACATTGTATGTCTGAGTTACAGCAACTTCCTTTTTCATGGCGAAACATCGAAATATGTCAGGCCACCATGGACACACCCTTTAACGAAATCTAAAGATCTTCGCAATTTAACATCGCAAAGGGCTTAAGATTACACTGACCAGGTTTGGTGTTGATCTGAATAAATCTCTAGGAGGAGTTCGTTAAAGTACAACCCCTGAAAATGGCAAAAACAACGCCAATTTTGCAGAGAAAATTCTAAATAACCGACTTCCTGTTGGGATTCGGATTTCGTACCAAGAGACTTTTTTGTAGGTATTGGTGTGTTACATGTGTATACCGATTTTTGTACATGTACGTGAAACATAGCTTGAGGCGCACTCTGTTGAAAGTGTATAGGTGGCGCTATCGAGCCATTTTGCCAAACCTGATGGAATTTTGGCCTTCAGATGTGTTCAGGCCAGGACTCTTATCACACATGTGAAGTTTGGGGAAGATCGGACATTTTATGCCTGAGTTATAACATCTTTTATTCCCATGGCGAGACATCGAACTTCGTGACGGCGCCATGGACACGCCTTTTAACGAAAACTCAAGATCTTCACAACTTAACATCGCACAGGCCTTTAGATTAGACTGACCACAAAAAATACATTGATGTCATAAAATTTATAGGAGTAGTTCATCGCAGTGTAAAATATGTCACTTCCTGTTGCCAATAGGTGGCGCTATGTCTATAACTGAATATGGGCATGTCAATCTGTTCAGGTCAGGAGACTCATCAAACATGTGAAGTTTGGGGCAGATTGGTCATTGTATGTCTGAGTTATAGCAACTTCCTGTTTCATGGCGAATCATCGAAATTCGCCAGGCCGCCATGGACACGCCCATTAACGAAAAACTCAAAAGCTTCGCAATTTAACATCGCAAAGGCCTTCAAATTAGGCATACCAAATTTGGTGTTGATCTGAATGAATCTCTAGGAGGAGTTCGTTAAAATACAACGCATGGAAATGACAAAAATGACACAAAATTTGCTCATAATATTAGTAATAACCGACTTCCTGTTGGGTTTCGGATTTTGCTCCAAGAGACTTTTTTGTAGGTATTGGAGAGTTACATGTGTATACCGATTTTCATACATGTACATGAAACGTAGCTCGAGGCGCACA
Source organism: Carassius gibelio (assembly GCF_023724105.1). Taxonomy (NCBI): domain Eukaryota; kingdom Metazoa; phylum Chordata; class Actinopteri; order Cypriniformes; family Cyprinidae; genus Carassius; species Carassius gibelio. The sequence goes on along the minus strand of NC_068399.1, from coordinate 786,110 downwards.
CCGTTGAACGTGTATAGGTGGCGCTGTTGAGCCATTTTGCCACACCCACTTCTGAAACCCATATCAGACGTAAATTTTCGCCAGTTCTGAGGTGTGTGCAAAGTTTCATGACTTTTCGAGCATGTTTAGGCCCTCAAAAATGCGATTCATTTTGGAGAATAATAATAATAATAATAATAATAATAATAATAATAATAATAATAATAATAAACGGAGCAATTCCAAGAGGGTCCTCACACCATCGGTGCTCGGGCCCTAATAATAATAATAAACGGAGCAATTCCAAGAGGGTCCTCACACCATCGGTGCTCGGGCCCTAATTAAAGCTGCAAGCAGCGATGAACGGGCCCTCGCACCCGGGCTCCCCGCCAGCGAGTGGCATTAGTAAAAAGGTTAACGGTGAGAAATATGCATTTAAAGTTATAAATATGATTGGAATATATCAAAGTATATTCCGTATATGTTCCAATCTTACCGTTGCCAGCAGGTGGCGCTATCATTATAATGGAATATTGGCCTTCAGAGGTGTTCAGGCCAGGACTCTTATCAAACATGTGAAGTTTGGGGAAGATTGAACATTTTATGCTTGAGTTATAACAACTTCTCTTGCTGTGGCAAGACATCAAATTTTGTCATGGCGCCATGGAAACGCCCTTTAACAAAAACTCAAGATCTCCAAAAGTTAACATTGCACAGGCCTTTAGATTAGACTGACCACAAAATATATCTTAATCTAAAAAAAATTATAGGAGTAGTTTGTTGCAGCGTAAAACATGTCACTTCCTGTTGCCAATAGGTGGCGCTATGACTATAACTGAATGTGGGCATGTAGATCTGTTAAGGGCAGAAGTTTTATCTAACATGTGAAGTTTGGGGCAGATTGGACAATGTCTGAGTTACAGCAACTTCCTCTTTCATGGCGAAACATCGAAATTTGTCAGGCCGCCATGGACACGCCCTTTAACGAAATCTAAAGATCTTCGCAATTTAACATCGCAAAGGGCTTAAGATTACACTGACCAGGTTTGGTGTTGATCTGAATAAATCTCTAGGAGGAGTTCGTTAAAGTACAACCCCTGAAAATGGCAAAAACAACGCCAATTTTGCAGAGAAAATTCTAAATAACCGACTTCCTGTTGGGATTCGGATTTCGTACCAAGAGACTTTTTTGTAGGTATTGGTGTGTTACATGTGTATACCGATTTTTGTACATGTACGTGAAACATAGCTCGAGGCGCACTCTATTGAAAGTGTATAGGTGGCGCTATCGAGCCATTTTGCCACACCTGATGGAATTATGGCCTTCAGACGTGTTCAGGCCAGGACTCTTATCACACATGTGCAGTTTGGGGAAGATCGGACATTTTATGCCTGAGTTATAACATCTTTTATTCCCATGGCGAGACATCGAACTTCGTGACGGCGCCATGGACACGCCTTTTAACGAAAACTCAAGATCTTCACAACTTAACATCGCACAGGCCTTTAGATTAGACTGACCACAAAAAATACATTGATGTCATAAAATTTCTAGGAGTAGTTCATCGCAGTGTAAAATATGTCACTTCCTGTTGTCAGTAGGTGGCGCTATGACTATAACTGAATATGGGCATGTCAATCTGTTCAGGTCAGGAGTCTCATCAAACATGTGAAGTTTGGGGCAGATTGGTCATTGTATGTCTGAGTTATAGGAACTTCCTGTTTCATGGCGAATCATCGAAATTCGCCAGGCCGCCACGGACACGCCCATTAACGAAAACTCAAAAGCTTCGCAATTTAACATCGCAAAGGCCTTCAGATTAGGCATACCAAATTTGGTGTTGATCTGAATGAATCTCTAGGAGGAGTTCGTTAAAATACAACGCATGGAAATGACAAAAATGACACAAAATTTTCTCATAATATTAGTAATAACCGACTTCGTGTTGGGTTTCGGATTTTGCTCCAAGAGACTTTTTTGTAGGTATTGGAGAGTTACATGTGTATACCGATTTTCATACATGTACATGAAACGTAGCTCGAGGCGCACACCGTTGAACGTGTATAGGTGGCGCTGTTGAGCCATTTTGCCACACCCACTTCTGAAACCCATATCAGACGTAAATTTTCGCCAGTTCTGAGGTGTGTGCAAAGTTTTATGACTTTTCGAGCATGTTTAGGCCCTCAAAAATGCGATTCATTTTGGAGAATAATAATAATAATAAATATAGCTGCAAGCAGCAATAACGGGGCCAAGCACTACAGAAGCAAGCTTCAGACGAATGGCAGGAATGAGTAATTAAAAGTGTTTTAAGATTATTTTAGGCAAAATGGCTTGAAAACAATAAACACAACAACTAGTAATAAGATTTATTGGCTTATCACGTGTAACCTATAGGTGGCACTGTTACCAAATTAGTTTGGAATGGTCAGTGTGAGGTGTCGATGACACATACAAAGTTTGGTGCAAATATGTCAAAGCTTTGCAGAGATACAGCCTCAAATGCATTTTGACACCCTTCCAGCAGGTTCATTGAAGCGCTAAATGAGAACCGTTTCGTATATCGACACGAAATCCATAACATTTTGCCAGCATGGTCTGAAGATGATACACGTCAAATTTGGTGAAAATCTGACAAAAGGTCTAGGAGGAGTTCGAAAAAGTAGGTTTTCAACATTAATCAAAATGGCGGATAGGAAGTTCAGCCAAATAAGGAAAACTTTGTATCTATGTTCTCGACTTGACCCAAGGAATCTATTAAGACCAGCATCATGTCAATAACCAGATGTATTCAAAAGTTATTAGCCTTTATGTACATTGAGTTATTACTTTTGACCACTAGGTGGCGCTGTTTCAAAATATTTTGAGTACCTTCAGGGTATGGTGTTGTTGGCACATTCTGAGTTTCGTAATATTACACTAATGCATTTGTTTAGTATAGCATTCTATTTCAGAAAACTGCATTGAAGTCAATGGGAATTTCATGTTGTGTTCTATTATAGCGCCACCAAGAGGCTCAGTCCAACCATTTGTTTTATGTGTCATCAGAGTGAGCCCATACATATGTGTGTCAATTTTGGTGAAAATATCTCAATTCACTTCAGAGTTATAGACATTTAAATGAAAAAACACGTAAAAAATGACTGACTCTTGATTTTGATTGAATTGTACTACCCCTTACTATCAATATTTTTGCATTTGGGCATTGGCGTATAGCTATCGACCTATGTTTCCGAACTTCTGACGGTGGTTTCGTCTCGATCAAACAAGCGGTTTCAAAGATATAGCCAAATGTTTTTTAAGCGCTAAATCACAACGCTACACAAACCGTAAAGCGAAACCTAGCATGTTTGGTATTGTAGGACTCTGTAAGGTTTCAGGAGTCCAATTTGATGAGTCTGGTGAAAATACGTCGACCACACCCAAAGTTATAAGCATTTTTAAAAAGAAGATCACCACTAGGTGGCGCTGTTTCGAAACTTTTCACGCTCCTTCAGGACATTGTGCTGATGACCCATACCAAGTTTCGTAACAATCCGTTGATGCGTTCTTAAAATACATCATTTTAGCACAAAATTCAAAATGGCCGACAGTCAAAATGGCCGAAATGGTAAAATTGGATATCAGTCGACTCGGCATGTTGCCCTGAATCTAACAAGACCAATTTTATGATTTTTGGACAAACTATTTAGAAGTTATGAGCAAAAATAGCAATTTTTCATATCTCCAGACCAGTAGGTGGCACTGGGCCGAAACGCAGCAAGTAGCCTCAGGTCATGCTTGTTATGACATGTACCAGGTTTGGTCTGAATACGATAAATCGTTGCAGAGATACAGCCTTGCGACTGTTTTTGTAAGCGTTACGTAAAATTTGTTTGAGCGTTTATCGAAAACAGTTTGACGAATCAATTTGATTTGCATAACTTTTGGTCAGCACTGCCTGAAGATAATCTGGTTCAATTTTCGTGTGAATCGGACAAACCGTCTAGGACGAGTTCGAAAAAGTAGGTTTTTTAAAAAATTCAAAATGGCGGCCATATTTCTATGACAGAAAATGACGTCATAGGATGCAATCGAATCGGCATGAGCTCAGAAATCAGAGGAAAAAAGATTTTTGTTGATTGGCCTTAGGGTTAAAAAGTTATTAACAAAATAAAAGTGAAACTTTGGACAGTTGGTGGCGCTAGAGGCAATGTATTAGACCCACCAAAATTGGTGTACTTAATGTTGGCACTGTCCTCTATCAGAATGTCAAACCATTACAACTTTCCCGCATTTGGTTCTATGGGCTGCCATAGACTCCCAGTCGGAAGAATAATAATAATAATAATAAGAACGCCAACAAAAACAATAGGTGCCTCGCACCTTCGGTGCTTGGCCCCTAATAATAATAAGAACGCCAACAAAAACAAGAGGGTCCTACGCACCTTCGGTGCTTGGCCCCTAAATATAGCTGCAAGCAGCGATGTCGGGCTCAAGCCATCAGTGCAACGCCACCCCGGTGGCATCAGGATAACTGTGCCCAGCGGGCATAAGCCTTTACAGTAACCCTCTGACAATCAAGTTTTAAGGGATGCGGCAGTTAAAAGGTTAATCCGACCAATCTAGACTTTGAAATCACATACACAGAACAATATATATAACTTTATTAACACTTTATTTTAATATTTATAAAAAATGTATAAGCTGTGCATTGTAGCTGACACCTATATGAACACATTACAATTGTTTTATGACTGCAAGTCTTTCTTCTCAAATGCTATTGAGCTTCAAATTTGCATTTGAGCCCATGTGAAAAAGTAGCATAATTTACATATGACTTACAGTTTGTTGTAATAAATATCAAACATTCAATTTAATTGTGCATTATAGCTGTCACCTAGATGAACAATTACAGTTGTTTTTTTGACTGTAAGTCATTCTCTTCAAATGCTACTGACGTTAGAAAAAGTGTATAACAATATCACATGTAACTTTAGAGACCGGCCCTAAATTTGAGACTCTAGAAAGTCCAATGTCAAGACAACTTTATGCCTGTTTTATTTTCTTTAGTTTTCTTTTCTCTGTGCCGGATTGCTGATGTCCTATACCCAGGCATAGATGTCCATCCATCAATTACGAACATTCAGCCGCAAACATGAGGTGTGAGCGGTCGCGAGCGCGGATGGGAGAATGGCGCATGTTTTTTTTTTTTTTTTTTGAGCAACTGGGATGGTGCCCCCTCTGGGAGTTGGTGCCCTACGAAGACTGCATACTATGCATATAGGGAGCGGCGGTACAATCTCGAAGATATATTCCTCAAACCATCTTACAAGAGGAGGTGATGCTAATCCTTCATTCCTGCATAAAAGCTATTCAAGTGTACAGTTTCCTTTTATTGCATCTTGAAATAAATATTTCTGAATTCTGAATCAAACTGGGTTGTGTTTATTTATTTATTTTATAAGACAACTGAGACTTTAATCTCCTTTGTAATATATGTGCTTTTAAACCAAGAACAATTTATTTATAGATGTATTACTGCTTAATAATGACTATTATTAAGGGAAAAGGCTTTATAATCATGAACTATTTACTAATGCTTTGCTAATGAGTGCAATTATTATAAAGTGTTACCATTGCATATACTAATGTTAACAAATTAGACATTATTTTACAGTGTTACCAAATCCTTAAATAATGTATTAGTGTTTTGTAATGATTTTAATGACCTATAAGCATTTGTGAAATAGTTTTACTTGCATTGCAGCTTTATCTGTCAGTTGAAGAGTTTTACTGTTACATCCATGAGATTAATAAATGTCATGTCATGTCACAGGTTGTCATAGGTCAGTATCAAATGAGTTTGAAATTATTATTTGCAGCACAAATTAGGGTTCTTAGGATGTTTTTAAATCCCTAAAACTGTCAGAAAAGTATAAGGCCTAAGAGATTTCTTAACCTGTAATGAAAGGAAAAAACACCACCATTAGCAACAACAAAAACAATAACAATTTAAAATACAGATTTTTTTTTTCTGATTATTAAAGGGATGATTAGGTCTCTCTCTCTCTCTCTCTGCCAGACAGCCCCTCCCTACAGTCCACACACACTGTCACAGTCACCAACCCCCTCACACTCCCCCTCCCTCTCCCCCTCCCTTCCCTCACACAGACAGGGTGGCCAGAGTGAGATCATGTCAGTTGAGAAGTCTGACAGTTTTTAAATTTTCTTTTATCCATACAGTGTTGTAAAGTCGTGAAACTATGCATATTTCCTCAGAATGATTTGATCTTTGTATGAAAAAATGCTTTGAAGTGTTTGGAAGCTGCAACTTAAACATACAAGACAATTAATGTTTCCCTTTTTACTGTCATTTCAAAAATTCACCACGACAAAACCGTTCAAGCTAACCAAAATCGCAATTTAAGTTCCTCAATGGTTTTTCTTCATGTAGACAAAGTTTGGTGTGTATAGTGTACTTCCCCTGTGAGGAGTATGCATTAATTCACAACTGTAAAATCTCAAAAATACACATTCAAATCAAAATAGCCGACTTCCTGTTGATCGTAGCTCATGACTGTGAATTAGAAAGTTGTCCGTCTTGATTAGAACAATTTATGTACCAAGTTTGGTGTCTGTAGCTAAAACTAAATAAAATGCATTATTATTATTATTAGCTGTACACTTGCTAAACATTTTTAAATATAAACTTATGCAATTGTGTGTGTGTGTGTATATATATATATATATATATATATATATATATATATATATAAATTCAAGTGTACAGTTTTCTTTTATTGCATCTTGAAATAAATATTTATGAGTTCTGTGTTTGTTTATTTTATTTATTTTATTTTTTATTTTACATTTTTTTTAGGGAGATTACAGCCTTATATCTCCTCAAAATAAATGTGCATATAAACCATGAACAATTTAATTATAGCTGTATTTATAAAATGCTTACTAAAATATTAATTTTGGGAGAAGGCTATATAAAGCATGAACTGACTATTTACTAATGCTTAGCTAAGAATTGCAGCTATTATGAAGTGTTACCAATGCATTTACTAATGTTAACAATTGAGACATTATTTTAAAGTGTTACCAAATCCTTAAATAATTTAAAAGTGTTTTGTTATGATTTCATTAACCTATAAGCATTTGTGAAATAGTTCTGCTTGCATTAAAGCTTAGTCTTCATCTGTGAGCTGAACAGTTTTACTGTTACATCCTTGAGATTATGTAAATTCAAATAAATGTCATTTCACAGGGTGACAGAGGTCAGTATCAAATGAGTTTGAAATTATTATTTGCAGCACAAATAAGGTTTTTTAGGATTTTTTTTAATCCCTGAAACTGTCAGAAAAGGATAAGGCCTAAGATATTTCTTAAGATGTAATGATAACAGCACAATTAGCAACAACAACAAAAAAATAACTATTTAAAATACAGTTTTTTTTTCTGGTGATTAAAGAGATGTTTAAGTCTCTCTCTCTCTCTCTCTCTCTCTGTCTGTCTGCCACTCAGCTCACACCCCTCCCCCACTCACACTCACACACACACACACAGAGTCAGCACACAGAGTGACAGAGTGAGATCAGATGTCTGACAGTTTTCTAATTTTCTTTTAATCATACAGTGCTGTAAAGTCATGAAACTATGCATATTTCCTCAGAATCACTGGTTTTCTAAATTAAAAATGTTTTTTAAAGGTTTGGAAGCTGCAATTTAAAAATACAAGACGATTAATGTTTCACTTTTTACTGTCATTTCAAAAAATCACCACGACAAAACCGTTCAAGCTAACCAAAATCTGTTCGCAATTTAAGTTCCTCGATGTTTTTTCTTCATGTAGACAACGTTTGGTGTGTATAGTGTACTTCCCCTGTGAGGAGTATTCATTAATTCACAACTGTAAAATCTCAAAAATACACATTCAAATCAAAATAGCCGACTTCCTGTTGATCGTAGCTGATGACTGTGAATTAGAAAGTTGTCCGTCTTGAAAAGAACAATTTATGTACCAAGTTTGGTGTCTGTAGCTAAAACTAACCCCCCCACTTTTGACAAAAGGTGGCGCTATAGAGTGCCTCCTTCACGCCCTTTTAAAAGCTTTTGCCATTATCTAGCTATCACTAATACTGATATGTGTTTTGAGTTTCATGTAAATCTGAGCTTGTTGTATGCCTCAAACTCACCATAACAGAACATTCAAGTTTGACACGTTGCCATGGCAACACTATATCAGATATCAATATCCCCACAACAGATTTACATCGGCCGTCTTTTGTCATTATTCTGATGAAGTTTTAAGTAAATCGAGTAAAAATAAGATGCTGAATTCAAAGCATTTGGAAAATGACACACTTCCTGCTGCCAGTTGGTGGCGCTATAACGTTGACTCTTAATAGCCACATATATACAATCGGTATCATACAACGAACAAACCCATGAAGTTTGATCAAATTCAGGAAATGTATGTGGATGTTATTAGACATTTCCTGTTTCTCATTTCTCGCCATAAGTTCCATGCCTCGCCACGGGCAAACCGTTCGAGATATCAAAAATCCCCTCGCAATTTTTCATCCTCAATGTCTTGAGATCATGTTCACCGAGTTTCGTGGCGAACGGGTTGAAAACCTCAGAGGAGTATTTCAAATTCCAGAGCATGCTTTTTTTAAACAGCCCTGAATAGCTGACTTCCTGTTGGGCGGAGCCTATGACATAAAGTGTGAAAGTTGTTCGGCTCAATGAGATCTATAAGTGTACCGAGTTTGATATAAATACATGCAAGTGTGTGTGAGCTATGGTTCAAGAATTCTGACTGTCTTCCAGGGGGCGCTGTAGAGCCCCTGTGCCACGCCCGGGTCTCAGCCTCTGCGGCGTCCTGATGGCCGCAGATTCCAATGTGTGTGCCAATTTTCAAGAGTTTTTGAGCATGTTAAGGCCCCCAAAACACCCCGGAAGGTTTAATAAAAAATAAAAATAATAATAAATATAGCTGCAAGCAGCGATGGCGGGCTCAAGCCACCAATGCCATCACCACCCCGGTGGCATCAGGTAAACTGTGCCCAGCGGGCACATGCATTCACAATATCCCTCTGGCAGTGAGGTTTTAAAGGATAGAGGGGAGCGTAGAGGGGAGCGTGCATTTGCAGTGGCTGGGCCACGACTCTGGAATACCCTGCCTTTAGAGATCAGACTGGCCCCTTCCTTGTCTATTTTTAAATCTTTGCTAAAAACTTTTTTATTTTCCTTAGTGTACTGACTACTGTGTTATGCTACATTTTGAAATGGGTGGTTTTAAATTTTTTGTCTGGTCTATTTTTATGTATGTGTAATATTCTTGCTCTTATGTTAAAGCACTTTGGTCAGCCAGGAGGCTGTTGTAAATGCGCTATACAAATAAATTGAACTTGAACTAGAACTTGAACTTGATATGGCAGTTAAAGGGTTAATCCGAATCATCTAGACTTTAAAATCACATTCACAGAACAATATATATATATATATATATATAACTTTAGTAACACTTTACAATAAGATTTCATTTATAAACATTATGTTAACATGAACAATATTTATATAGCATTCATTGATGTCAGTTAATATTCCAAACTTAAACATTAAAACATTGTTTTATTGTGATTTTTTTCCAAGCACATTTTACCAATTCCAAACCATATCAATCTTAATAACTACCATTATTTTTTATTTAATCATTTATGAGTGCTATACAATAGTCCAGGAAAGCTGGAAGAGAAAAACAGGTCAAGAAGAACTGACAAAAGAATTGCAAAAGAATTAGGAATTAATGTGAAGATTAATTTTTAGTCAATTCTGCAAGACAGACTTTCAGGAAAGGAGGTGGAATAAAAATGAGCTCCTAAATCTTAATCCCAGATTCTGGAAGATATATTCCTCAAACCATCGGACAAGAGGAGGTGGTGCTGGTCTTTCACGAGTCACTCTAATCTGTTCATTAAGCCTATATATAAAGTCTTAATATATAGTATTTCACAATACTTCATGGTATTCTAATTAAATAATTTTTTGGAATCTTAGATCTCTCAGAACCTGACACATTGTAATTCTGAGACTCCAGGAAAGTGGCAGTTCTGTAAAATGTTGGCGCTGGAGACTAAATGCTCACTGATAGTTTCACACCTAATTCACTTAAAACACACACACACAGTGACAGAGGGACAGAGTGACATCAGATGTATGTTTTTTAATTTTCTGTCATCCATATAATGTTGTATAGTCATGAAACTATGCATATTTCCTCAGAATGACTTGTCTTCTATGTGTACATTTTTTTGAAGTGTTTAGAAGCTGCACTTTTTTTTACTGGTTCCTTTTTTACTATTATTTCAAAAAATCACCACGACAAAACCATTCAAGCTATCCAAAATTCATTCACACCTGTTCTGTAAGATTAATTCTTTAAACAGTGGTAAAAGAGGATGTGGTGCTGAACCTTCAAGAGTCACTTAAAACGTATCTGTCCATAAAGCCTATTAAGAATTATTCTTAATATACAGTTCACAATACTTCAGCTTGTTATTCTAATTAAGTGAGGGTCATTTTATCAGTAAAATTCCTAAAATACATATTATTTTATTTGAAAGATTTCTATAAATTATTTAAATCATACTCGTTTCTCCAATAATTATTTAAAAGTAATCCTATAGCTCCCTCTGGTGGCCATTATAGGTACTAAGAATTGCAAGCTTGATTTATAAGTTATGATAGTTTTAATTTTATGCTGGCTCTTGAAAATGATAAAGCTATGAAACTTATTGTGCTTCCTTCAAATGAGGACTTCTACTTATATAAAAAATTATGAAGAGTTAGAATGAAAATTTTTAAAGATATAGTAAAATAACTATTGTATTTTTTATGTTACTTTAATAAATCTCTATGGCAACACCATTTAAGCTATCCTAAACCCATTCACAATTTAACATCTCAGTATATAGGCATCATGTTGTAAAAGGAGTATGGAGTAGTATGAGGAGGAGTATGAATTCATTTACAGGCTGATTTTATCATAAATCCACAATAAAATTTCTGAGTTCTGTATCAATCTGTGTTGTTGTTTGTTTATTTTTATCTTTTATTTTTCATAGGAAGATAACTGACCCTTTACTCTCCTTTTTAATAAATGTGCTTATAAACCAAGGACAAGCTATTTATAGCTGTATTTATAAACTGCTTACTACTGACTATTAATATTGGGACAAGGCTTTATAAAGCATGAACTGACTATTTACTAATGAGTGCAGTTATTATAAAGTGTTATCAATGAATTTGCTAATGTTAACAAATTAGACATTATTTTACAGTGTTATCAAATCCTTAAATGACTCATAAGCATTTGTGAAAGTTCTGCTTGCATTACAGCTTAGTCTTCATCTGTGAGCTGAACAGATTTACTGTTACATCTATGAGATTATGTAAATTCAAATAAATATAATGTCACAGGATGTCATAGGTCAGTATCAAATGAGTTTGAAATTATTATTTGCAGCACAAATAAGTTTTTTTTAGGATTTTTAATCCCTAAATCCCTAAAACTGTCAGAAAAAGGTTAAGGCCTAAGCTATTTCTATGTGAGTGGCTAAATTTATTTTTGTTTTCATAATTGTAATACACAAACTATGAAATTATACAAAATGTATAAAAAGGTAAATAAATAAATACGCACACATTAAAAAAGCAGCCAAGTCGAATGAGTTTCCTTTTTTATATAGATTAAAATTGAAGACAGAAGCAAGTGGTAAATGTGGTCACTTTAATATTCAAATCCAGTAGATCCAGTTTATGTTCAGGTGGCTGTTTTCGTTTATATTCGCCAAGCTATTATGTATTTTGAAATAATCTTGTCCGTTATGTGTTCGTTCGTACGACGAAAGCCAGAATCCTGCAGCTCGAGAGATATATGTTATTCTGCCAGTCGCGCTTTCAAATAGTCTTGCACACTTAAACAGGTCACAAACACCTGCATTTAGCTCTTGTAGTGTTACAATGGGTTTATTGTGTGCATTTGTGGTAATATTTTATTTAAAAAAGCTCTTAAACAAGAATAAATTCGTTTGTTTTGAGCTGGACAATGTACGTGCTGATCGGAGGCGGTGATTTCAGATAGGCAGCTGCAAATATTTCATTTTCACACAAACAGTTCAAAAACATCTTAATTTAGCTCTTGGTGTGTTCTAATTGGTTGATTGTGTGATATCGCTGTAATAATTTATTTTTAAAAGCTTTAAAACAGGAATAAATTCGTTTTCTCTGAGCTCTTTACTCCAGACGCTCGTGATCACAGCGGTGATTCATCTCTCCTATTTCTCACATATCTCTGGCCAGAAATAATTTATCCATGAGCCCTGAACCGGTAATAATCAGATATGTTGGTTTAGCTTGTCAGTGTGAATTAAATCTAAGTATTTGTTTGTATTTTTAACCGATTTAAAAGTGAAAGTAAAAGTCCGGTAATTGCACCTGTAGGGGCGCAATTTCTCTCAGACAATGGAAGTCTGAAGCACATATACTCAAACAGAGGGACAGAGTGAGATGAGATGTCTGACAGTTTTTTTAATTTTCTGTTATCCATACAGTGTTGTAAAGTCGTGAAACTATGCATATTTCCTCAGAATGACTTTTTCATCTGTATGAAAAAATTCTTTGACGTGTTTGGAAGCTGCAATTTAAAAATACAATAATGATTCCCTTTGTAAGGTCATTTAAAAAAATCACCACGGCAAAACCATTCAAGCTATCCAAAATCCATTCACAATTTAAGTTCCTATCAGAAATACTGATGTGTGTTCAGAGTTTTGTGAAATTCTAAGTATGTTATTTGCCTCAAAATCACCTGAGAAGTATTCCAGTTTGACATGTTGCCACGCCAACAATTTTTTAGATATCAATATCCCCCTTGCAGATTTATATCGGCTGTGTTTTAACATTATTCTGATGAAGTTTGAAGCAAATCGAGTAATAATAAGATGCTGAATTCAAATCATTTTGAAAATGACACACTTCCTTCTGCCAGTTGGTGGCGCTATAACTTTGACTCCTAATAGTCACATATATGCGATCGACATCATACAACGAATAATCTGATGAAGTTTGATTAAAATCAGGAAATGTATGTGGACGGTATTAGACACTTCCTGTTTCTCATTTCTCGCCATAATTTCAACGCCTCGCCACGAGCAAACCGTTCGAGATATCAAAAATCCCCTGGCAATTTTTCATCCCCAGTGTCTTGAGATCATGTTGACCAAGTTTGGCGGCAATCGAGAAAAAAACCTATGACAAGTATTTCAAATTCCAGAGCATGCGCTTTTTACATAACTCTAAATAGCTGACTTCCTGATGGGCGGAGCCTATGACATGCAATACGAAAGTTGTTCGGCACGATGAGATCTATATGTGTACTGAGTTTCATATGAAAATGTGCAAGTATGTGTGAGCTATACATCAACATTTCTGACTGTGTTCCAGGGGGCGCCGTAGAGCCCCTGTGCCACGCCCAGGTCCCAGCCTCTGAAGGCTCCTAAAGGCCACAGATTCCAAAGTGTGCGCAAATTTTCAAGAGTTTTTGAGTATGTTAAGGACCCCAAAAGCCCCCACAACTTTGACGAAAAATTTGAATACTAAACCCTAAATAGCCAACTTCCTGTTGGGCGGAGCCTATGATATGCAATACAAAAGTTGTTTGGATTGATGAGATTTATATGTGTACCGAGTTTCATACGTCTACGAGCAAGAATGTATGATATATGGCCCTCCATATTCCAGGGGGCGCTGTAGAGCCCCTGTGCCACGCCCGTGTATCAGTCTCTGCCCGGCCCTAATGGCCGCAGGTTCCAATCTGTGTGCCAATTTTCAAGACTTTTTAAGCACGTTAAGGGCCCCAAACGCCCCCGAGACGTTGGAAAAAAAAAAAAAAATAATAATAATAATAATAATAATAAAAAATAATCCTAAGGAAAACAATAGGCCTCTCGCCCTTTGGGCTTGAGCCCTAATAACAAGAATAATCCTTAGAAGAACAATAGGGCTCTTCGCCCCTTCGGGCTTGAGCCCTAATAATAATAATAATAATAATAATAATAATAATAAACGGAGCAATTCCAAGAGGGTCCTCACACCATCGGTGCTCGGGCCCTAATAATAATAAACGGAGCAATTCCAAGAGGGTCCTCACACCATCGGTGCTCTGGCCCTAATTAAAGCTGCAAGCAGCGATGAACGGGCCCTCGCACACGGGCTCACTGGCAGCGAGTGGCTTTAGTAAATAGGTGAACGGTGAGAAACATGCATTTAAACTCATAGACTGACCACAAAAAATATATGAATCTAAAAAAAATTCTAGGAGTAGTTTGTCGCAGCGTAAAACATGTCACTTCCTGTTGCCAGCAGGTGGCGCTATGAGTATAACTGAATATGGGCATGTAGATCTGTTAAGGGCAGACGTCTTATCTAATATGTGAAGTTTGGGGCAGATTGGACATTGTATGTCTGAGTTAAAGCAACTTCCTTTTTCATGGCGAAACATCAAAATTTCTCAGGCCGCCATGGACACGCCCTTTTATGAAACCTCAAAATCTTCACAATTTAACATCGCAAAGGCCTTTAGATTTAACTGACCAAGTTTGGTGTTGATCTGAATATATCTCTAGGAGTAGTTTGTTAAAGTACAACCCCTGAAAATGGCAAAAACAACGCCAATTTTGCAGAGAAAATTCTAAATAACCGACTTCCTGATGGGATTCGGATTTCGTACCAAGATACTTTTTTGTAGGTATTGGTGTGTTACATGTGTGTACCGATTTTTGTACATGTATGTGAAAAATAGCTCGAGGCGCACTCCGTTGAATGTGTATAGGTGGCGCTATTGAGCCATTTTGCCACACCCAATGGAATAATGGCCCTCAGATGTGTTCAGGCCGGGACTCTTATCACACATGTGAAGTTTGGGAAAGATTGGACATTTTATGCCTGAGTTATAACATCTTTTATTCCCATGGCGAGACATCGAACTTCGTGACGGCGCCATGGACACACCTTTTAACGAAAACTCAAGATCTTCACAACTTAACATTGCACAGGCCTTTAGATTAGACTGACCACAAAAAAGACATTGATGTCATAAAATTTCTAGGAGTAGTTTGTCGCAGTGTAAAATATGTCACTTCCTGTTGCCAATAGGTGGCGCTATGACTAGAACTTACAAAACGCACCCATTAAAGTTGTGTAATAAAACTGTGTTATAAATTAATTTATTAAAATGTAAATTTTCAAACTCAAGTCAAAACAACTGCAAAACAACATTCTTTGTCAGCGTTGTCTTATTTGTTGAATTTCAATAGCATGTTTTCTGTTATAGTTCTGTGACTAAAACAAATCTTCCTATGAAAACAATAAGACACACTACATGAGGTTAATACGAGAGAGTGTATTATTTTAAATACATTTCTCTATTGGTTTTCATTTCAATAGCGTGTACTTATTTAGTATCATACTTCCGTTAATATAACGGAAAAAATTTTCTCAAAAGGACTTGGAATCAGCCTTCTGCATAACCTCTGGATTATGGAATACTAATGCTTTTAATTTTGTTTTTCTTTTATTAATATATTTATTAATAGTAATAATATAATAATAACCACTATTAAATATCTTGTTTATAATATTTATTATTTTAATTCATGTGAGCACTGTAAGTGTTTGTTTTTATATATTTCAAAGACCTTTTGTGCATAAATTGCTCGTTTTGTTAATTATAAAAAAACATTCAGGTGGGAAAAATGATAGTTTTTTTTATTATCTTGTACTTTGTAGGCGGTCCCTAGCTGCTAGAGTCTTTATGTGTTGCAACATAATTAAACTGCGATGTGTTTCAGTTCTACGTTTTATTGCTTTTCAGATAAGTCATTTTTTATACGACTACACTCATCTACTAAGAATCTATAAAAAAATTAATGAATATCTGAATTACCTGAATATCTGTCGAACATCCAACGTCAAATGTCGATCCAACTATATATCGGTTTTTAAAGTATTTTGTTTAATTAAAAAATATTCAAAATTGTTTTTGTTTTTTTATCTTATTTAAAAATGTGTGTTTACCATTAAAATACAGAATACATTAATTATTGTGACAATAGCACAATAGCATTTTTCTATTTTGCATTCTCAACATATAAGGACTACAACTAAAATTTAACGGGTGCATATTTTAAAATAAAATTTTTATTTGCAGTTCAGATTGATTACTTTACAAAAATCTTACTATTTATTAAGTTGCTTTACCATTACCATAGTGGTTTGGTCTGAATATTTTCATAACATATCTGATGATCTAGATATTAGAATGGCCTTGTTTGATATAAATAAAAAAAGTAAAAAAAATCCCCAGTGTAGAAACAATGATACAGAGAAAGAGAACAAATGTTTTTTTTTTTTTTTTGTTAATTATTATTATTCAATAAAGAAATAAAGTTGATTTTGTTGTGAAAGTGCATGACATTCTAGGCTACCGATTAAAGCTGACCACCCCCAATAATTGCCCACAAAGGATATCTGCCAGCCCACCCTTCTATGGCTGTCAAGAACTGCCCCTGGTTAAGAAAAATAAATTACAAGCTGCCTTCTCTCAAAAACATAAAGTTTGTCACAAAAATGTTGTTTAGAGTTTAGAGTTGTTTAGAATGGCAGTCATCAAGAAACAGACAACAGACTTTGTTAATTTGCTTTCGGGTGAAAAATATCATACATACCGATTCACATTTCCATCAGGCAGCAAGCAAATTCCAGCTGAAGCATAAATCTACTGAAGATTTAAAGATGCTTTGTTTTGTAAATCGATTCTGTCAGCTTAAAATGGCGACATCAAGTCTGTACATTTACTTTCACTTTCATCTATGAGGAGAGGGGTGTGTTATGAGTTGCCAGATACCTGGAAAATGTTCCCCATACCAGATAGTACCCTATCATCATGGAGACATCTGTATGATGTGTGAATACAAAATAAATTTTTAAGATGTTTACTCATATGGAATAAATTGTATACACTGTGAAAATTACAAGTTATTTCAACTGATTATTTTAATATGGTTTAGTGTTGGACTGCTCTTTGTAAGTTGACATGACTGTACAGTATTAGGTATAGCATGTCGTGAACCAAACCCGAATGCGATTGTCCCCCTCCCCCAGGGCCAGATTAACACTTTGTTGTACCCTGGGCAACAATATTCAAGGGCCCCATCAATCACGACCCCAGGATCACCATAATATGGTCATATACAGAATATATTACTGTAATATACAGTAAATATACTAAATACTTCAAATTCTAACTGTCATCAGGTGTATTTGGATTTACAAATATTTAAATGCTCATAGAACTACAAATGCACTACTATGCCCCCTATCGAAGACATTCACTCACATATGATGATATGAAAACAAAACTCATCAGCATCTATATAATCTGGTAAAATTGACACACTACATTGAGAGGGAGGGAAATATCCTCCATTTTCACAAAAATGAATAAATAAGCAACCACTTTCAAACCATTGTTTATTTAACAACATGTATTCCCAATAGAAATGTATTGAATTGATAGAGCTATAACAGAAGACCACAGACAACACATCAAGAAACATTTTGGTTCTCAGCTCATTTTAAGCAGAAATCACCCTGACAGGGTGACCCTGTTTCCTCAGAATTCAACAAGGCAATCAAGTTATTAGTCCAACACAAACAATTAGAAATCTGCCAGTTATCCCTCCACAACAATTTACAGCATTTTAATCAAGCTGGCACATCAAGGAAAAAATAAATAAATATTAAAGCTGCAAGCAGCCTTTCTGGGGCCAAGCCCTTATTGCTCTTTGGCTTTTAAGGGTTTTTCAAGCAACTTTTTCAGCACTTTTTACAGAACAGATAGATTCAGAATTACAGATAAGGTGAAATCAGAAGGTCTGATGAGAACGAACGCAGAATGAAGTTACAAAAACACACTTATTTTTGATCCCATATTAAGAAACTTTAGTACAGCTCTTACCCATGTAATAAAGGAATTGAAATGACAACTTTATACCCAATTTTAAACTTTTCCCATACAGGTTTCGAACCCACAACCTCACAGGTTCAGTACCAACGCCTTAGCTAAGTGTGCCACATTAGTTGACACACAACTTACACGGCACAGAAGAGAAGTTAAGGTGTGAGAATGATCTCTCTCACAAGCCCGAAGTAGCATTTTAGCCAGATTAGCATGCTACGCTAAAAAATGCTAACATTGTCAAAGTTAACCAGATTGCTCAAGAGACCCATTAGAGTGAATAGAAAAGTGTTAGCATTTTAGTTCATTAGCATGCTAAGCTAATTAGCATAAATCAACAAGCACAGGCACGGTCAACTTTGGAGCTGTACATCTCTGGAACGGGAGTGAATATCAAAAATTTGTTGAGTCATTTCTGTCAGGCCCGGTCTGAAGTTCATCTGTTAAAATTTTGAACAAAATTGAACAAGATTTCAGGGAGGAGTAGCGAAAAAACTGTATTTCATTCCATTCAATATGGCGGACAGACGCCATGTTGGAAAATGACAATTGAGACATCATCAGAATCGGCATAACCAAAGGAATAAAATGACATAAAAATAACAAAAATTGATCAACATTTACAGTAGTTATAAGGGGTTTTGCAAGAATCGTTATATCTCTTGAACACTAGGTGGCGCTGTCTTCCAACTTCCGGGGTACTTCCGGCACATGGTGTTGATGATGCCTATCGATTTTTGTGAAGATTTGTACAGTAGTTCAAAAGTTATAGCAATTTTTGACAAATTTCAAAATGGCGGACGGGTGGTCCAGGTGGTCTTGACAAAATTGACATCCACAGATTCAAAATGATCTACAGAAACCATAGACATCAAGATCATAATTTTCTGATGAATTGTTCAGAAGTTATAAGCAAAAAAGTGCATTTTTGGTATCTCAACACCCATAGGTGGCGCTGTTCCCAAATTTGGCATGGACCCCCAAGTCATGGTGTAGATGAAGTGAACCAAGTTTGGTATCGATTGATCAATGTTTGGCCGAGATACAGCATCTCAACCCATTTGAGGTCAACCTCAGTAAGTTCACAGCATCATAACTTTTTTTTTCACTAGTGTTCAAAAAATTCTGTTGAGTCATTTCTGTGCGGCTCAGTCCAAAGAACATCTGAGCCAAATTTCAGAAGAATTGGACTAATTTTGAAGGAGGAGTAGTGCTTAGACTGAATACTGTACTTTTCAAAATGGCCGCTACTGTAATGGGAGGAGTCTTAATGTAAGATATGGAATGGAATCTCCATGAAGAGACAAAACAGATGTACTAAGTTTTATTTTAATAGAATTAGTGGTTCAAGAGTTATTAATGTTTGAATGTTGAATTTTTGAGCTGGTGGTGGCGCTATAGAGTTTGCCCTAGAGACCCCAAAGTTGGTCAGATCACTAATAATGGTCATCTCTACAAGTGTGCCAAATTTCATCATTTTCCCTTTTTCCCTTCATAGGGCTACCATAGACTCCCATTGGACGAGAAGAAGAAGAAGAAGAAGAATAATAATAATAATAATAATAAAACGTACAGATACAATAGGGGCTACAGCCCTCTGGGCTTGGCCCCTAAAAATGCAGTATCGCTATTATCTGCTCATAAACATTATTATCCTAAGCTCATTTTAACTTGTTTTAAAATAGAACAACAACATATCACAGCACAAATAACCAGTTAAACATTTTAGTGCAACATAAACATTTAGAAATCTGTCAATTTCTATGAGGAAGACAAGACAGAAATAAATGCTACATAATCTGGCAAAACACACAATTTTAGTCCTAAATAATGACGAAGTGCATGTTTGAATTTGAAATGCCTTCATTTGGCAAACACATCTTTTAAACAATGGCTTTTTTTTTGCACTTTGACTGTGCAAACTGGTCCTTGTCGTTGACGGAAGCTGACTTAACAGAACTGTTGGCAACATTAACAGGAGTGAATAAATTACCTATTTTAGGTATATACTTTCTGCGTTTCTGATGTCCTTTTCCTTTTTTAATTTCCTCTTCGCGCTCCCACTAAGCTTCTCCATGTCAGATTTTTTTCTGTTGTAGCAACGCCTGACGTAACCCGCTCGGCGTAACATTTGACCCGCCTCATAGTTGACAGTTTGTTTAATATAAAGTGGGAGATTACCAGATACAGTATTTTAAAAGTGAAGTGACATTCAGCCAAGTATGGTGACCCATACTCAGAATTTGTGCTCTGCATTTAACCCATCCGAAATGCACACACACAGAGCAGTGAACACACACACTGTGAGCACACACCCGGAGCAGTGGGCAGCCATTTATGCTGCGGCGCCCGGGGAGCAGTTGGGGGTGCGATGCCTTGCTCAAGGGCACCTAAGTCGTGGTATTGAAGGTGGAGAGAGAGCTGTTCATGCACTACCGCCACCCACAATTCCTGCCGGCCCGGGACTCGAACTCACAACCTTTCAATTGGGAGTCCGACTCTCTAACCATTAGGCCACGACTTCCCCATTTTGCTCGTGCCCTTGCAGCCCTGGGCCCTTGAGAGGTCTTGGGCCCCTGGCAATTGCCCAGTTGCCCGTATGGTTAATCCGGCCCTGCCCTCCCCACTCCCCCAAGCAAGATACAATGTTTTATTTGTTATTTTTGCATGCACGTCTAATCAAATTTGCATTTACAGTATGGGTGCTGGGAGTGGTCAAAATGCAGTCTTCTTTATACCTTTGTTGATATGCATTAAATGGAATGTAACCCTAAATAGACATGAGAATATTAATTTAGCGCTATTTTTACATCAGGACATAATACAATTCAATGTTTTTTTTAACATGACAGAGTTTTTTATTTTAATGTTTGTAAATAATTGTTTTTGTACACTATCATTTGTTTTGTGCATTTGTTAACATACATTTTTAATAATTTTAATTAGCCTATTATGCATTTATTATTATTTGTTTTGTTTACTTTTTCAGATTATTATTTTATAATTTATAGTTTGTTTCGTAATTGTTTTGTACTTCGTATTTTATTTGTCCTTATTTGCTAATGTTTGTAGCACTTTGGGTTTTAAAAGAGCACATTATAAATCAAATGTATTATTGTTATTAAAGTAAATTCGAAATATAACTGTATACAGAAATTATGGATTTTACAGTAGGCCTATATATTTCTCATGTTTGTGAGGCACCCCAAATTTATTTCATTATCAGGAAAAAAAATTCAAGTGATCGAGAGGGCGCTTCCCTTGTCATGCATGTGTATACACTTTCGCACAAACACTTGAATATTGTAGCGGGGCGCTCTTTTAGTCACAGAGAGCAGCTATATGCACACTACCTCTAGCTTAAATATGACTACGCCACCCTGTTGACCAGGGAAATATTATGGATCTAAGATTTTACACAAGACACACAGGAACGGGATCATCAAAAAAGGGCTAGAGACGTGGATACAAATAATACAAAGCTTTATTTAAATACACAGTCATTAAAAAATCTCAGGGCTGGGTCATCCACATTCACAATACAGAAAAAGAGACCACGAGATAAAAGGAGACCGAGGCTTGACGGCAGATGCATGAACTCAGTAAACAAGGCTTCTATATCACTCTCAGCACCCCGTGTACAAGCATCAGCACACTTACTGCAATAAAGTCAAGAAATTAAGCACTCTGTGACGAGCCCTCCACCACCGCGTAAGGGTCTACTAGTGCCTGCCAGGAAGCCTCGGCTCCTATAACGAGAGTAAAAGATAACTAGAAAAAAAAGTTTGTTGAGACAAACTTTAAGTTGGCTTGAGAAAGCCTGACCAGATAGTTTGAAGAAGTTTAAAGAAGTTAGAAGTTTATAGTTTAAAGTTAGATTGATATATTAGTTGAAAGAAAGAAATATATATTAGTTAGAAAGAATGACAGATAAATTAGTTAGAAATAATGATATAGATTAGTTCAAAAGAAAAAATTATAGATTAGTTTGACAGAAAGAATGCATGCGACTAACATGTTTCTAGCATGATTAGCAAGTTACTAGCATGTTGTTAGCATTACTAGCATGTCGCTACAATGTTTCTAGCATGATTAACATGCTGCTAGCATGTTGCTAGCATGTTTCTAACATGATTAGCAAGTTACTAACATTTTGTTAGAATGACTAGCATGTTGCTAACAAGTTTCTAGCATGATTAGCATGTTAATAGCATGTTGCAAACAATGTTATCATGACTAACATGTTGCTAGTATATTTCTAGCATGATTAGCATTTGACTAGCACGTTGCTAACATGTTTCTAGCATGATTAGCATGTTGCTAGAATGTTTCTAGCATGATTATCATGCGACTAGCATGTAGCTAACATGTTTCTAGCATGATTAGCATGTTACTAGCATGTTTCTAGCAAGCGACTTACATGTTGCTAGCGTTATTTTAGCATGATTAGCATAATGTTAGCATTTTTCTAGCATGATTAGCATGTGACTAGCATGTTTCTAGCATGATTAGCATGTTGCTAGCATGTTTCTAGCATGATTAGCATTTTGCTAGCATGTCACTAGCATGTTTCTAGCATGATTAACATGTTGCTAGCATGTTGTTAACATGTTTCTAGCATGATTAGCATGAGACTAGAATGTTGCTAGCGTGTTGCTAGCATGATTACCATGTTGCTAGCATGTCGCTAACATGTTTCTAGCATGATTAACATGCAACTAGCATGTTGCTAGCATGATTTTACCATGATTACTATTGTTGCTGGCATATTCCTAGCATGATTAGCATTTTGCTAACATGTCGCTAGCCTGTTTCTAGCATTATTAGCATTTTGCAAGCATGACTAGCATGCGACTAGCATGTTGCTAGCATGATTAGCATGTTGTTAGCATGTTTCTAACATGATTACCATGGGACTAGCATGTTGATAGCATGATTTTACCATGATTATCATGTTGCTACCATGTTTCTAGCATGATTAACATTGCTAGCATGTCGTTAGCATGTTTCTAGCATGATTAGCATGTTTCTAGCATGAGACTAGCATGTTGCTAACATGATTAGCATGTTGCTAGGATGTTTCTAGCATTACTAGCATGCGGCTAGCATGTTGCTAGCATGATTTTAGCATGATTAGCATGTTGGTAGCATGTTTCTAGCATGACTAGCATGCGACTAGCATTTTTCTAGCATGATTTACCATAGTTAACGATTTATCATGATTTACCATAGTTAAGCATTATTTACCACAATTTACCATAGTTTACCATGATTTACTATAGTATACCAAAATTTACCATGTTCAAGTATTATTTACTGATTCTAGCATGATTTATCATAGTTTACCATGATTTACCATAGTTTACCACGATTTACCATAGTTTACCACGATTTACTATAGTATACCATGATTTACCATGTTCAAGTATGATTTACTGATTCTAGCCTGATTTAGCATAGTTTACCATGATTTACCATGATTTACAGTAGTTTACCATGATTTACTATAGTATACCACGATTTACCATGTTCAAGTATGATTTATTGATTCTACTATGATTTACCATAGTTTACCATGATTTACCACGATTTACTATAGTTTACCATGATTTACTATAGTATACCACGATTTGCCATGTTCAAGTATAATTTACTGATTCTAGCATGATTTACTATAGTTTACCATGATTTACCATAGTTTACCATTATTTACTATAGTATACCATGATTTACCATGTTCAAGTATGATTTACTATGATTCTAGCATGATTTACCACTTTACCACGATTTACCATAGTTTACCATGATTTAGCATAGTTTACCATTATTTACCACGATTTACCATAGTTTACCATGATTTACTATAGTATACCACGATTTACCATGTTCAAGTATGATTTACTGATTCTAGCATGATTTATCATAGTTTACCATGATTTATGATCTATGATAGATAGATAAATAGATATATAGAAATAGTCAGATAGATAGATATAGATAAGATAGATAAATAGATAGATAGATGGATAGAAATAGTCAGATAGATAGATAGATAGATAGATTAGATGAGTTTGAATGAGTTTAAATTGATTAGCATCCAAGCTTGATTGAGTTTAATGGGATTTGGAGCTTGGGTCATCTGAACATCCTGTCAATGAAAGTCTATGGGCATTTTTATGATTTTTAATATTAATTTTTAAGAAAACCGTAACTCAAACCAGTCTGAAAAGATATAGCACACCGAGTCAGAACAGTATGAAGGTCTGACCCGAGTTTGGAGTATATAGCTTAAACGGTCTAGGAGGAGTTAGTGTCCAAAAATTTTCCGGCCAGAAAAATAATAATAAGAAGAAGAACTAGAATTAAAAGTTAGTGAACTAACTTTGATGTTGGCTTGGCCAGGGGGCAAAGGGCCACAGTACTTCTGCACCCAACATACTTGAGATGCCCCGCTACAATAAATAAATAAATAATAATAATAATAAATACACCTGTAACAGTTTTTTTCCATGGTCCCTTGCTGTTTTCTTTTCTAATAAAAAGCCTAGGCTATTATAACAGCTACGACAGGGTTTTCTAGCTGGATGCGAAATAAGTCATGCATATTTTTCTCTAATAATAAAAGCATAAATATTCATTATTTTTTTAAATAAACTTCAATAAGGCCCAATATAGTAATGCAAAAACTATAATCTCCTAAATACCTTTCAATTTGATCTTATTTTAATAGTACTGACAACATATTTCTCAAGTTTTCACACATTACTGAAAAATTAAAGAGGGGACACTATATTAGTTATCTATTTTCATATTGTGCATATAATAGTACTCACAGAAGGACTCATAATTTACTTGAAAAGAGGCAATTAATGTATTCACTTGTATTTTTAACCAATTTAAAAGTGAAACTAAGGCAAAATCCTGTGCTCCGCTGATAAATAAAGTTACTTTAATATTCAATTCCGGTATCATGATCAACTTCCGATTTATATATCCAGAGGTGGGTAGTAACGAGTTACATTTACTTCGTTACATTTACTTGAGTAATTTTTCGGGGTAACTAATACTTTTCGGAGTATATTTAAAGATGGGTACTTTATACTCTTACTTGAGTAAATTTTTGGGGGAAAATCTGTACTTTTACTTCGTTACTGTGGGCGACGCCCCTCTCGTTACTTTATCTTAATGCAATAAATGTTATAAATGCTTCAGTTTATTCCAAATGCGCCGTCTACTTTTCTCTGGGCAAAGAGCGATGCCCATTCACGAATGATTTATTCTTTTGAGTCAATTCTGTTCAAAGGCTTGATCAAACCAATTGGCAAATGAGTGAATTGGTTCATGAATCAGTTTGAATGAGTCGTTCAGTTCCCTGCTGCACGCGCTGAGCTCTGAAGCGGTTCACTCAGAGTTGTAACGTTTAAGAATATCAACAGCGTTTAAAACGGGGCTATGGAACTGCACTGAATTGAAAGCAAATCTGCAAAGGCTATTATTTGCTTGCGATGGAGATCCTTATTAGATGAACGCGTGTGCTTTGCTGTCTACTGTTTAACAGGTAATAACTTGGGCTACATTAGATTACAGTACACGATACCACTGTGACATTAGTTTGTTGTACGTGTGTGGCTTATAACAGAGGGGAGTCAAGTTGAATGCAGCTTCCAAAAGACAAAAAATAGCTGATTAAGATTTTATTAATTTTAATACAATCACACCGGTGCGAGTGCGTTCAGCAAGTCATATCATCAGCTGCTAAATTCAGATCTGTGATCGCTTGCTGGCGCTGAGCCAGAGAAAGACGCATTTTTACAGCGCTGCGCTTTAACCAATCACACACGATTCTGTTGAGCTTTTGAATGCAATGGCCAATCAGAGGTGTTCCGATGAGTCATCGCTGAAATGCCGGTGCTTCCTTCACTCGCTCACTTACTAAATACCTCTTTCTGGCGAATTCTCTCGTCAGAAACAACAAAGTGCAGATGTGTGTACGAATCTATAATTAAGATATTGATTTCACAGTGTTAACAGTTTCAGTGATTTTAATGGGAGTTTCTGAGAGTGATTGAAATCTAGACTGTCAGTGAAAATTATCTTTAATAATGTAAATGTTATTTGCTCTCTTTCTAAACAATGAAAGATTAGTAGCAATATTTATATCACATTAACTTTCAATGTTAAATTCACATTAAATATAAAGTCAGTCGTATTGAAAAATGTTATGGCATGACACCTATATCTGTTACTTAAGTAAACAGACAGGGTTTTATAATAAATTACATAAATTGGAGTAAAGGCTGATGAAATATATACATTTATACACACACACACACACACACACACACACACACACACATTACATACATTTTATCTATATATCTAAATAAAAATAGGCTCCGTATATATGACCCAAAGTAACTAGTAACTAACTACTTGAGTAGATTTTCTATCCGATACTCTTTTACTCTTACTCAAGTAACTATTCAAGACTAGTACTTTTACTTTTACTTGAGTAAATATTTCTAGAATTACTTTTACTTTTACTTGAGTAGAGTTTTTGGGTACTCTACCCACCTCTGTATATATCAAAGGTTTATGTTCACATGGCTGTTTTCGTTTCTATTCACTAAGCAATTTTCTATGGACCCTTGCTGTCTTCTGTTCTAAAAAAAAAAGCCTAGGCTATGACAATAGCTTTGAACTGAATTGGTTATTGAACATAAACTGTTGAGAAATAAAATGGAAGTTGATCATGATACTCGATTTAAATATATTAAAGTTATTTCATTTACCAACTGCTTTGTCTCTAAATATATCTTGAAGTATTTAGTATTTATCCTGTGGCGCCATTGTGTGGACAACATAAGCAATTTGGCCTTCATTTCCCATTAAAATCTAATTTACTAAAAGCAGCAGGTAAATGCAGTCTCTTTTAAAAAAAACCTTACCACTCACCCCCCATTTTTGGCATGGAGACAGAAATGACATACCCAAAATAAAAATGTTTTTGCTCATGATTCTTTCTGACTAGATACATAATCAACATTTGTCCACAAAGCTGACACTTCAAAGTTTACTGTTCAGGAATCCGAATCACTCAGACTGTTATGATAATAGAGATATACGTATAAGCTCAAACATAAAAACAAAAATTAAAATATTAAAAACATATTTTTTTAAATGTATTTAAAAAAAATTTGATATAGGATATGAGTTTAGAAACACAGTGTAGCTAAAGCCACAAGTCTCCCAAAGCTTCATATGAAAATTTCATAATATAATCTGTAAAATTGAATTTTATGAAATATTTTCTAAGGCCATGTCATGTGTGTTTTTAGAGAAGGCTAATCAAATTGATTTATGGCACTTGTCATCTCTGTAAAATCTCACATGCAAACATTCCTGTGCTGTCTGTGTGTTGGCTTTGAAAACTCCCCGTTTCATGATTATGTTCTCCACAAATGAGTCTTTCGAACCTCCGCCAGGTATGAAACATTATCCGCATTATTCTTTTATCATTATTCTTTTGCTTTTATTACACCTTTATCAGCCTTTGTTGTGGTTATTTCAAGCTTTACAATCCACTAAACTGCTATCTCACTTAGTCTCAGTATGCATTTAGTCAAAAGTCTTACTATAAAAATTATTGTGACAGAAATGCATTATGAAGAAATGCACCTGCTATTAGTAGCATTAGAGCTAACGTTAGCATCAAGCTACATCAGACAATTTATTCAATTATTAGTACACTTTTACTAAAAACTCACTTTAAACCCCGATTGAGTGTTTGTAATAACTTCCTTTAGCGATCAGGGGTGGAATTTGGTCGTTTACTATTGTAAAAATATGCTATTTGTAGCCTTTTTCATCGCTGCACAAGTTAGCATTTCCCATGTATATTTTTGATTTTTTTAAAAAAAATTTATAAAAACGTCCCAGATCTCAAGAAAATCTAATACCAAGTTTTACTATTGTAATCGCGGGTTTATTATTCGGATATTTTGTGTGTACAGAGGTGTTTCAGTGTTACGGTAAAATATGAACCAGGAAGTGTGCAGGAAGCATGTGACACGATGTGGGGGTGTCCGGATATGACACTCTAAGACTGACATGGCGAAGGACCAATCGGAGTCTGAGTGACACACAGCACGAGCTCACGCCACTGCACACACACACCGCTGGGAGAGGCTGTTGATCATCAGATCGCGTAAATCAGTGGAAAATGAATAGAAATGATGATTCTGTCTGAAGAAATATGAAGTAAACATAAGTAAATATATCCATATATCTCCGCAGATATGCATCTTTGGTCTATAAATCCTTACTCACTGAACAGCGTCAATCTATGTGAACACAAATAAACAGCTGCTGACGTGACTGAATATGAATGAGTGGTGAATTTCTATTCAAAATGTGGCATAATATGGATTTGTTATTTTGCACTCCTGACATAAATTACTAAATAACTGTCACTGCAACAACGTTTTATCAAAATATTGGTCAAATATCGAAGCTTGAGTCTTTAAACTTTCAATTGATGCACAGTTTGTCTAGATAAAGTAGTGATGTTTAACGTGCTGTGAAAGTGAAACAATAATAAACTGGGGCCGTCTGCGATTTTTGCAAGTAAAGGGGTTTTAATATTCAATCCAGCATTAATACTACCCATTTTCAATTTATTTCTCAACAGTTTATGTTCATGTGGCTGTTTTTGTTTATATTCGCCAAGCTATTATGAATTTTGAAATAATTGTGTACATGATTTGTCCGATCTATCGACGAAAAGCCAGATATTTTCACCTAAGACAAAAAGATCACACAAGCACTCATTTTGATCTCTATTTTCTTCTAATTGTTTTGTGTTTATTCGCTGCACTGTTTTAATTTAAAAGGCTGTCGTGACTTTTTTTCCTTCCAGTATTCATAAGCTGTATCACGCTGCATGGGCTGCTCATGAAGCGCTCATTTCTCTCTCGTCTTTCTCTCGGTTCTTTGGCCTGAGACATAATTATGTTGGCTTAACAAGCCAACATACTGTTATGCAATTTAAACTTCTTATTATGTTGGCTTGGCAACAAGCCAACATACTGTTATGCTATTTAAACTTCTTCTTTTTCTTCTTCTTCTTATAATAATTTTTCTGAGACTGAATTCTAAACACTACTCCTCCTAGGGCTTTAAAGCCACAAACCCCAAACTCAGCAGACACCTGCGGGATAGAGCGGTGCTTGTTGCTATATCTTTTCAGAGCGATCAGACTTAAAGTTTTTTTTTATTAATTTTTTTAATTTTTAAATGTAAAAATACATTACCCATAGACTTTGATTGCCTGAGAAAAATTGCGCCCCTAGTTGCAATACCCGTTAGAGATTAAGGGGAGGAGTCGGGTTTCGTTTCATTTTTAATCCGGTTAAAAATACAAGTAAATAATACAATTTCCCTCAAACTGACAAGCTAAACCAACATATCTGATTATTACAGGGGTCAGGGCTCATTAATAATTTATTTCTGGGCAGAGAGCAGTCAGAAAGATGAGAGAAGAATCGCTGCTGCTCAGCTCAGGCTGTCTCCACGGAGCTCACAACGAGCAAATTTATTCATTCTTATTTAAGACCTTTTAAAACGGCGATTGCACGCAATCCACATGTTAGAACACACCAAGAGCTAAAATCAGATGTTTCTGAACTGTTTAAAGTAATAACATGATATATTCGCGGCAGCGCAACTGCCCGCGATGTATTTCTCTGAACACTTGAAGTCCACATGACAGCCGCTTTTCGGGGCGAGATCAGGCAAATAAATAGGCTACACATTTCATTCACACTGACAAGCTAAACCAACATATGTTATTATTACCGGGACAGATCTCATTTATAAACTAGAATTAAAAGTTAGTGAACTAACTTTGATGTTGGCTTGGCCATCTTGGCCATGGGGCAAAAGAGCCACAGTACTTGTGTGCACAACATTCTTGAGTTGCCCTGCTGCAAAAAAATAAAAAAAATAATACCATAAAAAATACACCTGCAACAGTCTTTTTCCATGGTCCCTTTGTTTTCTTTTTTAATAAAAAGCCTGGGCTATGATAACAGCTACGACAGGGTTGTCTAGCTGGATGTGAAATAAGTCATGCCTATTTTTCTCGTGTATGTATTTCACAGTCCTGTCACCGTCGCGTTGTGGGCAACGACACACTCTGAAACAATGCATTTTAAATCAAGGAGATCAAAAGGGGTCCAAGCACAATGGTGTGTATAAATGATGCAGTTACACAATGGACATGTATCTTTTCAAGTAAATTATGAGTCCTTTTGTGAGTACTATTATATGCACAACATGAAAATAGATAACTATCAGTGTCCTTTCTTCACTTTTTCAGTAATGTGTGATAACTTGATAAAAATATTGGCAATACTATTAAAATATGTTAAAATTTAATGATATCTAGGAGATGATGTTCAAGTCTTTGAACAGATGAGGTGTGCTATATTTTTTCTAACTTATTGGACTTACGGTTTTAATAAAAATAAAAAATAAAAATCATAAAAATCCCTTAGACTTTAATTGTCAGGATGTTCAGATGAGCCAAGCTCCAAATCCCATTAGACTCAATCAAACTTTGCTTCTATTAACTATTTCTAATCAATTTAAACTCATTCAAACTCGTGTAATATTTCAAATTTATTTATGTGCATAAATAAAACATTTATAAATATTCATTATAATTTTTTATAAACTTCAATAAGGCCCAATATAGTAATAATGCTAAAACTATAATCTCCTAAATACCATTCAATTTGACTCTATTTTCACGTTGTGCATATAATAGTACTCACAGAAGGAATCATAATTTACTTGAAAATAGGATATTTATGTATTTATTTGCAAGAACTGCTTTGTCTCTAAATATATCTTGAAGTATTTAGTATTTATCCTGTGGCGCCATCGTGTGGACAACATACTGAAAGCAGCTGGTGAATGCAATCTCTTTTAATATTCAATCCAGCATCAATACCTATTTTCGATTTATTTCTCAATAGTTTATGTTCATGTGTTTTCGTTTATATTCGCCAAGTTATTATGAATTTTTAAATAATCGTGTACTTGATTTGTCCGATCTACTGATGAAATGCCTTAGTCACTGTCCTTTGAAGCTGGAGAGATGGACTTTTTTTTCTTCCAGTATTCATAAGCTGTATCGCTCTGATATTTCATTTTGCACACATACACAGCTAAAAAACACCTGAATTCTGCTCTTCTTGTGTTCTAATGGGTGGATTGTGTGAGACATAATTTATTAATGAGATCTGACCCGATAATAATAACATATGTTGGTTTAGCTTGTCAGTGTGAATGAAATGTGTATTTATTTGTCCGATCTCGCCCCAAAACACGGCTGTCATGTGACTTTTTTTCCCTTCACAATGTCAAATATTGCATTTTGCACACATACACGGCACAAAAACCCCTAGATTTTGCTCTCGTTGTGTTCTAAAGGGTGGATTGTGTGCATTCTGAATATATATTTTATTTTAAGATGCTCTTAAAAATATATATAAATGACTTTACCACAGGGAACTACACTAACTTTTTCCACTGGTGGCTCTTATCAGTCACCACTTTTTCAGTTACTGGCACAAAACATAATTTGGTCGCCCAAATTATTTATAGTAATTACTGGATAAAAATGAAAAATAATGAAACTGTATTGCATACAGATGTGCTTTTTGTTTTACTTGCCATCTTTTAAACCACATGCCTTGTTCTATTTCTTACAGTAGACACAGTGCATTGCTCTGTCTTGTAGCTGGGGTTAGAGTTGTACAGAAAGAAAGTATACTTGTAAAGAAAGAAACACTTAAGCAAAACATGGTCAGGTCCCTAATTATTATTATTTTTTAAATCAATTTCACTGGTAGCCTACAGTATAAAGAATTTTTGGGTATAATATTTCACAGATTTCACACACTATTTTTCCATACTCACTTACATAAATGAACTAGTGGCCTGCACCCACTAGTAAAACAATTCTATCTGATTTTTGGATTGACTTTGGATAAATTCTTGAAATACACGTTAAATACACGCTGATTTTTCACGAGTATACAACACGTATTTAACGCTTTAAATACGCGTTGTCTACGCGTGAAATACACGTATTTAACGTGTTGTTGACGCGTTAAAATTCACGTGTATTTGACCCTCTTGGCCTTGCATACACATTAGATAAAATGAAGGGAGACGTGAAAAAAGGACATCGCGTACTTTATCACAGAATATTTGTTCGGCAGCACTTGTTTAGTTTAAAAGTAGACATGTCAAGCTTTCTATAGATATATCTCACATGTCTCTTCGTTGAGTATTCAGTTCAGTTACAGTTCATTTTAATGATGTGTTTGTAAATGAAGATCATCGCAGACAAGGTTGAAGACAGCACACCTTGTTTGTTATCTTTATTTTATAAGTGCACAAAGTTTTGTTGTTATTATGTTTGTATCCAAAAAAAAAGTAGACCCTTTACAGATTCGATTGATGTATTGCTCTTATCTGTACGATTAAAAATGAAAATGTAATTTAAGTAATTGTCAGGGTTATCAGCAGAAAATGACTCAAAACGCGTATATGCGTTAATCGACTCCAGAGTTAAAAGGCTGTCGTGACTTTTTTCCTTCCAGTATTCATAAGCTGTATCACGCTGTCAAATTATATGTCATTTTGCACACATAAACATATCAAAAACACCTGAATTCTGCTCTTGTTGTGTTCTAATGGGTGGACTAGTGCTGTGATATTATTTTTGGAATCTCTTAAAAAATGCTGATGAAGTGCTCATTTCTCTCTCGTCTTTCTCTCTGTTCTTTGGTCAGAGACATAATTTATTAATGAGATATCTGACCCGGTAATAATAACATATGTTGATTTAGCTTGTCAGAGTGAATGAAATGTGTAGCCTATTTATTTGTCTGATCTCTCCCCAAACGCGGCTGTCATGTGACTTTTTTTTCCCTTCGCGATGTCAAATATTGCATTTTGCACACATACACGGCTCAAAAACCCCTGGATTTTTCTCTTAGTGTGTTCTAATGGGTGGATTGTGTGCATTCGCAGGAATATTTATTTTAAGAAGCTCTTAAAATATATATATATAAATGACTTTACCATGTTGTGACAATGGATAGCAATTGATGTGAGGTTCAGCCTGACAGATAAAATCTCACAATCACATATAAACACTCATTTTCATGTGTATAATATATTCTTCTAATTGTTTTGTGCTGTTACGCTGCAGTGTTTTAATGTGACAGGCTGTAAATTCTCTTCAAGTGTTCAGAGAAATACATCGCGAGCTCGCGGGCAGTTGCGCTGCCGCGAATATATCATGTTATTACTTTAAACAGTTCAGAAACATCTGAATTTAGCTCTTGGTGTGTTCTAACGTGTGGATTGCGTGCAATCGCCGCTTTAAAAGGTCTTAAATAAGAATGAATTTGCTCGTTGTGAGCTCCGTGGAGACAGCAGCAGTGATTCTTCTCTCATCTTTCTGACTGCTCTCTGCCCAGAAATCAATTATTAATGAGCCCTGACCCCTGTAATAATCAGATATGTTGGTTTAGCTTGTCAGTTTGAGGGAAATTGTATTATTTACTTGGTATTTTTAACCGGTTTAAAAGTGAAACGAAACCCGGCCGACTCCTCCCTTAATCTCGGGTATTGCAACTAGGGGCGCATTTTTTCTCAGTTAATGTAAGTCTATGGGTAATGTATTTGACATTTAAAAATTAATAAAAAAAAAACTTTAAGTCTGATCAGTCTGAAAAGATATAGCAACCAGCACCGCTCTATCCCGCAGGTGTCTGCCGAGTTTGGGGC
The DNA here is from genome assembly GCF_023724105.1 of Carassius gibelio. Taxonomy (NCBI): domain Eukaryota; kingdom Metazoa; phylum Chordata; class Actinopteri; order Cypriniformes; family Cyprinidae; genus Carassius; species Carassius gibelio. Next base: position 752,190 of record NC_068399.1, on the reverse strand, counting down.
TTGTGGCTTTAAAGCCCTAGGAGGAGTAGCGTTCAGAATTTCTGTCAGAAAAATAGTAATAAGAAAAAGAAGAAGAAGAAGAAGAAGAAGTTTAAATAGCATAACAGTATGTTGGCTTGTTGCCAAGCCAACATAATTATGTCTCTGGCCAAAGAACAGAGAGAAAGACGAGAGAGAAATGAGCGCTTCATCAGCATTTTTAAAGAGCTTCCAAAAATAATATCACAGCGAATGCACTAATCCACCCATTAGAACACAACAAGAGCAGAATTCAGGTGTTTTTAAGCTGTTTATGTGTGCAAAATGAAAAATAATTTGACAGCGTGATACAGCTTATGAATACTGGAAGGAAAAAAAGTCACGACATCCTTTTAACTCTGGAGTCGATTAACGCATATACGCGTTTTGAGTCATTTTCTCCTGATAACTCCGAAAATTACTTAAATTACACTTTCAGTTTTAATCGTACAGATAAGAGCAATACATCAATCGAATCTGTAAAGGGTCTACTTTTTTTTGGATACAAACATAATAACAACAAAACTTTGTGCACTTATAAAATAAAGATAACAAACAAGGTGTGCTGTCTGCAGCCTTGGTCTGCGCTGATCTTCATTTACAAACACGTCATTAAAATGAACTGTAACTCCATGAATACTTAACGAAGAGACATGAGAGATATATCTATAGAAAGCTTGACATGTCTACTTTTAAACTAAACAAGTGCTCCGGAACAAATATTCTGTGATAAAGTAATCCATATCAAAACAACGCGATGTCCTTTTTTCACGTCTCCCTTCATTATATCTAATGTGTATGGAAGGCCAAGAGGTTCAAATACAACAACACGTTAAATACGTATATTTCACGCGTAGACAACACGTATTTAACGCGTTAAATACGTGTTGTTTACTCGTGAAAAATCAGCGCGCTTCTTATTTAGTCTTTTTTCTTTTCTGTTTTGTATAGCCTATAGAAATAAAATATTTAAGTTTCAGTTTTATGAAATATTAATTTTTTATTAAATATAAATTAAAATTTTGTGGTGATAGTATAAAGTTTATAAAAGTTACAGTATTTTGTAATGAAACAGGACTTTTTGTTTAGCTCTTGACTCACCAAAGTATACTATATATAGTGTCCCTTCTTACATTTTTCAGTAATGTGTGATAAAATATGTTGTCAGTACTATTAAAATAACATCAAATTGAATGGTATTTAGGAGATTATGGTTTTTGCATGACTTATTTCGCATTCAGCTAGACAACCCTGTCGTAGCTGTTATCATAGCCTAGGCTTTTTATTAAAAAAGAAAACAGCAAGGGACCATGGAAAAAGACTGTTGCAGGTGTATTTTTTTTATGGTATTATTATTTTTATTTATTTGCAGCAGGGCAACTCAAGAATGTTGGGCACACAAGTACTGTGGCTCTTTTGCCCCATGGCCAAGCCAACATCAAAGTTAGTTCACTAACTTTTAATTATGTTGGCTTGGCAACAAGCCAACATAACATACTGTTATGCTATTTAAACTTCTTCTTCTTCTTTTTCTTATTATTATTTTTCTGACAGAAATTCTGAACGCTACTCCTCCTAGGGCTTTAAAGCCACAAGCCCCAAACTCGGCAGACACCTGCGGGATAAAGCGGTGCTGGTTGCTATATCTTTTCAGACTGATCAGACTTAAAGTTTTTTTTTTTTATTAATTTTTAAATGTCAAAATACATTACCCATAGACTTACATTATCTGAGAAAAATTGTGCCCCTAGTTGCAATACCCGAGATTAAGGGAGGAGTCGGGTTTCGTTTCACTTTTAAACCGGTTAAAAATACCAAGTAAATAATACAATTTCCCTCAAACTGACAAGCTAAACCAACATATCTGATTATTACAGGGGTCAGGGCTCATTAATAATTGATTTCTGGGCAGAGAGCAGTCAGAAAGATGAGAGAAGAATCACTGCTGCTGTCTCCACGGAGCTCACAACGAGCGAATTCATTCTTATTTAAGACCTTTTAAAACGGCGATTGCACGCAATCCACACGTTAGAACACACCAAGAGCTAAATTCAGATGTTTCTGAACTGTTTAAAGTAATAACATGATATATTCGCGGCAGCGCAACTGCCCGCGAGCTCGCCATGTATTTCTCTGAACACTTGAAGAGAATTTACAGCCTGTCACATTAAAACACTGCAGCGTAACAGCACAAAACAATTAGAAGAATATATTATACACATGAAAATGAGTGTTTATATGTGATTGTGAGATTTTATCTGTCAGGCTGAACCTCACATCAATTGCTATCCATTGTCACAACATGGTAAAGTCATTTATATATATATATATATTTTAAGAGCTTCTTAAAATAAATATTCCTGCGAATGCACACAATCCACCCATTAGAACACACTAAGAGAAAAATCCAGGGGTTTTTGAGCCGTGTATGTGTGCAAAATGCAATATTTGACATCGCGAAGGGAAAAAAAAGTCACATGACAGCCGCGTTTGGGGAGAGATCAGACAAATAAATAGGCTACACATTTCATTCACTCTGACAAGCTAAATCAACATATGTTATTATTACTGGGTCAGATATCTCATTAATAAATTATGTCTCTGACCAAAGAACAGAGAGAAAGATGAGAGAGAAATGAGCACTTCATCAGCATTTTTTAAGAGATTCCAAAAATAATATCACAGCACTAGTCCACCCATTAGAACACAACAAGAGCAGAATTCAGGTGTTTTTGATATGTTTATGTGTGCAAAATGACATATAATTTGACAGCGTGATACAGCTTATGAATACTGGAAGGAAAAAAGTCACGACAGCCTTTTAACTCTGGAGTCGATTAACGCATATACGCGTTTTGAGTCATTTTCTGCTGATAACCCTGACAATTACTTAAATTACATTTTCATTTTTAATCGTACAGATAAGAGCAATACATCAATCGAATCTGTAAAGGGTCTACTTTTTTTTTGGATACAAACATAATAACAACAAAACTTTGTGCACTTATAAAATAAAGATAACAAACAAGGTGTGCTGTCTTCAACCTTGTCTGCGATGATCTTCATTTACAAACACATCATTAAAATGAACTGTAACTGAACTGAATACTCAACGAAGAGACATGTGAGATATATCTATAGAAAGCTTGACATGTCTACTTTTAAACTAAACAAGTGCTGCCGAACAAATATTCTGTGATAAAGTACGCGATGTCCTTTTTTCACGTCTCCCTTCATTTTATCTAATGTGTATGGAAGGCCAAGAGGGTCAAATACACGTGAATTTTAATGCGTCAACAACACGTTAAATACGTGTATTTCACGCGTAGACAACACGTATTTAAAGCGTTAAATACGTGTTGTATACTCGTGAAAAATCAGCGTGTATTTAACGTGTATTTCACGTTTTAAAAACAGAAAAGAAAAAAGACTAAATAATAAGGCTGAATAAGCTGATCTATAGCATGTTAAATGGTGGTTGCCTGTCTATGAATGGTACACCCCTCTAAGGGACACAGAAGTGGTTTGACCCAAGTCCTCAGCAGCCAATTACACTGACCTGTTCAAACTGGTTTTTATAGGCATACTTCACTTGTATTTCACGTGTATTTAACTTGTATTTAAAACGTGAATTACACGTTAAATACACGCTGATTTTTCATGAGTAAACAACGCGTATTTAACGCTTTAAATACGTGTTGTCTACGCGTGAAATACACGTATTTAACGTGTATTTGACCCTCTTGGCCTTCCATACACATTAGAAGGGAGACGTGAAAAAAGGACATCGCGTACTTTATCACAGAATATTTGTTCGGCAGCACTTGTTTAGTTTAAAAGTAGACATGTCAAGCTTTCTATAGATATATCTCTCATGTCTCTTTGTTGAGTATTCATGGAGTTACAGTTCATTTTAATGACGTGTTTGTAAATGAAGATCAGCGCAGACAAGGTTGAAGACAGCACACCTTGTTTGTTATCTTTATTTTATAAGTGCACAAAGTTTTGTTGTTATTATGTTTGTATCCAAAAAAAGTAGACCCTTTACAGATTCGATTGATGTATTGCTCTTATCTGTACGATTAAAACTGAAAATGTAATTTAAGTAATTGTCAGGGTTATCAGCAGAAAATGACTCAAAACGCGTATATGCGTTAATCGACTCCAGAGTTAAAAGGCTGTCGTGACTTTTTTCCTTCCAGTATTCATAAGCTGTATCACGCTGTCAAATTATATGTCATTTTTCACACATAAACATATCAAAAACACCTGAATTCTGCTCTTGTTGTGTTCTAATGGGTGGACTAGTGCTGTGATATTATTTTTGGAATCTCTTAAAAAATGCTGATGAAGTGCTCATTTCTCTCTCGTCTTTCTCTCTGTTCTTTGGTCAGAGACATAATTTATTAATGAGATATCTGACCCGGTAATAATAACATATGTTGATTTAGCTTGTCAGTGTGAATGAAATGTGTAGCCTATTTATTTGTCTGATCTCGCCCTAAACGCGGCTGTCATGTGACTTTTTTTCCCTTCGCGATGTCAAATATTGCATTTTGCGCACATACACGGCTCAAAAACCCCTGGATTTTTCTCTTAGTGTGTTCTAATGGGTGGATTGTGTGCATTCGCAGGAATATTTATTTTAAGAAGCTCTTAAAAAATATATATAAATGACTTTACCATGTTGTGACGATGGATAACAATTGATGTGAGGTTCAGCCTGACAGATAAAATCTCACAATCACATATAAACACTCATTTTCATGTGTATAATATATTCTTCTAATTGTTTTGTGCTGTTACGCTGCAGTGTTTTAATGTGACAGGCTGTAAATTCTCTTCAAGTGTTCAGAGAAATACATGGCGAGCTCGCGGGCAGTTGCGCTGCCACGAATATATCATGTTATTACTTTAAACAGTTCAGAAACATCTGATTTTAGCTCTTGGTGTGTTCTAACGTGTGGATTGCGTGCAATCGCTGTTTTAAAAGGTCTTAAATAAGAAAGAATTCGCTGGTTGTGAGCTCCGTGGAGACAGCAGCAGTGATTCTTCTCTCATCTTTCTGACTGCTCTCTGCCCAGAAATCAATTATTAATGAGCCCTGACCCCTGTAATAATCAGATATGTTGGTTTAGCTTGTCAGTTTGAGGGAAATTGTATTATTTACTTGGTATTTTTAACCGGTTTAAAAGTGAAACGAAACCCGGCCGACTTCTCCCTTAATCTCGGCTATTGCAACTAGGGGCGCATTTTTTCTCAGTTAATGTAAGTCTATGGGTAAAGTATTTGACATTTAAAAATTAATAAAAAAAAACCTTTAAGTCTGATCAGTCTGAAAAGATATAGCAACCAGCACCGCTCTATCCCGCAGGTGTCTGCCGAGTTTGGGGCTTGTGGCTTTAAAGCCCTAGGAGGAGTAGCGTTCAGAATTTCTGTCAGAAAAATAATAATAAGAAAAAGAAGAAGAAGAAGAAGAAGAAGTTTAAATAGCATAACAGTATGTTGGCTTGTTGCCAAGCCAACATAACTAGAATTAAAAGTTAGTGAACTAACTTTGATGTTGGCTTGGCCATCTTGGCCATGGGGCAAAAGAGCCACAGTACTTGTGTGCCCAACATTCTTGAGTTGCCCCGCTGCAAAAAATAAAAAATAATAATACCATAAAAATACACCTGCAACAGTCTTTTTCCATGGTCCCTTGCTGTTTTCTTTTTTAATAAAAAGCCTAGGCTATGATAACAGCTACGACAGGGTTGTCTAGCTGAATGCGAAAGAAGTCATGCAAAAACCATAATCTCCTAAATACCATTCAATTTAATGTTATTTTAATAGTACTGACAACATATTTAAAGTTTTCACACTACTGAAAAATTAAAGAAGGGAAACTATATATAGTATACTTCGGTGAGTCAAGAGCTAAACAAAAAGTCCTGTTTCATTACAAAATACTGTAACTTTTATAAACATTATACTATCACCCCAAAATTTTAATTAATATTTATTAAAAAATAAATATTTCATAAAACAAACTTTTTAAAAAAACTTAATTAAAAAAAGCCAACATAATAATGATAAGGATTTCAGTAAGTTGGCTTTCTCAAGCCAACTTAACTACCGGTTTCAATATACAATGACACTCACTCTAACCATGAACACATAAACAATTAACTTAGTAAACCAAGAAAAAAAAAAAAAACTCAAATAAATCAAAATAATCAGTAGCACCACAAATGATAAATGAATATACTGAAAAAAAAAAAACAAACAAATACCAAAAAACAAACAAATACCAAACGATTAAGAAATACAGTGTGGAAGCCACCCAACGATCACGGTGGCACTGGAGAACAAGCGGCGTCATAATAGGGCTTGGGCGCCGTGTTGCATTCTGGGACGTGGCGGTCCTGCTGGCAGCCTCTCGAATGTAAACATACAGCAATTCGAATGAGAAGAAGCAGAGTTGGGAGAAAGATAAAAGATGGTAAAATTGCAAAAAGGTTGTGGGATTTAAAGGGATACACAAAATAAGGATGTCAGGGACCGGTATGTGCACAAAAAAGGCAACATTAACGGTTTGAATCCATATGAAATTCCCAACAAATAGTGGAGTACCGACGGAGACTTGTTGCCGCACATTTGCATTACAGATATCTTCGGCTACCTTGTTTGTTTTGTGAGCGCCTACACTTCCGAAGCTACAAGTCATTGGAGTCTCATGTACAGTTCACTGCTGCTAGTTTGGTAAACGTTAGTGCTAACAACCATTCACACATGTAATTACTTTTAACAAAAGTGTAGTTAGAAGCTGTCAACCCTCCCGTTTTTATCCGGGATTCTCACGTATTTGAGCTCTTTTCCCGCTGTCTTCCTGTTTTAGTATTTTCCTGTAAAATATCCCATAAGCCCTTCTGTCAGTCTCTGTACTGTTGTCCTGTTGCTACCCCTTGCGCTTCCAGCGAAACATGTTTTCAAAGCATCGTTTGCTTACTTGAGAGCAACCTTAAGGCCAATTTATACTTCTGCGTGATGTTGGGCTTTTTAAGATAGCGTGGTTGTTGTGAGAGCACGATTTCACGCCAATCTGTAACTAAAGTCATGTTAGACCTAGCTTCACAAATCGCTTAACGTTAGTTAATGCAGCAGTTTTGTAGTATGACTTTTTGCTGTCAGCAGAGGGATAGCAACAAAAAGATGAATGTTGAAATTTCCCGTATTTTGGATGAGTAACCCGAGAAATTTACCTTATTTTCAATGTTAACTTAAGCTATATAAATTAATATTCGGATGTTATGGTCTCCGTGGTCGCTTCCAAGCAGGAAAGCGTTGTAAAGTTAATCCATTCTCATTTTGTTTTCCCCATGGCGATTATGTGTTGCGCTATTACACCCCACAATACAGCAACGGTTTACCATGGTTGAAATAGATTTTTATTTAATCAAATTAAGACACACGGATGAGAGGGAGTATGTCTAAACACTGCACAGTAGTCCGAGTAGCAGTAAAGGAGGCTGTCAACGTGGCGGCCACGCCAAGTAATGACGTCACGACGCCCAAGCCCTATACGCACACGTGTGTTGGGAAGAAAGTTTGTTATCAAGATAAACTTAATGTATGGAGTAGTGATGGTAAGTTCGATTCTTTTCTGCGAACCGGTTCTTTCGGACGGTTCGATTCAATAAACCGGTTGAAAAAACCGGTTCATCGGTTCTTTCACGCTCGACGTAATGACGTCATTGGCAATGACGTAATGGATTCACGTCTATCAAACATTCAAATATATAAAGTCAGTAATCATAACTTTAGTCAGTTAAAAGCTCATAATCATGAAAAGTTTACATTTGAGTTTTGCAACAACACCTAAATACAGTAACAGCAATAATGTGCATATGAGGATTTCAGTCTTGAATATATAAAGTAAATAAATTAGGTGTCATCAGCGCAGAAACCATGATCCACTTACTAAACATAATCCATTGCGATGTATTTGTTATTAAATGAACTTATGTTTCGCCAGATTGCCCTTCATCCAAGCCCTCGAAATACCCGCGCTCATAACATTACTAGTACAGAATCAGAATCAATCACCAAAAGAATCCCTTCGGTTCAGACATGCTGTGAGTCAGTTGGCTTCACGCTGAATCGCGCATGCGCAGTATCATCAGTTCATCGGTTCTCAATTCGGACGCGTCCGACAGAAACGATTCTCGGTTGAGTGTACTGATGATCCGAAAACCGGTGCAACCGGTTCTTGACTCGAGAACGAGAATCGCTCTAACCGGCAGGTGCTGCAGTTCAGTGTCATCAGCTGCTCTACTTGTGTTCATGTTCTGTTTACTACAAACTCATTTTGTGAATGTGTCATCATTAACTATAAATACAGTACAGATATCTCATAAATCATCCCTTATTCCTATTAAACATAAGAGTCTTTAGAGTCTTAATTATTGTCCAACTTTCCTGAAAACCCATTTGGCCTATACATTATATACAATATACAGATTGGAAACATTAATCTAAAAAAAAAAATCATAAAAAAATCAAAATAAAATAGTTATTTTATCACACTTTCCGATGTTTAACAAACTACTTACAAAATTCCACGCATGCGCAATATCATCAGTTCATCGGTTCTCAAATCAGACGCGTCCGAAAGAAACGATTCTCGGTTGAGTGTACTGGTGATCCGAAAACCGAAGCAACCGGTTCTTGACTCGAGAACGAGAACTGCTCCAGCAGTGGGCGTGTTTGTTCATTATCTGGCTCGGCTCGGTGTTCATCTTCAGTTCGGTCTTCACAGCATTTTATTCAGTGTACTGTTTGAGTAAATGGATTACCCCGGGATATTGGTTTATTCTGACTCAGAGGGAGTGTCAGTCACGTTAAAAAAGTTAACAGCTTAAGTAATTTGTGGATTTATGCTTATTGGAGACGTGAACCGTTTCAAACGATTCAGTTCGATTTGGTGAACTGGTTCAACCGGTTCACTAAGAAGAACCGGTTAAATTGAACGATTCGTTCACGAATCGGCCATCACTAGTATGGAGCAGCAGCGTCAAATCAGCGTTGCCCACCAGGCGTCGCAGAACATCTATTCCTCCTAAAAATACAAGCATAAACATACTTGCAATATATTTAAAAGAATGAGCGCTCTACAAAAAGTGGACGTTTCACGTACCTTTAATTCATAAATCCGTAGCCCCTCCACGCCACACATACACTGGACACGGGACACAACATCCCCCGCCGACGGGAATGCAAAAGGGGAATGCGAGGTGGAAACAACCACCGCTCAACGCTCACACCGCGAGCTATCCCCGCAGCTCCAAGCATATGAAACACCGGACTGCAAAGGAGGCATTTAACGTGAGAACCAGAGCCGCCAACAGTCGCGAACTATCCCGAAGCTCAAAGCGGAATCGCTACAAGAACAAGGGGCGGTCCCACGGGCAATGACGCAACACTCAACCGGTCACTCCAATTTGTTGATCATTAGTTGTTCTTGATCAAGATTAAAAAGATGCATGACTCCTATAAACTTGTTTTAATAACTATTTTTTGCATTAAATAATAAAGATATAAAGCAAGATTTGCACTCTGATATTTTAAGGAATATGATACACTCCTGCATTTAAATTATATTGAAGCAAGTAAAGAAGGCTCCCTTTAAAATCACTTAAGTTGTCAATTAATGAAGATCTTTTTTACATTGTGTGCATTTTGTTGATTATAATGAGAGAACTTGAGTTTAATCATGAGGATGTTTTATTAATCCATCCATTCTTTACAGTTTCAATGATTTAGCTAAATCATGCAGGTTTAATTTATTTGTTTCTTGTTTTAATTAGACCTAAATAATGGGAGCGAAATTATACAGTGCCTCATGTTTTACTAAAATAAATGAAAAATGAATATACAGAGGTGAGGTAAACTTCAACAGATTTTCCCTGCTCAGGGAGTAGGGAGCAATAAACACTGTATAGGGAGCATGTCAATGTGAACAGTTCACGCACGGAGCTCACTTCTAAGAAGCTGATTATCTGAATCATGTGTGTTAACAGAGAGATAAGTGTGAAATATGCAGAACTGCTGACCTAAAGGAAGTGTTCTTAATAACAATGCTGTTGTGATCCCTTTTTTAACCAGTACATTTTAACAATACCATGATAATACTGATAACTTTGATCATTTTTGTCACTATAAACGTTAGTTTATATAATCGTATAAACGTAAGAAATGTTCATACTGTTAAATCCCTACTACAAAAACTATAGCTACATGCAGCAGCTTTGGGGCCAAGCACAACAGAGGAAATTTAAGGAGCATCAAACCAAGTTTTAAAAATGATTAAGACATTTAAGATGATTTCGGTCAAAATGGCAATCACTAGTGATATGATTTCATGGCTTATTGATTTTGACTAATCAATATGCCAAAGTGTTGCAGAAATACAGCCTTAGATGCAGTTTGGCATCATGCCATTAGATTTCACAAACAGTTTAAGATATCAAAAATAACGTTTCTCTAGCCAAAGATACGTGTAATGTGTTGGAGATTGGACCGGCGGTCTAGGACAAGTTCAAGAAGAGTTTTTGACCTAAATCAAAATCATAGACTGCTGAAAGACGTACTCCACTGGATTCTGAATGACCCAAAGAATAGAGAGAGGAGAGATTTCATGGCCACTGCACAAGATTCACAAAAGCTGTGAGATATGTGTACACTTTACTACATCTCGTGACCAGCAGGGGGCGACTGCTCAAAATCTCATCAGGTGATTTAGGGCCTTGTGCTGAAAGTTTCAAATTGGCCGACAGGTGAAAACTGAGTCATCAAATTTGTTGATGCACTATATGTATTTGATTTCTTGAAAATCTTTTAATAACTTCAACACAATCTGAATATGATCTGAGCCAATTTGGTGAAAATAGGAAGAACTTTCTCCATTTTACTAGAAACACATTTTATTGTAATCTTGTTTACCCATACATTATTTCTCCAACATCAAAGGTTAGGTTTTTCATCATAGAGCGCAGTCAATTTGTCATGAGGAATCAGAATCAGAATCAGAATCAAACATTTTATTATTTCTAACCCTTGTGGTTCAGAGGTTATTATTATAAACATGAGTGAAAATGTGAGCTGTTGGTGGCGCTAGAGGGTTTGAGGTAGAGACACCAAACTGGCTCTGATTAATGTTGAGGCTGTCCTCTGTCTGTGTGCCAAATTTAATAACCTTCCCACAAATGCTTCTATGGACTGCCACAGACTCCAAGAGAGGAACAACAAGAAGAGCCTTCAGTGTCTGGCTCCTAAATACAAAAAACTATGATAATATCTCTACGATACTAAAATAACACTGGTTTGAATTCATTTTCATTTCACTTGAATTATTTCAGTACTGCAACTTGTGAAATGTTGCCTAAATGTGTGTTTCCTGGATTACTTTTAGTTAAAGAGACATTTCACACAAACATGGTGATTCTGCTGAGCACGAAAGACGTCATTCTGGAGAATACTGTTCATCAAACAGCTGACAGTGACTCTCATACTATTATTATCTCCTCACTACAGAGCTCACTTCATCTGTTCGGTTAACAACATTGATCAGAACGTCTTCTTCTGTGTTCAGAAGACACTCAGAGTTATATCAGTTATATCGTCGGTGTGAACGGATTCAGGTGATATCGCTTCAGTCAGTGTTATATCATCACTGTGTGTGTCTGCAGTGTCAGATGAAGTCAAGTCTTGCCAGTAGAAGTTCCAGTCGTCGCTGTCCGTCACCTGGATCCATCCTCTCTTCTCAAAGTTATTGATCAGCACTGACTTCTCGATGTCCGTCACCCACTTCACCTTCCCCGCCATCACACACACACACACACACCTGAGAGACACACAACACATTCAGACACATCACACACTGTATCTGGACATCCGTCGATGTGAGACAGGGATCTTCACTCTATCATCACTTACAATTTACACTATTTGAAATGTAGTAAGAAGTGAAACTATTTTGATTACTTTATTAAAGTGCTGCATCTGATTATTTTTCAAACTCTCTAATGTTTTGACAGTAGAGCTCAGCACTGATTACAGTCACAATCCTTCATCTCTTAAATCAAGATTACAGTCATCAGTGATCAGACTCCTGCTCCTCTGTCTTCTTTGACATCTTTATCATAACAAGATTAATATAACGTTAGTTTAATAGCTACGAGATCAGGTCTTTGACAGTTAACAGCTGATCTTCAGAAATAACACAGTTATTGAGTCCTGAAACACTGTTGTCTCGTGATACTTCAGAGCAGTTGATGAAAGGACTCGATTAAACCTGTGTGTGTGAGAGAATATTCAGATGTGACTGATTACAGTCAGCTTTATCTTGTAACGTTAGTTAAACACCGTGTAATGCTACAGTAGAGATTGATTCACGTGTGTTCAGAGGAAGATGTGATAAAAACACTGAACACACACGGACTATACAGCTCACAATCACCGTCTTCAGAAGTCAAACTTAACATCTGTATTCACGATCACAGCTTCATTTATTCTCAAGATCTGACTGCATCACAACAACAGCAGAAGCCGCCGCCCACAGCAACGCGCTTCACTTCCGCCGCGTCACTTCCGGAGACGCTGACCGCGAACACGCCACCTGCTGGTGACCCCTGAGGACACTGACACGGATTCTACTGCATTCATATTCATGACTCGAGCGAGTGTGTGTGACGAGGGTCAGCGAACTGATACTGATATTTCTGCTCGTGTGGTTTCTTTATGTCTAAGTTAACACGTGTTCAGCCACGTTTCGTATGTTTGAATTAATAAATGAATTGATTTGTGCTCGGTGTCATTACAGTATGTTTATTTTAAACACAGAAGCTTCTTCTCTTGGATCCGGACTGAAGCTTCTGTAGTTATCTCAGGATGCCCAAATAATTGGAAGAAACGGCAGGCAGTCAAACAAACAAATTAACTTTACTACGGTTAAAGTGTAAAGAATTAGAAAATCAATACTGTATACAGGAGTTTATCATGTTACATTTCTAATAATTTAAATCAGGTACGTTATATCAGATTTGATCAGTTAACGTTCCCTTGGACCACCTCTGAGACTGCGTGAGAGCTAACTAACCAAACTGAGCATTTATGAAATACTATGAGTAAAAGTAGATTTATAGCGCTTCTCTTTTCGTCCTGTGTGTAATGCGCTCGGCAGTAAGTTAATAATAGTGTCCCTCACATCCACGAGTTGAACATGTTTTGCTTGCTTGAGAGTTTCTGCATTATATGATTTGATTTTGTTTCAGATAAAAAATGTTTAAAAAAGTAAAGTGTTTGTGAAAAATACCACAGATTTATAACGAGTGGTTCCCTGCATTATTACAGCAAAGTGCGTCATTACAAGTCGCTGCAATGGAGCAGCTCTAATGTTATTAAATTACAGATGATGAACCATAGAGCAAAAACACTAACAAAGAAAGTAACAAGAACTTGTAATATAAAATAACCAAAAGGATATACAGTCAAACCAGAAAGGTATTTACTAGTGGGTGCAGGACACTAGGGAGGGTCGCAAAATAAAGTAGTGACAAATTATACCCAAAACATATTCAAACAGAGTCAAAATAATCACAATTTAAAGATCCAAAGACTTAAACTACTTCAATCTGTGTGCATTGAATTTATTTAATACACGAGTTCCACAATTTGATGTAAATTACAGAAATGAACTTTTCCTCGACATTCTCATTAATTGAGATGCACCTGTTCATTATTAACTGTATTCTTAAGCAATAGTAACGTTACACCCATGAGTTTTATGTTCAGCAAAAACATTAATGCTCAACCCATAAAGCAATTTTAAGTGTTAATATAATCGTCATACATGGTAAAAGAAAAACAGATTAATCTATGAATCACAAGAAACTGCCTCTTTACATAAAGCCAGCGTTTTGATGTGTAAAGTATGACATAGTATAGTATAATATAGTATGATGTGTTACAGACTTTTGATTTTTATGATTAAAAATGGTCAGTTTAAGTTATAATACTATCACCATTTGTCTGTTCAAATAAAAAAATAAAAAAATAAATTAAATCAAAGTCAATTCAATTGTCACCAATGGAGCTAAAATCAACTCAGGCTTATGATGCTTTTGGGAAATGCAGCCCAGGTCAAATCAGATCCGAAACTGATTATCTAATTTATATATGTAAAAAAATCAAGTATTAATATACTTTCATTAATCAACACAGAAATCAACTGCAAAAGTCAAACCACAGAGTCAGTGTTGATCAATTAAAAAATGCTTGTCAGGATTGATAGAATCAAAGTGTGAAGGCATGTAGTATAAAAAGGTTAGAAGCATAACACATGGAAAAGCAGAAAGGCTCCCAGACTAAGCCAAAAACTGCTAGGTGGATCAGAAGGGCATCCATCACTGTCGGGTGTGGCATTAGTGGAGGGAGTGGAAGTCATCGTTATTTTTGTCGTAGCTGTAGTTGTAGCTGTTGTTGTAGTCTGGCTGTTTGTTGTAGAAGTGGTAGACATGAAGCTGTTGGATGTGGTGGTAACAGCAGATGTTATTGACTTTAAGCATGTGCCAACATTGCCAGCTCCATCTACAGCAACCAGTTCCATGACTTCAGAACAACAAGAGGCACTGTATGACGCTAGAGTGACGTTTACACCTTCTCCTCCGATTACAGTTGTAGTGTTGAGGTATCCAAGGCCCTGGCGCAGAACCAGGGACATGATACCTGTCCCATTTCCATCCGTGAGGTTGGCTGAGAGCTCCCACGATGACAGGCTACAGTTGCCTGAGCAGTTAGCATTTACGCTAACGATCTCACAGACTGGAGAAGTGAAGTCTGTAATCTGGGGGGGGGGGGGGGTGGAATGGGGTGATTTCAGATATTAAAATATGACATAAAAAATATACAGTATGTCAAAGATAACCAGGTCATATATTTTTATACTATCATTTAAAAGTCTGGGGAATATATATATATATATATATTTATATATATATATATATATATATGAAGCCCGGTTGAAGTTTATTCATTTGATTTAGTAATATTTCCTTTATATTATTTTCTAACATTTTTATATTTTATTAATATATATTGTATGTGTATTGGTTTCCTCATATAATATTATTGTAATAAAAAAAAAGAAGAAAAATGTATAATTATGTGTTGAGTTAAAAGTACTTGCCGTTGTTAAGAGCGGGGATTGGTTAAACGCTGAAGGGGGCGGGAGGAGAAAAAGGTGATCCGGAAAAGACGAGGTGACAGCTAAAACTGGAAGAGAGACCGCGTCGGAGCGCTAGCTTGCTAAAAATACCATTCTATGACGGTTGTCCATAAGAGAACTGATCTAAAGTTGGTAATGTTGTTTGAACGTGAGGGGATAGCAATTTCCCCTCTGACTATGTGACTGAGTGGCGCGCGATTCTTAAGAAACAGCGCTGGTCGCACGTGAGAGATTAATGAGGTCACGTTTGTGGAAAACTACCGTGCATCGTTTCTCTTACCATATCCATAGAAGACATCCCAGATAGCGCCCTGAGATACCAGGGATTCTCAGTGGTTCCTCTGGCAAGGTGGGACGAGTTGATTGATCTGACGTCAGTTCTTTGGACCGTGAACTCCTTTGCTAAAAGTCCGTTATGAAAGCCGGCTCGAACTAACAATCGGTAAGACAGCTGTGTTTTTTTTGCTCATTGAGCGAAGTGGCAATCCATTTTGCGCCTCAACGATCGCCAGCACCGCATCAGGCCTGCAACAGGGTATTTATTTTATTTGGTTTGGCAAATTTGAGCATTGACACCCGGGTGTTTTTCATTATTTTTGTGGGATGTTTATGTGAATAGTAACAGTTGTTTTGAGGCAACAAAGATTTGGTGAACTTGAATAGCAATCAACGCAATAATATTTTCCTTGGTGATATTTGGAATATTTTGTGTATTTTCTGTTCATTTTATCTGTTTTATAAATCACCAGAGTGATTTATTCTTTTCCATAGAGAATATTCCTACATTGTTGTATTTGTGGATTTTTGAGTTTGAAGGTGGAAAGAACCTTTTATTGTAAAACTTTGAAAGTTTGACTTTTATTTTATTTCCAATTGCTATTTGAATTTTATTTGAGTAAACTACTACTAAACATACTATTTTACTTACAAGATTTTTTGGTTATTTTTGTTTGTTAATAAACACACCAATATTGACAATAGGGGTTTATTGAAATAAAGTTAATAATATTCAGAGGCTACTTAGAGAGATCTAACAATAAACTAGCTCAGGGCCCCTCCCATTTAAATCGGGGAGGAGGGCGCTACATAAAATGGAGGCACCGCTGGGATTCTTATAGTTTATCTGAAATTATTTAGCTTTATCAGTGAAGAAAAAAAAAACTCAAAATGCAGCAGTTTACAGAAGAGCTTAGGGGCTGGTGCAGGGGAGAATCATTGGACGAAGATCATGCGTTAATGGTTATTGTACCTGAAGATTTGGATGTAACACAGATTGAAGAGATAATGCAGACAATCAAGTGTTTGGGCCGCGTACGAGTAAGAGGTAGGATGTTCAGAGATAAGCTCAAGTGTTTCCTTGTTCTCTGTGAGAGTAAAGAGAAAATTGATCCAAAACTAGTACCCCCTGAAGTCGTGCCGGTTTCTGGAGCAGAACCGTGGAAAATTGTCACCTCAAGTGGAGCTGATACTAGTTCTGAGGACTTTGCCAGAAAAGTGCACATCCTACTTCAGAGTGAAGGGAGAAAAGTTGAGGATATTAAGGCCATGTTTTCATCCTCTGCGTCCGAAAACTCTTCGCCTGATGCTATTATCCGCGCTGTTGGAGATCTGTTCGAAAAGACTGGAAAGAGTTCAAGTGAAATAGGAGGTTATAGACGGTTGAGGATGTTCTCTGGAATAATACCTACTCCTGCAAGTGAGGAACCGTTTGAACACTGGATGGAACAAGCATGTTTGATGGTGGAAGAAAGTGAGTGTCCCATTAAAGAAAAGAAAAGGAGGCTCATTGAGAGTTTAAGAGGCCCAGCATTAGAAATCATCAAAGCTGTGCGTGATTCTGACACTGATGTCACTCCAGAAGAGTACTTGGATGCCCTCGAGTGAGCATTTGGATCTGCCGAGTCAGGTGATGACTTGTATTTCGCTTTCCGTTTGTTGCAGCAGCAAGAAGGAGAAAAATTGTCAGATTTTTTAAGGAGACTGGAACGTGCCCTAACCAAAGTGGTTCAGAGGGGTGGCATACCAGCTGACACCCGAGATCGAGTACGTGTTGAGCAATTGCTGAGAGGTGCTGTTGGTGCTGACATGATGTTGCTTCATTTGAGACTTCGAGAGAGAAAGACAAAACCGCCTAATTTTCTTGAGCTGTTAAGCGAAATCCGGGCTGAAGAAGAATATGAAGCTACTCGTTCTAAATTGACCACAAGGGTACAAAAAATCAGTACAAGTGTAGAAACAGATGATAAGCATAAAGAGATTCAAACTCTGAAAGCTGAGATTAAAGAATTAAAGTCCCAGTTTGCCACTATGGTAACTCAGTCGCAGCCGGTGGTAGACCATAAATCCACCTCCAGTCTTAAAACAAATGCCAGTGACGTTCAACAGGAAGGAGAAATTGCTTTCCTTAAGAAGCAAGCAGAGATGGGACCAAGTCACACATGTGCAAGTCTCAAGTAAGTCTCAAGTCTTAACCTTCAAGTCTCAAGTAAGTCCCAAGTATTTTTTTCTTGGGCAAGTCAAGTCAAGTCAAGTCCTGTAGTAGGTCAAGTCAAGTCCAAGTCAAGTCACCTTATTATTGTAATTTTACCTGCAGAATCTGATTTTAATAAAGTTAAAAGACAAGATATAAGTAACTGTCAGTAAATTAAAATAATTTGGATTTGCATTGTAAATACTCATGTTCAGTAAAATACATCATGGAATCAAACAAAATTGTAACTTCATAAAATTATTTATTTTTCACTTCTGCCAACAGTGTTTGAAATGTTTTACATTTTCAACATTGAGTCCATAAAACAAATAACAGCTTAACATCCAACAGACTCCTCTCTGAACACCTCTCTCTCTCAAACACAGTTTACATACAACATTAAACTTTGTTACATTTCTCGAAAGTTTGGGCACCCTTTGCAGAATCTGTGAAAATGCGAGTAATTTTCAAAAAATAAGAGAGATCATACTAAATGCATGTTGTATTTTATTTAGTACTGTCCTGAGTAAGATATTGTACATAAAAGATATTAAAATTTAGTCCACAAGACAAAAAAAAAATACTGAAATTATTAAAATAACCCCACTCAAAAGTTTGGGAACCCTTGGTTCTTAGTACTGTGTTCTGTTACCTGATGATCCTCGACTGTCTTTCTGTTTTGTGATGGTTGTGCATGAGTCCCTTGTTTGTTCTGAACAGTTAAACTGAGCAGCGTTCTTCAGAAAAATCTTTAAGGTCCTGCAGATTCTTCAGTTTTCCAGCATCTTTACATATTTGAACCCTTTCCAGCAGTGACTTTATGATTTTGAGATACACCTTATCACACTGAGGACATTTGAGGGACTCAAACACAACTATTTAAAAAGATTCAAGCATTCACTGATGCTCCAGAAGGAAACAAGATGCATTAAGAGCTGGGGGGTGAAAACATTTGGAATTTGAAGATCAAGGTAAAGTGTACTTAATTTGTGTACCGGGAAACATACAAGTATTTTCTGTTGCTTACGAATGGCAGAACTAAATGGAAAAAAAAAAATATTTCAACAAAATAAGACAAATTTGGCCATCTTCATCGTGTTCAAAACTTTTCACCCCCCAGCTCTTAATGCATCTTGTTTCCTTCTGGAGCATCAGTGAAAACTGAAGAATCTGCAGGACCTTAAAGATTTTTCTGAAGAACGCTGCTCAGTTTTACTGTTCAGAACAAACAAGGGACTCATGCACAACCATCACAAAACAGAAAGACAGTCCTGGATCATCAGGTGACAGAACACAGTACCAAGAACCAAGGGTTCCCAAACTTTTGAGTGGGGTTATTTTCATAATTTCAGCATTTTTTTTGTCTTCTGGACTAAATGTTAATAACTTTTATGTACAATATCTTACTCAGGACAGTACTAAATAAAATATAACATGCATTTAGTATGATCTCTCTTATTTTTTGAAAATTACTCGCATTTTCACAGATTCTGCAAAGGGTGCCCAAACTTTCGAGCCCCACTGTATATATATATATATATATATATATATATATAACTGTAATATGCACTTCTCATGATTAGGTAATCGCGGCAGCTGTAGTCTTATTCACATTTGTTTTTCTGATTAATTTGTGTTTTGCTCTATGAGAAAGAAAAGGTAACAAAATATTCGAGGCTTAAGCCCCCTTAGCCCAGCCCTAGCGTTTTTTGGAACGCGTTTTTTTACGGCCTGCTAGCGGATCGTAAGGGGTGGCACATAGCACGTATTTTGCGCGCGCAAGTTCGTTATTTCCAATGTAGGCGCGCGGTATGCGCGCTCATAATGGAAGCAACGCGGTCGCGACGCGGTGCGGCGCGCTCGTTTTTTTCCAGGCGCGTCCGCACCGCATCGAGTTAAAACATATAAACTTTTCAGAATGCCGCAAGCGCACCGCAGGTCATGTGACAAGAATTAACCAATCAGCTTCATCCTTTCCCGTAACAACGTTGAAAGCTCAGCCAAGATGAATGAACAGCTGATCATAGCTGTATATGGATTGCCATTTTGAAATAAATTTAGTAGCAGAGCTACTGCAAGCGATTTTTAGAGCTGCAAATCCTTTTATCCTTTGCTGAAATTTCCGCGTCTCCATGGAGAGAGCACGTCACGGAGAGAGCTCGTCATGGTTGCTTAGCAACGGCAGACCCCTAAGGGGCGCAACTGCCCGAGCGCTTTGGAAAGAAGCAGAAAGCAGAAAGCAGAAACGCGTTTTCTACGCGTTTTTAGGCGCGAATTGTTGAAGACAAAAGCGATGACCATCGGTAACCCTCAGGCTGACATGTTGATGTGATGTGATATCTGATCTAAGTGGGCGTGGTGTGCGTAAGGTAGAGAGGACATGACTGATGATAGTGTCCTGATCCAGTCAAGGCGCTATTCTCAGCCTGCGCTCCAGCGGAGTATTCACCTTTATTTTTAAAAATAATTAATATATTTTATATTTAAACTGAAAACATGGTGTGATTAACACTCAAGTCATTCAAGTCATCATCTCTCAAGTCAAGTCAAGTCCCGAGTCTTTAACTTCCAAGTCCAAGTCAAGTCTCAAGTCCTAAAAATAGCGACTCGAGTCGACTCGAGTCCAAGTCACCAAGTCTCAAGTCCCCATCTCTGGAAGCAAGTGAGGAGCCTACAACGGAAAGTCACAGGGAAAAACTGTCACCAAGATGGGGTTTTAGCTCTCACTCTGAAGGCGAGTACTCCAAAGAAACCACTGGTAAGTCCAGGAAAGCAGTGCAATGACCCCGAAGAGTATTTTTGCTACAACTGTGGAGAGGAAGGGCATATTGCCCCACGATGCCAAAATCCTGAGGATAAGGATAAAGTAATTCAAAAACTGATTCGGTCAAACAGAAAAATGAAATGGGGACAAAAAGAAATGCCCTCAGAAATGGAAAAGAGTAATACCTCCTGTTCAGCGAAAAAAAGTACTGTTAGTTCACTTAGTGTAAAGCAAATTCCAGAAGGACTGATTGGACCCCCCTCTACTGTACAGCTGCGTGTAAATGGACAACCATGCTCTGCTTTATTGGACAGTGGGTCTCAAGTGACCATAATTTTGGTACAGAAAATATCTATCTGAGGTTCCAATCCATCCTGTGTCTGGGTTGGCTGTGTGGGGTTTAAGTGACTCCAGTTATCCGTATATAGGGTATGTAGTAGTGAACATTGAATTCCTAGAGAAAACTACGGGTGGCTCAGAAAGTCTTTCAGTTCTGGCACTGATTTGTCCTGGTCCTACAAGCCCTGACCAGACTGCTGTGATCATAGGCACCAACGCCAGTCTATTCACCCGTTTGGCCCAATTATGTAAAGAGTCAACAGGGACCGATATTGCATGTACCTTAGGTATTAAAATCGAGCCTACCTTAGAGAAGAATATTCCATCTTGTTCGACACCTATTATACCTTTTGATCTGGATGATGCGATTGGATGTGTAAAGTGGCCGGGTCCAGAACCCCTAAGTCTCTCGCCCAGAGGTGAGTGGTGTGCAAAATGTATGGTGGAGATGACAGAGCCTCTTGAGAAAACAGTACTGATGATAGATGCATTTTCTGTGACTTCACTTCCGGCTGGAGTGTTAGTACAAACTGTAATAGTGCCAAGTGAAGCAATGGAAAACAGTCAGTTACTAGTGCCTTTGCAAAATGAATCAATGAAAGAAGTGACCATTCCGGTAGGGACTGTCCTTGGCCATTTGTACTTAGCAGATCCGGTTAGCCCTTCTTCCGTTAGTGAAATCGGGGATGAGAGGATTGATCCAAAACTGTTCAATTTTGGGGATTCACCCATTCCAGCAGAATGGAAGGAGAGACTGCAACAAAAGTTGAGCAAAAGAACCAAAGTATTCTCGCTTCACGAGTGGGATGTAGGACATGCTAAGGGAGTAGAGCATAACATACAGCTCTCTGATTCAAAACCCTTTCGAGAGCGCTCCAGGCGTCTAGCACCTGCAGATATAGACGATGTGAGGAAACATCTCCAAGATCTCTTAACTGTTGGTATTATTAAAGAGTCTCGCAGCCCATATGCATCACCAATCGTGATTGCAAGAAAAAAAAATGGAGCAGTCCGTATGTTTATTGATTATCGAACCCTGAACGCAAGAACTGTTCCTGACCAATACACAACACCCAGAATTGACGATGCACTGGACTGTCTAGCAGGTAGTCAGTGGTTTTCTGTTCTCGATTTACGAAGTGGCTATTATCAGATAGACATGGCAGAAGCCGACAAGGAAAAAACTGCTTTTATCTGCCCTTTGGGATTTTTTCAATTTGAGAGGATGCCACAAGGGGTCACTGGAGCGCCGGCAACGTTCCAGAGATTAATGGAGAGAGTTGTCGGGGACATGAACCTACTCCAAGTCTTGGTGTATCTAGACGATTTAATCATCTTTGGAAGGACTCTGGAGGAACATGAGGAGAGGCTCATGAAAGTACTGGATCGTCTGGAGGAGGCTGGATTAAAGGTATCCATTGACAAATGTCATTTTTGTCAAAACCGAGTGAAGTATGTCGGACACATAGTATCTAATGATGGGATAGCAACAGATCCTGACAAAATTGAGGCTGTGGTCAGTTGGCCCCAACCATCAGATCTGAAATCTCTGCGATCCTTTCTAGGATTCTGTGGCTACTATCGTCGGTTCATTGCTAATTACTCTTCCATTGTTAGGCCTTTGACTGAGCTCACTAAGGGCTATGCGCCGACACAACAAGGAAAGAAGGTAGGCAAAGAAAAGAGCATGACCTATTTCAAGGAATCAGAGCCCTTTGGAGATCGATGGGATGAATCCTGCACATCCGCTTTTCAACAGATAATACATTGTTTAACACATGCTCCGGTTTTAGCTTTTGCAGATCCCAGTAAGCCATATATCCTCCATGTGGATGCTAGCTTGACGGGTCTTGGGGCTGTGTTATATCAAGAGCACCTGGAAGGATTGCGGCCAGTGGCTTTCGCTAGCAGAAAATTGAGACCAGCAGAACAAAGGTACTCCATTCATCAGCTGGAATTTCTTTCATTGAAGTGGGCAGTCGTGGACAAGTTCCATGATTACTTGTATGGGGCTAAGTTTCATGTCAGAACTGATAATAACCCACTTACATATGTGTTGACGTCTGCTAAGCTGAATGCAACAGGCCACAGGTGGCTAGCAGCTCTTGCAACGTATGATTTTAGCATTCAGTATAGACCCGGAAAGAACAACACAGATGCTGATTTGTTGTCTAGGAGATTTGTGGATGAGGATGAAGCAAATAAGTGGATGGACATACCTGTGTCTGGTGTAAAGTCCATATGTCAGCGGGTGAGTTCTCAGGTGTCTTTGGAAGCCAATCTCCGATATGTGGAACAGCTAGGAGCCCCTCCAGAGTCTATACCAGAAGCTTACGCCTATCCCACCAGGTTGGAGCTTAATTCTTTACAATTGCTGTCTCAGCCGGAGTTAGTTAAAGCTCAGAATGAAGATCCGACGGTGAGACAAGCAATAACTGCACTGAAGGAAAGTAAGTGGTCAACCAAAATAACAGATCCTGAGGTGGTGGCATTGAGGCATGAAGCTGGAAAACTACTGATGAAAGATGGATTGCTTCAGCGAGTGACCAAAATGTCTGATAGAGAATTCTTTCAATTGGTTTTGCCCACCAAGTTCCGAGGAGTAGTTCTTAAAGCCATGCATGAGGATTTAGGTCATCTGGGGGTAGAAAGGATTACTGAACTTTTGAGAAATCGATTCTATTGGCCCAAGATGTCTCTTGATATACAAGAATATGTCAAGAACTGTGGAGCTTGCATCACTCGTAAAAGTCCATGTCAAAGAGCTGCTCCATTACACCAGATAACGAGTAGTGGACCAATGGATTTGGTGTGTATCGATTTTCTTTCTGTGGAGCCAGATTCAAAAGGTTTGGGCAACGTGTTAGTAATTACCGATCACTTCACATGTTATGCACAGGCGTTTCCCAGTAAGAATCAAAAAGCTCTTACTGTTGCTAAAATACTGGTTGAGAAATACTT
Source organism: Carassius gibelio (assembly GCF_023724105.1). NCBI lineage: Eukaryota > Metazoa > Chordata > Actinopteri > Cypriniformes > Cyprinidae > Carassius > Carassius gibelio. The sequence continues at coordinate 728,373 of NC_068399.1, read as the reverse complement.
CATTCATTATGGTCTACCAGCACGCATTCACTCAGATCAGGGCCGTGACTTTGAGAGTCGGCTGATAAAGGAGTTGTTAAACCTGCTTGGTATAAGAAAATCAAGGACAACGCCGTATCATCCTCAGGGCGACCCGCAGCCTGAGCGGTTCAATCGTACCCTCTTAGCCATGCTTGGAACCTTGAATGCTGAGAAAAAACAAAATTGGAGCCAACAGATACCCTACTTGGTGCATGCTTACAATAGTACCAAGAATGATGCTACCGGGTACTCACCCTATTTCCTGATGTTCGGGAGAGAAGCCCGGCTACCTGTAGACATCTGTTTTGGCACTTCAGCAGATGGGATGGATGATGTGTCCCACTCACAATACATCAGCAATATGAAAAAAGATCTAAAACGGGCGTACCAGTTAGCAATGGGAGAGGCTGAGAAAGTCCATCAAAGGAATAAAAGATCATATGACAAACGAGTGTCTTTCCAATCCTTGAATTCTGGGGATCGTGTGTTGATCAAGAACTTAGGGTTAAAGGGTAAACAAAAGCTTCAACCCAGATGGAGTCCAGTACCCCATGTAGTCTGCGAGAAACTCCCAAATATACCAGTATATCGGGTAAAACCTGAAGCAGGAAGCGGAAAAGTCAGAACACTTCACAGAGATCAACTGTTACCCATAGGGCAACTGGTGAGGTGGCCACAAAGCAAAGTAGAGAGAAACCCGGTGAGGAAAAAGAAAAGGATTGATGTTGATGCTCCAGCACTGACAAATGAAGATGTATTATCCTCTGAAACTTCCTCTGAGTTTGAATACAATGTTTCAAAACCTTACAGATCAAAGCTGGAGGGAACACTGAAAAAGAACGACCCTTTGCCCAGTAAGTCAGAATTGGTATGGCAGGAGGGGAACCTGATCCATGAAAGCCTTTCTACTGAGGAAGGACACTTGTTACATGAAGAGGATGCAGAGAGCGACTTTTCAAGTTCGTCCAATTCCTCTGTAAGAGATGAAGAGGAAAGTGAAGAAGACACAAGTGGGGAGGAAGAAGAAAGTGAACCAGTTAGGGAAAAAAGGAGAATAAAGCCAGTTGTTAAACTCACCTATGATGAGCCTGGGAGGTCAAAAGATCAGCCCCTAACTATTGTTCACAGAGGAGTAATAATTCAAATAGGAAAGAAAGTAAATCACAAGAAACGTAAACCAGTAGTGTAGGTAATATCCCAAAAGAAATGTAGGTAGTCCACAAGTCTGTATGGGGACATCCAGACATTTAAAGGGGGGAGGGTGAAGCCCGGTTGAAGTTTATTCATTTGATTTAGTAATATTTCCTTTATATTATTTTCTAACATTTTTATATTTTATTAATATATATTGTATGTGTATTGGTTTCCTCATATAATATTATTGTAATAAAAAAAAGAAGAAAAATGTATAATTATGTGTTGAGTTAAAAGTACTTGCCGTTGTTAAGAGCGGAGATTGGTTAAACGCTGAAGGGGGCGGGAGGAGAAAAAGGTGATCCGGAAAAGACGAGGTGACAGCTAAAACTGGAAGAGAGACCGCGTCGGAGCGCTAGCTTGCTAAAAATACCATTCTATGACGGTTGTCCATAAGAGAACTGATCTAAAGTTGGTAATGTTGTTTGAACGTGAGGGGATAGCAATTTCCCCTCTGACTATGTGACTGAGTGGCGCGCGATTCTTAAGAAACAGCGCTGGTCGCACGTGAGAGATTAATGAGGTCACGTTTGTGGAAAACTACCGTGCATCGTTTCTCTTACCATATCCATAGAAGACATCCCAGATAGCGCCCTGAGATACCAGGGATTCTCAGTGGTTCCTCTGGCAAGGTGGGACGAGTTGATTGATCTGACGTCAGTTCTTTGGACCGTGAACTCCTTTGCTAAAAGTCCGTTATGAAAGCCGGCTCGAACTAACAATCGGTAAGACAGCTGTGTTTTTTTTGCTCATTGAGCGAAGTGGCAATCCATTTTGTGCCTCAACGATCGCCAGCACCGCATCAGGCCTGCGACAGGGTATTTATTTTATTTGGTTTGGCAAATTTGAGCATTGACACCCGGGTGTTTTTCATTATTTTTGTGGGATGTTTATGTGAATAGTAACAGTTGTTTTGAGGCAACAAAGATTTGGTGAACTTGAATAGCAATCAACGCAATAATATTTTCCTTGGTGATATTTGGAATATTTTGTGTATTTTCTGTTCATTTTATCTGTTTTATAAATCACCAGAGTGATTTATTCTTTTCCATAGAGAATATTCCTACATTGTTGTATTTGTGGATTTTTGAGTTTGAAGGTGGAAAGAACCTTTTATTGTAAAACTTTGAAAGTTTGACTTTTATTTTATTTCCAATTGCTATTTGAATTTTATTTGAGTAAACTACTACTAAACATACTATTTTACTTACAAGATTTTGTGGTTATTTTTGTTTGTTAATAAACACACCAATATTGACATTAGGGGTTTATTGAAATAAAGTTAATAATATTCAGAGGCTACTTAGAGAGATCTAACAATAAACTAGCTCAGGGCCCCTCCCATTTAAATCGGGGAGGAGGGCGCTACATATATATACATACAGTGGGGATCGAAAGTTTGGTCACCCCTTGCAGAATCTGTGAAAATATGAGTCATTTTCAAAAAATAGGAGAGAGATCTGCTGGAAAGGTTTCAAATATGTAAAGATGCTGGAAAACTGAAGAATCTGCAGGAGCTTAAAGATGTTTCTGAAGAACGCTGCTCAGTTTAACTGTTCAGAACAAACAAGGGACTCATGCACAACCATCACAAAACAGAAAGACAGTCGAGGATCATCAGGTAACAGAACACAGTATTAAGAACCAAGGGTTCCCAAACTTTTGAGTGGGGTTATTTTAATAATTTCAGCATTGTTTTTTGTCTTGTGGACTAAATGTTAATATCTTTTATGTACAATATCTTACTCAGGACAGTACTAAATAAAAAATAACATGCATTTAGTATGATCTCTCTTACTTTTTGAAAATTACTCATATTTTCACAGATTCTGCAAGGGGTGCCCAAACTTTCGAGCCCCACTGTATATATATATATATATATATATATCAGAGTTTCCGCTAGAAAAAAATGGTGCCGGTCAAAGTGACCGGCAGAGGTTTCCTTTTCCGGACATTTTGATGATATGCCGGTCAAGTATCGCCTCTTAATTAGTCAAGGTGAGGAAAACTGGAGGCAGGCTATGTAACGTAAAAAATGACATAATCAGGCCGCCGAATGCAACATGTTTATTAGCCTAACTTTCAAATAGACGGAAAAAAAAATTTTTCTACTATGGTTCATTTCTTCATTCGGATCTATTTGCGATCCATTCCATTCTAAACAAAGCATATGTTTCGTCCTTGTTTCATTATAGATTAAGATAATAATTCATAAATGCACGCATAATTATCAGTGAACTTGAAAATGAATGTGCAGCAATTTGTACAAATAGAGATTCTAGGTCTACTATACATGTTGTAGACATTAAATAAGCTTATTTAGTTTAATATTTGTTAAAATATTATAATGTTATTTTTTAATTTATGTTGATTATGAAAAGTGAACCGCACGAGTAAGATAAGATGCGCAATATCGAGAGACATGGAGCGGGTCAGACATGATTTTGACCACTTAATTAAGTTTTGTTTAGTAGAAATACTTTTTTGAAGTGAATTTCGTTTTGTATAAATTGTATCTTAATTTTAATAATTTTTTTATCAACCAATTGCCTGGATTTAATACATAAGAAGCAAATATAGCAGACGACAGGCCTAATCATGCAGGCGCCCTCGCGGCCACTTGCATTGCTAGTGTACTGGAGTGCATCTCATCCTAATTTAACGAAACTCAGCGTAGGCCTCACAGACATGAAATATATCTTGAAATGTCTTTTTAACAATTTTTTTTTTTTTTTACCTATGCTAATTACACATTAAATTCAGGTAGGCTGATTCGCTGTCCTCAGTGCCCAGAAAAGCGCTGAAACGGAGATGAAAGGGGAACCCGTTTTTATTTTTATTTTTTTGGCTTATTTTAACTGGCCCATCCAGTTTTCTGGAGGCCCACCTACAATCAAAATCCTGGCGCCGCTAGTGCTTCGCAGCGGTCTGATATCAAGAAATAACAGACCGCATTCCACATTGGAATTCAACCAAGCCATGTAATAATGTTTAATAACTTTCAAACGAGCCTGTTCCTTCATAACATAGCCAAAGTTCGGTGTATTTTTGCTTTATACATTTTAGGTTTATTCTCAAATTCAGATTGTGTTATGCTGTGTTCATACCAAACGCGAATAGAGCGTCTGGCGCGAATGATTTCAATGTTAAGTCAATGCAAAGGCGCGTTTACGCGCGTCTGGAGGTCTCGCGGCGCGAATGGGGCTTTAAGCGCGGCGCGGAAGACGCGAATTCGCCTCATTCGCGCGTCTAGTTCGCGCGAATGACGCGAATTGACACGCGAATAGAGCGCTTCGCGCGAATGGTGCTTTTTGTGCATTCAGCGTTTGACGCAAATTCGCTTCTGCCGCCCGAGTTGAATTTTTTTTACTTTGGCGTCAATTCGGGCCGCATTAACCAATAAGGAGCCTGCTAGGAGTCACTCATTCAACAGTATGTTCCTGCAGCCTCCGGTTGTGCAGGAATACCCTTCTCCACTCATTCAGCAAGGAGGAACGACAGATGTTGTCAGTGAGCAGTCAACCGGAGCTATATGACAAAAGTTCATATTTCTATAGAGACATGAATAAAAAGGACCATATATATATATATATAAATAAAACATATTAATAGATAAATTGAATAAAGGCCAAAGATAAGAACCGTTTCATTTTACCCCAAACGAATTATATTTTATCTTGAACCACTAAAGACACATCAGAGCCAGCGGCAAATGTCAGAAGATCTAGCCGAGGTAAGGCTACTCTCGGCGGATACATGATGACGGAGCTCCCGCTGATCGCATGGAGCTCATCTCCGAGAACGGCGAAACACATTTTTTAAATAGACGCATAGAGTTTAAAACAACTACATTCTCGCCTGAAATACTTTTAAAACTACATTTCATGACACAGTAACAGTAATATTTTGAAATTTATCCGAATAAAAATGGCGGTTGAAAATGCTGCGTGAACTCAGCTGGCAGAAGCCCCCCCATGACGCGAATTCGCGTCTGTTGTGAAGTTAATTTCACGCGCGAATGAAGCGAATTATCTCAAAATGGTCAAGCGGCAAACTAGGCGCGGTAGACGCGAATTTGACGCTCTATTCGCGTTTGGTGTGAACACAGCATTGGGGGGGGGGGGGGGGCGGGATTATTAGGCAATTTTATTCGGACAATTTGACCGGAGAGATTTAATTTTGTCGGACATTTCATTTTTTTTTCGGCCAATGTCCGGCAATTACCGGACAACGGAAACCCTGATATATATATATATATATATATATATATATATATATATATATATATATATATATATACTTTTTTTTAAAGATTGTTACTTTTATTCAACTGAATGTGTCTTTGCTGAATAAAATTAATAATATATTTTTATTTATTTACATTAATCTTCTTGACCGCCAACTGTCAGGAATAAATAGTACATTTAAATAATGGATTATATATATATATATTCATGTCCCTGTTACACTTAATGTCACATTTTTCTGGTTCAACATTACTTAAAAATACATTTCGTTTCAAAAAAAAGGTTTCATTAGTTAACATATGTTAATTACTTTAGTTAACATGAACTAAGAATGAAAAATAATTATACAGCATTTATTAATCTTAATTAATATTATTTTCAGCATTTACTATAAACAGAACGAGCATCAATGGGGATCGTGTCCAGTTTATCCATCACTGGGTTCTGTTGGATCGCGCCACTTGTGTCCGGTGTAGACCTGGCGTGTGTTTTTTAATGGGTTTTGTCAGTGCTTCATTTGTAAACTGCGAGGTCCCGGAACAAAGCGTGGTAACGGATCTGGCATGTGATATCACATTAGTGGACCAGTTTAAGTGATAAAGAGCGTGTATCAGTTGCATTTAGTCTGTAAGGTCATGAATAACATGGAAATGCCATGCAATAAAAAAACAACTATTTCCAGGAATAAAAACTTTTTGAAAAAGTTGTGGAATTTTATTTTTTTGAAATCCCTGTGTAATAGAGTTATATTTAATCAGGTCCTAAATTTCTGTGGGGGCCTATGTGTAGCTATATTGCATGGTTTTAATCATTCTCGCAGCTTTCAAGTTTATAATGAGGGAAATTTATTCAATATAGCTTAGGTTTGAATAATAAAATAAATCAACACAAACTATTAGATTAAATCAGTCATTCGACACCAGCCTTTGAATCCATAAACTCTCTCGGAGCACGCTTCTCATCAGCGCATCTTGTTTGTACAGCGACCTGCGCTGCACGCTGAGATAAGACTCCCCAGACTCACTCGCATTTCGATCGGGACAGCTGACAGAACTGTCACTTGACTAATTGGGTAATTGGTGCATTGTCACAGAAATGTATAATTTACACACCTTTTAAGTATTTTAAGCCGTTTGGTACTCACATGCTGTATTACAGTAGCTATGTGCCCTCACATCCAAAGCTTGCGAGTATAATATACAAGTTATTTTTCATTTAAGCAACCAAATAAAAAAAATAAATATGATGTCTGTTGGGTTTTTGACAAATACAAGTTTCATGGCACACTCTACTAAAATACAGGGGGAAAAAAAGAAAAGGCGGAAAAATCAATAATTAAACAACACTGCATCATCAGTGTTGGTGTTGTATTAGACATGTGCATTTAACATTAGGCTACATGGAAAACAAGCTCAAATGGAGTTAACAAGGTCTTTGGCCGCCGAATGAGGAGATCTGAGTTTTGTCCGCATTTGAGGAAAGTGCAGAGCATTACATGCCATCATCAACTTTTACGGGTTATATAACGTTTATTGTTGCTATATGGGCGCTTATAGGTTTTTTTGTCTGTTTAATACACTTGACCAAAATCTCATGATTTAAACGATAAAGCGCTTATGCACAGGATATTTAAAACGTGCATAAGTATTTTGGCTAGATGGCAAAAAACCTACTTCTCCAGTCTTCAATCACACACAAACAATAGCCTTTACAGACATAGTGTTTGAGTGAAGAAAATGCGGTAACACTTTAGAATAAGGTTCCATTAGTTAATGTTAGTTAACTACTTTCGTTAACATGAACTAAGCAAGAACAATCCTTCTACAGCATTTATAAGTCTTAGTTCATGTTAATTTCAACATTTACTAATGCATTATTTAAATCAAAAGTTGTGCTTGTTAACATTAGTTAATGCACTGTGAATTACCATGAACTAACAATGAATAACAGTATTTTCATTAACTAACATTAACGAAGATGAATAAATACAGTAATAAATGTATTATTCATTGTTTGTTCATGTTAATTAATACATTAACTAACATTAACTAATGGAACCTTATTCTAAAGTGTTACCGAAAATGCTGTACTATTCAAACAGTTATTTGTTTACCCTTGCTTTGCAGATAAGCGGAGATATCTGTCTCCTCCATCTGTGCTCGCGCGTATATATATATCTCATATACAATCAGAATCCATCCTGCTATAAGGAGCTCAAGGATTTAAAGCAGCAGACACACGTGCGCTCAGAATAAACAGACGATATTGTTCGCTGGTGTGGACGCTAATAACGTTATCTTTATAGTTATCGTGTATGTTGTTTTACTTCCTCCTTTTATCTAATTTTACTATTACATTCATTTCGCTATCCGTCCCTTTGTGCCACCTGGCGGTAGTTTCGCGAATGATTTTAACACGCGACTGATTTGCAGTTAATGGGTGTTACCCATTTAGGTTGTCAACCTACTGTATGTATATCTATCTCTCTCTCTCTCTCTCTCTCTCTCTCTCTCTCTCTCTCTCTCTCTCTATATATATATATATATATATATATATATATATATATATATATATATATATATATATATATTTGTGAGCACTTGTTTTAAACAACATGATTCATAAAAAGATAGATAGTTTAGATAGATAGTTACCGGAGAAACAACTGTAAGCTTAAGAACAGCATAGTTGAAATCACTCTTTCCTGATGTTTCTGCCTCAATGGTGAGAGTCACTTGAGTGCCTGAAGGAGTTTGTGGGGGTGCAGTGATATTTACTGCGCTATTTCCACTATTCCCACTTCCAACGTACAAGCTGCTGGGAAATACTGTGGAAAATCCACGGTCATTCCTGGCATTAATATTCAAGAGTACATCAGAGCTATTGTTCACCACTGTGAAAGGGATGCTCAGGGTCTTCCCAGGCTCCCACACCTCATCTGTCCAAGCCTAAGTGTATAAACAGAGGAAGAATAGTATGAGTATGGAAAAATGCATCCCATTAAAAGGTGGTAAATGTGTATTTGTTGACTCGTGTTAAAAAGCCTGATCTTACAGTAATAACCAGACTTGAAGCTCTTTGTTGAGTGATGGACTGCCTCTGAAAGCGACCATTTGATGAACGTGAAGAACTCCTCTCCCCTATCACACGGACAACAAATTCTCCTGCTGGGACACTGTTCATTGTTACTAAGAATTTCCCCTCTGCAAGCTTTTCTAGAGTTCCATTAATACTCTGGGAATCTGATGATTTCACAAGAGCCACCTCTGTTGGGCTAACAGTGTCCCCACCCATGATGGTGAGCAACAGTGTAACATTACGGTCTGTAGAAGGGAAAGAACAATACAGAGAGTGAAATACAAGGAGCTTAAAAGTTGCTTATTGGTCTTATGTTCACTCACTTTCTGGGAGTCTGCCACTCAATACACTGTAGCCTGAATGAGCACCTTCACTTAGCTCCACGAAGTTGAAGAGGAAGTCAATGTCACTTTGGCCTGATGATACAGTAAGTAAATGGCTCTTAGAGATGGTTTATACAAAAACCATATGTCTTTGTTTTTATACACCATCCTGTCATTCTAAACCTCAAATTCCAACCTATAGGCTCACTGGAAAAATGTGCCTCTGCCTTTCTCAAACTAAATTCCTGGAGGCCCACAGCTCCGACCAGTTCCAACTCACACCTGCTTGGAAGTTTCTAGTGATCCTGAAGACCTTGATTAAATGGATCTGGTGTGTTTGATTAGGGTTGGAGATGCACTGTGCAGAGCAGTTGAGTTTAAGACCACTGGAATACATTTGTGTGAAACTCCCAAAATGTACATACACATGTAGTTTCCAGCTGAAATGAGCAGTAGTGGCAGTAAAACACCAACAACTTGCCAGCAACAATGCAGTTTCACACAAATTAAGATTAAACTTAATTTGAACTTAAACTTAAGTTCACTTTCAGATTACATTTTGGTATATTTTAGCTTACCTCAAGTTCATATTTAGACGTACAGGAAATTGCAATGGAAGACGATTTTGATATATCAACAGACAACGTTGAATTTTTTTCACAACCATATTTATTTGAACCAGAATACACAGATCAAGTACTGAGGAGCGATCCGCTGCAGCAACACGTCTTCAAGCCTCAGAGAGACAGAGATCTCTTCAAAATTGGTGGTGTTTTAGTAGCAAGTGTTGTGAGATGCCAACAGAAGTGGAGAGCATATGTTGTCACGAATGGAACAACTACAAGACGACGACGAGGGCATTGACAGTATCGCATCACACACCTGCCTGACTGAAGATCCTGAGTTTCCTCCACTGTTGAGATGCAGCGTTTTGCATGTTGTGTTTAGTTTGCCACGTATAAACTGGAGGCGACGTCCAATGCCAGAGGGACCCAATGGCATGCTGTCAATAAAGTGAGTAATGTGTTGTATCTTTATTATAATCGCAAAGATTATAGGGTGCATTATAAGCCAATTAATTAATTACAATTACTGCATTATATTTCAGACAGTGCAGATTGCTGGTGTATCGTGTGGTAAACAGTAAGCAATGAGTGATGTACACGTGTGAGAGATCACATCCGGGGCTTTCTGCGCTTGTGCAGAATAAGCCAGAGAGCGCGCACGTCACATCAGGAAGCACTCGTGCACTCAGATCAGCTGGACGTGGTTGTGTACAAGAGGTAAAAACGATATAAATACTGTTCGTTTTCTTACACAAACCGCTCGTTTCGTGTCTTAGGTCATCAATGTGTACTTACGATGGGGAATTGTTTAATTTGGACTCCTCTGTGCATGTTCTTTGAGGTGGTGACCATAGACCTGCATTATATGAGTCACAGACAAGAACCGTTTGACCTAAAAATATCAAAATGGAAACTACTGCAGAAACAAAAACACCTAAATCTTGGATGTCCATGAGGTAAGCTAAAACATACCAAAATTTAATTTGAAAGTGAACTATCCCTTTAAGGGGTGATTTTTCATGTCCGATTCCGTTACCAATTTTTTTACAAGCAAACTGGCCGATTCTGATACCGATTTCCGTTTTTTTTTTTTTTTTATCTTTAAGCAACAAACAAGAAAGAAGGAAAGTATACATAAACAAGATGTTTAGTATTTAATAGACCAAACAGGCTTTTGACTATTGAAAACAATAACCGTTACCATGTCAAATTAACGGCAGTAACTGCACAGTAAGTAGCCTACATTCAATACAAACATAGATGGTACAGACATTAGCATTTAGCTTTTGTTTTTGAATTGTGTTGAAACTACAGAGAACTGTCCTTAAATGAAAAGATTAACTGTAACCATGTGAAATTAAAGGTAACAACTGCATAGTCAACACACATTCAATAAGATGTTTCTTAATCAGCATTCAGTATTTTACTTTTTAAATTTGGTTTTAAATAAAAATAACAGTGAGACTAAATAAAAGTATGCTATGTAAATAAATTATTCCAAAATGTTAAAATCAAATAATGATGGTGCGAATAAACAAAGATGCAAAGTGTTTCATTCATCCAATTAAAAAGAATTAGGGTAATGATTCACATCAATATATTTTTGTACTTGAGCCAATAAAAAATAAATAACTATTGTCTCAAGTTAAAAAATATATATGTGAATCATTATCCTACAAATTTTTCATTGGATGAATGAAACACTTTTTTTTTTTGTGCTCCAGCAGGTGATTTTTTAAATCAAATTAAGTCAATGTAATTTTAAGGAAAAATAAAAATAATCATCCTATACAGAACTGACATTTACTTCTGGCTTTTCAAACGTGTATACAAGTTCTACTTTACAAAAAAAATTCAGTTTTGTCAGTTTAGTCTGTTTCGTTTCTCATCCAACACGCGAGAAGTTGAGCTGAACATTGCTTCACTGTCTCCGGTGGTGCAGCGTGCGGACAGGTACAGTGAGCTCGCGCAGATCCAGTGAGCAGGAAAGGGACTCTTATTTTGTGCAGTCGGCTGTTGCTTCCTGCTATCTGTGCCTCAGACGTGTAGCTCTGCACTTCCAGTAAGGAACAGCTGCCAGTGTCCGGCTCACAGATTTAAAAATACTTCCACACAAATTACATGATAGCGAATGATTGCAATGAAGTCTGTGCATGCGGGCGCACTTCCGGAAAAATCGGCTGGAAAAAAGACCAAAAAGACTAAAATACGCGATTGCTGATTGCGTATTTTAAGCAAAAACCGTCCGCTTCTGATTTATGGCCGGTGAACCGGTGCATCCCTACTATCAATTGATAAAGACTTTTTTTTCTTTTTTTTGCAGTTCTGTATACAATGATATGTTGTGACATCAAAACACATTTAATATAGTGCTTGATTTTGACAGTTGCATCACAGATGGCTTTTCTGAAGTAGTAAACATGCTCAGTAGCTCACCTGGTACAGCATTACAGTTAAAGTACTTTGGTACGAGTACCATGAAACACAAACCTTTATGAAAGATTTGTAGAAGCATGCTACCATGGTTGGGTTGCTTCAGCAAGTGCGGTTTTATCTTGCATTTGCTTTTTTTAACACGATCAGTTAGGTGTAGGGCAGGGTTAGTATATAGCTGATATTATTTTTAAACACGACAGAGCATTAACCTGCAGCGATACAACAATAAGCATAATAAATTGTTGAACGTGTTGTTATAAGTCCAAGAATCACCATAATATATGTTTTGCTTAAAGGGGGGGTGAAATGCTATTTCATGCATACTGAGTTTTTTTACACTGTTAAAGAGTTGGATTCCCATGCTAAACATGGACAAAGTTTCAAAAATTAAGTTGTACGTTTGAAGGAGTATTTCTGTTCCAAAAATACTCCTTCCGGTTTGTCACAAGTTTCTGAAAGTTTTTTTCGAGTATGGCTCTGTGTGACATTAGATGGAGCGGAATTTCCTTATATGGGTCCTGAGGCACTTCTGCCGGAAGAGCGCGAGCGTCGCCAAATGTCACAAAAGAAGTGTGTTTTTGGTTGCCAGGGCAAGACAACCCTGCACAGATTACCAAAAAAAACAGCATTAAGGGACCAGTAGATGGAGTTTATTTTTACAGAGCATCAACGGAGTTGTGCAAGTGTTTGTTCCCTGCATTTCGAAAATGCTTGTTTTACAAACAAGGCCCAGTTTGACGACGGATTTGCGTATCGTTTATTTCTTAAGGATAATGCAATCCCAACGAAAAAGGGTCACGATCGTGTGTTGGAACCCCATGCGGTGAGTAAAACTGCTTCAAATATCTCTGTGTTGTTAACTTAGCTATCGGCGCGTAAGCACATCAAGTAAACAACATGCGATGTTGTCATCAAACTGCACTTTCCACATGTACACCTTAAAAAAATTAAATAAAATAAAGACGACATAAAGTGGAACTTAGTCATTTTCCAAAACCGCTAAGCAAATATATACAGTTTCAGTACATACCACATAGAGACGCCTTTGCTGTTGCTGCTCTTGTTAAATTTCAGTCTCTGGATCTGATTCTGGATCATAAATATACGCTGAATCTGACTGTAAGCCATGGTTTGTTTTGGATGGTTTTTTCCTCACGGTAATGTCACAGCTTCCAAACGCTCTCAACGCAAAAGCCTACTGGCGCTCGTGATTCTTTAGCTCCGCCCACACGTCACGCCTCCAGCCGCTCGTGTTTTTCCAGGAAAAATCGGTACAGACTATCTTTCTCTTATAAATATAATAAAACTAAAGACTTTTTGGAGTTATGAAGGATGCAGTACTACTCTATAGGTACTCAAGATTAACAGGAGATTGAGTGAAAACAAGCATTTCACCCCCCCTTTAACTGTTCCACCAGTCGCGTTTTTCCATGAGCCTGGGTTGTGAAAGTCAGTGGTGTCCAGTGTAGTTCTGGACTCCATTGACATTTGCATAAAAAAGCTGACACATTCATAAATGTCTTATTTTGTGATCCACTGAAGAAAGAAAGCATGACGGTGAGTAAATTACAATTTAAATTTTTGGGTGTACTACTAGTGCCTTATGTTCATTTGTAAATGAAAGAGATGTAAAACTAAAAAGTTACCAAGCACTTTGATGGTGTAGGGCTGTAAAGAGGCAATGTTGATGTTCCAAAGGCCTACTTGATCAAGTATAGACAGACGCACTGTGTAAAAGTTGCCAACATGCTCAACCAACCCTAGTGTTCCATTTAATTCTTCATTGGTCTGAGAATCACCTGTGGAGGTAAATGATGGAATCAAAGATAGCTGATAATGTTATAACTCATATGCAATACCTGTCTCAGTATTTGTCTAAACACCTGACGGGCTTGTGATGGTGAACACTAGAGAAGTGCCTGTAATGTAGATGGTCATATTTTGCAGTGAATCGTCCACAATGAAAGAGAAGGATTCTTCTTTTCCTGGGTTCCTCACGGCTTGGAAAACAGTTACCTGAAGACACATAATAAGACATTTTGGATAGAATTAAATTAAAATTACATTTATGCATTTAGCAGACGCTTTTATCCAAAGACAGTGCATTCAGGCTATCAATTTTCACATATAATGTGTTCCCGGGGAATCGAACCCCAAACCTTGCGCTTGCTTGTGTAGCTGGTTCAAATATGAATATTGTTATGAACTTCATCAAAACTTATGTTTTTGTGCTTCATATTTTTATTTGGAGTTATTATGGGGCATAATGTACATAATTAATTATAGTAGGAACCGTTCATGCAGAATACTGTCTTGTATGGGGCACATATTGGTGACGCACATGATACCTCGTGCGATTGGCCTACAGCGCCATCTTTAGAAGCACATATGCTGCTGACGAGGTCGGTTGTGCTGTCTCTCGCTCTTCAAATGAGAGCGCTGGTAAGGACATTCCTCCAAGTGTAAATTATGTCATCGATTAATTTCATGAAATAAATAATGTTTAAGTGTAATGTAAGACTGTGATGTCATCAAATTTAATGCAATGAATTGCATTTTGAACATTTTACCGAGATTGGTTTTGCTTACTAGCTTCCTCCATGCTGTACGGGCAGACTGAAGGGGAGAGAAGGTGTATCCCAAAAAAAGTTTAATTGTGCTCTGTGTGTTTCTGCAGGTATGTTCGTTGTTTATTGTGTTCATACATTGAGAAATGTTTGAAATGTTTATGAAGTTTATGAGTTTGATAAATCCAAAAAAGAGTGAGGTCTGTATTCAAACGTGATGTTGTCAAAATTTATATATATTTTTTTGTGTGTAAAATGTCATTTTTGACATTTTTTTTCTCCATTTAATTTATTCACTGTTATGAATAAGTGGTGAGGAATCTATATTTTAGATTATTTCATATGCCATATAATGATGACATGTTTTTGTGATTTATTTAATTTTATCTTTTTTTGTTGATGTCTTATATTTTGTAACTGTTAATTGAGTAAATTAAGATCTTTAGAAGCACATATGCTGCTGACGAGGTCGGTTGTGCTGTCTCTCGCTCTTCAAATGAGAGCGCTGCTTCCTCCATGCTGTACGGGCAGACTGAAGGGGAGAGAAGGTGTATCCCAAAAAAAGTTTAATTGTGCTCTGTGTGTTTCTGCAGACCTGCTTTTTGCAGAATAAAACATCCTGAGACCTCCTCCAGCCGCATTGTCTTCATTGAGAACAACAAAACACAACCAGAGTAAACCTGTTACATAAAATGGTGCCGTGACCTACTGGATCAACTGGATCAGCCGCAGCCGATCGCCGGAGTTGTTCAACGTGCTCGTGGTGTCTGAATGCTGCATGTTGAGACTGAGGAATCGATTTCACCACTGTTCTGGTAACTAAATAAGGGACAAGACCTTTTCTGCGGACTGACACTTTGCACTGTATTTTTTTTATTTTTTATTTTTATTTGTTTTCTCATCATACTTATCAGACATTATCTGAGGGTTGTTTTCTTGTGTATTTAGTCTACCACTGTTGTAAGTGTACACTATGGCTGGGGTAAGGAAAGACTTTGATATGACGACACCATATCTGGGTAGAGGCAGAGGGTTGTTGGGTGTAGAAAAACCTGTTGTTGGTAAACCTAGAGTGTTAGTTTATAGTCCTCAATCACATGATACCCTACCAGACCAACCTATTGGGCCGACTGCTTCTACTCCTAGTGACGCAAATGATAATGTTACACAGCAGTTACGTGAACTCATTGGAGAATTAGGCAGTCAAATAGGGGATTCCATCGTCACCCGGCTATTAAGTAGTCAAAGCCCAGTCACCCCCTCCAGTTCAGTCCCATTCAGTTCTGTTGCACCTGAACCATCTAACGCAGGCCGAAATCTTACTAATGTTAGCCTCATAGTTAAGCCTGATGTCAAAGAACCCCCAATGTTTAGAGGAGATGGAACGGACAAATACACAGTTCTAGAATGGATTGAGTTAATGGAATTGTATCTCCACAAAGCAGATTGTTCTGACAAAGATCAGGTAGATGAGGTACTGAGCCATCTGCTAGGCAGGGCCCGGAGTATCGTAAAGGTTAGACTCAAAAGCAGCCCTGATGAAGCCATCTCCCCTGAAACCATCTATGATGTGTTAAGACGTTACTTCAGTGAAAGCCCTGGATCATGTCAACCGCTAGCTGACTTTTATGCGACACAACCCAAAGTTAACGAGTGCCCTGTTGATTACTGGGTCAGATTAAATGCAGCTGCTGAGTTGGCAGACAGCCATTTGCAGAAACAAGGTGAAAAGATGAAAAACATGAGTTCTGAAATTGCTATGATGTTCATCAGAAACTGTTCAGAACCGAATCTCTCTAGTATGTTTAGGTGTAAGCCCATCAGTAAATGGTCAGTCACGGAAATCCAGGAGGCCATTGATGAACACCAGAGAGAAGTCCAGTCTAAAAAACTGTCTGCTGTAACACATGACGTTAACACTGTCCAAGTCGCAGCAGCTAAAGTATCAACTGTCCCCATCAATGTCACCAATCAATATAGTATGAAGGCAGATGCACCTGTTTACGTCCCTGACACTCCTTTGAAGGCTTCTGACCCTGCAACTTCGGAAGCTGGCACTTTAGAGCGTGTTTTAAGTATGCTGGAAAGGGTTTTGGAGCGTACCAGTCAGAATGCTCCCGTCTCACAGCCGAGAACAACTCAGTGGCGCAGCTATCCCCCGTGCAGAGTTTGCGGTGATAGGAAACATTCCACCCATTCACATTGTATGAGAGAAAGGAGATGTTTGATGTGCCTGGAGATTGGGCATCAGCAAAAGCAATGTCACAAGGTCGTCGGGCCTTCTATTCCATCTGCTTCTGACCCGCATGCTCAGGGAAACTAACACACTCACATAAGGGAGGGGACTATGTGAGTGGGGAGTGTCAAACCCTCAATGTGGATGATGATTTATTTGTTTATGATGAATGTTGCAAGTCTGTCTCCAGTAACAGTATCGTCTTATTCCAGAATATCTCAAGGTTGGAAAAGGCTGATAGTCTGTTCTATACCTCAGTTCTGTTGAATGACAAACTCACAGTCCAAGCTCTTCTGGATAGCGGATCCATGGCGTGTACGATCAATGAAGAAACAGAGCGTGATCTTTTGAACATGGGGATGTCTGCACAGGTTGACCAGTCGCAAATCGATGTTATTCTCATTGGCTGTGGTGGTGTTAAAGTCAGACCAAAAGGAGTCTATCAGCTTAAGATGGATGTGTATGGCAAGTTAGTGAGTGTGCCTACACTAGTTGTCCCGGGACAGAGAGACCAGTTAATTCTAGGAACTAATGTTATTAAGTTCATACTTACTCAACTCAAGCAAACCTCTGGCTACTGGAATGTGATGAATCGTCCTGAGACATCTGGAGAACCTGAAATTGAGCAGTTTCTGAACATGTTGTCAGGCATTAACAGGTGGAAGGGTGGTGAAATCCCTGATGTTGTGGGTACTGCAAAACTAGCCCAGTCCGTCACTCTCTCACCCAAACATGAACACCTTGTGTGGGGGAAACTTCCGTCAAATGCCCCTATTTCCATGGGAAGTGCTGTTGTGATTGAGCCGTCCAAGGCGCAGACCCACAAGAAAGGCATAATGGTGGGAAGAGTCATAGCCTCTATATCTGGTGATGGATGGGTCCCAGTCAGGATCATGAATCCCCTTGATAAGGCTATTACACTGAGAAGGAACACGAAAATAGCTGATGTCTTCCCTATTATTGCTGTTGAGGACCTCAATGTGTACCCGGATCGCAAACACAATGAGATGGTGAGTGTGCAGAGTCAGAGTATCATCGGAGGCATTGATGAAGGAGATTGCCCTGCCTTCAAGCTCAGTGAAAGCCTTCATAAACTTGGTCTTGGCGATTTAGACATTGAGTCATGTGAAGTATCCCACTATTGGAAGAGTCAGCTAGTACAACTCATTATGAGGCATGAGGATGTATTTTCCAAACACAAACTAGATTGTGGTGAGGCTAAGGAGTTTGTCCATCGTATCCATTTATCAGATGATCGTCCCTTCCGGCTTCCTTACCGCCGCGTTCCACCAGCACAGTACCAGAAGTTGAGGAGTGTTCTCTCTGAGATGGAGGAACAGGACATTATACGCAAGTCCAACAGTGAGTGGGCTTCGCCACTAGTGTTGGTATGGAAGAAGAATGGAGACCTTAGAGTGTGTGTGGACTACCGTTGGCTAAATGCTCGGACTGTTAAGGATGCCTACCCCTTGCCTCACCAGGCGGACTGTTTAGCAGCTTTGGGAGGAAATGTGATCTTTAGTGCAATGGACTTGACCTCTGGGTTTTATAACATTGTAATGTCTGAAGAGGACAAGAAGTTCACTGCCTTCACGACTCCCATGGGCCTGTATGAATTCAACCGTCTGCCTCAAGGGCTCTGTAACAGTCCAGCCAGCTTTATGCGACTCATGACCAACATCTTTGGGGATCAGAATTTTCTCACTTTGTTATGCTATCTGGACGACCTTCTTGTGTATGCTCCAAATGAAGAAGTGGCCATTGAGCGGCTTGAGCTTGTGTTTTCTAGGCTCAGTGCACATGGACTGAAGTTAGCCCCGAAGAAGTGTCATTTTCTACGAAGAAGTGTGAAATTTTTGGGGCATGTCATTGACGGCACTGGTGTAGCAACAGATCCAGACAAGGTTAGCGCCATCTCAGCCATATCTGTATCTGATCTGATGATGCCGGATGGAGTGACACCTTCAACTAAAAAGATAAAGTCATTCTTGGGAATGGTGTTATATTATCAAAACTTCATTCAAAACTGCTCCAGTATTGCAAAGCCACTGTTCGCCTTGACTGCTGCACCCAGAGGAAAGAA
Source organism: Carassius gibelio (assembly GCF_023724105.1). Classification (NCBI taxonomy): domain Eukaryota; kingdom Metazoa; phylum Chordata; class Actinopteri; order Cypriniformes; family Cyprinidae; genus Carassius; species Carassius gibelio. The sequence continues at coordinate 709,622 of NC_068399.1, read as the reverse complement.
GACCCCTCTGAGAGGTATTGCATCATTCAAAAAACTTAACCCTAATGATTGGAAGCAAGAGCACAGTGTGGCGTTCGAAACACTAAAGACAGCTCTGTTAGAATCCGTTGTACTGGCTCACCCCGATTTCAGCCGGCCATTCATTTTATGCACTGATGCGTCTATGGATGGGTTGGGAGCTGTGCTGTCACAGGTCCCAGAAGGAGAAATTAAGGCACGTCCTATCGCCTTTGCCAGTAAAGCTCTCACTCGCGCACAAGCACGATACCCTGCACATCGTCTAGAGTTTTTGGCTCTGAAGTGGTCTGTCTGTGACAAGTTTAGTCACTGGTTAAAGGGACATGACTTTACTGTGTGGACAGACAACAATCCTTTAACATACATTATGACAAAGCCAAAACTTGATGCATGTGAGCAGAGGTGGGTGTCTAAGCTGGCCCCCTATAGCTTTAGCATCCAATACATACCTGGCAGTAGAAATGTGGTCGCAGACGCTTTGAGTAGGCAGCCCTTCATCCGTGGATCTGTCAGTCGGAGGTTGATGTGTGAGCCGTACAGTGTGCTGTTGAGAGAAGCGGAGCAAGTCAGAGAGAACTCCATACAGGATATCTTCAGGTTAAGTGCTAACAACTGTAATGTTGAACAGTGTCCATGTGCAGGTTCAGAATCAAGTTCACTCACTAATGTTGAAGTGTCTGCAATCCTTGATATTCATACAGAATGGGAAGTAGGCACGAGGGATAGGGCGGTCCAGTGGCTTACTCAGGATACTCACCAGTTGTTGTCTCCAGGCCCTAGTCCCCTGCCAGTTTTCTCATTGAGAGAGTTACAGGAGAAGCAGCAGGACGATGCAACCCTGTCAAGAGTCTTGTTCTATGTGAGCAGAGGAAGGAAACCATCTAGACGTGAGAGAACTGGAGAAACTCACAAGGTAATTAAAACACTTAAACAGTGGGAGAAGAAGATTGCAGTATGTTGTTCCTAGTTCGCTGGTGAAGCAGGTTCTCCAAGGCATTCATGATGAGGCTGGGCATCAAGGTCAGGGTAGGACTTTATCCCTTGCGAGACAGAGGTTCTTCTGGGTCAGTTTGGAACGAGACGTACGCGAGTATGTTAAATGTTGCAGGCGCTGTGTAGTGAGCAAAACTCCAGAACCTGAAGGAAGAGCTCCTCTGGAAAGCATCAAAACATCGAGCCCTCTAGAATTGGTCTGCATAGATTTTTGGTCTGCAGAGAATTCCAGTGGTCGCAGTGTGGATGTCCTGGTCATAACAGACCACTTTACCAAGATGGCCCATGCTTTCCCTTGTAAAGACCAATCGGCAAAGCAAGTTGCAAGGCTGTTGTGGGATAGGTACTTCTGCGTATATGGCTTCCCAGAAAGGATCCATTCAGATCAAGGTGCCAATTTTGAGAGCCAGCTTATTCATGACTTGCTGGAAGTTGCTGGAGTAAGAAAGTCTAGAACGACTGCATATCACCTGATGGGCAATGGGCTAGTCGAACGGTTCAACAGAACCCTGGGTGGTATGATAAGGGCGTTGCCACCCAGGGCAAAGCAGAAATGGCCACAGATGTTGCAATCGTTAACCTTCGCTTATAATTGTACTGCCCATGAGTCGACTGGGTTTGCGCCTTTTTACTTGATGTTCGGCAGGGTTCCAAAGCTCCCAGTGGATGTGATGTTCAGCAGTGTGGAGAGGGACGATGTCCTCATTGACTATGATGCATACGTGAGGAGATTGAAGGATGATTTGAAAGAAGCTTTGGCCCTTGCTCAGAGGAATGCTGAGGTCAGTCAGCGACGTCAGGCAGACCTATACAACAAGAGGTCCAAAGGTTGCAGTATTGAAATTGGGGATCAAGTTTTACTGGCTAACAAAGGCGAACGTGGACGAAGGAAATTGACAGATAAATGGGAAGCCTCTCCATACATAGTTGTTGCCTTAAATCCTCAATGTCACACCTACCGTATCCGCAACACCCACACTGGTCAGGAAAAAACTGTTCATAGGAATTTGCTGCTTCAAGCTAACTTTCTGCCAATTGAGGTTGAGGTAGTTGAACCCTCATTCAGTGACTGCAGTGTACCAGCTGAAGACTGTAGTGAAGCAGCTTTGAGCGTTGCCAGAACACCCATGTCTGAATGCAGCAATGCAGATCGAACCGCCACCTGGGTGGCAGGGACTCTTGCCCCAGATGATGACCAGAGTAGTACATCCTCTAAGACAGAGAGTGTCCCTTCATTGGCAGTGGATTCTGTGACCACACAATCTGTGTTTCCAGCCACGCAGGATGATCTTATGGAATGTGATGTTTCTGATCATTCAAGTAATTCAGGAATGACTTGCGACACCGTGATCTCTCCATCTATGGGAGGTTCAGTTGATGTTCAGATCTCTGATCCTGTGGATTCACTCCCAAATCAGGTGGTGACTCAAGTTAGAACCAGATTTGGCAGGCTTGTGAAACCTGTGAACAGGTTGATTCAGAACATGACCCAAAACATGAAGATGAACAATTCAGTTAATGGCGTTACCAGGTCTTTATTGTCATAAGATGATTAAGATATTACATTGATCATGCAATGTTTTTTTTTTGAGGTTATTTGTTACTTCGAGTTGAGAATGCCAACATTCAGAAGTCTTTCAGACACATTTAACAGTAGCTGTCGCATTGAAATCATAATGGTGGTGTTTGGGGCACCCTATTTTCAAGTGTTCTCTTAGTAGGCCTGATCACCCTGCTTGGGTCACTTTCCCTGTATGCTGGGAAGCATATGTTGCTGTATTGATTTGTATTGATTGTCAGTTGAGTTATTCTGTTTGTGGCTTTTAGATTGGCTGTTTATCCTTATTGAACAAGTTTTATGAAGTTCAGCGGGGAGAATGTAGCTGGTTCAAATATGAATATTGTTATGAACTTCATCAAAACTTATGTTTTTGTGCTTCATATTTTTATTTGGAGTTATTATGGGGCATAATGTACATAATTAATTATAGTAGGAACCGTTCATGCAGAATACTGTCTTGTATGGGGCACATATTGGTGACGCACATGATAGCACATATGCTGCTGACGAGGTCGGTTGTGCTGTCTCTCGCTCTTCAAATGAGAGCGCTGGTAAGGACATTCCTCCAAGTGTAAATTATGTCATCGATTAATTTCATGAAATAAATAATGTTTAAGTGTAATGTAAGACTGTGATGTCATCAAATTTAATGCAATGAATTGCATTTTGAACATTTTACCGAGATTGGTTTTGCTTACTAGCTTCCTCCATGCTGTACGGGCAGACTGAAGGGGAGAGAAGGTGTATCCCAAAAAAAGTTTAATTGTGCTCTGTGTGTTTCTGCAGGTATGTTCGTTGTTTATTGTGTTCATACATTGAGAAATGTTTGAAATGTTTATGAAGTTTATGAGTTTGATAAATCCAAAAAAGAGTGAGGTCTGTATTCAAACGTGATGTTGTCAAAATTTATATATATTTTTTTGTGTGTAAAATGTCATTTTTGACATTTTTTTTCTCCATTTAATTTATTCACTGTTATGAATAAGTGGTGAGGAATCTATATTTTAGATTATTTCATATGCCATATAATGATGACATGTTTTTGTGATTTATTTAATTTTATCTTTTTTTGTTGATGTCTTATATTTTGTAACTGTTAATTGAGTAAATTAAGATCTTTAGAAGCACATATGCTGCTGACGAGGTCGGTTGTGCTGTCTCTCGCTCTTCAAATGAGAGCGCTGCTTCCTCCATGCTGTACGGGCAGACTGAAGGGGAGAGAAGGTGTATCCCAAAAAAAGTTTAATTGTGCTCTGTGTGTTTCTGCAGACCTGCTTTTTGCAGAATAAAACATCCTGAGACCTCCTCCAGCCGCATTGTCTTCATTGAGAACAACAAAACACAACCAGAGTAAACCTGTTACACTTGCTTAGTGCTCTACCAGTTGAGCTACAGGAACACTATATATATATATATATATATATATATATATATATATATATATATATATATATATATACACACACACACATATATATATCTGATGTCCGCACACCACAAGGGACCGTTGTGCGGCAGCGGCTCTATCGAATTCCGGAGGCCCGGCGACACGCGGTTGAAGAGGGGGTGCAAGAGATGCTGAAGCTAGGGGTCATCGAGCCCTCCCGCAGTCCCTGGTCCAGTCCCATAGTCATGGTCCCAAAACCGGACGGCACCCTCCGGTTCTGTAACGACTTCCACCACCTAAACGAGGTCTCTGAGTTCGACGGATACCAGATGCCCCGTGTGGATGAGCTGCTGGAGCGGCTGGGGAGAGCCCGGTTCATATCCACGCTCGATCTCACCAAGGGCTATTGGCAGATACCGTTAACAGAGACCGCCAAACCAAAGACCGCCTTCTCCACCCCTACTGGCCACTGGCAGTACCGGGTTCTCCCCTTCGGGCTGCACGGGGCTCCGGCTACCTTCCAGAGGATGATGGACATTGTGCTGAGACCCCATCAAGCCTTCGCCGCGGCCTACATTGACGATGTGGTCATCCACTCGGAGACCTGGGAGGACCATCTGGAGCGGCTCCGGAGGGTGCTTCTTGAGCTGCGGCGGGCAGGGCTCACCGCCAACCCCAAGAAATGCCACCTCGCCCTACCTGAAGCACAGTACCTCGGTTTCCAGGTGGGCCGGGGCCTAATCCGTCCGCAACAGGGAAAAGTGACAGCCATTCTCTCGGCCCCGAGGCCCTCCACCAAGAAACAGGTACGGGCCTTCTTGGGGTTGGCTGGGTATTATCGATGTTTTATACCCAACTTCTCCTCCCTATCGACGGCCTTGACAGACCTCACTAAGAAGGGACAGCCGGAGAAGGTAAAGTGCGGAACCCCGGAAGAGGAGGCATTCAGAAGGATAAAGGCGGCGCTCACATCTGAGCCACTGTTGCGCGCTCCCGACTTTAACTGTACCTTCTTATTGCAGACGGACGCATCTGACACCGGGTTGGGAGCCGTCCTGTCCCAGGTGCAAGACGGTGAGGAGCACCCGGTGGTCTACATCAGCCGAAAGCTGTCCACCACCGAGCAACGATACGCGGCAGTGGAGAAGGAGGCGCTGGCCGTCAAGTGGGCAGTCCTGGAGCTGAAATATTACCTACTGGGACGGAAATTCACCCTCTTCACCGATCATGCCCCGTTGCAGTGGATGGCCCGGGCTAAGGACACCAATGCCCGGGTAACGCGGTGGTTCCTAGCGCTCCAGGACTTCCACTTTGATGTGCAACATCTAGCTGGAACCGCCAATGCGGATGGACTCTCCCGCCTGTGGACAGCTTTCGCAGGTCTGTCAGGTACTCTTCCTCCACCAGCCCCCGCCTCCCCCCTCGCCCGAGGAACCAGAGCGACGCTTGGGGGGGGGGGGTGTGAGCCGTGTCCTGGGCACCTATCAGCGTCGCCCTGGCAACGAGGGAGATTCACCTGCACGCAATCACAGCGGGCTGATCGGTCCCAGCTGAAGCGGATGAGGAGAGGACTATAAACGCTGTGCCTGAAGGTGACACAAGGAAGAGAGGATCTTCAGATGACTGAAACTAACGTTGTGTCTCTTGCCCTTCTAGACAGCTGCGGATCGACCAGCCCGCCACCCGAGCACCGGACACCAAGTTCCCTTGCACTCAGCCGGCCAGCAAACAGGATCACATGGCACCGAGGACGAGCACCGGACACTACAGGATTCAGCACTACACCGAGCACCATTCAATAAATACACCCTCCGGGGCTTCACTTTGCACTAAACCCTGTCGTGTGATTCTTCAGCCCGTGACAATATATATATATATATTTTTTTTTTCAATATTGTGGATGGTATAAGAATTATTTTCCATTCATGTGACTGAGAAATACATAATAACACAAATACTTTAAAGGTTTTAGATAATGATTTCATTACTAGAGAAGATGTGGAGGCATCCACTATTATTCTGGTGGCGTGAGGAAGTGTTGCTTTGGTAACTTCAATCGCCTGCCCTCCAGAGGCCAGCGCTAAATCCTCATAAACCTGATTTAAGGGATTGGAGATCCTGGTGGAGTAATTCTGATACTGTCCTTGATTCAGATCCACACTTCTTCTCCGACGAGCAGCAAAACCATTAGTCAGCATGAAGTTCACCTAGAAGAAGAGAAAATGTGACTTACTGACTGACAAACTCTTTTATTTAGATCTGGCAAAATGTCTTATGTCCATAATATGAAAAGGAACTTGTAATACGTACTACAGACTTTGTGCTTTCAATCAATGCCAACACAGTGCTTTTTAACTCTTTGTCCTTTGCATCAGCATCCGTGAAAACAAATATTTTAGTCTGGGGAGGAGAGCCAGTCAGAGCCAGCTGGAAATTAAATAAATAATATAAGTATGTTGTATAGGACATAAGTAGAAGTTGGTTTTATTACCATAATTAAAGCAATAAACTCATTGATGTTCTCATACCCGGAGTCCTGAGAGGCAGAGCTCTGGTGCGTCTCCTCCATCATGGGGTTGAAGAGCATTAATCTGTAATTTGAACTCATCAGGATCTGTTGTTCTTATTAGCGGTCCAAAGTCTTTGGGAGTGTAAAAGAGTCAGTTATCAAATAATTAGTACTACTAATTTCCTCGCTAATTAGTAGTTGTATGTAGTTTTGAGTAGAGATGTCTGTAATTTCTGTAACGGTACACACACATTCTCTGTGAAATGAAGAAACAATAAATAAAAATGTGTCTAACCAGGGTCATTAAATGGCACCAGAATGTACTCTGACACAGTGTCTCTCATTCTGTCTGTGATGTCAAAAGTGACTCGTCGTACTTCATCAATGTCATCACCCATGCTGCCTGTGGTATCAATAGCAAAGCAAAGAACTGAACTCTGAGAGAATCCCATCAATCTAAGAGTAAGTGACCAAAAAAGAGAAAAAAAATCTATCTTAAATTCATGTAAAAACATGTAAAACACCATTTTATTTTAATTCAAAGACATTATATTATTTTGGCCTGTGGTCAACAGCTATCAGTAATCTCTGAATAACAGATGTAGTGATTAATTCAAACAGCATGCATGAAACATTTTTTTTAAGTCGGCCAACCTCAAAAAGTCAGAGTCTCCCAGGAAACCTCTTATGTCCTCCAGGAGCTCTCTGGTCGCAGCAATAGCCACTCTTGCAGCATCTTCATGAAGGTCACCATGGCTGGATGAGTGTGTATCTTTGTTGATTCCACCTCTAGGTTCTGATAAACTTGAAAAGTCTAAGAAACCTCCATGGCTACATTTCCCTGCAATATTCAAAAAAGATTTATTAGTGTGAAACAATTTTATGCATTTTTAAAATTTGATTAGGTTATAAATGATAGTATGAATTCAGTACCAGGTTTCTTTTTCAATCCAAAGTATCCTGATGTCAGTTTTTTCTCATCTATGATGTCTTTCAGGATGTTGCCACTACAGTCATCATCACAGTTTCTACAAGTAGGTCTGGTTCCTTTAAATATATAAATCCAATTAGAGTTGAACTGGACTAATATTTTTTATAATAATCAGAGTTGGGTAAATTTGTATGAATTCACTCCCTTTAAGTTTTGGAGATGGAATTTGAATTAAATGAATTACATCTCCCAGAAAGTTTGAATTAGAAATACGAAAAGGGAAAATTACTAAGGTACAATTCAGTAAGAAATTCAATTGCATTATTCCCTGAATCCTGAATGTCTTTCTAGGATGTGTTATTCACAGGTCCATAGATTGTTAAACTATAAAGAAGTGTATACAAATGAAATTCTATAGGTAACGTTTCAAACTTATCTAGCCGGTCATTTATAATGCAATCCAGTATCTTTAGCACAACAAAAATCTGAGTAGTGTGCAACCTTGGTATTAATAAACTGCTGATAAGGACAGTTTATTAATAGTTTATTAATCGATAGTTTAGCGCTATCACAGTTGAAGAGTAGCTCTATGTCGTTGAAGAGACCCTTCATCAGGTGGGAGCGCACACCAAGGCTAAGGCCGATCGCCACCGGTCGAAGCCTCCTGTCTACATCGTTGGTCAAAAAGTGTGGACAAGAAGAGGACAAGGGAGACACACACACACACACTCACAGTGGAAATAGGAGGGAGAGTCCGGTGGATGGCTAGTGCAGGGATTTTGTGTGTACTCGGCCCATCCCAGGTACTGGTTCCAAGAGTTCTGGTGGTCATGACAGAAGGTACAGAGGAAGTGACCGATCTCTTGGATCTTCCTCTCTGTCTGCCCGTTCCACTGCGGATGGTACCCTGATCATAGGCTGACAGCCACACCTAGGAGTGAGAAGAAGGCCTTCCAGACTCGCGAGATGAACTGAGGTCTTCTGTCTGACACAATGTCCTCTTTTAGCAGCGAGAGGGTTTCATTGACCCCCGGGTGGCCAGTGCTTAGTGAGGTGTGAGCAGAGTGGATGAGTGGAGTGCACCGTGTCCTGTTGATGTACTGTAAGCCTGGTGGGCAACCGGTGGAGCATTGGTGGAGGTATCGGAGGAGGGTACGATTTCCATGGACCAGGAGGTTGGTGCTTACAATGAGCTTTTCGGGAAGTATCGTGTCAGGTTCTTCAGGGCTTTCTTCGGGTGAGTAACAAAGAGACAAGGCGTCAGCCTTGACAATCTTGGATACAGGATGATATGAAATCGTGTAGTTGAAACGGGTAGAGAACAAAGCCCAATGGGCTTGTTGGGGGTTAAGTCTCTTGGCCATTCACAGATACTCCAAGTTCATATGGTCTGACAGCACCTGAAGCGGATGTCTTGCTCCCTCCAGCCAATGCCTCCACTCCTCGAGTGCTAGCTTGATGGCCAGAAGTTTGCGGTTGCCGATGTCATAATTGGCCTCCGCTGGATTGAGCTTACGGGAGAAGAAGGCACATGGGTGGAGTTTCCTGGGGTTCCCCTGCTGCTGGGAAAGCACCTCTCCAACTCGTGTGGTGGAGGCATTGACTTCCACATTGAAGGGCCTGTTGGGGTCAGGATGGACCAGGAGTGGAGCGGTAGTGAAGGCTTCTTTAAGGTTGTTGAAGGCTTCCGTGGCTGCAGGGGTCCAGGACAAAGACTTGGGCTTATTCCGGAGGAGGCTTGTAAGGGGACTGGTAATGGAGCTGTAGTCTTGGATGAAGTGGTGGTAGAAGTTGGAGAAGCCGAGGAATCGTTGGAGTTCTTTGATAGTAGAGGGTGTTGGCCAGTTCCTGATTTCATCCACCTTCCCCCAATCCATCCGTATGCCACTGCTGTCCATGTTGTAGCCAAGGAACTGCACTGAGGGCTGATGGAAGGAGCACTTTTCCACTTTCACATAGAGTTGGTATTTTTCTCTGGCGTTTCAGGACCTCCGCAACTTGGTGACGATGTTCGGTCAAGCTCCGGGACCAGATTAAGATGTCATCGATGTAGAGCAGGACAAATTTGTGGAGGAACTCCCGGAGCACCTCATGGATGAAATTCTGGAATATGGAGGGAGCGTTGACCAGGCCATATGGCATCACAAGGTATTCATAGTGTCCAGTGGGTCTGATGAAAGCTGTCTTCCACTCGTCCCCCTCACGTATCCACTCGACCCCCTCAGATGGCTGTGGAGGTCCAACTTGGTGAAGACAGATGTCCTTCTCCTCCGGTATGGAAAGGGGATAGATCCTTCCTTTTGGCACTGGCGCACCTGCAAGCAGATCAATGGCGCAGTCCCATGGCCGGTGTGGAGGCAGCTTGGAGGCTCTCTCAGGGCAGAAGAAGTTACTGAAGGGGGCGTAACACGAGGGTATATCCACGGACCATTTCTCCATTGGGCTTTCAATAGATGTGGCGCAGACAGAAAGCTGTTCAGGAAGCAGAGAGGATGGGACAGGAAACTTGGACAGGCAGTCCTGGAAACAGTTGTTGCCCCACTTCAGGACTTCGCCTGATCTCCAGGAGATGACTGGGTTTGTGCTGCTCTAACCACGGATGCCCAAGGATTCACGTCAGCGGTGGATTCCAGACTCCAGAACCAGCAGTTAAATTTTCTCTATGTGTAGTATGCCGATTTGCAATAGAAGTGGGCTGACACTATGGCGAACCTGTATCTTGCTTAGCAGTCTTCCAGTTACTGAGTGTATTTGATAGGCGGACGGTGTCACCGTGGTTGTGAGGTTAAGCTGACATCAGAGGGAGCCAGAGATGAAGTTGCCGGCTGACCCAGAATTGAGGAGTGCATTGAGTGGAATGGAAACATCAGCAGCAGTAAGTGTTACAACAGTGGTGAGTGGCTTCATCTGATTCATCTGACGAGGAGGGCATATGGGGCACATGGAGAGAATATGCCCTGGGGATCCACAGTATAAACACAGATTCTAGGTCAGCCCTCTCTGCCATTCAGTCACTGTCATTCGAGTAGTGTCCAGTTGCAAGGGTTCGTGGGCTGATTCTGGAGTGCTGACGGATTCTGTGCTGAGGCTGGCCCTGGTGCGCTTTGAGACACGAATGTATACAAGTGGCGAAGCGGATGGAGAGCTGGATGAAGCCTGATGGTACCCTCGTATGCAGTGAGATGCAACCGCACTTGTGGAGCCAATCCCTGATGATAGGTGGTTATGAGGGCTTGTTCGTTCCACCCACTTATGGCCGCGAGAGTCCTGAACTTAAGAGTATAATAATTAACAGACATCTTGTCTTGTTTTAAATTATATAGCTTTTATTATATATATATATATATATATATATATATATATATATATATATATATATATATATATTAGTGGTGGGTGCTGCGTTAACGTGAGAGTCTTTTCGGGCATTAAAAAAAAATTATTGCCGTTAATCTATTCTCAAAGTTGGGTTGGGAGCTGGGTCTATACTAAGCAAGCTATTATGCCTTTCACCTTGATATTTTATATAACCGACTAGCTGAGGCCAGCCTAAAAAGATGCTCAGGACAGTTGACGGGCCACTGCTGCGCATCGTCACGAAAGCTTATCTTTTTCACGTGTTATTAAGCCATACCGCTTGTCGATTTAAACATTAAAGCATCCAAACACAAGACGCGGAAAAGCTGAACAGAGTAGCTGGTTACTCGCGTGCTATGTTCAGTGCGGAGAGAGAGAGACGCGTATCACAGAAAGCGACACTGAACCGAGTTCTCTTCTGCTAAGTTCTCCTCGAAGTCCCTCCTGCACCTGAATGAACAAATACAAATCGCAGTTTGAACAAACAAAAATATGTGAAAGAGCCCAATTCAGCACCGCTGTGTTCTGTTGTTCAGGGCTCACGCAGAGAAAGGCGTCTCAAAACACTTGAACATCGAATTTGCTTATTTTTGCTCTTGTGACGACAAATACATACAAAATATTGGAAATTATGCTAGAAAAAAAAGATATTTCTTAAGTGAAAGTAAACAGTTGAGTAAAAATGGGATGTGTATTATATTGGATGCGTTCATGGTCTCTTAAAGTGACCGCGCCTAATTTAGCTACTGGCTGCTGTAATGTTAATCCAAGAAAATGAAAATGAAAATCACTCACTGCTCTTGACTACTTTGTAGTTTTAAGAGTCCAACCTTAAATTATTCAGACACTAGATATATTTTTTTTATATAAATAGCAAAACTGTAATAATGTGAGACATGTTGAAGGTGTCTGAATAAATGTAGGTTTGATTGTATATTTCATTTTTACATTGAAGACTATCCAGTGCTTTTTTACATTTAATTATTTGGTTTCTGTACCTTGAAACCTACAAACTTGAAAACATTGTGTGTAGCACAACTAAATAAAAATAAACGAACATACAAATTAAACAATTTCAAATAGGGCCCACTGGTACAACCTTCACCGGGTCCCCACTGACCCCAGCTACAGCCCTGCTCACGCCTGTTTCACACATACTCCATCTGCAGTGCGTGTGCAGTTTGTGTGTGTTACGTATGTGGTGCAGCACGGACTCGATGTGCTTTTACATATATGACGCGTTTGCAGTCCGCTGCTCGGTATGTAAACGATCGCTGCACTGGTACAGACACAACGCTCCTGGAATGCAACTGGAATCCGTTAACATGGGTGCATAAAAAACGCATACGCACTGCAGACGGAGTATGTGTGAAACAGGCGTAAGGTTGTTTACACCTTGTGTAATGTGGAATTAGTTTACAGCTTTTTCAAGCAGTTTGTGATGCATTTTGGAAACAGGAGACCCCTTCTCAAAGACTTACTGTTTGTCAATTTTATTTGGGTAACACACATATTCTGAATGCCTTCGGCAGAATTCCAATGGGCCATTTTAATCTAGATTAATCTAGATTAATTTCAAGATCACAGTGAGATTAATCTATATATCTATTATATATAATCTATATTTACTATATTATATTAAATCTTATTTATACACGACACTGCTCTACTGATCATGTTCTGGTTACTCCACTGCACACGTCGGATCACTTCCTCCTCACTCTTAACCTCAACATGGTCCCTGACACATCACTTACCCCTCCACATGTCATCTTTCAACGTAACCTACGCACACTTTCACCCTCCCGGCTATCTGCAATGGTTTCATCTTCACTTCCTTCCCCTAAACTGTTTGCATCTTTGGATGCTAACAGTGCTACTGATACTTTCTGCTCCACTCTTACATCTTGTTTAGACACTGTTTGCCCCTTATCTTCTAGGCCAGCCCGTAACACCCCTTCTGCCCCTTGGTTATCTGATGTTCTACGCGAACACCGTTCTAAGCTTAGAGCTTCTGAAAGGGTGTGGCGCAAGTCCAAAAATACTACTGACCTTATTGTGTATCAGTCACTCCCATCTTCTTTCTCTGCTAATGTCTCCATTGCTAAAACGACATACTACATAACAAAATTAACAATTCATCTAACTCGCATGCTTTTTAAAACATTTTCCTCACTTATTTGTCCTCCTCCTCCCCCTCCTGCTTCATCTGTAATAGCTCATGACTTTGCAACGTTTTTCATTAATAAAAAAAGACATTAGTGCACAATTTTCCACACCACAATCAGTCAAGCTCATATCACCTGCAAACTTACACTCATTTACATCCTTCTCTTCACTCTCTGAGGCAGAAATCTCAAAACTCATCCTTTCTAATCACCCTACAACTTGCCCGCTTGATCCTATTCCATCTCATCTTCTTCCAGCCATTTCTCCTACAGTTGTACCTGCACTCACTCACATCATCAACACTTCCCTCCACACTGGTGTTTTTCCCTCATCATTAAGACAGGCAGGTATAACTCCACTACTTAAGAAACCCAACCTCAACCCATCTCTTTTAGAGAACTACAGACCAGTTTCTCTTCTTCCTTTTATTGCAAAAACACTTGAACGAGCTGTGTTCAAACAAGTCTCTACATTTCTCACACACAACAATCTCATTGACAGCAACCAATCTGGCTTCAGAAGTGGACCTTCTCCCCAAGTGGACTCCTTCAAAAACAGCTAGAAGCCTTGGAGTAATGATTGATGATCAGCTGACTTTCTCAGACCACATTGCTAAAACTGTCCGATCCTGCAGATTTGCTTTATTCAACATCAAGAAGATCAAGCCCTTTCTTTGGGAACATGCTGCACAACTCCTTGTTCAAGCTCTTGTTCTGTGGCTGGACTATTGCAATGCTCTCTTGGCAGGTCTTCCAGAGAATTCAATCAAACCTTTACAATTAATTCAGAACGCGGCAGCAAGATTAATTTTTAATGAGCCAAAAAGAATACACGTCACACCTCTGTTTATCAATTTGCACTGGCTTCCAATAGCTGCTCGCATAAAATTCAAGGCATTGATGTTTGCCTACAAAACTACCACTGGCTCTGCACCCATTTACCTAAATTCGTTACTTCAGACTTATGTGACTCTAGAAGCTTGCGTTCTGCAAGTGAACGTCGCTTGACTGTGCCATCCCAAAGAAGCACAAAGTCACTTTTACAGACTTTTAAATTAAATGTTCCCTTCTGGTGGAATGACCTGCCCAACTCAATCCGAGCAGCTGAGTCCTTAGCCATCTTCAAGAATCGGCTTAAAACACATCTCTTCCATCTTTATTTGACCCTCTAACTTTAACACTCACTATTCTAATTCTACTCTTTAAAAAATCTAACTACCTTTCTAATCTTTTTGTATTCTATTATTCTTTTCATTTATTATGCAATTATATAAATGTGTGTGTATGTGTAACTAGCTTGCTCTATTCTCTTTTTAATTCTATCTGTTTTCTTATTATTTATTATATTATTTATAAACCCATGCTACGTGTACTGTGTTAACCTAACCGAGACTTGTTATAGCACTTATATATCATTGCTCTTTTTGTTGTTTTTAATTGCTTCCACTGTCTTCATCTGTAAGTCGCTTTGGATAAAAGCGTCTGCTAAATGAATAAATGTAAATGTAAATGTAAATCTATGCCCACCACTAATATATATATATATATATATGTGTGTGTGTGTGTATGTATGTATGTATGATGTATGTATATATATATGAAGCAATATAATTTATATATATATATATATATATATATATATATATATATATATATATATATATATATATATATATATATAAATTATATTGCTTCAGATGATTTCTCAGATCACATAAAACTTAATATAGCCAAAATTGTAAATTCTACTTCTTGTTACAAGTTTGGAAGAACCATCACTTCTACCACAAAGGACTGCTTTTTAAGTTATCTTCCTGATGTATCCAAATTCCTTAGCATATCCAAAACCTCAGAACAACTTGAATACAGTTGCTCCTTTACGCTTAAGGAAGGTTAAGGAAAACAGTTTGACTCCATGGTATAATGAGCATACTCGCACCCTAAAGAGAGCAGCCCGAAAAATGGAGCGCAGATGGAGGAAAACAAAACTAGAGGTATTTCGTATTGCTTGGCGGGAAAGTAGCATATCCTATAGAAAAGCATTAAAAACTGCTAGATCTGATTACTTTTCTTCTCTTTTAGAAGAAAACAAACATAACCCCAGGTATTTATTCAATACAGTGGCTAAATTAAAATATTAATATTAAATATTAAAATAATATAAGAAAAAATAAAGCCTCAACAAGTGTTGACATTTCCCAACACCACAGCAGTAATGACTTTATGAACTACTTTACTTCTAAAATCGATCCTATTAGAGATAAAATTGCAACCATTCAGCCGTCAGCTACAGTATCGCATCAGACAGTGCACTATAGACCCCCTGAGGAACAGTTCCACTCATTCTCTACTATAGGAGAGGAAGAATTGTATAAACTTGTTAAATCATCTAAACCAACAACATGTATGTTAGACCCTATTAGAGCTGCAACTATCGATTATTTTTTCTGTCGACTAAACTAACGATTGTTTTTCGATTAATCGACTACTCTAACGATTATTTTTATAACAATAAATAATTAATCTAATGTTCTTTTTTTGATTAGCTAATGAATCCTTTGGATAACTTTACAAAAAAATGTAAGTACAACTTCTAATATAATATTTCAACCTTTATTCATTTTCAACCAATGTGGTTGAATTTTACAGTATAAAATAATAAAGAGGCAAAGTAAATTATTTTACCATGGTAAATATGAATTTATGATAGCGCTTTTAATTAAACCACAGTAGCCAAAAATTTACAGTTGTCTGAGACATCATGAAATGTTCTTTAGCATCACAATAAAGGTTTGTTAGTCAGGGTTCTGCTATGGTTTAGCATGGTTTCCAGAGATCTGGAGCTGATTCAGGGTGGCTCGGTGGTCTGTGACTGTTGTCTTTTAAGGGGCCGTACACATATTGCGTCTTTTGCGTGCTCAAGTTCGTTATTTCCAATGTAGGTGTGTGGCATGCGTGCTCGTAATGGAAGCGACGCGGTCGCGACACACACGCGAAAACAGGCGCGTCCGCACTGCATCAAGTTAAAAACATCTCACTTTTTCATAATGCCGCAAGCGCACCAAGGTGCATGTGACAAGAACTAACCAATCAGTTTCATCCTTACCCGTAACAACGTTGAAAGCTCAGCTAAGATGAAGGAACAGCTGATCATGATTATCATTTGCTGAAATTTCCGCGTCTTCATGGAGAGAGCACGTCATAGTTGCTCAGCAACGGCAGACATCCCAGGGGTGCAACTGCCGAGCGCTTTGGAAAGAAGGAGAAACCCGCGCCAACACAGACTTACTTCATTTTTTATTTTATCCTTACACAATGGCCTTTTTATTTGGCCTCTGTTTGAAGTATTCCCATACTTTTGATTGCAGTGGTCTCTGTTTTTGTGATATAATGCAACTTCCTCCATTCCCAGTATGCCATTACACGAGATGTAAACAGTGTGACGCGTCGATGCATTTCACGCACGTCGATGTATTTTTGTAGTCAACGTAATCGATGAAGTCGACGAGTTGTTGCAGCAATAGACCCTATACCATCTAAGCTCCTAAAAGAGGTGCTTCCAAAAGTCATAGATCCTCTTCTGACTATTATTAATTCCTCATTGTCATTAGGATATGTCCCCAAAACCTTCAAACTGGCTGTTATTAAACCTCTCATCAAAAAACACAACTTGACCCCAAAGGAATAGTTAATTATAGACCAATCTGGAATCTCCCTTTTCTGTCCAAGATACTAGAAAAGGTGGTATCCTCACAATTATATTCCTTCTTAGAGAAAAATGGTATATGTGAGGATTTCCAGTCAGGATTTAAACAATGGACAATGCTGAATAAAGTAGTAGATTTGGCTATTTTTGGACCAAAAAGTATTTTCGATGCTTCAACATATTCTAACTGACCCTCTGATGTCTCATGGACTACTTTGATGATGTTTTTCTTACCTTTCTGGACATGGACAGTAGACTGTACACACAGCTTCAATGGAGGGACTGAGAGCTCTCGGACTAAATCTAAAATATCTTAAACTGTGTTCAGAAGATAAAAGGAGGTCTTACATGTTTGGAACGACATGAGGGTGAGTTATTAATGACATAATTATGATTTCTTTGATGAACCAACCCTTTAATTCACTAATCAGCCATGTGGATTATACTTGTTGAGACTGACTTTAATTGATAACCAATAGTTTGTATTCACTGAATTTGTGAGATCAGTTAAGCCAGACCAGGGAATGAATTCAACAATTTGATTTAAAAAAACATTGTAACATTTTTTGGTTGAGTTTGGTTTAGTTTGATTGTTGTATACATGAAATGCATAAAACAGAAAAACATTCATTTTTGCCATACCTGCAGTATTATCTATTTTCCCATCAGGTCTGGTCAGGTTAGAGTATGGAAAAAGATTCCCTAGTTCTATCCAGTTGCTGTGACTGTAGAAATCCTGTAGAGTCATACAAGGAAGATAGACACACAGAAATAACCTCACATTTTAATTATAATTTAATTCCATTATTGTGTTCAATGTGAAGTGTCTAATAGACATTATAAAAAATATCTTTAGAATTTTCTTGTACATTTTTGAGTGAAATATACCTTTAATTATAAATATTAATTTTATTTTCATTATTTATATTAATATGGAAATATTAAATACATTTTTTTCAATGAGATGATACTGTTTTCTTTAATGACAAAAACCTTATGAATGCCTTGAAACAGATCATCTGAAAAATGTCTTGAGATGTGGTAACAGTAGTATAAGCGTAATAATTGACTCTGTTACATTTAATTATTAGAAAAATAATGCACAGCTGAGGTGTTACTCCACTTTGTGTCATGGCCTCATAACCACCCCGGGTGTGCATTATTTTCTAATAATTCAACACCCCATCATCAATTGTTCCTTACATATATAGCTAAATTAGGGCTGTCGATTTAATGTTTTAATCTAATTAATTAGTTATGAAAAATATCATATTGAATTTCTTTCACCATTTCAGAGGTCATCCCCTTATCTAAAATGGTCTACCCCTTTTATCAATTGATTCTTATTGACTCGGTTGATTGGGTTCTGTTGCTTTCTTCTGCCATCTTGTTATTTTATTTTATTTTTTTTATGTTTCATTTATAAATAATTTCTTGATTACAATTAAATGAAATTCTGCACATAAACACTTAAGATATTTTGAGGTGCAGGATTAAAATATTTGAATAATAATTAATTAGATTGTTGCATTATTGTATAAGTTCTGTGATACATTGTACAAAAGTAAAAAGGTTATTTCTAATGACACACCTGTATAGTATGCATAATCTCACCCAACCGCTCTCTTGCCATTTCGTAGTTCTTCTCATTTGCAGCATTTTTAACAGCTGTGACACCATATTTGATAAGGTTCTGGCCCTTCTCAAAACTCTCATCATCAAAGTGGTATTCTGCATCCGACATGTGATGCTTATCAATCCCGGCATTACTATCACAAACTGTATCAATGGCTTGTTGGAAACCTTTAGCTGATGTAGGAGATGAGCATGCTTCTGTCAGAGACTCAACTGTCAGTACCTTTGGCTGAAACAGAAAATAATCAATCTGTAATATATATTAGTAAACTTCCATTAAAATAACAGACAGTGTATGCAGACATCAGCAGACTGAATTGTGTCATGAACTTGCAAATGCATGGAAGTTTGTAAATAAAACATTCTGTTTAGTAATTTCTAGCACAACCAGTGTGGGGTAGGTAACTTATAAAATTGTAGCCGTTACTAATTATTGGTTACATTAAGAAAATTATAGCTAGTAATACATTTAAGGCCCCGAATATACATGGAATGAAAGCTTGATTTTTTTTTTAATGATAATAAAAACACAATATTAAATTTATTAGTAAATAATCTATATGTATCATCTTGCCATAATACATAACTCATATTATTGCTCTTTTGTTGGTTTGATTGCTTCTTTTGTCTTCATTTTTAAGTTTCTTTGGATAAAAGTGTATTCTAAATGCATAAATGTAAATGTACGAGATTAACTTTGCCTGCCATTGACTGTCACGGTTTTACGCTGCCTGAAGGAATACGGAGTCGAGGATAAACGGAATAAGGCTTTTAATATATCCAACACAGGGGATATCCAACATGGAGCACAGAGGTAGACACACGTAAGTAGCAAGTTAGTCACAAGTGAGGACAAGTGAGAAGACCCGACAAAACAGAACTGAAGGGACACGGCTTATGAACAACAGATAATTGGGGAAACACAGGTGGATGGAATCATTAAATTAACAGGGACATGGAACACATGAGGAAGATAATGGACACACCTGGGAACTAATCAAACACGGAAAGACAGAAACTGGGTCACGGGCAAAAACACATTAAATGAGTCCAGGTGTGTGACAGTACTCCCCCCTCCCGGTAGGTGCGTCCTCGCACCGTAGAAACAACAGGGGGGGGCGTAGGTGGGAACTTGGGAGGAGGTTCCGGTGGAGGACGGACTTCCAGGAGGGGGCCAGCAGACAGGGACCACAGAAGGAGGAGCCAGGGAGGAGACGACGGAGGAAGGAGCCAGGGAGGAGACAGGAGCAGGAGGAGCCAGATGGTCCACCAGAGACCAGCCAGGACGGAGATCCAAGGTGGAGTCGACGGCGGGAGGAGCCATGGTGAAGGAGGGGTCGACGACACCAGGGGGCCGACAGGCGGAGACTGCACCGGTGGGTGAGGAGCCCAAGATGGAGCAGCACAGCCGCAGAGCCAGGGTGACGTCGAGGATCCGGAGGGCCTAGGTGGAGCTGAAGGCTCAGGCGACCAAGGCAGAGGCGGGGTCCTGGCAGACCGCTGTGGAGCCGGAGTGACCGAGGATGGAGGTGGAACTGGAGGGAAGGAGGAGCCTGACAGAGCCGGAGGGATGGAGTGACGAGGTGGAACCAGAGGAGAGGAGTCCCGAGGTGGCGGATGGTCGACGACTGACCAAGGTGGAGCCGGAGGGACGAGGGAGCCCGGTGGAGCAGGTGGGATGACAGGCCACGGTGGAGACGAGGGAGCTAAGAGCCAAGGCGGAGCCGCTGGGTCGAAGGACCGAGGAGGAGTCCAGGGCTCGGAGGCTGGAGGCGGAGACAGGGCCTTAACACGCCACGGCGGAGCTGGAGACTGGCAGTCCAGCGGCGAACCACCGCGCCCCAATGGCGCGGACTGAGGGTGAGCTGCGGGACTGACTGGCACCAGCAGGGATGACGAGGAACTGGCTGGTCTAGGAGGAGGAGAGAGAGGAAGGATGGAAGGAAGGACAGGAGGATCAGGACTGGACGGAACCAGCGAAAGAGGAGTAGAGGGACCAGCAGGTTTGGGAGGAGGCGGGAGAGGGAGGCTGGGAGGGAATACAGGAGACACAGAAGATTCAGGGCTGGGTGGAACCAGCGGAGACACAGATGATTCAGGGCTGGGCGGAACCAGCGGTGAAACAGAAAAATCATGGCTGGGCGGAACCAGCGGAGACACAGAAGATTCAGAGCTGGGCGGAACCAGCGGAGACACAGAAGATTCAGAGCTGGGCGGAACCAGCGGAGACACAGAAGATTCAGAGCTGGGCGGAACCAGCGGAGACACAGGAAACTCAGGGCTGGGCGGAACCAGCGGAGAAACAGAAGATTCAGAGCTGGGCGGAACCAGCGGAGAAACAGAAAACTCAGGGCTGGGCGTAACCAGCGGAGAAACAGAAAACTCAGGGCTGGGCGTAACCAGCGGAGAAACAGAAAACTCAGGGCTGGGCGGAACCAGCGGAAATGGAGCAGAGGAAATGACTGGAGGAGGTAGGAGTGGGAGACTGAGAGGGTATACAGGGGAATCAGGGCTGGACGGAACCAGCGGGGAAACAGGAAAATTAGGGATTACCTCCATAGACCAGTCCATCAGATCCAGAGCTTGCTCCTTATGACCTTCAGAGACTGTATACAGCTCACCCTCAGTCGCAGGAGTGTGGGCAGGGCTTTCCTCCACGCCCTCGATCTCCAAGAGGACTCCCACGATGCACGGTGTTGCCGGCTCACACACCTGGTCAGTCGCGCTCTCGAGTTCCGGCTCCCTGTCAGTGGATGGCTCGGGCTCTGCGGCTGCGGTGGGCTCTGGCTCCGTGCGGCGTGATGGTGGCTGGCTGGTCTCTGGGTCGGGAGTGGGGCTGGCGAGGTCCTCTATGGGGCAGACGGTGAGAGGTGACCCATTTCTCGCCAGAGTCCACTCCACGTATGCGGCGAAATCCTCTCGAGGACCATCTTCGGACGACAACGCTCTGCATTTGGAGTTCAGGCTGGTGTTGTAGAAGGTGCAGAGCGCGCCGTCCGGGTAGCTGGTGGCATTAGCTAATAGGAAAAACTGTCTGGTATGGTCCTCGAGAGAACGTCCTTCCTGCTTCAGCAGGAGGATGAGGAATTCGGGACGATAGAGGGGATCCATAGACACTAAGAAAAGAAAAGACTGTGAAAAAACAAAAGCAAAACGGAGGGAAGAACACGCAGTTTTCTATTTTCTCTTTTGAGGTCGGGTCTTCTGTCACGGTTTTACGCTGCCTGAAGGAATACGGAGTCGAGGATAAACGGAATAAGGCTTTTAATATATCCAACACAGGGGATATCCAACATGGAGCACAGAGGTAGACACACGTAAGTAGCAAGTTAGTCACAAGTGAGGACAAGTGAGAAGACCCGACAAAACAGAACTGAAGGGACACGGCTTATGAACAACAGATAATTGGGGAAACACAGGTGGATGGAATCATTAAATTAACAGGGACATGGAACACATGAGGAAGATAATGGACACACCTGGGAACTAATCAAACACGGAAAGACAGAAACTGGGTCACGGGCAAAAACACATTAAATGAGTCCAGGTGTGTGACATTGACGAGTTATCTTGTAATTTAGAAGACAACGCTTCTCCGCTATTAATAAGTTTTTATATGTTAAATTTTCACTGTAATACACTCGGGCATGCGATTGCACATCTTTAGAATGGGTACAAAACCTCCCGAATAAAGACACACTTCAACCAGATGGAGGAACAAGTGATCACTTACGTAAACAGATGCATATTATAAATAATGCGATCACCAGCAATAGACAGCATATAAATTAAAACTGCATAATGTTACAGAATAAAATGTTGATCCAGAAAGTGATATATGTCTGTGCAAGCTTTGAGGATGTTGATGGAAGAGACTTACTGGATTTATGCTTTGATAATCGTACTAAATATTATACAGATGTAGTTTTTTATAAAAATGTGATTTTCTCACCATTTTATACATTTTTATTACATTTGTTTCAAAATAAAAGCTATGATCTTAATTTTGGTGTATTGCATATTCAACTCGCTGACAGTGGCTGGCAAAGTTTTGAAAAATGCTGTCGTGGAAAGAGTTAAATGCACTAGAATTTTATTGAATAATACTTAGACACACGTCAACAAAATAATGATTCCTTTCCTTGCTCACCTGGACAAAATCTCTTCCTTGTTGAAGTGCCTGAGTCTTACAGACTTCTGCTGTTGTTTGTAAAATAGCTTTTTGTGTTATTTCTTGGTGGGTAATGGATCTAGTTAGCAGAAACTTGAAAGCCAGAGTTCCTACTTTACTTTGCAGAATGAAAAAAAGGATGATAACTGTATGTAGTGAGATTTGCGTCATCATGGCTCAATCTGAAAAAGAAAAAGGAAAATAAATAAAACATACAAAAAAATGCATAACCACAATCTTAAATGCAAACAAAATTAATATCATGAAAAGTCTATTATACCTTACAGCAGCCTGAAGAAGATTCTGTGCTGTCTGCTAGGAATGGTAGGATCATAAATTGTCATCATATCTGGGTTGCTCCACCTCTTTGTTTCACCATTAAACAAGGGGATATAATGTATGAGGAAATGAGGAAAAATATGAAGGTCTTTTTAGATAAAATCTTTACTGGATGTGAAATGTAGGAATTATGTTAAGTCAAGTATATAGAGACTCCAATCAATCTCTCTTGATATTTCATAGTTCTTCTCTTGAACAGGCTTTAACATCTTTGAAACCTTTTATGACAAAGTCCTGAACCTTCAAGAAAACACTCGCCATCAAAGTGGTTTTCTGTATGCTTTAAGTGATTTCAACTCGAAGAGTCTAGTTTGCCAACATTATAGTAGAAACATATGCAAAAGAATATGAATATCAATAATTGTATAATTCAGTACGTCAAGAGCCAAACAAACAATGTACTGTAATTCAACCGGTTCAACAGAAAAAAACAGTAAAACCAGTTCCTCTCATCCAAAGAGAAAGTTCTTTTTTTTGGTAATGTTATTCACATTTTAAATGAGGTATAAGGAAATGTGAGGATGTTTAGGCAAACCACTGTCCTGCAGTTTCATAATTTTAATTAGGGCAGCAGCTTTAACAACTTTACGGAATATGAAAATAGAGACACCATAGTCCACTGTTTACTGGGAGCCGGAGCGCCTGACATCTTGGCAAATTTAAAAGTGCTGGCTAATGCCAAACGTAAATACAGTGAGATTGTTTTTCATGCTGGCGCTAATTATGTTCGATTTCGCCAGTCGGAGATCACTAGAAATAACATTAAAGAGGTCATATGTCGTTGCTCAAAAGAACATCATTTTGTGTATTTGGTGTAATGAAATGCATTTATGCAGTTTAAGGTAAAAAAAAAAACATTATTCTCCACATAATGTACATTATTGTTTCTCCTCTATGCCCCGCCTTTCTGAAACATCTCTATTTTTACAAAGCTCATCATTCTGAAAAGTGAGGTGTGCTCTGATTGGCCAGCTAGACAGCTGCTAGTACTCCATAAAATGTGCTGCACACATCTGAATATCTGGATTAAACTGTTCTGAAACAGTGTTGTAAATACAACTTAAGCACTGATTTCAAATGTGTCCTCTTTTGGAAGGCCAAACAAAGTGGTTTCGCTTTCAGAACAAAACACACTGTGTCTCCATAACATTGTGGTGGTGGCAACTGAGAGAATCAAAGTTACACCTTCTTTCTTTTCGTGAACATTTGGGAGGTGTTATGCAAATCTTCCCACAGAGTGATGTAGATATGTGGGGGCATGTTAGAATGAGCCATTTTAGGAGGTTGTGGTTGTCTCTTAACTTTAATAAATAATATTTCATTGGATTTGAGACTTTAGTCTTTGCAACTTTACAGATCTTCTTCAAGCACCAAGAACACTGTAACACATTGTGAACATTGTAACACTCCAAAATAAGGAAAAACCCTGTTTACCATGGTGATGAGATACACAGCAGACTGTGATAACTCAATGGCTGGATGTCTAAGTGGTGCCCACAGAATAACATAGGTTATTAGACGAGTTTTTGGGGCAGACCTGGCCTGTTGAAAAGAGATGGTCTTCATCCCTCCTGGGGTGGTGCAGCTCTTCTCTCTCATGTCACAGATGTCAGTTAACCCTCTGAGGTCTAAGGGTATTTTTGTGGCCTGGAGAAGTTTTGTCATGCCCTGACATTTGTGATTTTTTCAGTTACTTATAAATATCTAAATGGCTAAAGTCTAGTCTCACTGTAATCAGCACAAACTGGGCTATAATAATATATAAAATGCATGTATGTACATGATTGTTTTTTTTTTTATAAAAAAAATGTTATGCAAGATTAGTGAAAAACTAAAAATGTTAAATGACTTGAGTAAGGTCATAAAACACATACAGAACATTGGTTTTCGGGGTTATCAGGAGAAAATTACTCATAATGCGTATATGTGTTAATCCACTCGAAGGGGTTAACTTTTAACACATAGAGTCACTTTCACATAGAGGCTGTTCACAGAGTGCTGTATTCAAGCATTGTTAACAGAAAGTTGAGTGGAACGAAACAGTGTGGAAGAAAAAGATGCACAACCAACCGAGAGAACCGCAGCCTTATGAGGATTGTCAAGCAAACCAGATAACATTATCCATAGAAACTTAATGATAAATCCCCTGTGATGCTTGTACTGGCAACTGTATACAGGCCACCAGGGCACCATACAGACTTTATTAAAGAATTTGCTGTTTTTTTTGAGTTAGCACTGGCTGCAGATAAAGTTTTAATTTTTGATGATATTAAAATT
Organism: Carassius gibelio; assembly: GCF_023724105.1. Lineage (NCBI taxonomy): Eukaryota > Metazoa > Chordata > Actinopteri > Cypriniformes > Cyprinidae > Carassius > Carassius gibelio. Next base: position 684,570 of record NC_068399.1, on the reverse strand, counting down.
CATGTTGATAATGAAAAAGATGCATTGGGATCGGTATTTATAGAAAGTCTGAACTCTATTGGGGTTAGAAAACACATGTCAGGACGTTCTCATTGTAATCAAACTCTAGATTTAGAATCAGAATCAGAAGAGCTTTTTTACCAAGTACAGGTGCTTCTCAATAATTTAGATTGTCAAGGAAAAGTTACTTTATTTCAGTAATTAAACTCGAATTGTGAAAATCATGTATTAAATACATTCTATGCACACAGACTGTTCAAGTCTTTGATTCTTTTAATTGTGATGATTTTGGCTCACAAACAAAATTCATGATCTCAACATATTAGAATAGGATGACATGCTAATCAACAACCCCTGCAAAGTTTTCCTGAGCCTTCAAAATGGTCTCTGACAATCATTGACACCCTTGACAAGCAGGGTAAGTCAAAAACATTCATTACCAAAGAAGCTGGCCGTTCACAGAGTGCTGTATCCAAGCATGTTAACAGAAAGTTGAGTGGAACAAAAAAGTGTGGAAGAAAAAGATGCACAACCAACAGCCAAAGATGCACAACCTACAGTTGTCGTATTTCTCTTGTTAAACCACTCCTGTACCACGGACAACGTCAGAGGCATTTTACCTGGGCTAAAGAGAAGAAGAACTGGACTGTTGCCCAGTGATCCAAAGTCCTTTTTTCAGATTAGATTAGATTAGATTAGATTCAACTTTATTGCCATTGCACATATGGGAACAAGGCAATGAAATACAGATAATATCGAGTTTTGTATTACATTTGGAAACCAAGGTCCTGGAGTCTGGAGGAATGGTGGAGAAACTCATAGCCCAAGTTGCTTGAAGTCCACTTAAGTTTCCACTGTCTGATTATTTGGGGTGCAATATCATCTATTGGTGTTGGTCCATTGTGTTTTTTGGAAACCAAAGTCACTGCAACCATTTACCGAGAAATCTTGGAGCACTTTATGCTTCCTTCTGCTGACCAGCTTTTTGAAGATGCTGATTTCATTTTGCACCAGGATTTGGCACCTGCCCAGTCCCTTTGCTCCATTTCAGTTTCATTTACATCCGAATGATGAACTGGAAATATATTATCTGGTATGTTTTGCTAACCCCTTATGTATCACCCCCTCCCCCATTTTCAGCGTGGAGACACAAATGACGTACCCAAAATTAAAAGGTTGCTGCTTATGGGTCTTTCTGACTAGATACATAATTGACACATTCACAAAGCTGACACTTCAAAGTTTACTGTTCAGGAACCAGAATTAATCAGACTGTTATGATAATAATATATATATATGCAAATCTACTGTATTTCATTCCAGGGTTTTCCAACAATGTCTAAATCCTATACTGCTTATCTATTGTGAATACATTTCCTGAACTGTGTATTTTCTAATCTACTCATTCTTCTGATTGTTCCCCAAAGATTAATGACACAATTGTACAGAGCCCATCTGATGTGGCACAGGCCCTTATTCATTACTGCATTGATTCAGTGAATAAAATAGCCCAAAGTTTCAAATTACTACAATCAACAATAGTGACAAAGCCCTGGTACTAAGACCAGTAACAAAGTCAGAGGTTGAAAGAGTAGTTTTGTCTCTAAAGTCCTCAAAGTTTAAGGATATTTATGGTTGGACACATTTCAAGTTTAGCTTTATTGTCATTCCACAACATGTGTGGACATACAGTGGAACAAAGTGTCGTGCCTCACAGGACCATGGTGCTACATAATTACAGATATACAACAATTTAGTAGAACAGTATAAACCTATATACAACTTACCTACTGACAGACTTTGACTTTAAATATACTTACAAAAGTTCTCACTAACATATAATGTGGTAGAGCAATTAGTAGCATATTTGGCATGCTGTCCGGAGGGAGGGCTCTGAGCTCAGGAGAGCCCGAACCTGGCAGCAGTGTCAGATTGTACAGGACAATGCAGCGGCAGTATTAGAAGAGCAGGGCACTGTAGCAGTAGCTTCAAATTTAATTTAACTTGGAGTGAGAAAGGTTTTCTATGTGTGAAATTTTTTTTTCCTGATAGCTTTTGAAGGCGTCCTGTGACCATCGACTAAGAGTTTGAATTCTCACTATGTGATTCCAGATCCCTACTATTATTACCACTCGTAAACCATGCATCACACAATGTAGACAGCGCAATCTTACCAACCTGCATACTTTGCCTATGTCTGCTAATACACTACTTTCTTTTCCTATTGGTCTTTGGAATTGCCAGTCTGCTGTAAACAAAACCGATTTCATTACTTCTATTATTAGTCATTCAAAGCTTAATCTCATGGCCCTAACAGAGACCTGGATCAAACCAGAGGACTCTGCTACACCTGCAGCACTCCCCAATAATTTCTCATTTTCCCACTCCCCCGTTTGACTGGAAGAGGTGGAGGTACTGGTCTGCTCATCTCTAATGATTGGAAATTTAATCCTTTACCATCTTTGGGTATCAACAGCTCCTTTGAATCTCATTCAGTTACTTTTACCTACCCTTTTAAAATATTTTTTTTTGTTGTCTATAGACCCCCAGGACCACTGGCTAACTTTTTGGATGAATTAGATGTGTTGCTCTCAACCTTTTCTGAGGATGGTACTCCTCTAGTTATGCTTGGAGATTTCAACATTCATCTAGATAAACCTCTGTCTGCTGATTTCCACACTCTGCTTGCCTCTTTTGATCTCAACCGAGTGTCAACTACTGCTACACACAAATCAGGCAACCAACTGGACCTTATTTATACACGAAACTGCTCTACTGATCATGTTCTGGTTACTCCACTGCACACGTCGGATCACTTCCTCCTCACTCTTAACCTCAACATGGTCCCTGACACATCACTTACCCCTCCACATGTCATCTTTCAACATAACCTACGCACACTTTCACCCTCCCGGCTATCTGCAATGGTTTCATCTTCACTTCCTTCCCCTAAACTGTTTGCATCTTTGGATGCTAACAGTGCTACTGATACTTTCTACTCCACTCTTACATCTTGTTTAGACACTGTTTGCCCCTTATCTTCCAGGCCAGCCCGTAACACCCCTTCTGCCCCTTGGTTATCTGATGTTCTATGCGAACACCGTTCTAAGCTTAGAGCTTCTGAAAGGGTGTGGCGCAAGTCCAAAAATACTACTGACCTTATTGTGTATCAGTCACTCCTATATTCTTTCTCTGCTAATGTCTCCACTGCTAAAACGACATACTACATAACAAAATTAACAATTCATCTAACTCGCATGCTTTTTAAAACATTTTCCTCACTTATTTGTCCTCCTCCTCCCCCTCCTGCTTCATCTGTAATAGCTCATGACTTTGCAACGTTTTTCATTAATAAAAAAAGACATTAGTGCACAATTTTCCACACCACAATCAGTCAAGCTCATATCACCTGCAAACTTACACTCATTTACATCCTTCTCTTCACTCTCTGAGGCAGAAGTGTCAAAACTCATCCTTTCTAATCACCCTACTACTTACCCGCTTGATCCTATTCCATCTCATCTCCTTCAAGCCATTTCTCCTGCAGTTGTACCTGCACTCACTCACATCATCAACACTTCCCTCCACACTGGTGTTTTTCCCTCATCATTTAGACAGGCACGTATAACTCCACTACTTAAGAAACCCAACCTCAACCCATCTCTTTTAGAGAACTACAGACAAGTTTCCCTTCTTCCTTTTATTGCAAAAACACTTGAATGAGCTGTGTTCAACCAAAACTCTACATTTCTCACACACAACAACTGCCTTGACAGCAACCAATCTGGCTTCAGAAGTGGACATTCAACTGAGACGGCCTTGCTCTCAGTTGTTGAAGCTCTAAGACTGGCAAGAGCAGAATCCAAATCTTCAGTACTTATCCTGCTTGATCTGACCGCTGCTTTTGACACGGTTAACCACCAGATCCTCCTATCAACCCTACTGGCAAATGGCATCTCAGGAACCACACTTCAATGGTTTGAGTCTTACCTATCAGATAGGTCCTTCAAAGTATCTTGGAGAGGTGAGGTGTCCAAGTCACAACATCTAACTACTGGGGTGCCTCAGGGCTCAGTTCTTGGTCCACTTCTCTTCTCTGTCTACATGGCATCATTAGGTTCTGTCATTCAGAAACATGGCTTTTCATACCACTGCTATGCTGATGACACTCAACTCTACCTCTCATTCCATCCTGATGATCCGACAGTAGCTATTTGCATCTCAGCTTGTCTAACAGACATTTCTTCCTGGATGATGGGCCATCACCTTCGACTCAACCTTGCCAAGACAGAACTGCTTGTGATTCCAGCAAACCCATCGTTTCATCACAATTTCACCATCAAGTTAGGCACATCAACCATAACTCCTTCAAAAACAGCTAGAAGCCTTGGAGTAATGATTGATGATCAGCTGACTTTCTCAGACCACATTGCTAAAACTGTCCGATCCTGCAGATTTGCTTTATTCAACATCAAGAAGATCAAGCCCTTTCTTTCGGAACATGCTGCACAACTCCTTGTTCAAGCTCTTGTTCTGTCCAGGCTGGACTATTGCAATGCTCTCTTGGCAGGTCTTCCAGCCAATTCTATCAAACCTTTACAATTAATTCAGAACGCGGCAGCAAGATTAATTTTTAATGAGCCAAAAAGAATACACGTCACACCTCTGTTTATCAATTTGCACTGGGTTCCAATAGCTGCTCGCATAAAATTCAAGGCATTGATGTTTGCCTACAAAACTACCACTGGCTCTGCACCCATTTACCTAAATTCGTTACTTCAGTCTTATGTGACTCTAGAAGCTTGCGTTCTGCAAGCGAACGTCGCTTGATTGTGGCATCCCAAAGAAGCACAAAGTCACTTTTACGGACTTTTAAATTAAATGTTCCCTTCTGGTGGAATGAACTCCCCAACTCAATCCGAGCAGCTGAGTCCTTAGCCATCTTCAAGAATCGGCTAAAAACACATCTCTTCCATCTTTATTTGACCCTCTAACTTTAACACTCACTATTCTAATTCTATTCTTTAAAAAATCTAACTACCTTTCTAATCTTTTTTGTGTTCTATTTTCTTTTCATTTATTATGCAATTGTATGTGTGTGTGTGTGTGTGTGTATGTGTAAAGACCTCTAACTAGCTTGCTCTATTCTTTTTTTTTTTTTTTTTTATTCTATCTGTTTTCTTTTTATTTATTATTTTATTTAAATTCCCATGCTACGTGTACTGTGTTAAGCTAACTGAGACTTGTTATAGCACTTATATATCATTGCTCTTTTTGTTGTTTTTGATTGCTTCCACTGTCTTCATCTGTAAGTCGCTTTGGATAAAAGCGTCTACTAAATGAATAAATGTAATGTAATGTAATGAATTTGCTGCTGTGAGAGGACTGTTTTGAGCTGCTGTAGTTGCTGCCCCGAATCGGAAGGAGTGGACCATCTGGTACCATCTTCCTAATGGTAGGAGCTGGAAGAGACTGTGGGAGTGATGGTTGGGGACCTTTACCATACTGATACTGTTTGCTTTGCTGGAGCATCGTATGTGGAAAATATCCAGGATGGAGGGGAGAGGGGCACTGATGATTTTTGCAACTGTGTTCAGTGTCCGCTGGATGGTTTTGTGGTCTGCGGCACTACAGTTCCCATACCAGACAGTGATGCACACTATCTATGGTTCCTCTGTAGAATGTGGTGATGATGGGTGGAGGGAGACTTGCTCTTTTCAGCCGGTGGAGAAAGTGTAGCCTCTGTTGGGCCTTCTTGTAGAGTGATATGGTGTTGGTGGTCTAGGTAAGATCCTCAGTGATGTGCACTCCTATAAATTTAGTGCTGCTGACTCTCTCAACAGTCGAGCTGTCAATGTAAAGGGTGGGGGGTGAGCAACGGAGTTTCTCCTGAAGTCCATCACAACCTCCTTTGTCTTACTCACACTGAGGGACAGGTTGCTAGTGGCACACCATTGAGCCAGCTGTGCCCCATCCTCTCTGTAGTGCGTTCTTAAGTCCTCATTGTTGCTGATGAGACCTAACACACTTGTGTCATCCGCAAACCTGATGTGATTGGAGCTGATCTTGGCACACAGCCTTGTCCTCAGTGTGTTAGTGCTCAAGGTGTTGTGGCACGGACTGACAGTTAGAAAGTCCAGGATCCAATTACACAGGGATCTGTTAAGGCCCAGCAGGTTTAGTTTATTAATGAGCTGTTGTAGGATTATTGTGTTGAATGCTGAGTTGAAGTCAATAAACAGCTTTCTAACATTGGAATCTTTATTCTCTTTATTTAGGTGGGTAAGAGCCAGGTGGAGGGTGGAGGAAATAGAATCCTCTCTAGAGCGGTTTGGATTGTATGCAAATTGAAGCAGATTGAGTGTGTTGGGGAGACTTAGCCCTCAAAGCACATCGTCCTGATTTGAGTCAATGCTTTGTAATCAGGGGCGCCGGACTGGGGGTAAAACCAGTACTGATTACCAGGGCCCCAAAGGAAGATAGGGCCCTTGAAAAGTCTGGAATATATATTTTCAAGGGCGGGGGGTCCCATTAGGACTGCCTATGCCTAGGGCCCGGGATCTTGTGCAGCGCCCCTGTGTGTAATGGTAGTCGTTAAGACAGGACACAGGTATTTTCTTTGGTACCAGTATGATTGTTGTGAATTTGAGACATGTGGCGATGACTGTCTGGCTCTGCGAGGTGTTAAAGATATCTGTTAAGACATGTATCAGCTGTTCAGCACAGTCTCTCAGTACACAGCCAAGTATGTCGACAGGACCCACAGCCTTGCATGGGTTAATCCTAGATAGGGTCTTCCTTATGTCGGTTGGAGACAGACAGAGCACCTGGTCATTGGGAGGTATGGGCAGTTTTTGTGCAGGTGTGTCATTCTGCATTTCAAATGGTGAACAAAAGTGGTTGAGTGTATCCGGGAGAGATATGTTATCATCACAGGCCTGTGGCGGGGGCTTGTAGTCTGTGATGGTCTGAATGGCTTGTCACAGGCTTAGTGTGTCTTTGCTGTATGTGAAGTGATTGTTGATTTTTTTTTAGAATATGACCATTTCGAATTTTTTATGCCACAGGACAGATTGGTTCTTGCTGTTTTGAGGGCTGTTTTATCTCCTGATCTGAATACTACATATCTGGTCTTTAGCCGTGCACAAACCTCTGCTGTCATCCATGGCTTTTGGTTTGCACATGTGGTCATGGTCTTGGTGACAGTCATCATCAATGCACTTTTTGATATAGGCACTCACATTTTCAGTGTACACCTGCTGATCCGTGTTGTTTTTGGCAGCCCTTTTAGTTTTAGTCTTAGTTTTAGTCTTTTGGACGAAAATGCTTTTTAGGTTTAGTCACATTTTAGTCAATTATAAACTTGATAGTTTTAGTCAACAAAAACACAAAAAGGTTTTAGTCAAGTTTTAGTCGATGAAAACGCGAAAAGGTTTTAGTCAAGTTTTAGTCAATTTTTGTAAAAAACAAAAAAGTAGTCTTTAACAAACTAATTTAGGTTAAAAAGTATTGGAAATGGACTTAGGTTTGACAGGTTGTAGCGAGTGTTGCCATTCATAAAACAACAGTTAGTCTTAAACGCTTTGCATAATAAACTAGAGTTTCTCATTGATGGAGATGCAGTGCTGCCAAGCTGTACTACATGGTCACATTGGGCAGAAACCTTTTATCCACATATTTCAAGATATATTTTTCCATGAATTGATGCTCTTCTAAAATTTCACCACATTGCCTATTTTCACCAGTAATCACAGTAATAAAGGAATAGTTTAAAGTTTAAACAGCAAAACACTTTGAGCTACTACAACATTACACACAGATAAAGGGGTAACAGTGGAATCACTGTTTTACTCCAAAAAAGCCAGGAATATAAACATTCTTACTTTGGCAATTGTGGCTTTATTTGAGAAATTGCTAAAGTGCAATGAACAACGTGCCCAAAATATAAGCTATTGAGGAACACATACTTTTGCTCTGCAACTTGTGCTTCAACTTGTCTGCCAGTGCAACAACAAGATGCACATTATTTTTAAACACAAACATCATACAACCCTGTCTAATAAAAGTGACACAAACATTCAGGGATGCAAAGCAACACATGTATGGTCAAAAAAGAGAGAGTTATCGAAGCCCTCATCCCGCAGCAAATATCACAATTTATATATGAATGTCAAGAGCTAAGAGTGTATGTATTTATATAGCCTACACTACACACAAATAATATACAGTTAAATTATGCTCATTTAAATGTATTGTGTAGGCTAGGTATAAAAATATAGGCTTTTAATAATCTTTCAGTAGGCAAAACCATGATAATATGAAACGCTTCAAAACAGAGTGCTCAAAGCGCGTATGCACATCGCGGGTGCAGAATGATGTGCTCAAAGCAACATGGAGTCACAGTGTGCTGCACTGCTCAAGTGCGCATTTAAAAGAACGTGCAACCCCGCCTCGATCTGCAGGCTGCAGCCGGGTGCTTCTCCAAAACAGGCAGAAATGACATGCATTGTGAACGTCAGATGTTGTATCATGTACGCTAATTCCTAATGCTACCTCTATGGACGTTGTATTGTAAGAAGAGATGTGAGTTAAACAGAGAAGAAGAAGAAGGGGCTTAGTGAAAAGACATGTGAAGTTACTGTTCGGAATAAAGTGAGATCTGGAAGATAATCGTACAAAAACTTATACAAAAACTTATACAAAATCTAACATCAGACTTATAATCATTTTCGTTACGTCTTGTCTCGTCAATGAAAACTCGAAAACGTCTCGTCATGTTTTAGTCACATTAGAGCCATTTTTAGCTAGTCATCATCGCGTTATCGTCATAAAAAAAGGTGCGTCAACTAAATTATTTTGTTGTCGACATCATTGACGAAAACAACATTGCTGCTGATCTGTGAGGTTGCTGTAGGTGTCTGCCTCTTTAAACATGTTCCAGTCTGTGCACTGAAAGCAGTCCTGTAATGTTGAGGTAGCATCATTTGGCCAAACTGTGATGAGTTTTTGAACCGGTTTGTCGAGTTTCTGAAGTGGTCCGTATGCGGGAATTAGCATAATAGAGATGTGATCCGATTACCTGAGGTGGGGGCAGGATACAGACTTGTACGCATTTTTTTTCTGTTGTATAAGCAAAGTCCAGTGTGTTTTCCCCTTGTTGCAAAATTTCACATGTTGGTAGATCTTTCCGTCTTTAAGTTTGCATGGTTGAAGTCACCAGCTATTATGAAAAACCATCAGGGTTATTTGTTTGTTATTCACTGATTGAGCTATACAGCTTACTAAGCGCATATTTCGCGTTAACACATGGGGGGATGTAGACTACAACAATAACAATGGCTGTAAACTCCTGTGGCAGATAGAATGGTCAACACTTCACAAACATAAACTCCACCAGCAATGAACAGTGTTTTGTCACTACCACAACATTGATACACCATTCTTTGTTGATGTACACACACAAGCCACTATCGAGAGTCTAAACAGCTCCTCAGCTGCAGGGACTTGCTGGCTACCTAAGTCTGAAATGTAGTCATTAAGTCATATTTCAGTGTAAACAAACAAACAACAATCTCTTGTTTCATGCTGTGTAGACTGACTGAGTTTAATTAAGTCCCATTAATTTTCCATAGTATTCCCTAACTACTAAAAATCTGCAGTTGCGGCTCCCATATTTAAAGGTGGTGACCCCTGTCTAACTTTTAATCATAGGCCTATTAGTGTTGTTTTTGAAAATCTGTTGGCTAAGCAAATTATTGATCATCTTAATAATAGTTCTTTCCAATTGCATCCAATGCAGTTTGATATAGGGCAAATCATTAAATAGAAAATGTATTCAAATTAACAGTGGCCCCTACCACTCCACCTTTGTCCATTAATGTCTTTACCTTCTCTATAAATAACATGCATTTACATCGCTTATACCAAAAGTTTGGACACACCTTCTCATTCAAAGAGTTTTCTTTATTTTCATGACTATGAAAATTGTAGAGTCACACTGAAGGCATCAAGGGCTATTTGAGCAAGAAGGAGAGTGATGGGGTGCTGCGCCAGATGACCTGGCCTCCACAGTCACCGGACCTGAACCCAATCCAGATGGTTTAGGGGTGAGCTGGACCGCAGACAGAAGGCAAAAGGGCCAACAAGTGCTAAGCATCTCTCGGGGAACTTCTTCAAGACTGTTGAAGACCATTTCAGGTGACTACTTCTTGAAGCTCATCAAGAGAATGCCAAGAGTGTGCAAAGCAGTAATCAAAGCAAAAGAAGAACCTACAATATGACATATTTTCAGTTGTTTCACACTTTTTTGTTATGAATATAATTCCATATATAATTCCATGTGTTAATTCATAGTTTTGATGCCTTCAGTGTGAATCTACAATTTTCATAGTCATTCAAATAAAGAAAACTCTTTGAATGAGAAGGTGTGTCCAAACTTTTGGTCTGTAATGTGTGTGTATATATACAGTATTGTTCAAAATAATAGCAATTGCCCAATTGCACAGCCTTAAGAGCGTGCATATCATGAATGCTGGGTCTTGTTTGTTTTCTGACAATCTACTGAACCTACTGGTAACTTGTTTGCCACGTAGCAATAAAAAATATACTAAAAACCTTGATTATTCTGGTTAGTCACATTGTACTGCTATTATTTTGAACAATACTGTATATATATATTGTACTAATTTTGAGATTTAGGCACTTTAGTTAATATATTTGTATGAATTATACTGTAGGTTTGTTAAATCTAGGGTATTTACTATTTTTAAGATAAATAACATTCTGTGTTAACAAATTGCAATGTTTTGCAACACAGTTCTGTTCGTAACAGTAGACGTACTGGTGAAGTGACAGGTACAAGAAAAAAAAGGAGAGACAGACATAATGGGAAAAATGGAAGTGAAGGTGCAGATCAAGAGACAACCTTTACTTATTTTTCCACAGCCCCAGAATAAGGATTTTTTTATGTAATGGTGATACAAATAATAGGGTTGTCTGTAGTGTCACAATATGTTGTGGGTGTATAGACTATAAAAAGGGGCCAAAAGTGTACCCTTTTTACCCCGAATAGATACATATTAGTACTCACCAGTCTCACCTTTGTAACCACCTGGATTATCGCTTCTCTTGGACTCTATATACACTGGGGGACACTCATATTGGGACATTTCAGCAGACTTTTGCACTGTTTTAGGGTATGGTGCAATGGACTTTGTTCGTAAAATCTCATGCGAATATTGTAAATACATAGTTCTTATTGAAACGTATCTCTCTTTTATGTCATTCTCTAATCACCTACAAAATCTCGGGCTTATGTCGTACAGTGAGAGGTCCAAAGATGGCTGTTGTCACATTTTTGCAACCAACAACAATAATCTGAGAGAGTCAGAAGTTCAGCATGATCATCACACAGTGTGTGTTTGCTGCTACAAGCCACATCTACTCACAGGCCAATAATAAAGCAACATGAAATCAACGCCACATGGCGCCAAAACATACAACTGCTTGCCTCAACCCAGATAACAAAATTAGTCTGTCCCACTTGTGTGCTCCTGGGTCCTCACCCAGATCTGGCCCATATACCATGCTCTTAGAAAGATGAGTGTGGCCCAGATGTGGCCCAGAGATCATTATTAAATCAATAGCTGTGTCCCAGATGTGTCCCACTCGGAGTAGACTGAGAAACTGGAGTGTGTGGCGTATACATGCTTTCATACTCTAATAAAGACAATGAAGCTGTTTAAATGAACTGTTTCCATTTATTCACATATTTTTATTAAAAAAAGACAAACAATTTAATTATAAAGCAGTTTAAATGAACGATTTAAATTTTTCACATATTTTTCAAAGAAAGACTAACGGTTTAATTATTTTAAGTTGAACTATCAATAGGAAATATTACAACTGCATTACAATTGCACAGGAAATGAACGTGGAAAGAATGCATCACAACACTGTCATGATCAGTCAAGTAGGTTTGGAGACCAGATTTAGAATGGGCTCAGATTTTACTGTGGGAGATCTGTAGGTGTTAAACTGACCGTGTAAAGATGAGCAGCACTTTATGTGCAAGGCACAGTAATGGTTATCAGCATTCAGTTCTCTTCTATTTATGTATGGTACACTATTATTACATCAAACTATCATAAATAAAGAAGCCCAAGTGGCCTGTTATGTGAAGTGCAGGTGGGCGAAATGGTGAAGTCAAAGGAATTTATTATGTAACCATTTTTGATAATTATGCAGCATTGTGAAAGTGTCTTGTGCATATCAAGCCTGCATTTATTTTATCAGAAATACAGAAGAAAAAATGTTTTGCAATTCTAATATACTTGGAAGTGTAGTTTATTTCTGTGATGCTCCGCTGTATTTTCAGCATCATTCCTCCAGTCTTCAGTGTCACATGATCTTCAGAAATCATGAAAATATGATGATTTATTATCAGTGCTGGAAAGAGTCGTGCTGCGTAATGTTTTTTATTTTGGCGTTCATTGATAAGTGAAAACTTGAAAAGGACAGCATTTATTCAAAAAAGAGATGTTTTCTAACAATATAAATCTTTACCATCACTGTTTCTATCGATTTAACAAATCCTTGCTGAATAAAAACCATTTTCTTAAATAAATAATATAATTCTGACCTCAAGCTTTTGACCGGTAGTGTGAACTGTTACAAAACTTATATTTTAAATAAACTTATTTTTTTACATTTTATTAATCAAATAATCACAGGTGAAAAATATCCCAGGTTTCCAACATTGTTAATAAATCAGCATTGTATAAAAATGTATTTTAAAGCATATCAAAATTTTGATTAAATAAGTGCAGGCTTGATGACCATAAGTGACTTCTTGCAAAAACATAAAATAGCAATATATCCAAAATGTTGACCTATAGTTTGTTGTCTCACCGTTGCATCATGGATGGTCACTTCTCTTGGACTGTATATACACTGGGGGTCATTTCAGCACTCTAGGACTGTATGCTTTTAACTGCCTTCATTGTGATGTTTTAAAGTCTCACGGGAATATTGTAAATACATGATCCTTATTGAAAAGTATCTCTCTGTTGTGTCATTCTCTAAACACCTACAGATCTCCCACAGTAAAATCTGACCCTATCTTAAATCTGGTCACCCATCCTACCTGGCTGATCATTACAACATAAGCTAACAGCTCAAATCATCTTGGCATGTAGACTAGTCCTTTTGGCGCCTCTTCCTTCCTCCATCCCGGTCTGAGGCCAGGTGCAGCCATCTTTTCATCACGTTTTCAATTTCACTGTTTGTTGCCGTCGATGAAAAGACATTCTTCCGGACAGCATCTAATGAACACAAGTATAAAAATGAAGGACATTAACTACAGAAACAACAAGAATTAAAAAAAAAATAGAAATGACGCATACAACTGACTTCAGCACCTTAGTTGAAAAGGTTTTACTGAGACATTAAACCTCTCCCAATCACAGCAAATTAGGATTAAACAACTGCACAAACAGCTTTATCAGCTTCACACGTTTCTAACCAGACTGACTTTATTCCTGTCAGACATCTACAGAAATTCTTAGGAATGGCCACTTCTCATATATTGAGAAATGTGACTATATTTACTGTTGGAAACAAGTTATATTCACACAAGTTATGTTTCTGCGGCACAAAGTATTTCAGTTTCGTTTATGAGGAAAACTGTCTTGGTATTATTATAGAGGTGCATGTTGGTCAAACACAAATTAATTGAGGTAATTGGTTTCTACACACTGTAAACAAATATTACCTTGGTTTAACTCAAATACTTTGTGTAGCAAACACATAACTTCACTGAGTGAAAGTAACTCAAGTGAATAAACACGGTTACAACAGTAAATTAAGAGTTTGGTTCCAAAACACAGTAAATCCATTTGGATTCACTTGTTTTCTTTACCAAGAAAGTGGCAATGTGAAAACCACTATTTTCTGTTTCAAATCCATTTTGTTCTTTAAAGATTTATTATAAAATTGTATATTTTTTTCCCCAAAATGCAATACATAAATCCATGATAGTTTTTTTTCTCAAAATGCAATAAATCGATTGAATCAATATGAAAGTTATTTTTCATATTGAAAAAGATGTAAAAGCACAACATAGTAAGTTCCACATCTGACAGCCTCTGAACTTGGTCAATGCTAATATTAGATACAGGGACTGGACTAAACATACATTCATCAGTCATCACTTCTACATTAATTCAACGGGTCATCTTATTAATGCTATAAATTAATTACAGCAATAAAAGAAAATGTCATCATAATAATGAGTATCACGTTAAACCACAGAAATTCCAAAATGATAATTCCCTTACATTCAACTTCCAAAAGTGCATTCATCTTTGCCATGTTACATTCATTTAGTTGACTAGTGCTATGTGCTGTCTTAACAAAAACATAAATGGCATTAATAAAAACACTAACACGGACAAGCTACGCAATATCATGTTCATAATCGGTAATCTACGTCTCTATATATTATATGTCGATCCATCTGAAAGCACGTGATGGGGACTTTCCAGTACTATTAATCACAGAACCGGCTTTACTGACGAGATGTGCATGACCATCACATGAGATTTATCATGCAGCCTGTTTGTTGATCCAAAAGTACAAATTATAGTTGATAAAAACTAGGATGTGGAGTGTATTCAAAGTGCTGCCATTTCCGTCTAGAGTGTGTGGAAAGGTACATTTTTATGGTTAACAATGTGTGGAATGGTGCGCTGTGATTGGTTGTTACGGTTTACAATGTGTCCCGTTCTGCTCCTGGAGGGCCACTGTCCTGAGTTGAGCTCAGACCCCAACTAAACAAACCTGAAACACTACTAGAAACTTCAAATGAAGCCTGATAACACTTTACTGATGGCATGATTTAAAGGAACACTCCACCGTTTTTTGAAATAGGGCTTATTCACATTATTTCCTACATTTAGATAGGTGGGCAAATGCATTTTTGTGTCAATGCATGCATTGTTTTAGTTTGACTGGGTCGGCGTTAGCTTAGCTTAGCACAATGAATGGAATCCTTTGTTGCCAGCTAGCATGGCCTGAGTAAAAGTGATCAAAAAAATAAAAAAAACCCACCTAATTACTTCTTGTGGCCTGCGTATTCACAGCGAGTACAAATAGCGATCCAGATTAACACTAGGCGATTTCCTAGGCAGATATTGACTTGGGACTATATCATGGGGAAGCACAGGCGAAGCACTGCTGCTTAGGCGAAGCACTGCTACTTCGGCGCAGAGAATCACGCAACACATGAAATCCCACGACTTCCGTCAACATACCGGCGTGAATAGTAGCTGCCTGGCTATTTTCCTTACAGTACACGAATGGCGATGAACATGGCTGATTTTGAGAGAGACGAAGAGGGTGACTTCTCAGACAGTCAAGAACCAGAACCATACCTATTTGAACCAGAGTTTACAGAAGACGAGCTGCGTGCTTTGGAAATAGAACGACAGTAGGAGACTGCGGTCAAGCCAGCCGCACTTCAGAAAAACACCGTCAAGCCAGCCGCGAGTGAAATTTATATGCGCGTGTATTAGTTGCGATCGCTCAACAGCCTGAGGACGTGAGGATGAGAGCCAACATGAACTGGTGGTGTGAATGTGGGGGAATATGCCAATCTATAACCGACGGAAATAGAGTGTCTGTGCTGTAGAGAGTTGATGACCAGGCTCAACACGTCAGATCAAGATGAGTGTTCCCGTAGTTGTGTGTGTCACATCTACAGAGGATTTCAAGGCGCTGATCCATTCTGCAGTACTCGATTTTTTTTTTTCCGGTGTGACAAAGTGAACTGGAAAAAACGCCCCACGCCGAATGGACCAAATGGACAGCTGTCCACAGAGTAAGTGATTATTTTAATCATGACGCATGTATAGATCGACCCATATTATACCTGTATTCACATAGAGTTGATGTTTTCATGTGTTGCGTGATATCTCTGCGCCGAAGTAGCAGTGCTTCGCCTGTGCTTCCCCATAATATAGTCCCAAATCAATATCTGCCTAGGAAATCGCCTAGTGTTAATCTGGATCGCTATTTGTACTCATTGTGAATACGCAGGCCACAAGAAGTAATTAGGTGTTTTTTTTTTTTTCGATCACTTTTACTCCGGCCATGCTAGCTGGCAACAAAGGATTCCATTCATTGTGCTAAGCTAAGCTAACGCCGACCCAGTCAAACTAAAACAATGCATGCACTGACACAAAAATGCATTTGCCCACCTATCTAAATGTAGGAAATAATGTGAATAAGCCCTATTTCAAAAAACGGTGGAGTGTTCCTTTAATACTGTAGAAACAGTGTTAAAACTTTCTGATATTCTCTATGCATACAACAGAATCTCTAAGAAATTAAATTTGAATGTATGATATCCTTACCAATAACAACATCCTTTATTTGCAAGGCCGCCAGGGATATTTTTCCATTCACCCCTCTCCAATTGATGCTTTTGGCCAAGTCATTTGAAATCGTTCGTTGCATTGTTCGCCACACAGTGTCCTTTGTATCAAACCCTCCAACTAGTCCTAGATGATTAATCTAAGAGAAACATATCATGATTACACTTCAGATAAAAACAGTACACCCCCAAAATTACATTTCTGTCATCATTTACCCACCCTCCTGCTGTTAAAATTCAATCTTCAGAACACAAATGAAGACAAGTGTAGAATGTTTTCAGCAGTTAGTATCCATACAAAGAAGGTGAAAAATAGCCTTTTATCGTTTAAACATTAATAACTTTAACACTCCAAAAAGAACAACATTTGAAACATATCAGCATTGTTCTGAATCAACATAAATAATTTAATACGATGACATTTAAAGAAATAGCTAAGCCAAAAATGAAGATTTGCTGACACTAGTGCAGATGCACATGAACCATGACTTTGAGTGTCTAAACAGCAGACGAAGGCTGCATCAAAACAATCCTTATTCGATCGTTTCGATGCAGCAATTTTCATTCGTCTTTTGTTTTATTCTTACTCAAATTGCATGTGTTTAATGTTGTATTGATTTTAAACAATTTAGTTTGGAATATACAATTTTTTTGGTGAAAAATCTTTTAACAAATATTAATTTGTGTTCTGAAGATGAATAAAATTCATGCAGACTTGGAACAACATGATGTAAAAAAAAAATATGGAAATTATAATTTTTTTGAGTGGATTTTAACTTCTTCAGGTGATACGCACTAATTGCAGCAAGTACAGTATAAACTAATGTAACATTTTCCACAAGATTGTTTTATTTTTTGACTCAACTGACCAGTTTTTCTTTGAAATCAACTGCTCGTAACTTCTGCTCCAACATATTAAGGGCCAGGAGGTCTTTGACTGGCAGAAGTCCGTGTTCAATCACATAATCGGTGTCCTGGGATTGCTTTGCATTGAGGATGCGCAGAATGGACTGTTGCTGATCAAGAATCATTTCTTGCTTTGTCAGCATTTCACGGATTAGAGCTGGAATGGTAATTTAAGATAATATAATGTGAACAATGGTTAAAAGGGCAACAGCATGGAGAGACATTAAATGCATCAGTCATGTAATTCAGTGTAGACTCTTGTACCTTCTGTCTGTATCTCTCACAGGAAGAAGCAACTAAGAAATGTTTACCACATACTCAATATATAGGTTTGTACTAGGATTGGCACAATAGTTTTATTACAAATTTTACAGAATTATTAATTAGTTTACACTTTTATGCAAACATTTACCAATCTAGTGTGCTATTTGCATTTTAATAAATTTAATTACAATTACTAATTAAATACAAATACAAATAGTTCCTTGTATTTCATGATATATTATATGAATATAATGTACACAAATGAGCCAAAACATTATTTACACTCCTTGAATCGTGTTGATCAAAATGAACACATCTTTCCGTAAACAAGTCATTTCGTACATTTAATTATCTTCTGAATTCAGTTAAAATGTAAAATCTGAAATAAAGAATGTAATACCCAATATTATGTATTATGAGGAACAGAAAGTCCTTTGCTCTTTTGTCACATCACATCCCTATAAGCTGAAGCTATGCAGTGTGTCCTGAAAACAGGATTAATTAGTTCACCTAATCATTTCTGTTTCCTGTAAATAAAAACAACAACAACAGGATGATGCACGTGTGATCAACACAAAATGAACAAATCCCTTGCTAAGACAACTCAGTGTTCCCGAGTCATATTACAGACTTATTCAAATGGAATGAATCGATCATGAATGACACATCACTAATAACATACTGTACTTACAGACAATAAGTTCAGGAGTGGGAGACTGATGAGTCCTCTGCTGTTTGTGCAACTGAGTCTGTTCAGGCTGTGCTGAGTGTAGACCTTAAGGAAAAGTATTGTAACTTTTATATGTATTTTTTTCTACTAAAGCAAGGGGTTTAAAGCTAACCTTTCATTCATATATATGTCATAAGATTTTAGCCTATGCCAACTTACAGGCACTGATTTCAGGTGTCTGCTGAACACTGTTCCAAGAAACACCACTCTCTGGAAACAAAGATCTTGTAGGCTCTTGTGGAGCTGGTGAGATTACATAATAACAAAAACAGATACACTTTAAAAAAAATAGATCTCTGGGATGTACCGGAGATCTAAACAAAACTGAAAAATGTATAAATGAATTACTTCACTCACATTCATATGTCAAATCCTCAGGTTGCCAGATGGTGTGGTTGCTGGTCAGCATTTCTGCCAGGGATATCGTCTTGAAGGTGACCTCTTTCGTGGGTCGATTAAACTGTTGGACTGGTGGAGCCGCAGGAAAACCTGTGCTATCCTGCTGTAGAGCATCCTCTTCTTCAGAGTCCATCGAAAAAGAGCTCAAAAGTTGAGAGTGTGGCCTTTAAAAGATTAAAAATAATAATAATAATTCAAACTTTACTCTACAACCACACAAAACAAATGTCACCAAAAACATTTCACCTACCTTTTGCGTCTGACTTTTTTTCGGCCTGGTTCCTCTGTGTCTGACTGAATGTCCGATTGAACCTCAACCTCTCGAACCTTCCTCTTTCCTTCCTCATAGTTGTCTGTTAATAATAATAATAAAAAACATATTAAATCTTAAATTGCAATAAACATTCCTAAGACTACATGAATAAGAGACCATATCAGTGTTGAACAGCTCTCTTATTTCCCAGGACACTCAGTCCTGACTTGGAGTCACCTGCTGCTTGATAATGAAACTGTATTTATCAAGAGGATAAGATCCTTGAGATGAATAATCTCCTTTACAAGGGGGTCCTCAATATTCATAAATATACAAGTGACAGCAAGGGTATTGAGATTACCTTAAGAAGTGGCCAACAACATCTTCCATTCTGTACACAAACACTCTGTAACAACTCCAACACTTTGTACATATATAAATTTGAATAATTGATTTCAAAAATGAAAAGCATGCTCTTTATACATCACTCCATGTGCTGTAAAGTGACTGCAACAAATCAGCCTTGATATGATAACCTCACCAACTTCGTTACATTTCCATTCAGCTCTACGTATTTCGAGCTAGGTGAGAGGTTACTCATCTAAAAGATCCCTATCTGAATGGAGTTTATTGGATAGTGAAAGAAAGGCTTCATGCGTTTATATTCTCTGTAGATCACATAAACTTTCTCCTGACACTGAAGAATACTCATTACTAAACCAATGCAGCATCCAGTTTTGAAAGATATCTCCCATACTTGAGAGATTAACTCTAGTGGCACCTATAACAGTCCCACAGAACTGACGAACTTCAATAAAACCTGGTGGGATTGGCTCAAAGTAGCATTTGCCACAGAACTGTCCATTTCTGAGAGTTGTCGGATAACCTGTGATAGGGGATGGTGTGGACTTATCATTTTCTGTATTTGTCCCAAGAAGTTTTCGAAAAGGAAACCCAGATATTAAGTCAAGTCTTCCATGTTTTTTGACATCCTCAGAAACTTGGGTTAGCCCATGTACACTGTAGCTAAGAAATTCCATACAATACAACTAAAATGCTTTACAAACGACACTATGAAACTGTGAGCAGAGTGTTTAAGACCTATACACAGAGTTGGACTGGAGGGAATAAAAATAGCCACAGATAACAACATAACATTGCTGTACACTGGTTCTGAAAGCATGTTATGAAGAACCACTGGACCGATGTGTATAACATTGATTAAATGTTTTGTTATATATTAATCACATTTGTACCTGACATGTTTCCATTGTCAGAATGTCGAAATAAGCCCTGGATGTATACGAGAGTGATCAGTCTGCAATCAAATGTGATAACTATACGTAACTATATAAGTAACTATATAACTACATAAGTGTTAAATAGGTCATATGATGTGAATTCAAGTTTTCCTTTCTCTTTGGAGTGTTACAAGCTGTTTGTGCATAGATACAATCCCTAAAGTTACAAACCCAAAGAAATACTCTTAATGAAAGTTTAGACTCATCCACACCTTCCTAAAACGGCTTGTTTAACCTGTTTAGTCTACATCAACTCTAGTGAAGTTTAACCACACTTTGGAACGTTTTGCTGTCTCCGCCATCATCACTCTTTGTATTAAGTGGGAGTTTTCATACAGTTATGCATGTGCCCATGAGAGATCTCGCAGATCTCACAGACAAACGTCTTAATAATATCGCAAATTAGAAAAATTTGGTGATATAAAATGTGCACGATAACATTATTAAGCAAAAATACATAGTACATACATTTTTTTCCCTCCAGTACCGAAAGCACAACCGATAGCGTCAGATATTTGTTCACAAACAAATAGTAACTATTGAATGTCACAATTTAACATGAGAAAGCTGGTGAAACTATACAGTAGAGGCTTACATCTGTTTGACTGAGTGATTTAAGGAATCTGATCTGAGTGATTTAAGGAATAAATCAAAGACATGCAGACTTGGTGATCTAACAGATGAACTCATAAGAGACAGACCAGAATCTCAGTAGAATTTTCTCATGAAATCATTGGTCATGCCACATACAAGTTTTTAGTAGTAAGAAATTATTAGTAATCCAGTATTTTTATATCAACTATGCATTCTGTTAGTTTTGTGAATTTGTATGTTTCATTAGGTCTCATAGAAATATAGAGCCGAGTCTCATTAGCATAACATTGAAAGCTAACGCCATGTGTCCTCATGATATCTCCTATTTTTTAAAATGTAAAGTGTGAAAAGGAACGTGCTTAGTACTGAGCTTTGTGGTACTCCATACTGTACTTGTGATAGATATGATACATCTTCATTCACTGAAGGAAGGAACAGAAGGAGGATGTTTCATTGTAGATATTCTGGAATGAAGTAAAATCTATGAATCTATCTATCATCCTCTTTACATCATTCCTGGATTAGTGAGGTCAAAATATAAATTTAATGTAGGATCTAGAAAAAATCTTATTGTGATTAAACCAGAAATATGTAAAGTAAATGATCAAAAACAATCTTTAAAGTTTGGGCTCATAAATATTAGATCACTCACACCTAAAGCAGTTATTGTAAATGAAATGATCACAGATAATAGTTTTGATGTACTCTGCTTGACTGAAACCTGGCTAAAACCAAATGATTATTTTGGTCTAAATGAGTCTACTCCACCAAACTACTGTTATAAGCATGAGCCCCGTCAGACTGGTCAACAATATATAGTGATATTCTCAATGTTACCCAGAAAACAGGATATAGGTTTAACTCTTTTGAAATACTTCTGCTAAATGTTACTCTGTCAGACATGCAAAAGAAATCTAATGTATCTCTTGCTCTGGCTACTGTGTATAGACCACCAGGGCCGTATACAGAATTCCTAAAAGAATTTGCAGATTTCCTCTCAGACCTTCTAGTCACAGTTGATAAGGCGCTAATCATGGGAGATTTTAATATTCACGTTGATAATACAAATGATACATTAGGACTTGCGTTTACTGACCTAATAAACTCCTTTGGAGTCAAGCAAAATGTCACCGGGCCCACTCATCATTTTAATCATACACTAGATTTAATTATATCGCATGGAATTGATCTTACTGATATAGATATCGTACCTCAAAGTGATGATGTTACCGATCATTTCCTTGTATCACTGATATTAATTGATATTAACTATATGTCTCAGCGTTACCGTCTGGGCAGAACTATTGTTCCAGTCACCAAAGACAGATTCGCAAATAACCTGCCTGATCTATCTCAACTGCTATTTGTACCCAAAAATACACATGAATTAGACGAAATGACTGGCAACATGGGCACTATTTTCTCTAATACATTAGAAGCTGTTGCCCCCATCAAATTGTAAAAGGTTAGAGAAAAACGTACTGTGCCATGGTATAACAGTAATACTCACTCTCTCAAGAAAGAAACTCGTAGTCTTGAGTTCAAATGGAGAAAAACTAACTTGGAAGTTTTTAGAATTGCATGGAAAAACAGTATGTCCAGCTATAGACAGGCTCTAAAAACTGCCAGGGCTGAGCATATACACAAACTCATAGAAAATAACCAAAACAATCCAAGGTTTTTATTTAGCACAGTAGCTAAATTAACAAATCACCAGACGCCACCTGATTCAAATATTCCACCAACGTTTAATAGTAATGACTTTATGAATTTCTTCACTGATAAAATAGATAACATTAGAAAACAATAGTGAATGTAGATTCTACAGCATCTAACACTTCAGTTTCATCCATCGCACCCAAAGATAAACTGCATTGCTTTACAACCATAGGACAGGAAGAGCTAAATAAACTTATCACTGTATCTAAACCAACATGTTTATTAGATCCTGTACACACTAAATTACTGAAAGAGCTGTTACCTGTAGCCGAAGAACCGCTTCTCAATATCATTAACTCGTCATTATCAAAACTATACAGGTATTCAAGGGCAGGCTCTAAGATGGTTTAGATCCTACCTGTCCGATTGCTACCATTTTGTTTACTTAAATTGGGAGTCTTCTCATTTATCATCAGTAAAATATGGAGTGCCACAAGGATCCGTCCTAGGTCCCCTTCTATTTTCAATATACATGTTGCCCCTTGGTAATATTATTAGAAAATACGGAATTAGCTTCCACTGTTATGCTGATGATACTCAGCTATATATCTCAACGAGACCAGATGAAACCTCTAAATTATCTAAGCTAACAGAGTGTGTTAAAAATGTAAAAGATTGGATGACCAATAATTTTCTCCAATTAAATTAGGATAAGACAGAGATATGAATTATTGGACCAAAAACACTACACAGAATCTAGAAGATTACAATCTGCAACTAGACGGATGTACTGTTACTTCCTCTACAGTCAGAAATCTGGATGTTATATTAGACAGCAATTTGTCTTTTGAAAAGCATATTTACCATGTTACAAAAACTGCATTCTTCCATCTTAGAAACATTGCCAAGCTACGAAACATGTTATCTGTTTCTGACGCAGAAAAGCTAGTTCATGCATTCATGACCACTAGACTGGACTATTGTAATGCACTTCTAGGTGGTTGTCCTGCTTCTTCAATAAACAAGCTACAGGTAGTCCAAAATGCAGCAGCTAGAGTCCTTACCAGGTCAAGAAAATATGATCATATTACCCCAATTTTACAGTCTCTGCACTGGCTACCTATTAAGTTCCAGTTGCAATTTATCATTACTTACCTATAAGGCCCTAAATGGTTTAGCTCCTGCGTACCTAACTAGCCTTCTACCACGTTACAACCCATCACGCACCCCTAAGGTCACAAAACGCTGGACTTTTGGTCGTTCCTAGGATAGCAAAGTCCACTAAAGGAGGTAGAGCTTTTTCACATTTGGCTCCCAAACTCTGGAATAGCCTTCCTGATAATGTTCGGGGTTCAGACACACTCTCTCTGTTTAAATCTAGATTAAAAACACATCTCTTTCGCCAAGCATTCGAATAATGTATCTTTTTAATTGTGAGTGTAGCTGCATCTGATCAAATGTGCATTTTTATTCATTAGCTTGGGTTAAACTAATTTTACTTTATTGGATCAGCAGCTATGCTAATGATGCCTCTATTTTGTTTCTATGTTTTGCCACGGGATTTACATCCCATGGTAACTAGGATTTACACAAGCTCCAGTCTGGACCCAGAACACCTGAGAAGAGATGATGCTGACCCTCAGAGGACCCCAGATGATGCTAACCCTGATTATATATTAATAATGTTCATCATCTGGCTGACTACGTCTTGTATTAATTTTTCTACAAATTCTGTCAAACGTGCACAAACTGACAATCACCACTTATAAGCTATTACTAAATATTGTAGAAACATAATTTTCTGTAAAGTTGCCTTACAACGATTTGTATTGTAAAAAGCGCTATAAAAATAAACTTGAAAGGAATTGAAAATTGAATCATTCTGAATTATTATCTGTCACGATGTACTCTTGATAAGGATGGAGGTCAGAATCTTAAAGTTGTAGCAATGTTGGTGTCTGCAGTGTCCAACTTGTAGTGCGTTCCTGTGTTTGGTTGAGTTGCGAATATTTGCAGTGTTTCTGTTTTTGCAGCATGTTTTTGGTTGTATTGCGAGTATTTGCAGCACATATGTTGTCAAACTGATTAAGATGTTTTCTTAATTTGCTGGTGATTTTTCTATTTGCATTTATCTTCTTAATTTGCATCGTGCTGAGCTTTCTTGACCACCATACTTGAGCCATTATCAGAATTTGATTTTTGCCAACAATCCTTCACTTGTGCTTGTGTATTGCCATTCATGGACTTTAGTTACATTTAATGCTACCATTTCAGATTGAATTCATTGTCCCTTTTATACCAATTACCTTTTTATGCAGTATCTAATTTCTCGTTTTAAACTATGCACATACTATTATGTAAATGCTGAAAGTTTCTTTAAATGAAATTAAGGTATACTACTGTTCCATTTTAGCCATTTTACACTTGCAATACACCTTTAACTGTACTTTAACTTTCCCTGCCAGCTCTTTTTTAAAAGTTGCCGGCCAGAGGCAGCATTTTTATACATTTTTCACAAAGGTTTCATGGCCCCCAGAATTTCAGTTGTATCAACATCTGAACATACAGCATATCAAATGAAAGAACAGAACCTTTTATTTTAATATTTTTTTTTTATTATAGCGTTACACATTCTTTTTTCAAACAACACTTGAATGTGGATAAGTTTCATAAAACAGCAACATTCTGAATAAAAAGATGGAAAGTTTTGTCAAAGGCTTGAGAACACTTGAGGTTTCCCACAGACTTATCCCACTGCCTGGAATGAAATTGAATGCTTCTTCAAGTGCCTCCATACATGTAAAAACCACAGAAAGCTACTTTTAAAGAGTATTTATGTACATATTTACAGCTGGTCTATTCGCATGGGTTTAGCATTACCTGAGATAATTCTGGATCTTTTTTGAGAATGACATTGTTCATAATTACTGAGATGGCACATTTAGATGGGTAACACTTACTTTATCCCACCTCTCTATGTAAAACTAATCCTGTCTGAATAGGATTAACAAAGAACACAATCAGGATCCCACATTTACATTATTTTTCATAAGAATGTGTTAATGCAATGTTTTAATTAGACTGATCACAACTGAATTGTCTTTCTTCAGAGTGAATGTGCAGATGATCATCGTAATTGCCATTTTACTCAGTATGACATGAGGTTTGTTATTTCTTTTCTAGCATGAGTTTGCACATGCCGTTTCAGGTCTGTGTGATGTGTGAAACTGATGTCACACTGAGCACACTTGTAAGGTTTCTCTCCAGTGTGAATTCTCATGTGAATCTTAAGGTTTCCTTTATTTGTGAAGCTCTTTCCACACTGAGGACAGGTGAAAGGCTTCTCTCCAGTGTGAACTCTCATGTGATTCTCAAAGTTTCCTTTGTGTGAGAAACTCTTTCCACACTGGTGACATATAAAACAGTTCTCTCCTGAGTGACTCTTCATGTGAAGATCAAGGTGTCCTTTACACCTGAAACTCTTTTCACACTGATCACAAACAAACGGTTTCTCTCCAGTGTGAATTCTCATGTGGCCATTGAAATACTTTTTCTGTTTAAAACACTTTCCACACTGAGAGCATTTGAACGGCTTCTCTCCAGTGTGATTTCCTGTGTGAATTTTTTTTTTTGTGTAAAGCTCTTCCCACACACTTTGCAGGTGTAGGGCTTCTCTCCAGTGTGAATTCTCATGTGGATTTTAAGATTTTCATTCCTTTTGTAGCTCTTCCCACACAGTTTGCAGGCGTAAGGCTTTTCTCCAGTGTGAACCGTGACATGGGCACTAAGGTAGATTTTCTGTTTAAAACTTTTCCCACACTGTAAGCATACGAACGGTTTCTCTCCAGTGTGAATTCTCATGTGAATGTTAAGATTTCCTTTTAGTGAGAAACTCTTCCCACACAGTTTGCAAGTGAAAGGCTTCTTTCCACTGTGAATTTTCATGTGGGCTTTAAGGCTGTCTTTTCGAATGAAACTCTTTCCACAATGCTGGCAGGCATAAGGCTTCTCTCCAGTGTGAACTCTCATCTGGAATTCAAGGAATCTAGTTTCTGTTTTTTTGAGTAGGTGAGTAAGTAAAAGATTTTTCCCTGGCCATAAACTCATGACAATTTCTGATACAGATTTTTCTCTCCATTTCATTAAAGTGTTGACTCTCCTCTTTCAGTGACATCAGGTCTAAGGTGAAAGGAAACAAAAACAAGAAAACACCAATTTAACGGCACCAACACATGAAAGCCTTAAGACAGTAAAACATCAAATCCAACCGCATGTGCTAGATTCTATACCCAATAAACAACTAAACATTTGTCTCAGAACCTCTTGTCAATATTGTTAATTATTTGCATTCTTTAGGACACATCCCAAGTACTTCCAAGCTGGCAATTATCAAAGCCAGGTCTACAGACTTTTTTCCCCCACTGGTGGTTCTTTTCCGACTAACTTCCTTAGTTGGTCATGTGATTTTTTGTTACAGTTTTATGGAAATGAAAGAAGTTAACATTCAATCTGTTCTTTCTCATTAGTAGTATTATCTGTAATTTGACTTTTGTGGCTGGCTTCAGATGCTTGTTTGTTGCATGTTTTTTTTCCTCATAAGAATACCAACATGTCCACCTTTGGTTTAAGAAGAGGTCTTTTACTTCACTTTGACATGAAAACCATTAATTGTTTCCTCAATATTCGCTTAATTTATTTTGCTGTGCACAGCTTTGTGCTCCTGCTGACGCAGCGAGTATAAACCAGGCTTTATCAGGCAATCAATGAATGGCGCACATTTATGCCAAGCAATTGCTTATGAACTCAAGTTGATGAATACTTAACTTTATGACCTTTATATAATATGTTTTTGTTTACACAATAAATTGTATTTAATTAAATTTTCATTTAGTTCATAGTAAACTACTGTAGTTTCTGGCTGGGATGTTTCTCCACAGGAAGAAAAGACAAAGAACATTATTTGACATTGATCAATATATTTTTTAGTATCAGGCACTATATGACAATGGATGGTGGCCCATGGTCGGAGACAATATCTTCAGGGATACCAAAGTTGTGAAAGACATGCTGGAACAGGGCTTCGGCTGTCTCAATGGCCATGAGAAGGACTTTGACGGGAATCAATCGACTTTTGTTAACTGATTGACTGCAACAAAAATGCAGGTAAACCATTTGGACTTTGGGAGATCAGTCACAAAGTCGACTCTGACGTTGGACCATGGATGACATGGGATGGGCAAAGGAATCCGTTTACCAGTGGGGAGGTGATGTGGAGTCTTTGAGATATCGCGGACTAAGCAGTGGCGGACATACTGGGCCACCAGTACCGAGCTTGTAGGAACGAGAGAGTATGCTGGCTGCCTGGATGTCCAGAGCCTGAGAAAGCAGGGAGCCCAAAAGGGTTAGCTACAAGGAGGATGGAACAAAGGTTCTCTCTTCTGGGCCTCCCAGTGGAGCATATTCACAAAGGGTGGCAACATGGATCTGCTCTTCCAGAGTCCACTGGATAGGATTGACAAGGATGGCTTGAGGAAGGATTGGCTCTGATTTGGTGTGTTCTTTGGGAGAGCGGATATGAGACAGGGAGTCAGCTTTGAGGTTCTTATCTCCAGGATGGTAGGTGATCTTTAACTGGAAACAGGCTCTCTCCAAGGTACTGTGACAGCACTGCTCCCATGCCGGTGTTAGAGGCATCCACTTCCACCAGGAAGAGGCGTTGGGGATCTGGGTGAATGAGGATGGGAGTAGTGCAGAAGGCCTAGAGTTTCTTGAAAGTGGCCTGACCTTCCGGTTTCAGGATAGGGACTCTGGTAATCGACAGAGCATGGAACTGAGAGGAGGGGCTTAGAGGAGATTGAAATTCTGGATGAATCTGCGGTTAAAGTTGGCAGATTGGAGGAATCGCTGGAGTTCCTTGAAAGTCTATGGCCAGTCACGGATGGCCTGGACCTTCTCTCGGTCCACCTGAAAAACATCGGCACTGATGATGTAACTGAGGAACTGTACAATGGGTTAGTGTAATTCAAATTTCGAAAATCGAGTTTCAAGAATTACAGGCTGTGAGTGAGGCTGGTGAATGAGCGGTCTCGATGGGTTGGGAGGAATTTAAGCATGGAGAAATCTTTATGGCCCTCTGCTTGAAGTTTTCTAAGTCCACTGTGTCATCATATATGGCTATCATGGCCTGGATCTGGAGGTCCAAACCCTGGTGTAAGCGGTCAACAGCGCTGCCTTGTTCCATCCACTAGTGGCAGCCTTTGTCCGGAACTGCAGGGAATAGTCATAATTTGAGGAAGTGCCCTGACAAGGGCAAATGAGCTGACTGGTGACTGACAGTGAGACAGTAGATTGGCTACAGACTTCCTCAAAGTCGGCTGCAAAAGCATCGAAGGATCGTGCCCAGAGCAAAGCCCGCCTTTTGAGCAGAGATCATAAATGCCACCTTTGCTCACTCCGTGATAAAGAGAGCACAGCTTCAAGAGTGGCAACCAGCTCTTCGAGGATGTTCACTGCGTTCAGGGCTCCATCCCCAGTCCTTGTATAGCTTGGTCTTCAAATACACTTGTAAGTGCAAAAACAGCAGGTTTATTTACAACTGGCAGGTTAGAAGGGAGCAGAGCAACGAGTCCAGTTCAGTAAGTGGGGAATTGTAAGGGGTTAAGCAAAGAGTTACTTTTATCTTTCCATGGGATCCCAGGGGAACAGAGGAGCACAGAGACGATGGAGCACAAGAGTCAAGGAGATTGTGGAACAGTATGCTGGAGCTAGAGACAGAAAGGTATCACAGGTGAAAGTCGTGCAGGAAGATTGCAAGGATATAGCGCTCTTGATGAATGGAGACAGGTGGTGGTGATCAGTAATCAGGGGATTGGGATCTGGTGAGCATGGTTGGCAGTGATTGAGTTTTGCTGAGCGTGGTAACCGGTGATTATGACTACCTGACAGCTATTGGATGTGGGTTGACATATTTATTTGGGAAACTGTTTTCTTCAGTTTATGAGTTAGCTAGGGAGTAAGGAAAGACTCCTGTATTTTACTTGGGATTTCCTTTGTAAGGCAAGTTACAGTTACCCCTATCTGTCAGAATCACTTTTGTTTGTTATTTTGACCTAAATCTCTTTCTGTTCATTTTTTTATATATATAGAACCACTGTTGTGAATATTGTGAGCTCCCAACAGGAGAGGGAGAACACAGCGGTTTAAATCATGGTACCTTATTCTTTAATTTTTTCTTTTGACATTGACCTCTCCAACTCTAGACTGATAAGGTTGTGACACGACAGTAGAGGCATTTATTGATGCTTTTGGTAAATGCACCCTTGAACAAGTTTGACTAGTTTAGTAATAACCATGAGTAGTAAAACTGTGTACAAGGCAAGATTCAAAAATAAATGATTCAGTGTCGAGGAACTTGACAGGTCCCAGAAAAGATTACAATTATTAACAAAGAGCAGTTTCTGTTCTTTACACTATGACAATAACCAATAGAATATCCTAGGATTTTTTGTGCTGATGGCCTGCACCCCAGCAGAGTTGGAGCAGAACTCCTGCCAGACAACATCTGCAGGATGCTATGCTCCACTTTATCACCCAGGCAACTGAAGATGAACACCGAGCCGAGCTAGATAAAGAACCGTTTCTGTCAGACGTGTCCGATTCGTGAACCGAGGAGCTGATGATACTGCACATGTGTGATTCAGTGTGAAGAAGACTGACACACGTCTGAACTGAACTGATTCTTTTGGTGATTGATTCTGAACTGATTCTGTGCTAGTGTTATGAGCGTGGGTAAACCGAATGCTTGAATCAAGGGCAATCATCGCAAATGACGCCATTACATCGAGCGCAAAAGAACCGGTGAACCGTTTTCTTCAACCAGTTTGTTGAATCGAACTGTCCGAAAGAACTACTGGTGATCCGAACACCGATGCAACCGGTTCTTCACTTGAGAACGAGTCAGTCTGTTGTTTGTTATCTGGCTCGGCTCGGTGTTCATCTTCAGTTCTCTCTTCACAGCAGTTCAGTCAGTGAACTGTGAGTAAATGAATTACTCTGGGATATTGGTTTGTTTGAACTCAGAGGGAGTGTCAGCCACATTAAAAAAAGTTAACAGCTTAATTCATTTGTGGATTAATGCGTATTAGAGATGTGAAGAGTTTAAAACGATTCAGTTCGATTTGGTGAACTGAATGATTCGTTTGCAAACCGGATATCCAGACTGCTTTGATTTTAACTCTCTCTCACAACAGACACGGAAGAGAAGAGTAAAATAGTTTTTGCTATTTTTGGACCAAAATGTATTTTCGATGCTTCAATAAATTCTAACTGACCCTCTGATGTCACATGGACTACTTTGATGATGTTTTTCTTACCTTTCTGGACATGGACAGTATACCGTACACACAGCTTCAATGGAGGGACTGAGAGCTCTCGGACCAAATCTAAAATATCTTAAACTGTGTTCCAAAGAAAAACGGAGGTCTTACGGGTTTGAAACAACATAAGGGTAAGTTATTAATTACATAAATTTGCTATCTGAGTGAACTAACCCTTTAATGCATTAGAGCATGTAGCAAAATAGGAATTTTAGATAACAGTCCTTACCAGGTCAAGAAAATATGTCCATATTACCCCAATTTTACAGTCTCTGCTCTGAATCAGTTACAAAATATTAAAAATATTTCAGAGAAGCACAGATCTGTGAACAGCAGTAAATCTCCATCCAAACTCCAGAGGGCGCTCTCTCGTGGAAACTCCACATATGCCCCAAAGAAGAAACCCAGGAATTGCCTATTGCTGCAGTTTGAATAAACAGATTTAACAGCTTTCATTGATTCTACATAACTACTAAACACAGAACTATGTTAAAATATGGCTTATCGGAGTTCATATTATTGAAATTTTCATTCAAATAAAGTATATTTATAATGCAATGCCTTTAAGGCTGCTTAGAATACTTTCTAGCTTTAGGACTCTCTGATCAGCTAAAAAATTTAACTGAAATCGGCTAAATCTGTATAAAGGACTTTAAAGAGATTGACTAATGAAACAGAGTGGGTTTTACAAGCCTGTATCAACCTCACCGATTGGAGTGTTTTTGAAGCTGCATCAAATGATCTGGACGAGCTCACAGAGAATGTAACATCTTAAATCAGTTTCTGAAGACTTGTATTCCTACCAGGACTCACTAAACCTACAACAATATGCTTACAGGACTGGGGACAGGGTCATGTATAAACAGACCAAATACACACTGGAAAAGGAGATCAGATTGGCAAATAGGAATTATTCTGAAAAGCTAAGGATTGAGTTCTCTTCCAATGACTCCGCATCAGCGTGGAAAGGTCTGAAAGACATCAACAACTACAAGACTCTGTCCTCCAGCATTGTGGAGAATATACAACTGGCAAATGATCTGAATGAGTTTTACTACAGGTTTGAAAAAATCCAGCACCCGTAGAATCAGCACCGGAGCTCCCCAGGGCTCTGTTCTCTCCCCTCTGCTCTTCTCCCTGTACACTAATGATTGCACGTCTAAGGACCCCTCTGTCAAGCTCCTGAAGTTTGCAGACGACACCACACTCATCGGCCTCATTCAGGACGGTGACGAGTCTGCTTACAGACAGGAGGTAAAAGAGCTGGCTGTCTGGTGCAGTCTCAACAACCTGGAGCTTAACACCCTCAAAACAGTGGAGATGATCGTGGACTTCAGGATTAACGTGGACATTCACATTAACTCAAATTAACTCAAACAAAAAAAGGCCCAGCAGAGGTTGTACTTCCTTCGCCAGCTGAGGAAGTTTAACCTGCCACAGGAGCTGCTGAAACAGTTCTACTCCACCATCATCGAATCCATGCTCTGCACTTCAGTAACTGTCTGGTTCAGCTTAGCTTCTAAATCTGACCTCAGAAGACTACAGAGGGTAGTCCGGACTGCTGAGCGAATCATCGGTACAACCCTCCCTTCTATTCAAGAACTGTACTTATCCAGAGTGAGCAAAAGGGCTGCCAAAACAAGCATGATATTACTGCGGGTTGAGTCTTTAATAAGACATACACCAACCCCAACCCCAAACCTAACTGTACAATATTAAAAATACAGAAATGGTAGTGAGATCTGAAAGACAGTATTATTTGTCAGAACCCCAGATTAACCCAAAAGCTTATACTGATACTAAAATGGAGTAAAGTTCCCACTCTAAAAATTGAAGCTGTTATTTATGGGCCACAACCTGTAAGTATGATTTATTATTTGTTGATGTGTTTTCCATTAATAGTTTCTCTCTTTATTTTTATGTAGCAGTTAATGCTGATTAGCTCCACTAGTCAAATAGCTAAATGCTAATTAATACTAAATACTTACGGCTACAAACTTCTGTTTAAACTCACCAGCAAACTTTGAATGTTAATGTTTGTTGGCGACTAAAGCTTTAATAAGGATAAAACCGTATATCAAAAGCTAACATAAACAGCAGCAGTATTTAAAAATACCAGCATATGTCAAATTTATGAGACAGGAACAAACAATAAAAACATCCCATTCTGAAAAGTCCTGTGTTTGCATACGTTCTGCTCAATCCTCATCAATTATATTCTCTCGGTCTGTTTCAGGCTCAAATTGGTAAAGCAATATTGTTGCCATTGTTTACAATACACCGGAGCTGTGCAACTACCCATAATGACATGTCTTTAATTTAGTCATGAGGCAAATATTAGAGATAAAGAGATTCATGATGCAGAATGATCGAAGAAAGACTGAGATTGAAAACAGACCTGTTTGATCCTCAGTATCTTTATGTTTGAATGTTTCTTCAATCCTCGTGTCTTCACACTCCTCTTTAATAAATGCCATCTTCGTTTGTGTCTCAGTATCTTCATGTAGGCCTCTGAATGCTTCTTCCATCCTCATGTCTTCACTCTCCTCTTTAATAAACGCCATCTTTATAACAGTTTCTCGAGGATCTCAATCGCTTCACAGGAGTTTATCTGTGTGGTTAAGATAAGAATAATTAACAGACAGAACTAAGTCTCAATCAGCTCCCTATAAAACAGGGGCCCATTGTTTGCATTTGTGATAGCAAAATAAATGCATTTACTCGACCGCTGATGTTTGAATAGAGAAACATAGGCTATGGCCATTTGGAATTACTATTGGGGAATTTCACTGATATGTTTACCAGTTTCCATATATAGACAGAGAGAATGCAAAAGTCTTTGGGATTCATTTATATATAAGAAATAGCTATGTGCTTCAGCAACTAGCTCCCCATCTAATAGGGTTTTTAGTCTCAGTAGGAACATAGTTTCATGCCACAGAGCTTCTCTTAAAACCACAGACAGTTGACAGACTTGTGTTCTTAGCTTAAAAACTAAAAAAAATTTAAATAAAATACTTATCCCGGTTGCAAAGTATAAATTATGAATTGCATGCACTAAAAAGTTGACAGGATGCACTTACTGTACTTAATTTGCACTGCTTCAGTTATAGGCCTACATGTATTAATTTAATAAAAAGCAGTAAGTGATCTCTTGGTCTAGATTTTTTTTAACTGCTTAAATAAGCTGTTTAATCTAAAAAAAAAAAAAATTTATGGGCAAAAGAAAATCATGTTTTATTATTATTTAAATGCAAATGCAAACATATCTAGATATATATCGAATATCGTAAAAATTTTGACAATATCGAGATATAATTTTTTTTTCGATATTGCCCCAGCCCTAGTTGGTTCTTCGAAGCTCATCCCAGAGTCATAGTAGCAGGTCCGTAAGCTTAAACCTGCTCAAGAGCGGCTTATTTCATGTAAACAGGATTAGATCGCATCTTTTTAAGCAGAACTGAAATCTGTCCCAGCCACCGCTACTTCATTACAAGAGTATCCTACAGATCCAGGGACAATAATAAAAAAAGAATAATCAATTAAAAATTAATTTACATTTACATTACATTTACATTTAATCATTGAGCAGACACTTTCATCAAAGCGACTTACAAATGAGAACAATGGAAGTAGTCGGGGCAACAAGAGAACAACAACAGTATACAAGTGCCAGGACAAGTCTCAGTTAGTCTAGTACAGAACACATAGCCAGGTGTTTGTGTTTTTTTTTTTTTTTTTTATGAAAAGATAAGAAAAGGAAAAGTGCTAGTATTAGTTGGCTAAGTGCTGGCGAAAAAAGATGAGTCTTTAGATGTTTCTTAAAAATGAGTAAATACTCAGGAATTGAGATTGGGAGGTTATTCCACCAGCTGGGCACAGTCCAGGAAAAGGTCCGTGAGAGTGATTTTGAACTTCTTTGGGATTGCACCACAAGGCGTCGTTCACTTGCAGAGCGCAAACTTCTGGAGGGCACATAGGATTTAACCAGTGAGTTTAGGTAAGTTGGTGATGTGCCAGTGGTCGTCTTGTAGGCAAGCATCAGTACCTTGAATTTGATGCGAGCAGCTACTGGTAGCCAGTGTAACCTGATGAGGAGAGGAGTAACATGAGCTTTTTTTGGCTCATTGAAGACCACCCTTGGCCCGCCAGGAGACCATTACAATAGTCCAGTCTGGAGAGAACAAGAGCTTGGACAAGAAGTTGGGTGGCTTTCTCTGACAGGAAGGGTCTAATCTTCCTAATGTTGTATAGGGCAAACCTGCAGGACCGGGTCGTTGTAGCAATGTGCTCTGTGAAGCTTAACTGATGATCCATCACAACTCCTAGGTTTCTGGCTGTCCTCGAAGGAGTAATGGTTGATGAACCCAGCTGTATAGAGAAGTTGAGATGAAGCAATGGGTTAGCTGGAATCACCAGGAGTTCTGTCTTTGTAAGGTTAAGCTGAAGGTGATGGTCATTCATCCAGCTAGAGATGTCACTCAGACAGGCTGAAATGCGAGCAGCTACCGTCGGGTCATCAGGCTGGAAATGAGAAGTAGAGTTGGGTGTCATCAGCGTAGCAGTGATAAGAAAAGCCATGCTTCTGAATGACAGGTCCTAATGAAGTCATGTAGATGGAGAAGAGAAGTGGTCCAAGTACTGAGCCCTGAGGAACCCCAGTAGCAAGGTGGTGTGACTTTGAAACATCACCCCTCCAGGACACACTGAAGGATCTGTCAGAGAGGTAGGACTTAACCCACAGGAGTGCAGTTCCAGAGATTCCCATCTTTCTGAGAGTGGACAGGAGAATCTGGTGATTAACAGTGTCAGAAGCAGCAGACAGGTCCAGTAAGATGAGTACTGAGGATTTTGAAGCTGCTCTTGCTAGTCGCAGGGCTTCAGTAACCGAGAGCAGAGCAGTCTCAGTTGAGTGGCCACTTTTGAAGCCAGATTGGTTGCTGTACAGGAGAATTGTTCTTTACAAGGAACATAGAAAGCTGAACACAGCTGAAAATTTAACACAGCTCGCTCAAGTGTCTTTGCAATGAATGGAAGAAGGGATATCGGTATGTAGTTTTCAAGAAGTGCTGGATTTACGGATGGTTTCTTGAGCAGTGGGCTTACCCGAAGAGAAGAGTTGATAATGTGAGTAAGTGAAGGTATGACTGAAGAAGAGATCGCTTAAAGGAGGTGGACAAGTGGACAAGTAGTAGGATGATTGGACAGGATAAGTTTGGAAACGTCCATCTCTGAGAGTGGGGAGAAGGAGGATAAAGAGTGTGCGTCGGTCATTGTGAAGTTATCCTCAGTCTGTGGTGTGGAGAATTGGTCACTGATGGATCTTGTCTTATTTGTGTAGAAAACTGCAAAGTCGTCCACTGTAAGAGTCGATGGAGGAGGTAGATTTAAAAGAGAAGGGAAAGTCTTGAAGAGTGTCCAAGCGTCACAACAGCTGTTAATTTTGTTGTGGTAGTAGGATGTTTTAGCTGTGAAGACATTTGCAGAGAAGGAATAGAGGAGAGATTGATACACACGGAGGTCAGTAGAGTTTCTTGATTTATGCCATTTCCTCTCTGCAGCCCTGAGCGATGTTCACGGAGAACCTCGGACAGGCAGGGGGCAGATGGGGCGGTGCGTGCTGGTCGAGACAACAGTGGGCAAAAGTTGTCCAAGCAAGATGTTAAAGTGGAGCAAAGAGTGTCCGTAGCACTGTTCGTGTCCAGAGCTGAAAACTGAGAGAGTGCAGGAAGAGAGGATGAAACCACAGCAGATAGGTGAGATGGAGAGAGTAGGTGTAGGTTCCGGCGAAAGGTGACCTGCGTTGGAGTGTGAGGCGCTTCAGGAGTAAGTGCTAGGTTAGCAGTAATGAGGAAGTGATCCGAGGTGTGCAGTGGAGCAACTGAAGAGTCCAAGGAGCAACAGCGTGTGTAGATGAGGTCCAGTTAGTTGCCTGAATTTAAATATAATATAATCATTTTGTGCAGTATTTAATACTATAGACACAGCCAGGTTTACTCACTGAAAGATTTATTCGTCATGAAATTATTACTTAATAAATGTATTTGAGTCTTATACACAGATAATATAGAGTCGTGCATTAATTTGAGTGATGACAGATATTATTATGGGAGTGGCTTGATGCAGATAACATGATCTTGGCCCTTAACAAATCTGTTCAAATATAAAATGTAATTAACTGCTAATTACAGCATTGAAATAAAAATGTAAAGCCTTTACAAACAAAAAAAAATCATGAATATAAATAACTAGTAAACAAATAAAAATAAGTTGAAAACCATTTCACATTTAATTTATCTATTATAACATTTATGTATTTTGTTCTCTTGTCTGTTTCTTTATAAAAGTCCAGAAATTTGTCAAGTTTTTTCATCAGGTGTCTTTTTTAATTATATGATGTCATTATGTTGTTATCTTGCCGCCACCCAATCGCTGAACTGCTGATCATGGCTAAGAGTATCGATACATAACCCCTTTTAAACCAAACCATGAACACACAGTTATCTCAGATAACTCAATCCAGCCAAACTAATCATCAACAACAGGTGCATTTGAAGAACTGAATTATCAGATCCTGATTAGAGTGGTGATATCTTCTTGGATGTGATGTTTGATTTCAGATGTAATAAGCTATGTATGAAGAACGGCCCAAACACAGCTGATCGAGCTCATCGAGGTCTGAAGACAGGTGAGTTTAGTGCAGGACTGGGGCTCAGAGTGTGTCTCCGGATCTAGAAGATTATTTATAGGGGGGCAACACCAAAGCAAGTGCCCTTCTATAGTTTCTGGGAATGTGTGGCCTGATATACAACAGTTGTGTTCACAAATAGGCTTTTGCATTGCAATGAAATAATCAATCATATATACTGTTTAAAATACAAAAATAAATAAAAAAATTTAAATGTCCATGGCACCAAGTCAAGACACTAAAAAACATGAAAAACATAATCGGCCAAATATTATCAGATCCTAACAATCCTTTATTAATATTAAATGGCTGCTTGGCTTGTTTAAATAATGGTTTAGTGCAAGTTTATGAGTTAGAATCTCCTAACATTAGAACAAACATATCACAGCAGTGCAAACAATGTTTGTTTCTGTTAACAGAGGTGTGTGATACTCTAGCAGCACCCTAGCAACTGTACAGCCAGAGCCTAGCAACCACCAGAATCTCCTAGCAACACTTTAGCAACCACCAGAATCTCCTAGAAACGCTTTAGCAAACACCAGAATCTCCTAGAAACGCTTTAGCAAACACCAGAACAAAAATCTTTTCTGACCTGACTGACCAAATTATTAATACTTTTTAAACAAGACAAGCCAGCATAAATTTTTCTTATTGCAGTTTTTCTTAAATGATAACACGAATGACACAAAATTCATTAACAAGTCATAGTTTTCTCACAAACTGAAATGCAATCTTAAAACATCAACTTGCACAATGTTCAAACTTCCAGGTCAAAATAAAATACTCTAGTCAAAAATCAAACTTTTTTCAGTCTAAATCAGATGAAGCAAAATACATAAATAAAAATCATCATATAATACTCAGACTACTGTCTTGACAAAGAGCTATGGGCATATTGTTTTGGTTATAACCACCAAACATTGTTTATAATGTACTGTTCCACTAAAGAGAGCTAAATAAGACGCATCTTTCTGTTACTCGTGTGGATGTGATTCACTATAAAACTCTGCTCGTTACTGTTATTAGATAGGTTATAACATTAATTTTTTTTAAGAAGTTGTATTGATGTTAACACTTTAAAAGATTAAAAACAAACCTTTGTTCAGCAGAAACAAAAATGCAAGAGCGCGGTGCAGGCTTATGACGTCACATCGCAAAGCCAAAATAAAAGTCCTGTTTACGCATAGCAGACATCTTCTTCTTCGGTTTTATGGCGGGATGTTGAGATACATTGTCGCCACCTAACGTATTGGAGACCAGACAAAACAGACATCAAGTTCAGAAAACACATTTAAACAATAAGATAAAGGACCGATTGAAAATTAAATGGTAATGAAATCTGGTTTACATTTCCCTTAATTAATTAATCTTTAATTTAAAGCTGTCTTATTTTTTGCCAGCCCACACTGCTTGCAGATACAGTGATATGTATCCTTTGCTATTAATTTCCATGTTGGTTCACCCCTAGCCACTCGCTCCTTGTCCTCTTGGTCAGCTTTCTGCCTTCTCCTTGTGCACTGCCTGGGCTGAGTAGAGCTGGATATGGGTTTGAGACACCCGTGCTTGTAGTGGAGACAGCAAGTGCTGTGCAGGTGGCACCAGCCGTGCAGATGGTGAGGTATTTTTTAAAGGGCTAACACTTTAGGCCAATAGTGCCCCCATAATGACAGGACTCAAATATACAGAAGCAGACATATTGAGTGGTGGAATATGTGTGTCAGGTTAATCGTTTTCTGCTATATATATATATATATATATATATATATATATATATATATATATATATAGATATATATATATATATATATATATATTCCTACTTGCGCATATATATATATATATATATATATATATATATATATATATATATATAGAGAGAGAGAGAGAGAGAGAGAGAGAGATAAAATTACAGAAACTGTGTTTGTATATAGAGAAGGAAAGGCTAAAAAATAAACATAGTGATTTGTGGAAATCAAAAACTAGATATTTAATGAATACCTGGAGTAATAAATTATTAAAATACATTCAGCAAAGAATCTCTCAGCCATGACTGAAATAACATAGGGAATGAATACTGAATGATGAAATTAAATTCTTGCAATGATATAGAAAATAGAAACTTAGTTTTGGTCAATTTAGACCCATGTTATGCATCAAAGAGTTAACTAGCGTTAGTGAGTGATAATTCACTATCAAGTTAGATTGCCTTGCTACGCAAGTGTAGACCTCTTAAATGTACCGATATGAATAATCTTTATTCCAAATCATTAATTAATGTTTGTCACATATTTGCAACTTGATAAGGCTTACCTTGAATCTCCGGATAGCAGATGTCAAGTGAGTAGCAAACAGCTGGAACATCATGAAACTCATTCAGCCAATCAGCAGCGAGATTGTCATTTCAACTGATTGCTGATTGGCAGCTTTGTCCCACCTGTTAGAACATGTTTGGATTTAGTTAGGTCCCTGCTGGTCCCATGCAGCCCTCCTTCGTCCTTGGTTCCCTCGTCCAGCCCTGAGGGGGCTTCCGATCCTCCAGGGGCTGCTCCTCGAAGGTGCCCAGACTCTGCCTTGGCCTGTAGTTCACTTTAACTAGTCATTCCATGCACCTTTGTTTTCACACTTATCCTGTGTTTAAAAGCACCAGTCCCTTCAGATTGTTTAGTCGGACGTCTCCCTGGTTTCCTGTCTCTATTTTGGATTATTAAATACGTTTTTTTCATGTTATTTCCAGCATATCTCTATACTTGCCATGGTTGATATATTAGTGTGTGCTTTGCACTATTTTTCATGATTCATGATTACATTTTGAAATTTCTTCAGAAAATAATGTAATAATGGCTGTAAATATGGTTAAGATTGTGATACAACTTTTATAATTCCTGTTAAAGACGAGGGCCTTTTTCTGATCAGGTAGCGGAGCTGCGCCGCACCACGGATCTCTCTCCGTGCTACCAAGCAGGCCACCTCCACCATGGGCAGGACTATGGCAGCCATGGTGGCAGCGGAGAGACATCTGTGGATGAACCTGGCAGACATCGGGAGGAAAGAAAATGCTTTCTGCTCGATGCTTAGGTTTGGCCTTCTGAGCTTTTCGCTATTTCCGTTGAGACAGCGATTTAAGAAGTTCAGGGAGATGAAGGCGCAGTCTGCTGCTTTCAGATCCTTCGTCCCACGAAGGTCCAGGTCTGAGCCCAAACAACATAGGGGTCCTGGCCTGTCTCGATCTGAGGATCAAAGATGGGCACAGAAGGCTAGTGTCACAACTCACGCTCCTCCCCCAACTGCAGGCAGGGGTTAGAGGAATCGAGGGTCATGAGGAGGTAAGCAGAACCTAAGGGGTATGATCTAGACAAGGCAG
Source organism: Carassius gibelio (assembly GCF_023724105.1). NCBI lineage: Eukaryota > Metazoa > Chordata > Actinopteri > Cypriniformes > Cyprinidae > Carassius > Carassius gibelio. Next base: position 643,608 of record NC_068399.1, on the reverse strand, counting down.
TGTTCTCATCCGAATCGGAGTGATACCGAGGTATCTACTCGTTCCCTTTGGGGATTTTTAACTTCCGCTTTTATTCTCCCCTTCCTAATTCCCCTGTAACCACCAGCTCTCCACCTGATCGAGGTTAGGTCGAAACCTCTCACATAACAGTCTCCTATGCTGGACCTATAATGTTTTTATGGTTCTATGTTCATAGCAACCACCTGACTGAAGGTCCAGACTAAAACGAGGCGCCCCTTGAGCAGGGCTCCAGCGCAGGAGGGTGGGTATGTAAATGTAACCCTCTCTGTATATACTTATGTGTATTTAATTGCTGGTGGTTACGTGTCTGTGAGTTTCCTTTGCAGTGCTCAGTGTTTACTGAACACTTGCCAGCACCAGCCATCCGGCTTCATGTTCTGGTATTAGGCGGCTGAGATCACAGGTATCTGAGGGAGCCTCCTTGATCATCAGGCCTGGCACAGCACTGCAGGGAATTTCATGGATGTCCGGGCAGGTCCCCCCGAGGGGTCTCCTGGCCGCTTAGGGGTGCTGTCGCATCTAGCAGGAAGTGGAGGTGGCAGTTACAGAAGTCTTCTTGTATATGCTGCCTCAGATGATGCTCCCCTCACTCGAGGTTTGTAAAATTGAGCTTGCCTCTCCCGTGTGATTCAGCGCCTCTGCGATGCTTAGGAACCTATAAGTATACACGCTAAGCTTTGTGTACTTTCTCAAAACCACATGGTGGTCAGTGTGCACGTGAACACTTTGCACACTTTCTAAAAATCCACAAGTGGTAAGTTTGCACGCAAGTCTCCGCAAACTTTCTGAAATCTTGTACGATAAGGGTTACGTGCTCCATTCCATTCCCTTTCTTGAGATGATTAGACCTTGGTTCCTTGGGCTCCATACAGCCAGTGTGTGTTTGTTTATACACCTCAAGCATCACTTCCCTCAACATGAGGGGCTATTTGGGTGATTCTCGTGGTAAGGAACACCTGGAACCAGAAACACCTGAGAAGAGATGATGCTGACCCTCAGAGGACCTCAGATGATGCAAACCCTAAATCAACAAACCAAACTAACAAATATTGCCACAAGTGTGACTGCATCATATGATAATTATTAATTATTAATAATATTAATAATGTTCATCGTCTGGCTGACTACGTCTTGTATACATTTTTCAAAAAATCCTGTCATAGGTGCACATACTCACAGTCACCATAAGCTACTACTAAATATTGTAGAAACAATTTTCTGTAAAGTTGCTTTGTAACGATTTGTATTGTAAAAAGCGCTATACAAATAAACTTGAATTGAATTAATTTAGCAGCGCTCCCCTTTTTCCAAAAAACGGTCGCCTATGAGCGCGCTACTCTGAGCTCGGGAGACTGAGTTCACTGTTTTTTCCCAGGGCACTCCAGTATTATTTCCACAGATTGAGTTGATGACTCTCAATCATTCTGTTTTGCGATGCAACATTCCATCTATGAGCTATCAGAGTGCCACGAGAGCCCCTCCTTAGAACAGTATTTGAAAATCCATGCTATGGTAAGTGTGCACGTGAAGTCTTTGCACACTTTCTGAAATCCACACTGTGGTAAGTTCGCAAGCTAGTATTCTGCGTTCTTTCTAAAATCCTATATGGTGAGGGCTTCGTGCGGTTGCTTCATGCCCTTTCTTGAGTTGGTAAAAGCCCCGTTCATCTTGGGCACCACTCCACCTATGTATCCTCGGATACCTATCTAAACAGGGTGTTGCTACTAGAGAACTGTAGAGACAGCTCTTTCAGCAAGCTTATGCATAAGCCAGCGGTAGCCCCTGTGTGACAGGCAAGACTGGGGAGAAATGCTAGTTTCTTAGCTGTATCCCTTTAAAGGAATCTTTCCTGATTCCAAGCCTCCAGCTCTACCCTGGGCCGAGGCCCTAACTATTAAGTTGGATATGTAGCTTAGGCCTTTTGGCCGAAAGGGGTACTGTCACAGACAGCCGTCTAACGTCCCAGGGCCAACTCCCATGGAAATGGTAGAGATGGTACTTGGTGCTCACCATGATCAAAGTTCCCTCGAAAGGGAACTGTCTCAGGTTACGTATGTAACCATAGTTTCCTGAGTAGGGAACGAGACACTGTGTCCTCTAGCTCCCTGCCATGCTTCGGACGCAAGCTTCAGACGAAAGATAATGACGTGTTCTCCCGGTGCTCATTTATAGTCACGCCGGTAATGATGTCGGAGGCTGTCGCCGGCCAACAAGTTAGTGTTTTTTTAATGTATGCAGACATGGGTCACGACGAGGTGTTCCCCAAAGCAACCCCTAGAGGACGCATTGTCTCGTTCCCTACTCGGGGAACTATGGTTACATGCGTAACCTGAGACAGTTTTCTTTAATAAGGTTGTCAGCCATACTGTAGATTGCATAAAATTTATCTCATATTTTTAATTTTATTTGTATTTTAAGTAAGTAACATTTAGGCAGATTTTGTATTTTTCTTTATCTCAAATGAATAAATTTTAATAAAGAAGTAAATTGTATACATTCCTAAGTTTTAAAGGTAAAAAAAGAACACTGATATTAAATCCGTATCGGCTGATACTCAGAATTTTAGATATTGGATTGGTTCTGAAAAAGTGGTATTGTTGCATCCCTACTGCAAAGCCCTATTCAGATGGGATTAGTTTTAAAAGAGTAGATGGTGAAATGTAATTTTAGCATGGGACGTCTGTAATATCTTGTGCCAACTGGCCATTTATAATCTCAGAAAAACAACCAGAAGTTGGAGTAACTATTTACACAGCACCATCACCTCCCTGTTGTCATGTGAGTTTATTTATATATAAATATGTATTGAAATTTTTATGAAATGCTTTTAATACAACGGAAACTGTATTTAGTGTGATCTCAGTTTAATAAAAACATTGTAGGCCCACATTAGGCCTACTGTAATGATTTAATGTCAACTGTTATTCAAACAACAAATTATATAGAGAAAGCAAGCAAAGTACACAACAAACTTTTTGAAACTCAGAATATCGGTTAAACCACTGCATCGCAAATGATTCACTGTTTCGAAGCGCTCCAATCGGATCACGTATCACGAATCACAAATCATTAGATTCAGATTGTATATCAAAGTGTGTATCGCAGATGATTTGATTCAGATTGGGACGTCAGAGCAGGTTTGCTGGATGTTTTTATCAGTTATTTGACCGTTATTTTATCTTACAGTTAGGTCCGCTCAAAAAATTTATTATTTAAATTAAATTATGATTTGGATTCTGTTGGTAATATAGTATAGTATAATAATAAAAGTTTTGTGTCTCTAACAAGCACTCTTGACATTTTTCACGAGTTCACGCTTATAATGCACAGAGGTATGGAAATGCATATTTGGTGTGCTGTCCGGGTAAGGGCTCCGAGCTCGGGTATGGCCCGAACCCAGAGTACCCCCCTTCTCCATATAGTTGTAAAATGAACTTGAAGTGAGAAGATGGGGTGGAGAAGAAATGCTGAAAAAAAATGTCAATGGATATTGGCAAGTCAGAGGTATTTATTCTGTGGTATTGATTACTTGATCGTGGTCCACTGGTGTTGATTAGGATAAGTATCTGACGCCCCTCCCGAAACTTGTTACATAATTATCTGAATGGTGTGCTGAAAACACTGCCACAGACCTGTCCCACTGCCAACACAACTGAATATTTCTTCAAGTGCCTCCACACTAAAAAAAAAACACCTTTTAAACATGATTAAATATTTATGTGCTGTTGTAGATTTTCTAGCCAATTAAGAAATAAAACAATTGTGAAGACAAAGAGTGAAACAAAAGAAAAGTCTGTCTTGACTTCAATTCTATGCAGAGAAATTGATCAATTTACACACAGCCGAAGTCTGTGAGCAAAGAGATAACACGCAAAGCTCACAGCAGCTTATGAAGGTACTTGTAATACATTTCTTGAGATACGGAAATAAAGTCCCTTGGGTCTCAATTCCCAACCATCCAGGAGGTTGTCTTGAGAGTCGCCCTCTTCACACCATTCTGTATCTGCAACATATAACCTGTTTTCAAAGATTTCACAAGTTATTTCTTAAGTGTTTTTCTAAAACCGTTACCTGCAGACAGACAGGTGTGCATCCATATGTCGAAGTCTTACGCTACTGAGAGTAAGACTTCTCAGTAGAGAACTTACACAAGACCCATTTTTCCCATTTTTTGATCATACAAACATATATTCAACCTTTAGACGAAATCATACTACTTAAATCTTACTAATATATTAAAATAATAATGGAGTATGAATGTGTTAATGTGATGTTTTAATTAGACTGATCACAACTGAATTGTCCTTCATCAGAGTGAATGTACAGATGATTGTCGAAATTGCCATTCCCCTCAGTATGACATGAGGTTTGAAGTTTCTTTCCCGTATGAGTTTGCACATGCCGTTTCAGGTCTGTGTGATATGTGAAACTGATGTCACACTGAAGACACTTGTAAGGTTTCTCTCCAGTGTGAATTCTCATGTGAATCTTAAGGTTTCCTTTAGCTGTAAAGCTCTTTCCACACTGAGGACAGGTGAAAGGCTTCTCTCCAGTGTGAACTCTCATGTGATTCTCAAAATTTCCTTTGTGTGAGAAACTCTTTCCACACTGGTGACATATAAAACAGTTCTCTCCTGAGTGACTCTTCATGTGAAGATCAAGGTGTCCTTTACACCTGAAACTCTTTTCACACTGATCACAAACAAATGGTTTCTCTCCAGTGTGAATTGTCATGTGGCCAATAAGATACTTTTTCTGTTTAAAACTTTTTCCACACTGAGTGCATATAAATAGCTTATCTCCAGTGTGATTTCCTGTGTGAAATGTAAGATTTTCTTTTCTTTTGTAGCTTTTCCCACACAGTTTGCAGGTGTAAGGCCTCTCTCCAGTGTGAACACTCATGTGGAATTTAAGATTTTCTTTTCTTGTGTAGCTCTTCCCACACAGTTTGCAGGTGTAAGGTTTCTCTCCAGTGTGTACTGTCACATGGGCACTAAGATTCCTTTTCTCTTTAAAACTTTTTCCACACTGAGAGCATTTGAATGGCTTCTTTCCAGTGTGAGTTCTCATGTGAATGTTAAGATTTATTTTTCGTGAGTAACTCTTCCCACACTCTTTGCAAATGAAAGGCTTCCCTCCAGTGTGAACTCTCATTTGGACTTTAAGGTCTCTACTTTCTATTTGAGTCGGTGAGTAAGTACAAGATTTTTCCCCAGTTATGAAATAATGACGTTTCTCATACTGATTCTTCTCTTCCATTACATTCGGTTCTTGACTCCCCTCTATCAGTGACATCAGGTCTAAGATGAAAGGAAACAAAAGCAAGTTAACTCCAGTTTAACAGCACCAAGACATGAAAGCTTTTAGACAAAAACACATTAAATTCAACCACTAAACAACTAAAATGTAATCTCAGAACCTCTTGACAATATTGTTAATTATTTGCTTTCTTAAAGACAGATCCGAATTACTTATCAACACCTTTTTAAAACCCACAATAGAGCACTTGATTGGGATCCCACTGGTCTCAACATAAATTGGTATCAGGCGGTTTTACATTTGCTCAGAATGGGAATGGGAGATTAAAATACACAGCAGTTACCAGCATTTAACAAGTAGAATGCAGTCAACAATAGTGATTTGTGCTTTTGCGATCAAATTACTTTTCGATCCTATCGAAACCAGTTTACCAAATCGGACTAAATCGTTCAAAACAGTTCACATCTCGAGCTGGTACAATTTTATTTAGTTATTTACTCAAATCATTAGTGAATGTGATCAAATCACATACTGAAGTGAGAACTGTTTAAGGTTGGAAACGTTTGATACTGAGAACCGATGAGCTGATGATACTGAGCAAGCCTGTAATTTACACAAAAGACAAAAAGCAGTTTCCTTAAGTATTTTGTTGAACATCAGAAAGAGTAACAAAATAAAACCTGTTGGAAACATGTTTAACAGAATTACTGTTGCATCAATACTTTTTTAACAATAGGAAACCCAGTGAAAGGATCATAAAACTGTTAAACTAACAAAATGTTTGTTTCATCAACAATATATTTTCAAGAACAGCTAGTTTCATTTAGTAACATTTGATATACATTATGTAAATGTTGGAAGGTAAATGTTTTTGTGTTAATCAGTAGAAACCTTTAAAACATGCTGGAGAAATGCTTCAGCTTGTTAGATTTGTCGACTGTTTATTCAAGATCTCAGTTCTCGGCTCAGCAGACTTACACATACTGCTACAGCAGATCTCGATTCAAGAACCGGTTGCAGCAGTTTTGAATCACCAGAACACTAAATGTAAATCTGTTTCTTTCAGACATGTTCATTATTTAAAACCGATGAGCTAAAGTTACGAGCATGTGTGAAGCTAGCACTAACTGAATCCAGCTGTTTCTTATGGTGATCATCCAAGGTTACAGTGACGAGAGGGGCAGGGCCGAGAGCCTTGGGAACGGTGGTGACGCTTCAAGCACAACTAAGGTGAGAAAAAAGGGAGCCGGGAGTGGCTAAAGTAGGCTGGAAGAGTTAGCCTTGACCCCTTAAAGAAGAGGGGAGCTCGGAGGACTCGAGGCTATGGAATGGCATCCTAATCCACCACTTAGCATAAGCAGAGGAAACATGTAAGAAGAGGGTTTCTTTCCATTAAATGTCAACTAAGAGGTGTGGTAGGCTTCAATGGCCACCACAAAGACCTTTAGGGTGGAGTGGGTCAACCCTGCGGATAGACAGCCCTGCGGAACTCCAGAACTGTACCAAACGGGCAGTTAGCTGGGTCGAGCATTGGTCTCCACACCAAAAAGTACAGTTTTCTCATAGAGGGAGCTCTGGATGGAGGATGGTCTCAACAAACTCAGTTGAGAGATTGGAAGCTATGAGTTGTGCCTCCCCAGAGACCACACCTAAAACTTCCAAACTCCGTGCGTGGGTGCACCCTCCGCCTGTGAGAGGAAATCTCTCCTGATGGGAACCTCACATGGAGTACCATCAAAAAGAAAAATCAGGCCCAAGAACCATACCCGGCCTTGCCAGAACGGGGCTACTAACAGCAGAGAGAACCAGAGAGGACAGTGCGATGTCTCTTGAGTCATAAACACCCTGCCTCAAAAGGATGTCTGCTCCCATATTGAGATGCCCATGAATGTGAACTGCTCTTAGCGAGAGAGGTTTGCCCAGGGACCACACAAGGATCTGGTACACTTGCCTGCACAAACAGCATGAGCACAGCCCCCCTTGGTGGTTGATATAGGAGACCACCACTGTTGTTGGTGCGCACTAACACTTAATCTCAATTAGTCCTAATAAGGGACACGTCCATCGGTGCCTTACACGGCGACAAGGAGCTCCCTGCACCAGGCCCTGAGATGAGATCTAAGGTCTCCTTCACATGTCTTAAACATGCAAAGCAGGTTTCCACTCAGGAACAACCCCTTGGTCTTGAAACACCACTGTAGGGGTTTCATATACAGCAGGCCAAAAGTTATCACATTGGATGCAGCTTCTATCAGACCCAGCAGCCTGGAACTGCTTGATATTGAGTGACCAGCCTTCTCTCGCTCTCGCAATTGCAGTGAGACGTATATGCCTGCACCGTGGTCGATTCACCATGCCAAAATAATTGGTTCTCTGTACTGGAGCACACTTTTCTTGCTTTACCTTTGCGTTAAGTCTTTACCCCAGCTATTTCGTGTGAGTGAGAATGACATCTGCCATGACCTGCTCTCTCCATGAAAACGCGGAAATTTCAGCAATGGATCAATGGATTTGCAGCACTAAAAATTGCTTGTAGTAGCTCTGCTACTAAATTACTTTAAAAATCCACATACAGCTATCAGCTGTTCCTTCATCTTGGCTAAGCTTTCAACGTTGTTACGGAAAAGGTGAGGAAGCTACATGACCTGTGGTGCGCTTGCGGCATTCTGAAAAGTTGAGATGTTTTTAACTCGATGCAGTGCGGACGCACCTGGAAAAAACGAGCTCGCCGCACTACGTGCGCGTCGCAACCGCAACGCTTCTTGCCCGACATCTGTTGCCAGTCTCCATATAAATCCTTGTTAAAACAAGGTAAAAACATAAAATAAATGTCTAAATAAATGTCACTGAAATTATGTTTTATCTAAATATTGGTCAAATATCGAAGCCAGAGTTTTTAGACTTTCAATTGACGCACATTTTATCAAGATCAAGTAAGAGAGTGATGTTTAACGTGCTGTGAAAGTGAAACGATAATAAACTGGGGCCGTTGGCGATGCTTGCAAACAAATGGGTTAATAGCAGTTATGTGCTATTCGCTTCCAAGTGGTTTCTAAAGATATTTACTTGCCTGTTTTTCGTATTACGATCCTAAAAAGGCAAAATTTTACTCACACTTGCTATCCTGCGTCAAAACACGAGGGCAGATGCGTTTTAGATTAATTTTGAGTGATCCCGCCAGTGAATGGTGAAATAGGTCCCTAAATAATTTGGTCCTGCCAGAATACTTGCATGGAAATTAAAATGTAAAATTATTATTATTATTTTTTTTATTTATCATGGAACTTATGTCTGTATCATTTCAGTGAGGTTTAAATGTGCGCGGTAAGGCGAATGTAATGTCTTGGACATTTCAGTGTGAATGAAGTCTCTGGAAATAATGCCTTGGCTTCATGGTTAAAAGTGGCATCATCATCCGATGGAACTACGTTTGTGTCAGTCTTCCAAATCTATGCGCACTCCACACTCCAGATCAGCAGGTGCCGGTAATGCATCTTTACGCTGGTTTGTCAAAAACTGCCATAAAACACTAGTAGAAAAAGACGGAACTGCGTCATGACGTCGTTTAACGAACTTTAGCCGTGAACCTGTTTTTAGCATCTTCGCCTGAAAATGTATTGGTCTGCGCCGCTAGAGGAAGCGGCCTCAAACTGCCACTCGGCCAGAATGCCACGGTGAAAGGCTGAGACGCGGCGGGAAATGAGAAAGGCTTGCTGCGGTGAGAACAGGGTGCGGCCCAGACTGGTTGGATTCCTGCTGCTGCAATCTAGCGCTCGAGGAGAGCTCGGTCTCGGGCGGCACGATCGTTGTGTCGAGCGAGGCGAGCTCGGAGCTTGCATGGTCTATTGCCAACGACGTGTGACTTGGCGAGGAGAGCAGCTGTCGCGATGACGCTTAATGGTGCTCAATGGCCGTGTTTGGCTGCGTAGGAATGATCGCTGGTCCGGTAGCTCTCTTCGTTGATAGGAAAATTGGGTCTGTGATAAGGTGACAGTTGAAGCGAACCAGCAGGCTGATAAACCGTCAATGGATAAAGGTAAGTCAGCGATATTTATACTATGGGATTGATTACTTGATTATGGTCCACCTGTGTCGATTAGGCTTGAGTATCTGACGCGCTCCTTCCAAATCTTGTTAATAAAATGTCATTTAAATAAATTTAAATTAAACAAAACATTAAAGAGCCACAAAACGGTACTTCTTGTTAGAATTTCTTTAAAAAATGACAATTTAAAACTGAGAGTCCCAAGACATTGTTTCACACGAGAAGAAAACTGCTCTGTCTTCTCTGTCGGTGTGTAGTCAATTTCCTCTTTGGGTTGCAATGTATTTTTCATTGCATGAGAATATGTGTAGTGTGAGAGCAGCATTGTTTGTCAGGGATGGCAACAGTAACTAAGGAGGGGGGGTCTTTGTGAATGGTCAATTGATGGAGAGGAGCCTTGATTAGTGTGGTGACCAAGAAGCTGATGGTCACTCTATTTAAGCTCCAAGATCATATATGCAGATGGCAGAAACCTACAGAAGGACAAACATCACTTTAACTCTTTACCTATCTGGGCATAATGGTTGTGTGGCCAGACTCAATCTTCTTCTAAGTGAAAACGCATGACAACCCAACAAGATTCTCTAATGAACCTGAATATCCAAGCATCATGTTTGGAGGAAAAGCAGGTACTTCTCATCACCTGCAGAGTACCATCCCAGCAGTAAAGTGTAGTGGTTGCAGCCTCATGCTGTGTGGCTGTTTTTCTGCAGCAGAGACTGAAGGACTGAGAACACTAACCTAACATATGGGTGTGAACCGTGGATGTTTGGGAATTGCTTGGGCTGCCTCTAGGCAATTCTTGTTAGGGTGGATCAACCTGGTCAGGGCCCCAAAGGTTGGTCGGGGACCTTCACTTGACTTTTCGAAGCTCGTCTGCTATTCCCTGTGTGTTTCTTCTGGCCTGATTTCTGAATTTTGAATGTTGGAATATTTGGTTTGATGTTACGAGTTTCCTCTTCATCTTGAGAACTTGAGGCTTGTGTTTTTTGGAGTTGGATGGTTGCAATCAGGATGTTTGGAAGAGCATATATGTGAAGCTCTGCAGTAGGTTCAGTTGTGTTGTGTTTCAAGTGTTTAATATTAAAGTTGAAAGGGATCAGTTTCAGAGCTATGTGGAGTGCCACATGGTGTTCAGTTTTGATGAGTACCACTTGTCAATGATCCAAATTTTTGCACTGTGGATTGAGGTGTTTTTTTTTCATATTATAAGCTCTATGTAAATGCCAGCGAAGATAAGGACAACTAGTTGAGCCCCAGAGACAGATCCTCAGTGAAGACCTGGTCTCTTAGACGGCCACCAGGACAAGAACACAGGAACCAGATTAGTCCTCTGCACAATCTGACTTTGCTGCAGCATGGATCAACCTGTTGGTTTGTCTGGCCTGCAGACTGAGCCTGCTGTCTCCTAAGGTTTTTTCTCCATTCTGCCACTGATGGAGTTTTGGTTCCTTGTCACGGTCACCTCTGGCTTGCTTAGTTGGGGACACTTCTTTTACAGAAATATCGGTAACACTTTATAATAACTGCATGCTATTAATCATTAGTTAAGCATTAGGAAACAGTTAATTAATCATTTATAAAGCATTAATAGACATTTATAAGCAGTTTATAAATACAGATGTAAATGCTTTATACCTGATTTAAAAGCATATCTATAATGTATTTAATAATTGTTTTTTCATACTTTATTAATGATCAATTTATCATTTCTAAATTCAGTATAGCATTATTTACACATCAGTTATTAAGGAGTTGTCAGTGGTTCATAAGATCACTTAGAAAGTGTATGTAAATGATTAATAAACTATTTAAATGTGCATTCATACATCTTTTTATTCAGACATATAGTAATAGTTACTTATAGTGTTAATAAATGATTTATTAACATGTATTTCTACTGTAATTCAGGTAGTTATAAAACATATGTAGTTGTTAGTTAACTATTTTTGTGAGCTCATCTAAAGTGAGGACTATTTATGCCTTGTAAAGCTTTTACAAATGATATTTAAAGGCTGTTAATATTTCTATGTTCTGTATCACTGTGTTGTGTTTGTTTCTGTTTTTTGTTTAGAAGATAACTGAGCCTTTAAATATCCTTTATAAATGCTTTACAAGGCATAACTAGTCCTCACTGTAGATGAGCTCACATAAATAGTTAACTGACCACTACTAAATGCTTTATAACTACCTGAATTTACTACATTTCTTGTGATCTTATGAATCACTGGCAACTCCTAAATAACTGGTTTGTAAATAATGCTATACTTCATTGAGAAATGATAAATTGATCATGAATAAAGTATGAAAATACAATTATTAAACTCATTACAGATATGCTTTTAAATTAAGAATAAAGCATTTATATCTGTATTTATAAACTGCTTATAACTGTCTATTAATGCTTTATAAATTATGAATTATTTGTTTACTAATGCTTAATTAATGATTAATAGTGTGCAGTTATTATAAAGTGTTACCGAAATATCATCGACTTGATTGCATAGATAATATTTAAACTGATTAATTAATTAATTAATTCAATGATGAGCTGCTTTAAACTGCGAATTGAGTGTGACATTTTGCATTATTCACACACTATTTTCCTATTTGATACTGTAAAGCTGATTTGACACAATCTGTATTGTTAAAAGCACTACATTAAAATTTTGAATTGACTTGTCAAGAGTAGAAGCTAAATGTAACCAATATTTTAGATGACGAAAAACCCATGAAAACCCAATCCAAAGCATTCAGAACATCAGATTGAATGTTCACTTTCCAACAGGAAAATTACCTTAAGCACACAGCAAGAGTGGCTTATAGTCAACTCGGTGAATGTCCTTCAGTGGCCCAGCCACTAATCAAATATTTCTGGTGAAATCTGAAAATGTGTGTGTGCCCCCATCCAACCTGGAAGAGCTTGAGGAGAAGAATGGCAGATAATTGCCAAAAGATGATGATCAAAGCTTGTCACATCATACTAAAAAATACTTGAGGCTGTAAAGTTGCTCCAACTATGAGTTAAGGGTTGTAATAAGTTTGCTTAATATTTTACAAATCAAACAAATTGTGCCCAATACATTATGATTTTTACATAAATCATTGTATAATAAGTTATTATAATACATTTGTAATACAATTAAAATATTAAATTATTTACATTATATACTAAAGTACCTTTTTTTTCCCCAGAGATGCTTTTAGAAATATTGCATCCTTGGACGATTGGACTGTGTCTGGTCCACAGCAATGGCACAGAGACGATGGAAGGAACTGTGGTGTTTTCGGATGCACAGTGAGTTAACTGTATCATGTTAATGTTGTTAATATGTATTCTATAATATAATACATGATTGATGAATATAACTGATTCGGTTAAATAATGTTTTGAGTAGATGGCAGAGATGGAAGCTAAAAGTATTAAAATGTACCAGGAAATTCTGCACACTGAACAGATGGGATACCTTCGTCTTTACCATGCCTCATGCATGGTGAAACATCTGCAACCAGAGGTAAACCTTGAAATTCAAAAGGTTTACAGTTTAATGAGTATGTAAAGCTCAACATGAAAGTTTATCCTAGGACTTTTCACCCGGAGTCAAAATAGTCCAGAGTGCAACACAGACCAGCTGTACGGCCCAGGATGAAGGAGTTTGCATTTATCAAAAATATCGATCAAAGTATGTGATGACAATTTAATTTCCTTATTAACTGCAATTTGATTAAGCAGTTACACTCATTGTTATCATTTATCTGTATGCAGAGTAATGCACTCATGAATAGTCACTGGACTGGATTCAGTGTGACCTGCGCTGATATCAGCCTTGACACGATCACAGAGGAAACATCATTCAGCTGTGGATGTGACACTAACCATGTGCATACCTTTAAGAAGTATATTATAGCTAAAATTATATATTCTTTATTAAAAAGTGCAATATGTGTTTAATACTACTTTGATTTTACAGAACATTGACACTACTGAAGAAGGGCTGGTAGATTGACCTTGTACTACAGGATCAAGAAGTCTTGGTAAATATTACAAATTACTAAGCAAACCATTTTACTACTAATATCCTAGCTATCATTTTTAGTATTGTTATTTACAAAGATGTAGTCTCTCACTGACTTTTTACTTTTGTAATGTTTTTTAGGAGTCTATATGTTGTATACCGTAGCAATATAATCAGTTATAGCTAGAAACGTTTACATTTCTTACATTTGTCTAATTTGGGTTACATTCCAGAGACTGCACGAAGGCTAGAGAAACGTCTCAATCTGATCCAGCAGGATGCTTTCATTTAAACATCACACATTTTCTCCAAAGCTAAGGATGAAACTTAGCAAAACGTTTTTGTTTTTTGATGAAGAGAAGGTATTTCCCTGGACAACACAACTTAGTTCTTGAAGTTTTGACCCCTGATGTATACACACAGACACTCTGATACAGTACATGGGACAATATTATTAAATGCACTGTACATATATCTTTCATAACTGTATTTTCTTCTTTTTTTAAAGCTTACACTGTTAATGCTGCAAATGACTGAGGGCTTTCACAGGCTCCAGGCAGAAATGGCTTTACAGTCAAACATTGCTTTGGAGTAAGTCTTTCTTTTACTGTTGTTTTTTAACATCCTTAAAACATGTCTGAAAAGCTTATATCCGTGTCTTATCTTTCTTTTAAAGGGTCAAATGTTCAAGTCCACCATGGTTTTGATGGCACTTCATCAGTAGGAGTGTAATCCTGTATGAAGAGGGTGGTCTGCTGAACAACTGTACTTTAGGCCCAAATGTTCTTGTTGCCCTGTCCCCATATTCTTTCACATTTCTCCTAGTAGTTTAAGATCAATAATATCACTGACATTGAAGACTGTATGTAAACATTGTTATATAAATACTGATTTTAGATTACAGTACCGGTCAAAATTTCGGACACATTAATACTAGTCTCTTATTATCATCAAGCCTGCTCAAAACCAAATTTGATCAAAAATACAGAAAGCACAGTAATATTGTGAAATATTAAAAATTAAAAATAATGATTTTCTAATTGAATATACTTTAAAATATATTTTTTCCATGATCAAAGCTGTATTTTCACCAACCATTACTCCAGTCTTCAGTGTCACCTGATCGTTCAGATATAATTCTATGATGAGCTGCTATTAATATTCTATTTGTTTTGTGTGATACTTTTTCAGGATTCAATGATCAATAAAAAGTTAAAAAGAACAGCATTTATCCAAAATATATATTTTTTCTAACAATGTAAGTGTTAAATTTCACTTTTTGTCAATTTAACACATTTTCTGAATAAAGATATTACTTTTAAAAATAAAAAAATAAAGAAAAATTACTGACCACAACTTTTGAATGGTAGTGTGTATGTTACAAAATAGTTCTGTTTTAAATAAATGCTGTTGTTTTTAACTTTTTATTCATTAAAATAATCCTAAAAATGTACCACAGGTTATAAAACAAATATTAAGCAGCACAATATTTTTCAACATTGATAATAAATCAGCATATTGATTTCTTAAGGATCATGTGACACTGAAGACTGGAGTAATGATGCTTAAAATTGGGCTTCGATCACTGGAATAAATTACACTTTAAGGTGAGACACTGCAGGCAAAAACATCGTTTTTTTCAAGCACCTGTCAGTTTTGAGATTTTGGGCTTTTTGGTTTTTCATAAAGTGCTTTTTCAAATTAGTTTATTCCCCCCAAAATTGTGAAAACATATTATTTTCTGGCTGTTCAAAGTATTTTCTTAATTATGGAGTGACAAAAAAAGATAACCAGAATTCCCTCAGTAAAAACATTTGACTCTAATATGTCAAAAAAATTTAAAACATTTTTTGAAAATGACTTCATCTAGTGTTCAGATTTTTGTACTAGACATTTATGCAAATTAGCGCATATTTCATTAAATAATGCCTCATTTGCATATTTAAACATACAATTTTTGAAAACTTGTGATACAATTTTTTTTTTTGCAATAATCAATGTAATCAATCAACTGGGTAAGTAAGGTGACAACTATTAGTTATTTTTTTTGCCCCATTCACCTGCAGTGTCTCGTCTTAAGGTACATTATATATTTATATATATATATGTGTGTGTGTGTGTGTGTATATATATATATACCCATTATTACTCCAACTAGTACTAAAGTAATATCTTGAAAGTTTAAGAAACAATAATATCTGTTTAACTAAAATAAAAGCTTTTATTGACATAAATGCCAGTGAACACCAAATATTGGGATGTGCCTATCAATAGATACGTAAACCATAGCCTCCATTGAAGAATATGAACTTCATCAGTAGGAGTGTAATCCTGGATCTTTCCTAAACATATGACAGAGAAGAGTAATAACACAAGTGGTGCTAAACCGGATCAAAGAAGCAAGCAATAAACATGCTGTTGAAGATCACAAGATATTGTGCAGTTTATCTGTACCGCCACCACTGCTTTGTTAGAGATTATGTGTAAATGTGTAACCGAAAACACAGAAGGCTCCCACTTTGAAGGGCATAGCTGGAACTCTGGAACCTTGGGACCTAAATTCAGAAGCAAATGAAGAGTGTGTGTGTGTGTGTGTGTGTGTGTGTGGTCATGTGAGTGTAGTAGCATCTCTCCGTTTATTTTCTTTGTACACGGTCAAACTTCACCAAAAAGCATGGTTTATCTTTACCTTGGAATGTTGTGGAGGTGTGTTTGAAAGTAATTTAATGACTTTAACCTCTATAAAGATGTTTTTATTACCTTTGCTGAAGTTTGTTTTGTACTCCAAACTGTATTTGGCAGGTTTTATCATCTTCAGGATAAAACAACAACTGGAACGCAAATGTATTGGTTTTTGTTTCCCAAAGCCAAAAAGGTAAAATACTACATGCGGCCATTTAAGTCACAGGCAAGGTATTGGAAGTAAAACGAATTTATTGATGTTCACAGTTAAGTAACTAAACAATCTAAACCATAAATGAGATTAATTGTGTGTGGTTATATTTTTACAGTCAATGTCATTGATCTGATGAACTTCCTTTTTGAAAAAGTAATCCCAGACCCTCTTCCCTACATGAGATCCACAAAATCACTCTCAGCCCAGTGTGACAGACCCTCCATGGAAGAAGGTTCAGTCGAGCGGGGGTCTGAACCCAGCACCGCTGCCTGCAGCATCAGGAAACTCTCGGCATACACGCAGCACAACACAGGACGGGACATCCACCCTGATCGTCCTGCTCAGATAGCCCCAGCACCAGCTCACGAAACTCCTGTGTGCCAAGTGCCTGAACCGCCTAATGGGAAAGACAACCACAAAGACATCTGCCTAGTTATCTCTATTATTCTGCATACGTGACTCGTGTTCTAATATTTATATTGTTGATTTGTAATAAAACATACTGAACATTACAGCTGTGTTTGTATTGAAATAGTGTTTTCATTGAAACATACTATTGTGTGCTGTTTGCTTTAATTGTAATGACCCGACTGCTTTACAAAACAGCTATTGCATTGAACACAAAATGATTAAATGGACTTGTGTGAAATGATAGAACTCTTACTTTTCTATTCCTTTGAGTTTCAAGGGTCCATAATCAGCTTTGTAAATATTAAGTGCATTTTGTAGTGAATACACATTTAGGCAAACTGGTTCAAAGCCTGGGTGCTGGGTTATGCAGGTAAGTGTGTCTGGTACCTGGTTAATCCTTCTAACAATCTAAAAAACAAGAACAATACACTTCTGTTTATTATACATACATACATAAAGTTCAGTTATGAAAATCTAGATGGTGCAGTCTGATGCGTTGTTACCGTAACTGATGACATTCACAGTGTTAAACGACTTGGCATGAGCTGAATGGTTCATGTTGCAAAAAGCTGTCCAAACCTGCCTGGCACTACGTGAAAGAGTGAATGCCACAGGAACAACGGGAATCGAGCGTTTGTGATACCTGGCTATGAGTCTTTCACATCGCTGTGGGGGAATTTTGGCCCACTCTTCTCTGCAGAATTTAAATCAGACACTTTGGAGGGTTTTAAAACATGAATGGACTGTTTTAGTTAAAATACATACTGTCCTGTACAAAATAAAAATCAGCATTTAATAAACATCACAACAATATAATATATTATAGTAAAGTATATAAAATTGTTATTATTATTAACAATTAAAAGTTTGGAAACATTACAGTTTTAAACTAATTTAAAATAACTATTTCTGCTCATCAAGGCTGAATTTATTTGATCAAAATAAAGTACAAAAAAATTATTAAATTAAAAACAAAACGAAATATTGTGAAATATTATTACAATTACAAAAAGTACTCCGGTTTTATTGTCACATGATCTTTTAAAAATCACAACAATTTATTTGACTCTACAGAAACATTTCTGATTATTATCAATGTTGAAAATGTAAAAATATATATACATTTTAATGAATTTGAACATCACTTTCATGCATAATGAATAAAATGATTAATTTCTCTCTCTTTTTTAAATCTTCTACAAATGTTTAAGTGGTATCATTGTTTCCACAAAAATAGTAAGCAGCAAAACTGTTTTTAACATTGATAATAATGAGAAATGTTTCTTGTGCAGCAAATCAGCATATTAATATAATGAATCGAAACCAAAAACAGTGCTGTAACAGCAGACATGTAGCGCGTCACACTACAGTCTATTATATAATTACAGCACCACCAATCTCAAATTCTCACTCAAGTCACAGGGTGGAGTAACACGTTCTGCTCGTGTTTGGTGCTTTGATTCAGTTGAACGCTTCAAATGTCCTGTAGATGATGCTGCGAGCTGTCTGTGATGTTCCTTTTCACAGTTTACTGGCGTAATAGCTTAAGGCCATTTGTGCAATTTTAATCATCATGCAGTGACCAACCCCTCAGGTTCGCAAAATACGCAAATCCTTATTTATACAGAAAAAAATTACATCCTAAGTCTTAATAAGTAATTCAGTGATTTTGAATTACCTTGATGTTTGAACCTTTAATTTCCTTGTATTATTTCTGAACACAGGACAGGACTGTACAATATGTAGTTGTAGATTTTGCATCTATTGCATTGAAGATATACAATGTAACAAGTGATTTGTTTAATATTTACATCATGTTGACAACTTCATGTGTGCTGCACTTGGAATAGAATGTACTTTAAAGGGTTAATAAAGAAAAAGTAACTTAAATCATGCTGTAGTTACATTTTTGTGTACTGAATAGAATATTTGGCCAAAAGTCTTGGGGATAATCAAGATATTTTTTGGTAAATGTGAGAAGTGTTCTTTTTGGTCTGCAGTGGCTTTGGCCTTGGAGCTCTCCCATGCAGTTTTTGGCCAGTCTCTTATTCTTGACCTCCTGGTTGAGTGGTTGTTGAGCTCTTTGGTAGCCAAGCCACTCATGGGAAGGTTCACCACTGTTTCTAGTTTTCTCCATTTACGGATAACGGCTCTGACCATGGTTCGCTGGCTTTATAACCCTCTCCAGACTGATAAGTCAACAATTTTTTTTCTCATCTGTTCTTGAATTTCTTTAGATCACGGCGTTATGTGTTGCTCTTTAAAGTCCATGTTTGCAGGTTAACCACCACTGTCGATTAATGGGTACATAAATCACTCAAGATATGTATAGCATTTTTAAAATGTCTCAAAAATGGTCTTAAAGACCAGTTTTTTAGGTTTTTGTTATTAATTTTTTTTTTTTTTTACGCAATTTGTTGATGACGTCACGTTGGGGAGACATGGAGGAAAGCATGCTTCTCTTTGTCAGACAGTTTCTGTTTAAGTGATTTCTTGATTCAACTGGTCTGGCAGTAATCAGGCCTGTGCATGGCTAGTGAAATTTAACTCCGCTTTCTAAAATAATGTGGTTAATCACAGCTCTTTCATGATTTCAATAAATTTTTCACTTATAGGAAGGCAGGTTTGGACAACTTTTTTCCCATAATAAATGAAATCATCATTTAAAAACTTAATTTTTTATTTCCTTGCATTATCTTTGTGTAATATTAAAACTAGTTTAATGATCTGAATCTTTCAAATGTGACTTATGCAAAAAGCAAAACAAAAAACCAGGAAAGGGCAAAAACCTTTGTAGCGCATTTATATAGAATGGTGATTAAACAGACTTGGAACTACCAGTGTGTTAAACTGTTTTACTGCCAATCAGAATCCAGTATTCACACACACACACACACACACACACACACACACACACACACACACACACACACACACACACACACACACACACACACACATACAAATTACAGAATAAAAAATAAATTGTGTGCCTTGTACTTACCTGAGGAATCTCCAAACAGCATTTATTTTCTTTTTCCGTTGGCATAACAGCACAATTTTCACAGGTACACCTACAGATTATCAATAGCAACTGATTAATTTTTATTTTATTTACAAGACAGCAGTGTGTAACTGACAACAAAAATGTTTTTCAATTTACAGAAAATGTTGATGGAACAATAAAGGCTTTTATAAAAAAGTTTATTTTTATTTTTTATAATATAACTGTGGTAAGTATTCATATACTTGTCAGATCCAAGATGTATAAACTATGTAGTAAACATCAGTTTCGCATTGTTGGTTAATACTTTAATTTTGAGTAATAACTTTCTGTAATGTCTTTGGTTACATTAAAATAAAAAGTTAGTACAACCTAAAATTAAACAAATAAACTGGAAGTAACGGACTAACCACGCGGTCACAGGCTGGAGCATCCTTGGTATTTGAGGTGAAGTAGGTTCATCGTCTTGAAATTCAGGGTCAGACTCTGGCTCGAACATATATGGTTGAAACACTGGACGCTGGACGTTTCCAAAACAATTCCCCTCACGTACTGATGGGGGAGTTTAAAGTTAGTTTACGAAGCAAAACTGTTATCAGATCATAGCAGTGGGTGTTATTGTGCCTAAAAAAACTGTTTCTCAAGCCGGACTCAAAACCAGGTTAGAAAATAGCCAATTACTTTTTGATATTTCTGAATTTAAAATCCTGAGAATGTCATAAGTGGTCCTCAGACAATAGTATAAATTAATAAAAAATAAAACTTTAAGTGTGACTTTGAGGTAGGTACTTCATCCACCACTGTAAAGATCCCAATACAGCTCTCTGTGCTGGACATTTTACAATCTACGTGAGTTTAATGATGGATTCACCTAAAAGCTTCCCCCTTTGTTTCTCAAAACTATCCCAATTGCACTTCGAGGGAGTTCCCAGATAAAAATTACATTTCGGGGGAAAAAACCTGTTAAACCTGTCATTATGTCCTGACAGTAGAATATGAGACAGATAATCTGTGAAAAAATCAAGCTCCTCTGGCTCCTCCCAGTGTCCTATTGCCATTCGCAGTTACAGACCGCTCCCGGTAAGAAACAACCAATCAGAGCTGCGATCCGTAACTTTGTTTGTGTTCAAAATGTAGAAAAATGAACATAAGCGAGTACACCATGAATCCATTTTCCAAACCGTGTTTTTAGCTTGTCCTGAATCACTAGGGTGCACCTATAATAAGTGTTTATATTCGGACTATTTTAGATTGCTTCGGGGATACCGCGGCGGAGTAACCCAGTACCTTTGTGATTCTTCATAGACATAAACAGAGTAGTTCCGGCTACAACGTTCTTCCGCAATACGCAAGCAGTTCTGTTTATTAACCGCTAGAGCGTCAAAAGTTACCTACTGCAGCTTTAACTTCGGCTCTGTGTTTTAAATGTCGGCCCAGCTGAACCAGTTTGGCCAAATCTGCAGTTGTTTTTCATGTTCGCTGGTTGAAGGTGCACCAATCCAAATAACATGATATTTAGCCCCTAAAATGTCAATTTTACCAAGGGAACCTCTAATTTTATCCCCTGGAACGAAATTTTATCAGGGAACTCCCTCAAAATGTGATTAGTCTAGTTTTGAGAAGAAAAAAAACCTGGCAACCGTGATCTGAATGCACACGCTAGAGATATACTGCTAATCAAAGGAGAGCCTTTACTGACGAGATGGCCATTGATATGGTCATGATCTGTTTTTGTTTAGTTTTCTGTGATTCCCTTTCTCCTGGCTTTTTAATTAATTAGTCATTATTAGTTAACTTCCTCCACCTGTTTTCCCCTCATCAGCTGCCTTATCTAAAGTCTTCTTCCTGTTTGGCATTTTGTCTGTTCTTGTTGATGTTTATTCGTTAATCTAATGTGGATTTATTTACCTGTCTCCTGGATAACCCATTAAAATATTTTTTTGGCTCTCCTTCATCCTCGTGAGTGTGCACATCACCAGCCCATAACACACATGAAAATTGCATTTGATTTTTACACAGCCCTACACCAGCAAACTTCAAATCTTAGTATTTGTTGGCTTATATGTGATCAGTGTAAACTATTCTTCCATTAGAGCTTTTATGTAGTGTTTCCTAGGGCTGAGCAATTAATCAAAATATGGTTTTGGTCTCCAACTACTAACACAATAAGCAAGCTAAAATGATTATTGCATACCATTCAGGATTGGTCGGATCGATCGGTTGCACTTTATTTTACAGTACATGTAGTTATAGTTTACTTACAGTGTATTTATCTAAGAAAGTTCTGGTAATACAAGGTATCTACATGGGGTAGGGTTAGGTTTTGGGGTAGGTTCAGGGTTAGTACCTAGTTATTACATAGTTATTGTAATTACTATGATAAGTACATAGTATGTACATATGGAAAAGAACTGTAAAATAAAGTGCTACTGATTGATCCTAATATCGATATCAATGTTGTTATTGGTAGATAAATTTTTTTTACAGTGAGAGATGAAACGGTACAGTGAAAATATAATAGCGCAATAAACAGTAAAATTGTTTGTTCTACAAGCCTGTTTGTTTATAATCAAGACAACACATTAAATTACTATAATAAGAAACATCGGTTTGCAATATCAAGTGGCAAAACAATCTGAAGCTCAAAAAATTGCTTCTAAAGATTTCAGCTAATTGCTGAAAGCTGAGACTGAAATCCAGACATATTAAATTCAGAAATGGCCATACCTGCTCCTACGGGGAAAATAAGGTGGATACAAACACTTAAAAATAATAAAAATAATAAACATGAAAAAGAGCATGTTGTGTTCATATACTGTGAAGCTTACTTACAAATAGTTTGCATCACAAGTAAGTACCTTTTAATATTACTTCATTAATACATTAAGCCACGTTATGTTTTCCTTTGTAACTCTTTTCTGTGGGAGGATAATGCTTAACTTTTTTTAAACACTTTTGACCTGATTCAGCATGTGCGTGTACCCTCACACAATCATGGGTAACATACTCTAGATTTACTCAATCAGTAGGGGTCTAAACATTTCAAACCTTTTTATTAAGGATTAAGCACTATCTGATCACTTAGGTATTTTTTTATATATTGATCTCTGCTACCGCTGAATCTACAACTGTTTCTGTCCGAAAGAGATTAGCAACAACACTAGTGTGCTATTTATATAGACTATATCTTTAACACTCTATTGATCTTCTCCTTGATTGCTTTAACTCAAGAGTTAAGAATGTTATTGATGATACTGCTCCTGTGAAAGCCAGCAAGAACACGGGTAGACAAAAATCACCTTGGAGAAAATCCACAGCAGTTTAAAAAGACAATGCAGAAAAGCTGAGCTGATATGGCGGAAGACAAAACTTGAAATTCACTACAGAATCTATTAAGTCTTCATGCTTTTAATGTAAAGCTAGCCAAAGCTAGATATATTTTCTTCTCAAACCTTTGGGTGCTTTCCTATGTTTTGGTGCACACCTAGGTTCGATTGACATCAGAGTTTGGTTCTGGTTCTAACCAAAATAAAATAATATGAATGCATTACAGCGAGGGTGGGGGGAGCAATCAAACTATGGTTTGGGACCAGGCAAGCAAACCAGGTGTGAAAGCATCCTTGCACTCTTTTGGCTACTGCTTAGAGACTTCCTT
Organism: Carassius gibelio; assembly: GCF_023724105.1. NCBI lineage: Eukaryota > Metazoa > Chordata > Actinopteri > Cypriniformes > Cyprinidae > Carassius > Carassius gibelio. The sequence goes on along the minus strand of NC_068399.1, from coordinate 620,301 downwards.
TGATAGGCAAGATAATTGAAAAGGTAATTTTTAAATCAGCACAACAAATATGTAAAATCAAACGGAAACCTGGATAGTTTTCAATCTGGTTTCCAAATGCTTTACAGCATAGCGCTCAGAAGGATAATAAATTCTATTCACTTAAATTCTGACTCTGGCAAAATATCGGTGCTGGTATTGCTAGATCTCAGTGCTGCACTTGACACTGTCGATCATAACATACTACTAGAGAGACTGGAAAACTGGGTTGGGCTTTCTGGGATGGTACTCAAATGGTTCAGATCATACTTAGAAGGGAGAGGCTATTATGTGAGTCTAGGAGAGCATAAGTCTAAGTGGACGTCCATGACATGCGGAGGCCCACAAGGCTCGATTCTTGCACCGCTCTTGTTTAGCCTGTATATGCTTCTACTAAGTCAAATAATGAGAAATAACCAAATTGCCAATCACAGCTATGCTGATGATACTCAGATTTACCTAGCCTTATCTCCTAATGACTACAGCCCCATTGACTCCTTCTGTCAATGCATTGATGAAATTAATAGTTGGATGCGCCAGAACTATCTTCAGTTAAACAAGGAAAAAACTGAAGTCATTGCATTTGGAAACAAAGATGAAGTGTTCAAGGTGAATGCATACCTTGACTCTAGGGGTCAAACAACTAAAAATCAAGTCAGAAATCTTGGTGTGATTCTGGAGACAGACCTTAGTTTCAGTAGTCATGTCAAAGCAGTAACTAAATCAGCATACTATCATTTAAATAACATTGCAAGAATTAGATGTTTTGTTTGCAGCCAAGACTTGGAGAAACTAGTTCATGCCTTTATCACAGCAGGGTGGACTATTGTAATGGGCTCCTCACCGGCCTTCCCAAAAACACCATTAGACAGCTGCAGCTCATCCAGAACCAGAAGATCTGAGCATATCACACCAGTCCTCAGGTCCTTACACTGGCTTCCAGTTACATTTAGGATTGATTTTAAAGTACTTTTACTCATATATAAGTCACTAAATGACCTAGGACCAAAATATATTGCAGATATGTTCATTGAATTTAATCCGAACTCATTACACTACATTTCCTGCAATCTGAAATGATTGCACTGTATTTTATGCAAAATTATTTTCTATTTTTGCCATAATCGCGCAGCCCTTGTGTTTACCCAAAAGATCGTTAAGCTACAGGCACATTAAATAACATGGTTCTGTGTTTGCTTTGGCCACTGTATTAAAGCCATGGTTAGTCACCAGAAATACGAAGACTAAAGCTTTAATAAGGATGAAACTGTACATATTAAAAGCTGACATAAACAGCAGTTGCATTTACCAATAACAGCGCATCTAAAAAGTATTAGACAACTAAAGAAAAAAACTAAAACATCCTGCAAGAGTTGTGCTTGTATAGGTTCCTCTTCCATCATTTTTGGGGGTTTGATTTGGGCTCAAACTAACAAGACATTATTGACGGCTTTGTGTTCAATACACTAGAGCACAAGCATACATGAGTGAAATAAGACTTTGAGAATGAAACCTACCTGTTTGTTCCTCAGTAACTTCTTGTTTGACTCTAACATCTTCTTCAATTGTCACCTCTTCCCTCTCCTCTTTAATAAACACCATCTCTGTTTGTTCCTCAGTATCTTCACGTTTAACCCTAAAATCGTCTTCGATTTTCACCTCTTGCCTTTCCTCTTTAATTAACACCATCTCTATTCGTTGTTCCTCAGGATCTTCTTGTTTGATAGTAAATGCTTCTTCAATCTTCATGTCTTCGCTCTCGACTTTAATAAACGCCATCTTTATATCAGTGTCTTGTGGATCTCAGTCGCTTCAGTTTATCTGTGTGTTTGAGAGGAGAATAATTAACAGACAGATCTCTGTGTGTCTCAGTCAGCTCCCTAGTTCAGGAGTCAGCGCACTAGTAAAGGAGTCGGTCAACAAATCAACTATTTGATTACTTGATTTAATGACTGATTATCGATAAGGCTGTGCGATTATTTTCTAAGGATGTGAACCGTGAATGAGCACGTCTTACACTCAAAGACCGGTTAGGTTGACTTATCCGCGCTTCAGTTGAATTAGTGCAGTACACATGCAGTGTGAGCGCTAACACCGGAGCAGAGAACTACTGATACGTGCAGCATGATTACCTGAACGTTTCTGAGCGGCAAACGCAATAGATTTATAAAGCAATATGTTGTGAGATGGTCTTCTGTGTCACCGCGAAAATAATGACGAATAAATATTCGAGTGCATGTTGAAAAAACAAAGCTGAACAATTTAATACAAACGAGTTTTTCGTTAAATAAATCAATTCGTGTTAAAAAAAAAATCGTCAGTAAGCCTATTGGGGTTTTTCTTTTTAAATGTGAAGAATGACAGGTGCCAAATACTTTTGAAATCCACATCCCTATTATGGAGCAGATGAAATACATATACTCATTTATTGATCAATTATCAATGTGAAATCTACCTCTTTATGACACTTTTTCAAAACTATATTTGAATATTAACATTAGATATCTCAACATGGCTATTAAACTGTTGTCAGTCAAGCTGTCATTTAAAATCAGGACATCATTGGTAATGTTAATGTTTTAGTGATTATGCAAATTAAAAGTCTTTTTATTCGTTGTTTGTTGATTTTTAAGTATAAAACTTGGTTAAGTGATTTATGTGTCTGTACTTTTTGAACATCTCCAGCACATTATAACAATGCTAATGATAATAGTGATAACCGTGATCATTTTGGTTACTATAACCGTGATATATCTCCATACCGTTACATCCCTACTCTTCAGTCAGGCTTTTTCTTGTTTTCTAACACACAATTCATCGTTTCCTCACAACTATAAACACAAACTCAAAACCCCAACTTGCAAAGCCTCAAATTTCCAGGTCCAAATAAAACATTCTATTTAAACATCAAATTTTCTTCTGTCTAAATCTGATAACGCACAAAAATTATAAAATAACACAGTCTACTTTCTTGACAAACAGTTGTGAGACAAATCGCACAGGACTTCTTAGACGAGAAGCAGTAAATAGAACTGGTTCATAAGAGTCATTTGATTTAACTGAAGCTCAGCTGGTTTTTATTGGTTATGTTACTCTATCATTACTATAACAGTGAGCAAGTGGTGTGTTTATAATGCACTTTACGGGGAGTGAAGTGAGACGCATCTTTTCTGTAACTCGTGTGTGGATGTGCTTTACTATAAAAACTACGCTCATTTCTGTTATTAGATATATTACAACACTAGCCTGCATTAAAACATATCTAGTTCATTTCAAAGTCATCTGCAAAACGATTAGTATTGATATTAACGCTTTAAATGATTAAAAACACAAACCTTTCTTCAGCAAAAACACAGATGCAGGGGAGCGATGCAACCTTGTGACGTCATGCCGACACGCCAAAATAAAAGTCCTATTCACGCAAAACAGAAGTTCATATACAGATTCAGAAAGACATCGATATTTATTTTATTCAAAAGATTCCGGCTCATAAATTTAACACCAACACCAGAGCATATTCTCAGTCATAAACAAAGTCAGGTATCTTGATCTTCATATAAGGACTGGATTCCATTAAGAGTTTTCAGTTTAATTTGAAGAATTATTAAAATTTGCCTACTATTTAACTGACTATCTAAAACTTCTGATCTTTTTTACTTTTTCTTTTTTTTTATTAAACACACTTATTTACAAAACACAATTTTCTAAATCTATCAATGGAAGACTTATGGGCAGAACATATATAAATAAAATTAAATGAAACAAATTTCGATAAAGAAAATAAATACAAATAAATGTAAAATAAAATAAATTAAGCAAAAGCACTATAGTCCATAAGGCATGACAAAATTGTGTACATACATATATCGTCCTCAGTCAACATATATTCTTAAATTAAAGTTACACTGAAGCTTAACAAGTTATAATGACAAGTATTTTGAGACATCTTCACATAGCGAGTAAATGTTATCACTGGAGCCTTTCTGAAGTTTCAAAGAAGCAAAGTATTCCCTCAGTTCAATTTTAAACACCATTAGGGATGGATTTCTGTTTTGCCATTTACATTTATGAATATGGTATTTACCCATAATTGTTATGATATTGTACATTCTAAAAAGTTCCTTCGGAAGGTTTTCATTACCAAAAAGAATTTGCTCTAACTTTAATTGTGTAATTCTCTCCATTTTTGTTTCCAGCCAATTCATGACATCTTGCCAGAATATTTGTATCACTGGAAAAGACAAAAACAAATGTTCAATAGTATCATCTTCCTGGGAACAGAACACACATGGCTCCACTTCAAAACCAAATCTCTTTTTAAGCATAGCTGCTGCTGGATAATGACCATTTATAATTCTAAATAGCATTTCTTTAATTTTAGGAGGTATAGGCCATTTCATGAATTTTATATATTTATTTGTTATTTTATCATCATAATGCCTTATTTTTATATTTTGGTAAAAATCATGAAATAGTTTACATTTGAATATTTTGCTAATACAATTTGGGAATTTGGTTTAGTTGCAGTTTAGGCAAATTTATTTGACTTGGAATAATATAAATAGTTTTGTATCATCTTTAATAGGCCTGTTGGTATTGCTTTATATGCCTTATTATAATCCTTTATTAAACTTTGTATATACAATTTTGTTTTAAAATCCGTAAACCTAAGAAAATTACCTTGTTCATCTAATATATCTGTGATGAAAATTATTCCCTTTTCAAACCAATTTCTGAAAAAAAAAGTGTTTTCTACTTATTGTTATCACTCTGTTGTTCTGTGGAGCCATGTGGTGTAAAATTATGAGTAAATACCATCTTCCAGTAATGAAGGACTTGTTTATGATTATGATATTCAGACAGTTTTACTGGCAGTTTGGATACCTCGAAATCGCACTTTAAAAGAACCTCTGAGCTTCCCACTTATCAAAAATATTTTTGGGAATATGATACCATAGCGAGTCAGGTTTATCTAAAAAGGTTTTTACCCAGTTAACTCTAAAAACTCCAACCATAGATTCAAAATCAATTGTTTTTAACCCCCATTTATTATAGTCCTTTACAAGTTGTGATTTTTCTCAATGTAGTGCATTTTTTTACGCCAGATGAATTGGTAAATTATAGTATTTGCTTTTCTTATGTTTTGTGAACTAATATAGAGAGAATAACTTGGGTAAATTAATTTAGAAATGATTTTGACAATAGATTACATCCTAAAATAGTTAAGTCTCTTGTTAACCAATGATTTAGGTTTCTTTTTATTTCTTCAAATTTCTCTGTTATATTTTTGGATTCTCTTATTGCCAAGTTTTTAGGTAAATGAATGCCCAAGTATTTAACATCATTCTTAACTGGAATCATCTCCAAGTCTGTTTCAGTGCAATCATAAAAGGGCAATATTTTAATTTTTTTTAGATTAACGCAAGGGCCTGGTGCCCTTGAAAAAACAGAAATCGCATATAAAGCCTTGTGAAGAATTGATTTGTCCTGTAGAAATATCACTGTATCGTCATCAAATTGGCTTATTTTCAATTCGGTGTCGCAAACTTTTATCCCTTCAATTCAATTCAATTCAAGTTTATTTGTATAGCGCTTTTTACAAAATAAATCGTTACAAAGCAACTTTACAGAAAATTATGTTTCTACAATATTTAGTAGTAGCTAGTAGTTTGTGCACATTTAACAGGATTTTAGAAAAAATAATAATAATAATAATAATAATATAAGACGTAGTCAGCTAGACGATGAACTATCAATATTATTAATTAAGTTATTATATGATTCAGTCACGCATTTAGCAATAATTGTTAGTTCTGTTTGTTGATTCAAGGTAGCATCATCTGGGGTCCTCTGAGGGTCAGCATCATCTCTTCTCAGGTGTTCTGGATCCAGACTGGAGCTTGTGTAAATCCTAGTTACCACGGGATGTAAATCCTGTGGCAAAACATAGAAACAAAATACAGACATCATTAGCATAGCTGCTGATCCAACAAAGTAAAATTAGTTTAACCCAAGTTAATGAATAAAAATGCACCTTTGAACAGATGCAACTACACTCACAGTTAAAAAGATACATTATTCGAATGCTTGGCGAAAGAGATGTGTTTTTAATCTAGATTTAAACAGAGAGAGTGTGTCTGAACCCCGAACATTATCAGGAAGGCTATTCCAGAGTTTGGGAGCCAAATGTGAGAAAGCTCTACCTCCTTTAGTGGACTTTGCTATCCTAGGAACGACCAAAAGTCCAGCGTTTTGTGACCTTAGGGAGCGTGATGGGTTGTAATGTGGTAGAAGGCTAGTTAGGTACGCTGGAGCTAAACCATTTAGGGCCTTATAGGTAAGTAATGATAATTTGTAACTGATACGGAACTTAATAGGTAGCCAGTGCAGAGACTGTAAAATTGGGGTAATATGATCATATTTTCTTGACCTGGTAAGGACTCTAGCTGCTGCATTTTGGACTACCTGTAGCTTGTTTATTGACGAAGCAGGACAACCACCTAGAAGTGCATTACAATAGTCCAGTCTAGAGGTCATGAATGCATGAACTAGCTTTTCTGCATCAGAAACAGATAACATGTTTCGTAGCTTGGCAATGTTTCTAAGATGGAAGAATGCAGTTTTTGTAACATGGGAAATATGATTTTCAAAAGACAAATTGCTGTCTAGTATAACACCCAGATTTCTGACTGTAGAGGAAGTAACAGTACATCCGTCTAGTTGCAGATTGTAATCTACAAGATTCTGTGTAGTGTTTTTTGGTCCAATAATTAGTATCTCTGTCTTATCCGAATTTAATTGGAGAAAATTGTGTGTCATCCAATCTTTTACATTTTTAACACACTCTGTTAGCTTAGATAATTGGGAAGTTTCATCTGGTCTCGTTGAGATATATAGCTGAGTATCATCAGCATAACAGTGGAAGCTAATTCCGTATTTTCTAATAATATTACCAAGGGGCAACATGTATATTGAAAATAGAAGGGGACCTAGGACGGATCCTTGTGGCACTCCATATTTTACTGATGATAAATGAGATGACTCCCCATTTAAGTAAACAAAATGGTAGAGATCGGACAGGTAGGATCTAAACCATCTTAGAGCCTGCCCTTGAATACCTGTATAGTTTTGTAATCGATCTATGAGTATGTCATGATCTATGGTGTCGAACGCAGCACTAAGATCAAGTAAGACTAGAAATGAGATGCAGCCTTGGTCTGACGCAAGGAGCAGGTCATTTGTAATTTTAACAAGTGCAGTTTCTGTGCTATGGTGGGGCCTGAAACCTGACTGAAATTCTTCATACAGATCATTTTTATGCAGGAAGGTGCTCAATTGAGCAGACACAACTTTCTCTAAAATTTTAGACATAAATGGAAGATTTGAAATAGGCCTATAATTTGCCAGTACACTAGGATCTAGTTTTGGTTTCTTAATAAGAGGCTTGATAACCGCCAGCTTGAATGGTTTTGGGACGTGTCCTAAAGTTAACGACGAGTTTATGATATTGAGAAGCGGTTCTTCTGCTACAGGTAACAGCTCTTTCAGTAATTTAGAGGGTACAGGATCTAATAAACATGTTGTTGGTTTAGATACAGTGATAAGTTTATTTAGCTCTTCCTGTCCTATGGTTGTAAAGCACTGCAGTTTATCTTTGGGTGCGATGGATGAAACTGAAGTGTTATACGCTGTAGAATCTACATTCGCTATTGTATTTCTAATGTTATCTATTTTATCAGTGAAGAAATTCATAAAGTCATTACTATTTAACGTTGGTGGAATATTTGAATCAGGTGGCGTCTGGTAATTTGTTAACTTAGCCACTGTGCTAAATAAAAACCTTGGATTGTTTTGGTTATTTTCAATGAGTTTGTGTATATGCTCTGCCCTAGCAGTTTTTAGAGCCTGTCTATAGCTGGACATACTGTTTTTCCATGCAATTCTAAAAACTTCTAAGTTAGTTTTTCTCCATTTGCGTTCAAGACTACGAGTTACTTTCTTGAGAGAGTGAGTATTACTGTTATACCATGGTACAGTACGTTTTTCTCTAACTTTTTTCAATTTGATTGGGGCAACAGCTTCTAATGTATTAGAGAAAATAGTGCCCATGTTGTCAATAATTTCGTCTAATTCATGTGTATTTTTGGGTATAATTAGCAGTTGAGATAGATCAGGCAGGTTATTTGCGAATCTTTCTTTGGTGGCTGGAACAATAGTTCAGCCCAGACGGTAACGCTGCGACATATAGTTAATATCAGTTATACACAGCATGCACGATACAAGGAAATGGTCTGTAATATCATCACTTTGAGGTACGATATCTATAGCAGTAAGATCGAGTCCATGCGATATAATTAAATCTAGTGTATGATTAAAATGATGAGTGGGCCCGGTGACATTTTGCTTGACTCCAAAAGAGTTTATTAGGTCAGTAAACGCAAGTCCTAATGTATCATTTGCATTATCAACGTGAATATTAAAATCTCCCATGATTAGCGCCTTATCAACTGTAACTAGAAGGTCTGAGAGGAAATCTGCAAATTCTTTTAGGAATTCTGTATACAGCCCTGGTGGTCTATACACAGTAGCCAGAGCAAGAGATACATTAGATTTCTTTTGCATGTCTGACAGAGTAACATTTAGCAGAAGTATTTCAAAAGAGTTAAACCTGTATCCTGTTTTCTGGGTAACATTGAGAATATCACTATATATTGTTGACCAGTCTGACGGGGCTCATGCTTATAACAGTAGTTTGGTGGAGTAGACTCATTTAGACCAAAATAATCATTTGGTTTTAGCCAGGTTTCAGTCAAGCAGAGTAAATCAAAACTATTATCGGTGATCATTTCATTTACAATAACTGCTTTTGGTGCGAGTGATCTAATATTTATGAGCCCAAACTTTAAAAATTGTTTTTGTTCATTTACTTTACATTTTTCTGGTTTAATAACGATAAGATTTTTTCTAGATCCTACATTATATTTATATTTTGACCTCACTATTCGGGGAACAGACACAGTCTTAATAGGTTTTACAGCGCAAGTACCTTTAGCATTTAAGCGGTTAGAACAAAACTCATCATAATGGTTATTTGAGAATTGTCTTACTAGTCACATGGAGCGAAGTGTCCTGGAGATGTTGTCAGAGAGAAGCTCCGCTCCAATTTTGCTGGGGTGTAATCCATCAGCGCGAAACAGTCTAGGACGCTCCCAGAAAAGATTCCAGTTATTAACAAATAGCAGTTTCTGTTCTTTACACCATGACAACAACCATTCATTTAAAGCAAAAAGTCTACTGAACCTTTCGCGTCCTCGTCGATACGTGGGCAGTGGTCCTGACACGACGATCGTCGCCGCGGGCGTCGTGCTGCGAACCGTCTCGATCAGGCTCCTGAAGTCCCTCTTCAGCGTCTCCGTCTGCCGCAGCGTGGTGTCGTTAACTCCGGCGTGAAGCACGACCGCTCTGGGGCTCTCGCCGTCCTTTAGGATCGCGGGTATCTGCGCAGAAACATCGAGAACACGAGCACCAGGCAAACAATGAGTGTGCACTTTACCTTCAGCTAACGTAGCACTTACGTGTCGGACGATGGAGTCTCCGATGATCACTGCGTCGCGTCCTGTCTCGCGGAGGGGAGCGAAGCGGTTCTGGATGGAGATCTCGAAGGCAGGAGGGGGAGAAGTAGTCGCCCGGGACCCAGCTCGCGTCCTCCGCTGTGGATGCACCCAGGGTCCGTGGTGTCCCGGCGTCGCAGTGAAGGACATCTGGGAAGATCGTGTCCTGGGTGCACCGGGCCTGCGCAGAGAAACACACGGAGTAGACGTGGTGGGACTGTTAACAGTACGCTGTATACTTACCCCGGACTTGTGAGCGTCAGCCCGGGATGATTCCAGCGCGGCTCTCCGCTCTCTCAGCTGGGCCTGCTTCTGTTCCAGGTCGCGAATCTGCTTCCCCACGGCCTCGAGCTCGAGCTGCACAGAGTGGAGACATTCATCCGCCATTAAAGCAAGTAACAGTGAGTACAGCAGTGGTAATGTGTGAGAATAGAGTATTAGCAATGTAAGCGCAGTTAGCAGCAACCACGCTTGCTGATGCTAACTGGCTAAAAGCTAATAGCGGACCCGGGAGATCAAAATAAAACTAGTGATAGCGAGGCGCTCTGATTGTTTTTGTTGTAGAATACAATAGAGGATATATTCACGCGTTATATAAACGGAAACAATGATGTATAAAATTGATTTTTAAGTTAAAAATAGTAAATGAAAAGAATATAGTGACGGAGCTCAAACGTAGTACAGCCGTCAACAACAGACCTTCAAGGTCTTTATTATTTACTATAAAATAGGCCAGAAGTTGCGTACAGAGAATGAATAATTTTGGTGTAATTGGGCACCCTTGTCTTATTCCACAAGAGACATTGATTCTTGGGGTGATGTCTGATTGCAGTAAAATATAACTATATATTTGGTCATAAAACCTTCTGATTACCTTTCAAAAGTTGTTGCCAAATCCAAAAAGTTGGAGCGATTTCAGTAAAAAGTCATGTTCAATAGAATCAAATGCCTTGAAAAAAATCAATAAACTATATTAGGCTTTTTGTATTAATAAGGCTCTTGTAATCTAACGTCCATAATTAGTCTCACATTGTTATAAATGTGTCTACCTTTAATAAAAGCTTACTGAAATTTGTCTATTTATTTTTATATAGCATATACCAAAGTTAGTAATTTATAATCATTGTAAAGTAGAGTAATAGGTCTCCAATTATCTAATAGTAATAAGTCTTTTTTGGGTTTGGACAACAAGGTTATCAGACCAGTTTTCATTGTAGGGGATAACTGACCATTTTTTTATGCAATCAAGATACGCATTAAATAATACATTTTTAATATCTGTCCAAAAAGTATTAAAGAATTCTGTAGATAAACGATCAGTGCTTGGTGATTTACTGTTTTTGATTTGTTTTCATTTCTGTTAATGTTACATCTCTTTCTAGTGAAAATTTGTCTTCATCTGTTAGTTTTATTACATTTTCGTTTACACTTTTCAGAAAGGCATCACAATCGTCACTCTGAATTTTTTTCTTATATAAGTTGCTATAGAATTGATATACTTCCTCTGTTATTTTATTTGTGTCTTGAATAATATTTCCATTTTGATTTAATTTTGTTATACATTTTTTAGTCTGTCTCCGTTTTTCAAGGCTTAAAAAAAAAGTTTTTTTCCCCCTGCTCCATCCATTTGGCTTTTGATCTTACAAAGGCATCTTTTGCCTTCTCCAAGTATATAACATCTAATTGTTTCTGAAGCATGTGTAACCCTTGTGTCTCTTCTACAGTAATGTTAGGTTTTCCACATAATAAACGTTTCTTTTCAACTATTTCCTTTTGTTTAAGTTTACGGTAGTCAGCAATTTTCTTTCCAGTTTCAATAGCTTGTTGCTTTACTCGAAATTTAAAGCACTCCCATTTACTTATATCTGACAAATCCGTGGCATTAGTTTCAAGACATATTATTCTAAACTGGCTACAGAATTCTTCGTTCAGCAACAAGGAATTATTAAATTTCCAAATATTGTTCGATTTTTGTTTATTGTTTGACTATTGAAAGTGACATCCCAATAAGACAATGGTCCGAAATTGAATATCATATTTTAGTGTAAGATTAGTAATATTTGGAGACACAAGCCAATTTTCTAACCTTGAACATAAATTAGCATCTTCTGGGCTGATCCATGTAAATTGCATTGTGTTGGGGTGTGTCACTCTCCAATAATCTACCAGGTTATTGAACAAACAAAAATTATTTAACATGTCATTATATTCTGGTTGTAACCCCTTTGGAGGGTTTCTGTCAAGCCAAGAATTAGGTGCTATATTAAAGTCACCTCCTATTATTATGCTATCCATAGCATAAGTTTCACTCACACATTCCTTGATTGCTTGAGTTAACTTTAAAGAAACACTCCGACTTTTTGGGACTTTACCTTATTCACAGTATCCCCCAGAGTTAGATAAGTCCATACATACCTTTTTCATTTCTGTGCGTTCTGTAAGTGTTATTTGACGCACCCACTGCTAGCCTAGCTTAGCACAAAGACTCGATGTAAATGGATAATGGTAGCATAGTAATCCCAATAAGTGACAAAATAATGCAAACATTTTCAGCGTGTACAAATAACAAGGCTATATGAGACAGAGACCATTTTTAATTGTATAAATACTGGGAACTATATTCTCACTAGGCGTAGGAGCACAGCTAACGTTACTTGGGTGGAGTGGCTACTTGGGCGGAGAGATTAGCTGGAGGATACTGTGAATAAGCTTAAGTCCCAAAAAGTCGGGAGTGTTCCTTTAACATCATATTTCCATTGAGAGACCTGTTGTTGTACCCATATACATTAATCAAAATCATTTTAAAATCAAATACTTCCATCACAACCATTAGCCAGTGACCTACTTCATAACTTTTATAATCAATAATTTTCCCAACAAACCTAAAAAATAAAATCATCACACCTGCAGAATGAGAAGTTCCATGTGAATACAAAATATTGTCTCCCCATTGTTGCTTCCGGAATTTTTCATCTACCTTGTTAGGATGTGTCTCTTGTATCAAAATAAGGTTGGCTTTAACTTCCTTACAAAATAAAAAATGGCCTTACGCTTAATGTTATTCTTTAAACCTCGAACATTTAAAGAACTAAAAACAATACACTTATGAATGAAACAAAATACATGCTCTTGAATGTGCTTAAAAAATAGGATAAGGCAGGAATTAACAATCTGTCATAGATTACAACTTTGACATTCACAGTAACAGTCCCAGAGGTGATAACAATATACTTGGAAAGAAGACCCTTTGGGCTTTACTTTTTATCAACCAGATTTGATAATGCTTAAAAATATTTAAAGTTATAGAACCTGAAGAGCCTTGAATTTTTTTTTACCACACTTAAATATGTTTTTATTTGATATAAAAATACATGAAATGAGTCCTGGAGCAATCTAGAAAAGGATTGGGTTGAAAGCCACGTCTCATGAGTTTCTATTTCAAATCTGAATAAGATATCATGAAAAATTAGACTCCTGCAAATATTTTTCTCAGACTATGTCTAGACGCCACCCCCCCCCCCACCCCCCAAATATAAGAAAATATATTTCCCAATAGTACTGAAGGCGTCTACAAAATATTTAGTCTGTAAAAATACCACTGCATAGTTTTTTTCAGTTATAAAACACTAGACAGAAACTTAGACATCATAAAAGTGATTTATTTGAGCACTAGAAAAATACAATACGAATAATTTGAGTAAGAAAAATAAGAATAATAAGAAAAATAAAAAAACTTTCCTCAAATCTTTGTGACAGAGTGTGAATAGCATCGTATATGCTTTCCATGCTTACTTTTGATTAATCTCTCCTCTTCAGTTTTTTGGGATTTGGACTTGGTAACGAAGTGTGGTCACTCAGTGGTTTTGCCATCTGCATGTCTTCTTCAAGACATTCATCAAAACATTCCTCACGTATCCCGTCCATACTGTAGTCATGTTCATTGAGGCTAGCTTGGTCCTGAGTGTAAGCCATTTGTTTTTGAGTGTTTTATTTTGTGCGTCTTTTTAAAAAAAATCTAAAGGGTTAATGGTGCCACCTAGTGATCAACTGTAAAAAATACAAAAATGTACCTCTTCCCAACAGGGAAAACCACAAACCATCAAGAATGCATTATTTTATGGTGTCATGGCTTTGCAATCCAGAAATGTCGTTACAATGGAAGTCAATGGGGCAGAAACGGCCACGAACAATTAATGCTGAAGAAAAATAAAAAAATGGATCAAAGCCAATATTCTTACTAATCTTTGACATGCCCAAGACTGATAAAAGGTAAAAAAAATAAATAAAATAAAATAACAAGCCACAATTACTTGAAAATAACTCTTTTTTTTTTTTTTTTTTTTTACCAAATCAGTGACATCATTTATGAACTTGGCATTTAAAGAGTTGAAATCTTGATTTTTTTTATTTTTTATTACAGTTGTTCTCAAATGCTAAAACAGATTTCACAAACGTTTCCTCCATGTTCCCCAATGTCTAAACACAACACCCTTTTCTAAAGTTACATAAACACAACCACACCTTCTCACTTCAAAACTCAAACTTTCACACCAAAAGAGCAGCTTGAAGCTTTCAAAAATGTAAACACTATACACATCATTACACACTACAGAAAAACAATTGAAAACACAATGCTCAATTTGTGGGAAGGTTCTTTGTTTCATAACTGCCAATGCATATTTTTAGAAACTTTACAGTAATGGATGTTCTTAGATCTCTGCAGAGGATTAGTCATTTAGATTTGTGAGTTTCATATGAAGAGTATAAATCTATAGTAAATTCTGCATGTACACTACTCTAACACAACTCAATGCAAAAAATAATCTATTGCACACAACAGTACTCTTGAAAACATGATCAGGGTGTGAAGTTTTTTTTATTTACATTATTCACACCACAATCACTGAGCTGCATCAGGCCACATCACCTCATCCACATCACAGGCTATATTGTCTCTTGCCAGGCCTCCACTGGGATGTCAACACAGGCCAGCTCCATTGCCCTTAGGAGGTTCTCTCTAGTGTATGGTTGTCTGTCATAAACCTTTCACCTCCACGATGATAAGAACTCCTCTATAGGGTTCAGGAAAGGGGAGTAGTGTGGCAGACAGATGTTTAAAAAGTCTTTACTGTTGGTGGTTAACCACTCTCTGATTTGGTTTGTTTTGTGGAAGCGTACATTGTATGTATACTTACTTGCACATACTCGTAACGTAAGTCTTTGTGTTGCACAGAGTTGCACTCAAAGGGAACCCTATAGACCTGTTTCGTCCGCATCTTTTGGCACCGGAGAACTCGGTCTATTGTGGCCAAACTGACATCAATGCTCTCAAAGTTGACATTATCGGCAATGACTTTGTCTCGGATCTCCCGGAGTCTGATGAGGTTGTTCTCACGAACCATATCCACAATGAGGGTTTCTTGTGCCGCTGTAAATATGGCAACCCTCCCACCTCTATGTGGCATTCTTTCAACTCTAAAGAAAGAAACATGTTTTGTCAATTGACATGTTTTACAATACAGGAACAACTGATTTGAAACCAATAGACTACTTTCACAGGCTTGTAAAATTGTATTGCGACAAAGAAAGCAATGGAGTACAACACCTGTTGTGTTGTCTGAATGCCCTGATAATGGTGGCCACGGTGAACCTACTCAGTTTTGGACGGACTCGTAGTCCTGCTTCATGCCATGGACAATGACATGATCAATGACTGTTGCTCTCATATCGTCCGGAATGATGGGGCAAGGTTGTCTTGCTCTCCCTCCTGGACCTTCTCCTCTTCCTCGTTGGCCTGCTCTTCTTCTTCCATGGCCAGCTCTTCTCCCTCCTTTGACTCAAATTCCTGCCTTCATCCATTGTGTTTGTTTGGAATCTTCAGCAAACTGTGCACTGTGAACTTGCTTTTATACATATGGACACAGCATTAGCAACAAGTGTCTTCAATTTTGAGTTCTTGTGTGCAATGAATGATGCCAGGTGTGTTCATTGTGTTCAAATATTGCTGACTGTGGCAAGCATTTTGCATCACATGAGCTTTCATTTGAGAATATGAGCAGAGTTCTTTTGCAACTCTTGTTTTAGTAAAATAAAATGTGTTAAGATTTATGAGAATGGAGGATTGTGTTTTGTGAATTGTGTGTTCATGTGAAATGTGTTTATGATATTGGAAAATGATGGCTAGATTTAGTAAATGTTTAGACAACTGGTCATTTGGTTCAGACTAGAGGATTCACTTTTGTGTTTTAGCATTTGAGAAAAACTGTAACATTTGGTAGTTTTGATCAGGACTGAGGTTGATTAATAAGGACGTTACAATGTTACATTATGATTTATTGTTGTTTTACTTCCTCCTTTCATTTCTATTAACAAACCAACATTTTACAATTACATTCAGTTAGCAATCCGCCCCTTTGCGCCACCTGGCGGTAGTTTCACTAATGATTTTAACATGCGACTGACTTGCAGTTAACGCTGTGGCCCTGTGGCGGGGTACATGCGGTGGTATTACCCATTCTGGTTGTCCACCTACTGTATATTGGATCCATGCATTAGGTCTTAAAGGGGTAGCAGCCTTTAAATACCTGATGTTACATTAGTGGCACCTTCTGTCAGAGAGTAACATTTGTATTTCATTCACAAAGCTAAAATCGGGCCATTCTGTTTTTGCTTCAATTTATTTAATTATACAATCCAAATAACATGTATTTAGCATCTATTTAACATTTCAATTTCACAAAGAAATATGAAACATTTTGTCTGAGAAATAATAAAAGGACACATTTTCATTTAGAATTAGTCTTAAATCTGATTTTGTACATATATATTATAAGAAAATTGCATGGTGTTATCTGTATTGTGAATTTTATCACATTGTAAGCTTATTGAATCATTACATCCCGATATGCTACTAGTTTTTGCTGATCATGCTGATTTGTCCACAGTAACGTTCAGCCTATGTTTTTTTTTATTTCTAGCTAGTTAAATTCATTTTGGGCTACCAAAACCTGAAGAATGATTGGGATTTAGACATTTTGCGAGCCCTTAGGTGTATTTCCCAAAAGCATTGTTAATAATGTCATTACTTGAAACCGTGGGAAATGAGCCCTGTCAGTTTTGACTCAGTGATTCTTTTGTGCTGATCCCTTCTCCATATAGAGGATTATCATCACAAGTTTGGGCCATTCATTAAACAATTCTATTGTTTTGGCTACTTTTACTATATGTTTGGAGTGTCTGGATTCATTTTATTGATTTAAATGACATAATTTGTTGTTCATAGAAATTCTGTGTAAAACTGATGTTGTTAAAAATAAAATGCAAAGAAGTCATGAATCTTTTGACAGGTAAATGTCATTTTATTTAGAGTTGGAAAGCATAAAAACAAGACATCAAGTTAAAATGTTGATGTTACATTGTGTTACATAGCTTAAGTATTATACACATGTATTTTATTTTCCCCCCTTTTCAGATGTCCATTTGTTCTGATTAGGGATCACTCTATTGAGGCTGGGTTCAGGTGGCATGCAATGCAGTTTGCAACAATAAAAATAAAAACAAACTAACACAAATGTAGGATAAGTAAAGCACAAAAACACATTGTCAGTCAACAGGACTCAAAATACACTAATCTTACTGTCTATATGAGGATTTATTCTGACATGTTACTTCAGAAACAGCAGTTCAGCTGCAGTTTTAATGTGATGAAGAGACTCTAATATCTCACTGTTACTGATTTACATTGCAGCTCGAAGCATTATGGGTAGAATCTCTCGTTAATCTATTCTGATTCATCAACACATTTTCACTGATGATTTATAACCAATCCTAAACCCAGGATAGAGCGTCTGAGTGAATGTGGTCTGGACTGTGTGGATGAGGCTCATTGTGTCAGAGACGCTGTAGAAGGACAGAGATCCTGCACTGTAATCCACATACACTCCTATTCTCCTGATGATGGACTTCACAGAGAGACGAGTCTATATATCATTGTGTATGAATGAGTAACTGGAGCGAGAGCAGCTTGAGAGTTGAGTGTTTGCTGTGTTTGGATCCAGTGTGAGAAAACAGACCCCTGAAGACAGAAACAGACATTTATGTGACACAATAAGACATTATTTTGTGTGCGTGTGTGTACCTACTTAACCATATTTTGGGTATGTCCTCCTTTGTAAAACCTTTTTTTTGGAAAACATTTTAATTAACATTTTAATTTAAATCTGTGTGTATGTGTGTGTGTGTGTGTGTGTGTGTGTGTGTGTGTAGACGTACATTTTCGTGGTCCTTCTGTAATCCTGATCTCTCCTCCATGATCCACACTATAAAGCACATACAAAGTGAATGGAGAAAAGAGGTTGGTTTCACAGAGACTGGACTTGTCTAAAGTACAGAGATTCTGAAGCAGTAAAATCTCTGACTGCACTTCACTAGAGCTTAAAAAAAAACTCCAGCGGTGAGAAGCATGTTTGAGTCTCAAACCAGAACATAAAATCAATACCTGTGCTAAATCCAGCATGGGAGGGGACGCACTAAGAAGGAGGCAAAGATATTTGAAGCAGTTTTACTCACCGCCTGGAGCAATACAGGAGCAGGAACGGTAATTAAATTTCTAACGAGAGAGGTAATTCCTAGATTTGGAATTCCATCAGAAATAAGTTCAGATAATGGGTCGGCATTCATACAAAAAACTGTGAAACAAGTGTTGCAACAATTAAGAATAAAACAGAGACTAGGATGCGTTTATAGACCTCAGTCACAAGGGTTAGTGGAGAGGGTTAATGGAGTTATCAAGGCCAAAATAAACAAAATATGTGAAAGTACTAAACTTAATTGGATTGATGCATTACCGCTTGCACTAATGAGCTATCGCATGCAAACTAACAGGAACACTCACGTAACACCGCATGAAATGCTTACGGGTCGACCCATGCCTGTGCCATATTGTAGAGGTCCCTATAAAGGACCGCCTCTAGAACAATTACAAATGGAACTTCGCTCTTATATGAAGAAACTAACTGCCATACATAAAGCTATCTATTTACAGGAAAAAAGAAAAGAGCCCAGTGAGGAATCGGAGACGGCCTGTCCAGTTGTTCCAGGGGACCAAGTTTATCTGAGGGTATTCCGGAGAAAATGGAATGAGCCCAGGAGAGAAGGACCCTACACAGTGGTGAGAGCTACTCCAACAGCAGTCCAAGTGGAGGGAAGCACAACCTGGTATCATCTAAACCACTGTACTAGAGTTCCCACAGGAAAGGCAGAAAGAAAGGAAAGCAGACAACCAGACAATACAGGAGAGAGCAATGAGGAAGAATCAGAGACACATGATGAAGTGCAAACTGACGAGAGCTCTTTCCTCCTGTCAGACAAACTGGAGAGGACAGAGAATAAGTCTGACAACATGTCTGAAGACCATTCTATGCCTAATGAATCTCATAATGCAGACTCAAACTCAACCGATAGAAAGCAACCTGACTTCCCTTCAATTGACTTTACAACCTTTGAACAAAAGTGACAATGTGATCAACTCAACAGAACCAATGCTAATCAAAAATCGTAGAGACATTGATTATGATGTTCAAGGTGATGAAGACGTAAGTCAAATTGATGCATTATGGGATACAGCCCAAAACAATGAATGGTATAAATGGGCAGCCTTTACAGCTAAAGAAACAGGAAAAGAAAATTGCTTGCTGTGCTCCAAATCTCCATTAAACAAAGTAGTAGCCATACCAGATCCATATGACTACCAAAAATGTGCCCAATTTGGGAGAACCTTTTGTCATTTAACAGATTTTACCAGGCCATATTGTATTGCTGAATGCCTAGGATTTTTAGGATATCGGTCAAAATATAAAAATGTAAAAACAGAAAGTAGAGATTCCAAAATGGTATAGCATAGATTATAAACAAGAATATGAGTGTTTCCATAAACCTAAAGGAACCCAAGATGTGGGTAAATTCAAAGGAAGATGTGCTATTATTTGGTATATAGATAAGAAAAATTCTTGGAAATCAGGAGTTCCTTCTATAGCTCCAGAACTTTTAGCATTCGGAACAACTAAAGGAAGTAAGATAGCACCTGAAAAATGTGAAAATCTAACTATAGCCTTACCTCCAATAGAAATTGATGAAGACCAATCATTAATAATAGCAGATTTCTTTTGGATCTGTGGAAGTGAAATATTATTGTCTTCTTTACCAGTTGGATGGAAAGGTATATGTGTAAGAGTACGGTTACTTCAAGAAGTTAGCATGGCACAATGGGGAACAGAACAGAGCACAAACAAGGAAGACAATAGAACTAAAAGAGGATACGAGCCAGACCCCAATGTATATTTAGACTCAATTGGACAACCAAGAGGAATTCCTAATAAATTCAAGGCAAGAAATGAAATAAAAGGAGGTTTTGAGTCACACCAAACAAAAATACAGAGTGGATAAATTATATCTATTATAATCAACAAAGATTCATTAATTATACTGATGAGGCCTTAACCTTATTAGGCGACCAAGTGCATGCAACAAGCAGAATGACATGACAAAACAGACAGGCTCTTAATTGGCTCTTGGCAGACAAGAGAGGAGTTTGTGTTATGTTTGGAGATCAATGTTGTACATTTATTCCAAATAACACCGCCCCTGGAGGAGCTTTCAGTGAAGTTATGACAAAAATAAAAAAATGAAATTACAGCAAATGCCGGAAGAGACCAACACATTTGGGATTGGATTGATGTGAAATTTGGAGCATGGGGAGCATGGTTTGTTAAACTAGGAATGTTTTTAGGAGTTGCCATATTAATAGGAGGATTATTATTTTGCTGTGTATTACCTTTATTAAGATCATTAATCGTCTATGCTACTGTTAAGCAAATGGAAGTGATAAAAGTCCCGAATAATCAACAAAGGATCATTGAAAGGAGTCTGGAGGAATATTATGAAGGATGGCTAAACAAACTGAACTTAAATGAGCAAACTTTTGACAATAGTTCTATTGACTCTGAGGATGAGGAAGATGTCTAAGGGTGAACCATACCCTGGATATAAGTGCCAGTTGAACTTTGGCCCAGGGAGGCTCTCTACGATACATAAGGTATCTGAACTGAAGATCAACTTTTATAATCTTGTGATATTCAAATATTGATGTAATGTATGTATTTTATGTCTTTTATACATAACTGTGATAACCACAGGCAAGTGCTGAACCAATTACACGCTCACGCTTATAACATTGTGTACTATTAGAAAAAGGAATTAGGGAGGCTGGATCTTTTACTCGCTCCTGGTCAAAAAAGGAGTGAGATGTTTGGTCCAGTAATCCCTCAGAGTGGAATCTCATAATCTAATCACTGGTGATAATACAATGTGACTTATTTAGTCACTAGGTAGTGTAACTAATATGACTGGATTATGGAGTAGCACTCTGGATAAGAATAATCAAATGTGAGACTTATTAAGTCTCAAAGGGGAGAATATGTGGAAGATTTTTATTAGTAAGATTTTAATTAATCAAGTATATAATCAATGTGAATCTAGCCATTTTTGCTGCAAGTTATTATTCTATTCAAATCTTATAGGTCTAAAATCTAATAGAAAGTTGCCTACGTGCTGGAATGTACAAAACTGATGAGAAACATATGGTCAGACATACATACAGGGCCTTTCTTTAGAATAAATCAAGCAGAGGGCCTCTCCTCTCTAGGGAGGTATTAAAATTGTGAGCATAAAGGAAAAGTTTGACTATGTGGAACCGCCCCATATAGTGTATATAAGGAGATACCAAATAACATTCGAGAGATCTCCTTGCAAGGAACTCTCGGCTTTGTTTTCCTTAATATAAAGTCTTTTCTTCTGAGAGAAAAATCCCTGACTGAGTGTGATTCTTCTGGGAAGCGGCAGACGACACCACACTGTCAGGGCCGAATTAAGATGAGGGTTGTGAGGGTTAATGTCTTGCTGTTTTTCTTAAATTTGCTCCCTCTTTTACTTCCTCAACTGCCTCGTTTAACTTCTCCTTTGAGTACCGTTTTTCCTTTCCTGTCATCTTTCTTTTGCTTTACTGATTTTCCTTTTGAAATATAATATTATTAATCATGTAAAGTTGAGTTAACCTAAACTTCAAATTATTGTTTATAAAATTCTTTATATTCACAATGTGTTGTAATTATGTTAATTTGATGTATGACATTTTATTAAATAATTAAAATCTCAGAATATCTTATCATTGTGTTAAACTTTAGGTTAGCGTTAATGTTTAAGTTAAATAATTTCATGAAAATTTGGAAATGAAATAACATTTAATTGAGTTTTAGTTCGTTTAATTGGTTAAAGCAAGACAATTAAATTTGTTAAAACATTAAATCATGTATGTTAACAATAACTTATTTGATCCTTTGTGCACAGGATGATGGGCAAACAGCGTCTTCTGTCCAAAAAAACAGGTTACAAAAACTGCCAAATGGGTACATGGGAACCATTTTCCTGCTAAACTACATTGCTAGACTGTTCGTGTTTAGTTGTAGTGATCTTTTTCCTTGATTATATTTCTTCAAGATATTTAACCTGTTTCCCCTTCAATTCCAGTATTGCTTGTGTTTAGCATTTGTGCTGCATTTACTCATGTATTTTCCGATTATGTTTCTTCCAGATATTCAATCTGTTCCCCCTTAAGTTCCAGTATTGCTTGTGTTTAGTATTTGTCCCTGCTCTTACCTCTGAGACTTGGATATGTGACCAAAAGACCAGGATTCCTTCCCGACACCACACCTGCTCTGCTGAGTCGAGCCTCTTGAGGCTTAGTAGGAATATTTAGTTCCAGAAGAATATGTTACTCATAAATTACTCAGAGACTCTTCTTTTAATAAAGGTTTATCACATTGCCATTTGTTAAGGCTCATAAGCAATAAAAAATATGAAAGTAACAGTGAGGAAGTGTTCACAATGGAGTACGGCCACTAACTCAATACTCTCGGGCCTTTTATAGTTCTTGCAAACAATTTGCATTTAACCCCTGCATCACTCCTTATTTGGTAATCACATGTATTCGCACACACACATCATACATGACCTTCATCACAGTCTAGACATAGTTTTAAAAGTTCAGAGTGGAAACATTGCAGGGGTGGTTAGCCAAACATATCTGGTCATATATAAACCATCCATCGCACCTTTCAAGCATAGCTGCAGGCCTGTCCTAGGTTAAGAACACAGGTCACACCTGCATGCTAGTATAGCAAAGTAACACAGCTAGGTAGATGTTCCATTCTGCAATTTTGTTGCGAAATGCATCACCTACCTTTTTCTACCTGCTGCACAAGCTAATCACGTCAACTTAGAACCACAAAATTCAACACCTATAGCTATGGGGTACAATAGGTGAGATCAAAAACATACATTTGAAACATTTCTTTTAGCTGCAGCTTTAATTTGTAACGATTCTAGGTCATCTGTTAACGCTTGCAACTCCAGACAGTCAGACAACTCTTTTATCAACTTCATTATTCTTTTATTCAAAGTTTTCTGGTTTTTCAGCTTTCTTCCATTTGTAGCCCTTGAATGATGAGATCACCAAAGTCAACATATATTGTATCTGCTTCACAATTCCCTATAGAAATGGGCTCAGTTGGGAATTGATCTGAAAACCTTGTATTTGCAATATTAACAGGGAATTCTTCAATTTATATATTATTTTAGCACTTTAAGTATACTATCCAGTTCTTATTTAAGTGTTTGATTTTATACTTGAAACATACTTTGACTCTTTCCATCCAATATAATTTTTGCCAGCGGTAGCATTTTGAGCCTTTTCACAAAGAAGTCCCCCAGAATATTTTGTTTTGTATCAATATGTGAACAGTATATCAAAAGAGAGAACAGAGCATTTTTTTTTTATCAATACTTAAACGTAGATATACATTCTATTATAAAAAGCTGAAAAAAACCCTTCATCTTCATGGATTCAACATTTCATCCAGTAACATTAGGCCGTTTTTATTTAAATGCTATTTAATTATTGCATTTGCACTTGTATCTGGTGTTTCTTCACAGACTAAAAGTTTAATTCCTTATTTTTAGTTTATAAAGTATTCCTAATCACACTTGAATCAGCTTTTTTGTAACAGTACTCTAAAAAAAAACACAAACAGGGTCTCACATTTAAATTACTTTTATATGTAAAGGACCTAAATATGTATAAGTGTGATGTTTTTATTAGATTGAACACAGTCATTGTTTGATGGTTCCTGAAATTGCTTCTAAACCTCTTGTCAGGACAATGGCAGTTTATTTACAGAATGAGTTTGCATATGTCTTTTCAGGTTATTTTGATATGAAAAGCTCTTTTTACACTGAACACACTTGTATGGCTTCTCTCCAGTGTGACTTTTCATGTGAATATTAAGGTTTCCTTTAATTGTGAAGCTCTTTCCACACTGAGGACAGTTGAAAGGCTTCTCTCCAGTGTGAGTTCTTCTGTGATTCTCAAAGTTAGCTCTCTGTGAGAAACTCTTTCCACACTGGTGACATATAAAACAGTTCTCTCCTGGGTGACTCCTCATGTGAAGATCAAGCTGTGATTTATATCTGAAGTTCTTTTCACACTGAACACACTTGTAAGGCTTCTCTCCAGTGTGAACTCTCATGTGAGTATTAAGGTTTCCTTTAACTGTGAAGCTCTTTTCACACTTAGGACACTTGTAAGGTCTGTCTCCAGTGTGAACTCTCATGTGAATCTCAAAATTTGCTCTCTGTGAGAAACTCTTTCCACACTGATGGCATATAAAACAGTTCTCCCCAGAGTGAATCCTTATGTGTTGATTAAGGTGTGATTTAAATACAAAACTCTTTCCACACTGATCACAATCAAAAGGTTTCTCTCCAGTGTGAACTCTCATGTGGCCGTCAAGTTCATTTTTCTGTTTGAAACTCTTTCCACACTGAGAGCAAATGAAAGGTTTCTCTCCGGTGTGAATTCTCGTGTGAATTTTAAGACTTCCTTTTACTGAGAAACTCTTCCCACACAGTTTGCAGGGGTAAGGCTTCTCTCCAGTGTGAATCCTCATGTGGATATTAAGGGCTGATTTCTGTCTAAAACTCTTTCCACACTGAGAGCATATGAACGGCTTCTCTCCAGCATGGATTTTTAAGTGTACTTTAAGGCTTTGTTTTCGATTAAAACTCTTTCCACACTGTTGGCAGGTGAAAGGGCTCTGTCCAGTGTGAATCTTCACGTGAGAGCTAAAACAATCTTTTCGTATGAAGCTCTTCCCACACAGTTTGCAGGAGTACGGCTTCTCTCCAGTGTGAATCCTCATGTGGATATTAAGGGCTGATTTCTGTCTAAAACTCTTTCCACACTGAGAGCATTTGAACGGTTTCTCTCCAGTGTGGATTTTTAAGTGGACTTTAAGGCTTTCTTTTCGATTAAAGCCATTCCCACACTGTTGGCAGGTGAAAGGGCTCTCTCCAGTGTGAACTCTCATGTGAGACCTAAAACAATCTTTTCGTCTGAAGCTTAACTCACACAGTTTGCAGGAGTAAGGCTTCATCTCTCCAGAGTGACTCCTCATGTGAGCATTAAGTGTTTTTTTCTGTGTAAAACTCTTTCCACACCGAGGACACATGAACAAATTCTCTTCAATGTGGATTTTCAAGTGACTTTTAAAGCCTTCTTTTCTAATAAAACTCCTTCCACAGTGTTGGCAGATGAAAGGACTGTCTCCAGTGTGAACTCTCATCTGGACTTTAAGGTTTGTAGTTTCTGTTTTATGAGTCTGTGAGTAACTAAAATATTTTTCTCCAGCCATGAGGTCATGATATTTCACATACTGATTTTTCTCTTCCAGGTCTTGACTCTCCTCTTTCAGCGCCATCAGGTCTAGAGTGAACAGAAACAAAAAAGGTTATCACTAGTTTACTAATTTAATGGCACAAATATATAAATTGCCTTTAGACAGGAAAAACATAAAATCCAACAAGACGTAGGATAGGTAGTCAACCAAAATGACTATTACCACTGTGAATACCACTGCCACAGCGTTAAATAAAGCCCTGTCAGATTTGAAACTCATTCACAAAGGTCCAGGTTATCCTTTAACATATACTGGTAATAGGCAGAAGATTCGAAAATATGACGACTCATTAAGTAAGCTCTTTCTTTTGAGAGACAATATCTTTATTTATCATGCACTTTTTTGATTAACAACTTTTCAGACTTTTTACATTAAAGCTGCAGTAGGGAACTTAAAAAATATTTTTTTACATATTTATTAAAACTGTCATTATGTCCTGACAGTAGAATATGAGACAAATAATCTGTGAAAAAATCAAGCCCCTCAGGCTCCTCCCAGTGTCCTATTGCCATTTGCAGAAATACACCGCTCCCAGTAAGAAACAACCAATCAGAGCCAGGAGGAGTGTCTTAGGAGTGTCAATCAAGCTCGTGTGCGCGCTGATCACCCCCCCCCCCTCTCAATTCCTCACGTGACACCATCTCAGAAAATAACGGGTAAACGGAAAAAGACAGATGACGATGAAAAAAAAACAAAAAGAAAGAATTTGATAGAGTCCGAAATAAAACGAGGGTAAATATCGGAGCGGCTTTTCAGATGTGGAGGGAGCTACATGTCCTGAAAGGATTTAAAACAGATGCCGAGTTAGCCACATTTCCGCTTGACAAGTAAGTATCCCTGCTTGATTTGTTTCATTTTTTAAGAACTGTGAGCTGTGGAGGGAGGGCTTTAGCGCAGCAGAGAGCGAGGGGGAGTGACCTGTAAGCTGTGATTTTTCAAAATTTCAGGCTAAGTGAGCCTTTTTTTCCAAAAGTTCCCTACTGCAGCTTTGAAGGATAGCTACCTTACGAAATTGCTAAAAATATTTTTTTTTTCTAAAATCCATTTGACCTGTTTTTTAGTTTTTAATATTAAAGCGTTGTGTATTGTCATAAAAATGTTCAGGCACAGAAAGAAGGCATGGTTCCAGTAGCCGCAGTAAGTGTTGATGCAGACATGTAAGATAGATGCTGTGTGTTTCTGTGCCAAAGCAAAAAAAAGTGACGTCATCCACTGGTTGTGCTGGTAGCATTGCAGTGGGCAAAGGAGCAGGAATCCATTTCGACAGCCTTGAACATTAAGCACTGGAGGACGCCGATCTCCTGGAGCGCCAAAGGGTCCTAAAATCTGGAACACGCAAGCAAAGGTACCTTGGAGTGAAGGTTTGCTCACCAGAGCTTATGCAGATGTCTGTGTGTCTTCTGCCTCTCTGGGCTAGAGATTCAGTACTTGGTTGATCCACTTTGTCTCTCTAGGTTGGAGACTTAGGACATGCTGCATCTGTTGATGTCTCACTGGCAGTGTTTGGAATAACGGCGTTTAAAAGAACGGCGTTAGGTAACGGCGTTATTTTTTCAGTAAAGCGGTAATCTAACTAATTACTTTTCACACTACACACACGCAACAGCTACACAGAGATACGCATCAGCAGCAGAAATGGTGAGTCAGGAGCAATTCAAAGAAAAGTTGGCATTTTCAAGGTGGCGATATAAGCACTACTTCAAATTCATTGTGGTCAAAGGCAAGAACGTGCATGTAATGTGTACATGTAATGTGTGAAACGCATCTACAAAGCTAGTGGCCAAAAACAACTTTTTTTTGTTGTTGTTTTTTTACAGTAACGCAAATAGTTACTTTTCCTGGTAACGAGTTACTTTTATTATAGAGTAATTCAGTTACTAACTCTAGTGAGTAACTATAACTAATTACTTTTTTAAAGTAACGTTCCCAACAGTGCTCACTGGACAGAGACTCTGAATGAAGTCTTAACGAAGATGATCTCTTTCCTCACAGGCTGGAGGTTCAGAACATGGTTGTATCTGTTGCTGCCTCAAAGCTGGAGTCTTTGGCATCTGTTTTTGGAGTTTGGTATCTGTTACCAAATCTGTTCTGTTTCCACCACAGGAACTTTACCCAGGAACTAGGGACCTTGTGGTTTATTTATAAAGACAGTGCCTATTTATCTCCGATCTCGGAGACGGTGAGCTCCACGTGATCAGCGAGAGCTCAGTGATCATCTATCCGCTGAGAAGCAGCCTCTGATGTGTGCCGCTGGCTCTGATGTCTCTTTAGTGGTTAAACATAAAATATAATTTGTTTTTCGGTAAATCTAACAGGTTATCTTTGGTCTGTATTCAATTTACTTATATGCTAAAATGAAAATAAAAAAGGCAAATTTATATAATATTTTGTTTCATTGTAATGACAATGTGTATATATACACATTTCCCTGAACTAAGTACATTTCTGCAGCTGTTATTATGTTTAAATGAAAACGAAAGGAGGCAGAGGTGTTTGATATCCTATTACGTTTTATTGTAAATATACAGAGAGGAAAATTGCAGTAGCCAAGACGAGCTGACTGAAGTTATCAAGTACGCTGCTGTTTACAGATTTACCGGATTTGCGTCGTCGCGGACATCACACTCCCGAGTCGAATGTGCAAAGTCTGAACTACCGAGGATGCACGTCCAAAATCAATGTACTTTGTATTGAGAAACGTGCGCAGACCTACGTCACCAGTCTATTTGCCTAATCTTCCCGGTACTTTACACCGCGGTGGAAACGCAGCAAGCAACAGGTATGGGGGGAAAAAAGTTCCTGGTACAAATGTTTTGGGTAATTAGTCCTCCAAGATCCAATTAAAATGTAGCAAACCTTTGTCCACTGTTGTGGTCAGAGAAGGGCCCTACCATAAACTGGGCACTGGAATGTGCGGTCCACTACAACTGTAATACCAATGTACTTACATAGTAACTCCTCAGGAACTGTCCACTTAATATAAATTGTAACAATCTGGACACCAACCACAATTTTTATGTAAAGCTTATCTTACTGGCCACTGCTGTGTAACATCAGAGTAATTACATGATTAATCTAATATAAAGTGTAACACTTTCATTACACATTTTTACTTTCATTACCAAAAAGTGTTGTTACCAATGTCCTGTTACACATTTGTACTTACAAATACCATTCAGTGGGTTGTTACAAGTGTGTAGCTACACATCAGAGCTGTAGATAATATGCACCAATGTATACCTACACTGTTGTTACATATTATGTACACATAAAGTTACTATGCAAGTACACAGGTATTAGGGACACATAATATAACATGGGAACCAATTGTTTTATTATAATACAAAACACAGAAGAAATTAATAAAAGTTATCCACAATTTTTTTCAAAATAATCTGCATATACATTAAAGTATACAGCATTTACATTGTACAAAGAAAAAAATGAGAGAAAAGAGTACCATCATGTAGACAGATAAGGGTACATAGTAAACTTATTATCAATGCCAAGACAGTTACCCACAGCTTCTGAAATGAATTGTATTTACCTTTTTAATATATATCCTATCTTTTCCATAAGTATGGATTGTTTAATCAGAATTACCCACTCCTTTATAAGAGGGGGTTCTGTCCTGTCCTGTTTATTCATAATTAATTCCCTCCCCGACATCTGCAAAGGTTTAAAAACATCTTTTGGAGTATTCCAAAAAAAAAAGGAGGGCAAGACACCCAGTAAACACTTTAATTGGGGATGCTGTAACCTTCTGTTAAAAATTATAGATAGATTGTCACAAACACCATTCCAAAAATCAGCAATCAAAGGACATTCCCAAAGACAATGAGCTGATACCGTTACTGCATTTGGGACATTGGGGTGATACAGTATTTACTTTGCTATATTTTTGTAGTGATACATTAGCTCTATGTACAATATTAAATTGCATTTTTTTTTTTTTTTATCTATTTCAGATATTCAAGGGTAGTCTATAATAATATCTTCCCAGACATTTTCGTCAATGTCACATTTTAAGTCCTTACTCCATTCCTTCTGCAACAAGATCAGATTGTCTGCTTGATAATGGTTACTCATGGAGTAAAATTTGGGTATGAAGTGTTTAATGTCTTAACGTCTTAAGATAAAATCTATCCGAAATTAAATCAGAACTATTCAGAGTGAGACTGCCATGTCTAGTATATGAGTCATTGACGTAAAAGGATTTTCGACAGGTCAATTTTAAAATACAAAATATTATAATATCTACTGTAATTGTTCAAACATTAAGAATGTTGTGTAAACAAATTCACATTAAGTGATTTTAGGGTTTTTTCATCTAGATATATAGACATATTATAATGCCGAAAAAAACAAACCAGACAGGAGAGTAAATTAACGTCAGTGGACTTAAACTTGAACAATGGTGTGTATTAAATAATAATTGTATTTGTTTTTAACACTCCCTTTTAATTTTAGATAGTAGTACCACACTTTATTACATTATTTAAAAAATTATAATAATAAATAAAGTGCAATAATATTATCAATATTATGAACTTATTTTTTATAGTCATATTTAATGGGTCACACTATATGTAGTGTAGGGCTGTCAACGAATAATCTAAATTCGAATATGCATTCAAATAGTAAAAAAAAAAACGAATTTCGAAGGTGAAAATTAGTATTCGAATTAAAAAAATTGTGAGAAAAAAAAACGATCGCGGTAGTAGATAGAGTTGTGACGTTCGCGAACGAACCGATACTTTTGAACGGCTCATAAACATGAACGATGGGAGCCGAGTCGCGACTGGAGAGGAGCCGTTCTTTCTATCGTTCTTTTTTCCTATGCGTGTTCATACAAATGAGCTCCTCCAGGAGACAGAACAGTTATAGGGGGAGGGGCGCACCCAGCGCAGGCCAACCCTTTATAGCGTGATGATATTAGTTATTAGTTGTGCATGCATTTACATTGCATTTTGTGTTCATTTAAAACTTATTTTAAAATCATTAAAAATGTTCTTTTGTGATACTGTACTTGTATAGAAATGTTTCACTAAAAGCTGTTTTCCACAGACATTCATTGCAGCCCACTTTGTTATTGTTCATTGACTTGAAGGGGCTGATGTCCTATTTGCAAAGTTTACAGTAGTAATAGTATGTAGTATGTAGACATTTCCATTTTATTTATTCTAATTTTATCTACTTAAAAAAAAAATTAGTTTTCTATCAAAATGTTCTTGTGTGATAACAATGTTCTTGTGTGGAAGTGTTTGTAGTAAAAGCTGTAAAGTATTGTATGAATAACATAAGTCAACGTAGTTTTACACACACACACTTTGTACTAAAGGTAAATCAAAATAATGATGTCACTGTCTAAGCAGAGGGATTTGTGCAACCCTATGGAATATAGTCGACACATGAGAAATGAGGTAATAATCAATATTTCAGAATAATTCAAACTCAGATATTGGTGTGTGATATCTGAGCTTTAATTATTTGACTACAAATCTCACCTCATAATACCTCCCAGTGATTATTTCCAGGATAAACTGAGATGCCCCCAAGCTGGCTTCTTAAAACTGACTACATATTTAAAAAGAGCCAAAAGAGCCATTCTTTTGAACGGCTCTTTGAAAGGAACGGATCGCGAAGATCCGGATCCCCTCAAAGAGCCATAAATCCCATCACTAGTAGTAGAGGCGTGGTTGTCTGTTTTGCGAGTGGGCGCTAGCGCGCCAGAGGGTTTAGGGACAGGTCACAAGAGTCGCACTGTCTGGCACAGCATCACTGCTGAAAGTTGACGCGTCTTCATGGAAGATGGTAGCAAATGCAGAGCCCAACTCGACCGCAGCAGAGAAAATGAGGTAAAATTGTTGACCCACGAGATAAAGTTTTATGCAAGCTATTTAAGATACAGTTAGCATACCATTCGACCACAAGCATTCTGAGTTCACATCTCAAAAATGAGCATGGGATAATGTGTGGAACTACATCATAACATTTGTAACGTCTTGACGCTTAACGTTACTTTGCATCGCCCGCCACAAGCTCTTTGTCTGCAACACGACAAGAGGCCATAACGGATAAAATAATTTTGTTCATTTGTAAGGACATGAGACGGATCAGTATCACGGATGGGGCAGGCTTCGGGGAGTTCTGTCAAGCAATGGATCCGAGGTTTATTTATTTATCGTTTCATGTCAAAGAAAAGTTCCACGTTTACCACAGCACAGCTCGCTCTAAGCATTCAATGTCAGTTCTATATGCTTTAAAACTTCAATTAATATTAATAATATTTGTTTCAATCACTGAATGAAGCCTGCTATATTTGGGACAACAGTCGCGACCTTAAATTGCTTGCACAAAAATTTGTTTGTTCATTTAAACCGTTATGCGCAGAGAACGTGAGGGTGAGAGAGCTTGAGGTCTGCAGTCTTGGACATTAGCTGATTTCCTTGTTTTTGTGTAGGTAATACGTTTTCATATATGTTTAAACTTAAATAGACTATCTATACAAGTAGTTATGTCTCTTTGTATTATTTTGGCCTGTTATTGACAACATGCGCAACCAGATGTTCGAATAGTTCGAATATTTGTGTATTTTTTAGAGGGAATATTCGAACGTCATATTTGAGCAATTTTGACAGCCATAATGTAGTGTGAGGACTAAATCAAATCTCTAGGTTCTTCTTGATTTTCTTGTGATGTCAGAGAATATCAGAAATGATAAACGGACAGAAATTCAGTGCAAGCAAAATGTAAGTATGTGTTAGATACTCATGATAGAGCTGTAGTCAAGTCCGGCTTTGTCGAGTCCAAGTCAAGTCCAAGTCCAGGACTAGTCGAGACCGAGTCGAGACCGAGTCGAGACCGAGTCAAGACCGAGTCCAAAGAGGTTCGAGTCCAAGTCAAGTCCAAGTCCAAAAGTTTCGAGTCCAAGTCCAAGACCAAGTCCAAATGAAAGAAAAAAGGGTCCTCTTCAAGACCACATACTTAACTACTGATAATGTTTGTGATGCGAGAGAAAGCATATCTCCTATTCTAAGAAAATCATTTTACATTATTATTTGTAATGATCAAAAAGCATGTGCAAAGTAACAACTCTGTAGGACAGGGGTCTCCAAACTACATTCTGGATGGCCAATGTCCTGAAAAGTTTAGCTCCAACTGGCCTTAAAACACCTGGAAGATTAGTGTGTCTAGTAAGAGCTTAATTAGGTTCAAGTGTGTATAATTAGGGTTAAAGCTAACAGGGGCGTTAAACAAGATCCTGGGCCCTATGCATAGGCAGTCCTGATGGGCCCCCATGCCCCCCACCCATGAAAATATCCAGGTAAAAAATATATATTTCAGATTCATACTTTTCAAGGGCCCTCTCTTCCTTTGGGGCCCTGGTAATGAACACTGGTTTTACCCCCAGTCCGACCCTGGGAGCTAAACTTGGATAAACAAACAAAGTTTGGAACTGTAAGGTCAAATAGTTTTTATGTACTTTATTTTTTGTTGACATTATATCTGTGGTCAAAAATGTATATGACTATGCCTAATTGGCACAGTGCACAGACACACGCATAGCTCGGGATATGACAAATGCGTGCAGCAAGGCTAGAATGGATACGTTTGGCTCTACTGGACATGCGCACATAAATACAGCCATATTTTTGTCATACTGTGACTAGTCGAGCTCTGTCGGAAACAATCGACTACTCCAGCATGCATTAACCATAATGCATACAAAGTGTTTGCAAGTACAACGTGAATTTTAGAATTACAATATTGCGTGGAGCTGTTACTATATGACCTTATCTATGTTGCATGTAAAAATAAAATATGTAATATAATAATTAGGGTTGTGCCTGAAGCCGAATACCTTATTCGGAATGGCACGGATAATGGCTTAAAAAACGAATAACGCTCAAGGAATAATTCTGCCTGAATACTCGGCTGAAGCTGACACAGTCTGGTGTTTGCTAGATAACAGGTGAGCCAGGGCATCAGCGCCAGAAGTGAATGAATGTAAACTTTATGAGTGAAAAGATCGCAAATCAAACACCGCATTGTTGTCGCCTCTCTGTTTATCTCTCAGAAATCAGAGCGTTGCAAGAGTAATTTTACCTATAATAATACATCATAGCTAAACGTTATATTATTTGTATATATTTAAAAGGCAAATATTGAAAGCTTAGGCTACCATGATACGAATGAATGGAATAAGCACAGCGTGCTCGCTAATCAAACAGCCGCGCTGCGCGTCTCAGTCTCTCATAAACCAAATCAGTTCTCTCTCAAGAGTAGGCTAATGATCAGCTTAGATACGGATACATTGTCTACTTGTCCTACATGTTTGCATATTTACCTTTTGCTGGTTTGCGCGGCACACACACATCTGTTTAGTGAAGTTCATTAACATTAAGACTCGCTCAAAGTGTTCTGCGTAATGAGAATGTGTGCATTGAATGGATTCAGTCGTGTTCAAATGATCACTAAACGTTTGTCATGACATCTCTCTGCTTGCATGATAAATATTATTTTAGAAATTAATAATTATTTCAGTTTAACACGACATACTTGTTCAGTGATAACTACGAAAAAATATATAAAAAGTCATAACAGTCTTATCAAGTAACTGTACGATGTTGTATCCGAATGCAGATAGGAAAAATGTTGTGATTGTTACAGATACAAATACTGGCTGTTACATGAAAATGTAAAAATGTAATGTCATATATAAAGTTTTTAAAATTTACATATGTAATTGTTGCATAAGGCTATACATTAATATGCGTTTATTGATAAAAAAAAAAGGCTATCTAGGTGTAGACGTAAATAAAACACAATCTAACAGGTAGAAAATTAAATTAGAAACATCTAAACTTTTCAGGTCGCAGTAAGTGCACCACTGGTCATGCACATCCTTTCCCGGAACAATACTGAAAGCTAAGATGGAGAAACAGATGATCATAGTTGTACAAGGATAGCCATGTTTTAAATGAATCTATTAGCAGAGCTACTGCAAGTGATTTTAAGTGCTGGACTTCCATTTATTCTTTGCTGAAACTTCTGCGTCATCATGGAGAGCGGGTCATGGTTGCCCAGCAACAGCAGACGCCACTGGAGCGCAAGCGCAGATTACAGAGTGCTTTGGAAATAAGAAGAGCGGCGCGCCTAGCGTTTCCCACACGTTTTCAGTCACGACATCATGCAAATGTGGTTTTGTTTTGAAGGAGAAATTTTTTATTTTATTTTTTTGCTGGACTCGGTCGAGACCAACTAGAAGACTTGGCGAGTCCAATGGCCAAGTCCGAGACAAGTCCGAGTGCAAATTCAACGAGTCCGAGACAAGTCCGAGACGACAGAAAAATGTCTCGAGTCCGGACTCGAGTCCAAGACCGGACTCGAGTACTACAGCCCTAACTCATGATTAATTAAATGATAAATGAATGATTCTCACTGCCTTCAACGCAGAAATAGGTTTTGGGTTTAATATGGGTAAACAAATGTTTTGTAAATATCTTTTATTATTTTTCTCCATCTGTGGCATCATTCATTTCGTCACAAGTTGTATGTAGTAAATACAATAAAGAGAAACATGAAGAAGAAAGACTTTGAGAATGAAACAGACCTGATTGTTCCTCAGTATCTTCATGTTTGACTCTGAAAGCTTCTTCAATCTTCACGTCTTCATTCTCTTCTTTAATAAACTCCATCTTTATAACAGTGTCTCGAGGATCTCGGTCGCTTCACAGGAGTTTATCTGTATTTAAGATGAGAATAATTAACAGACAGATCTCTGTGTGCATCTCAGTCAGACACTAGTTCAGTAGTCAGTACACTAGTTTAGTAGTCAGCACACTAGCTCAGTAGTCAGTGCACTAGCTCAGTAGTCAACGCACTAGATCAGTAGTCAGTGACCTAGTTCAGTAGTCAGCACACTAGCTCAGCGCACTAGGTCAGCAGTCAGCGCACTAGGTCATTAGTCAGCGCACAAGTTCAGTAGTCAGCGCACTAGCTCAGTAATCAGCGCACGCACTTGTTCAGTAGTCAGCGCACTAGGTCAGTAGTCAGCGCACTCACTAGTTCAGTAGTCAGCGCAATAGCTCAGTAGTCAGCGCACTAGATCAGTAGTCAGCAACCTAGTTCAGTAGTCAGCGACCTAGTTCAGTAGTCAGCGCACTCACTAGTTCAGTAGTCAGCGCAATAGCTCAGTAGTCAGCGCACTAGATCAGTAGTCAGCGACCTAGTTCAGTAGTCAGCGCACTAGTTCAGTAGTCAGCGACCTAGGTCAGTAGTCAGCGCACTAGATCAGTAGTCAGCGCACTAGGTCAGTTGTCAGCGCACTAGTTCAGTAGTCAGCACACTAGTTTAGTAGTCAGCGCACTAGCTCAGTGGTCAGCGCACTAGGTCAGTAGTCAGCGCACTAGCTCAGTGGTCAGCGCACTAGGTCAGTAGTCAGCGCACTAGTTCAGTAGTCAGCACACTAGGTCAGTAGTCAGCTCACTAGTTCAGTAGTCAACGCACTAGTTCAGTAGTCAACGCACTAGTTCAGTAGTCAGCACACTAGATCAGTAGTCAGCACACTAGATCAGTAGTCAGCGCACTAGCTCAGTAGTCAACGCACTAGATCAGTAGTCAGCGACCTAGTTCAGTAGTCAGCACACTAGCTCAGCGCACTAGTTCAGTAGTCAGCGCACTAGCTCAGTAATCAGCGCACGCACTTGTTCAGTAGTCAGCGCACTAGGTCAGTAGTCAGCGCACTCACTAGTTCAGTAGTCAGCGCAATAGCTCAGTAGTCAGTGACCTAGTTCAGTAGTCAGCGCACTAGCTCAGTAGTCAGCGCACTAGCTCAGTAGTCAGCGCACTCACTAGTTCAGTAGTCAGCGCAATAGCTCAGTAGTCAGCGCACTAGTTCAGTAGTCAGCACACTAGCTCAGCGCACTAGTTCAGTAGTCAGCGCACTAGCTCAGTAATCAGCACACGCACTTGTTCAGTAGTCAGCGCACTAGGTCAGTAGTCAGCGCACTCACTAGTTCAGTAGTCAGCACAATAGCTCAGTAGTCAGCGACCTAGTTCAGTAGTCAGCGCACTAGCTCAGTAGTCAGCGCACTCACTAGTTCAGTAGTCAGCGCAATAGCTCAGTAGTCAGCGCACTAGTTCAGTAGTCAGCACACTAGCTCAGCGCACTAGTTCAGTAGTCAGCGCACTAGCTCAGTAATCAGCACACGCACTTGTTCAGTAGTCAGCGCACTAGGTCAGTAGTCAGCGCACTCACTAGTTCAGTAGTCAGCACAATAGCTCAGTAGTCAGCGACCTAGTTCAGTAGTCAGCGCACTAGCTCAGTAGTCAGCGCACTCACTAGTTCAGTAGTCAGCGCAATAGCTCAGTAGTCAGCGCACTAGTTCAGTAGTCAGCACACTAGCTCAGCGCACTAGTTCAGTAGTCAGCGCACTAGCTCAGTAATCAGCGCACGCACTTGTTCAGTAGTCAGCGCACTAGGTCAGTAGTCAGCGCACTCACTAGTTCAGTAGTCAGCGCAATAGCTCAGTAGTCAGCGACCTAGTTCAGTAGTCAGCGCACTAGCTCAGTAGTCAGCGCACTAGCTCAGTAGTCAGCGCACTAGGTCAGTAGTCAGCGCACTCACTAGTTCAGTAGTCAGCGCAATAGCTCAGTAGTCAGCGCACTAGTTCAGTAGTCAGCACACTAGTTCAGTAGTCAGCGCACTAGTTCAGTAGTCAACGCACTAGTTCAGTAGTCAGCGCACTAGCTCAGTAGTCAACGCACTAGTTCAGTAGTCAGCACACTAGGTCAGAAGTCAGCGCACTAGTTCAGTAGTCAACGCACTAGTTCAGTAGTCAGCACACTAGATCAGTAGTCAGCGCACTAGCTCAGTAGTCAACGCACTAGATCAGTAGTCAGCACACTAGCTCAGCGCACTAGTTCAGTAGTCAGCGCACTAGCTCAGTAATCAGCGCACGCACTTGTTCAGTAGTCAGCGCACTAGGTCAGTAGTCAGCGCACTCACTAGTTCAGTAGTCAGCGCAATAGCTCAGTAGTCAGCGCACTAGATCAGTAGTCAGCGACCTAGTTCAGTAGTCAGCGCACTAGGTCAGTAGTCAGCGCACTCACTAGTTCAGTAGTCAGCACAATAGCTCAGTAGTCAGCGCACTAGTTCAGTAGTCAGCACACTAGTTCAGTACTCAACGCACTAGTTCAGTAGTCAGCGCACTAGGTCAGTAGTCAGCGCACTAGGTCAGTAGTCAGCACACTAGGTCAGTAGTCAGCGCACTAGGTCAATAATCAGCGCACTAGTTCAGTAGTCAGCGCACTAGGTCAGTAGTCAGCGCACTAGGTCAGTAGTCAGCGCACTAGTTCAGTAGTAAGCGCACTAGTTCAGTAGTCAGCGCACTAGCTCAGTGGTCAGCGCACTAGTTCAGTAGTCAGCGCACTAGCTCAGTGGTCAGCGCACTAGTCAGCGCACTAGGTCAGTAGTCAGCGCACTAGTTCAGTAGTCAGCACACTAGTTCAGTAGTCAGCGCACTAGGTCAGTAGTCAACGCACTAGTTCAGTAGTCAGCGCACTAGGTCAGTAGTCAGCGCACTGGGTCAGTAGTCAGCGCACTGGGTCAGTAGTCAGCGCACTGGGTCAGTAGTCAGCGCACTAGGTCAGTAGTCAGCGCACTAGTTCAGTAGTCAGTACACTAGTTCAGTAGTCAGCAGATTAGTTCAGTAGTCAGAGTTAAAGACCCGATTAGACAATAACTCACAAAACTAGCAAATCATAAAGAGCAGAGATACAATTAAAATATTTATGTATTACGCTCGGTCCTATGTACATATGTACTATGATGTGTGTGTGCTGTTCTTGTATTTACACTGATGTGTCTTCAGTCTGCTGTTATCACAGATATTAAAACTATGATAAACCTCAAGAAAAAACAACATTTGACCAAAGAGACTGAAGTCACTCCCCAGATCCCCTAAATGTTAATAAATTATCTTCAGTATAAATAAGCTTTAGAATCAATAGATATAGCATTAAACATGACAACATAAGTCTCTATATACCTATATTTATTGTCAATCATATAACAACTTTCACTTGCACTGATATGACAAGATTTGTACATTTATTTAAATAATTAATATTTTAAATCCAAACTGTGTGGAGTCACAGCTTTTCTGTCAATTAAATACTTTCAGTGACAGTATTAGATACATCACAATGTTACATCCGAAAATAATTCATTAATTTAAAAGTTCGACAAATGGGCTGCCTTGATTTAAATGCTTTACATGATTAAAAACAAACCTCTCTTCAGCCAAATCATAGATGCAGAAGCACGGCGCAGACCTGTGACGTCACGGCACCCCATCAAAATAAAAGTCCCGCTCAAAATAATGAGTTAACATACAGAAAACATATTCAAGAGATTTCTATACAAAATCAAGGATTAATTGAAAAAATAAATTGCAGATTTAGGAAATAAAAGTTACATATTGAATATTTTATAAAGAACATATGTATTTGATCTTACAGATTTCAATACGCTTGTATATGAGCAATTTTGTTTATAATAAAATGTAGTATATTTAACTGATTAAAGCTGTACCTAATGATTTCCTTTAATTGGTAAAATTATAATAGCACATTTGACTGTTAGTCCTTGTCCACACTCATTAAGAGTGAATGTGTTCAGTTTCTAGATGCAAGATAAATTAATGAGTTTACTACAAACAATGTACCTCTTGAGCATCTGATATTCCATAGAGAGCAATCAGGAGTAAAATTTTAATTGTAAATTTATTTAATGTTTGTGAATCTGGGAGCTTAAGAGATTCATTATTATCATTAACATTAAAACCTTAAACTGCAGATTAACTGGGATCCAATGCAGTGAGGCTAGCACTGGGAAATCACTGGCCTGCAACCTGGTTCCTGTTAAAAGACTAGTTGCTGAAGGCAGTTCATCAGCACAAGAGGAATTATAAGGATATAAAAAAATCAATGTCATATGGGCAAGACTCTTTTGTCCCTGAATAGCCTATTAGCATTGTTGCAAATCTGATACTGACCTTGTACAGTGGTTAAATAAAGTTTGTTACTAACGTTATAGACAAAATTATGTCTATAGAGTGCCTAAGTTATGACATCACTTTGTAGGACAACCCGGAAGTTAGCGGCACATGGGTTTCCTCGATCGAAAAGCCATGCATTTTTCCCATAGACTTTTGGAAAATTGCAAAAAATAAGATCTGTGTTCAACAAAGAGTTAAGACCCTTACACGTTTTTTCTATCAAGATAATCTTTACAAACTACTCCAAAATGTATACATTTTAAATAAAGCCATCAGATATAAAATGTTAACGGGAGGCTATCAACGGACTACAGCACACCATGGTCGCAGATCAACGTCATCATCAAGCTTCCTCAAAGTTTATTTAAAAAACCATGCTCGCTCATTATGATCTGCGCTGTGTATGAACACTTATCCACTTTTCCATGAGAAATATTGCCCATTCGTTTTTTCAAAAATGTTAGAAAAAAATTTATGCGTGTCCAGTGGGAACATCGTTTATGGATAAAAACAAAACATTTCCCCTGCAGGAAAATGACAGCTGCAGATGCGAGATTGGACACTGGGCTTCCAGTCAGCTTGTCTAAGGATAAATTTAAAATAATAACCTTTACAGATTAAAATTACAAAGTGGGGTGGGGGGAATCACACAATAAAATATTTGTATTATATTAGAATGGAGTTTTTCAGCATTTACATTAATCTTCTTCATTGATCTGTCCACGTTTATATAGACTCTTTTACTGTTTGTACACAATGTTTGTACACAACACAGTTGAACGCATTCCTTAGCTCGCTTTGAGGAACAAAACAGCACCACTGCACAGAAGACTCCACCTTCTCCCGGCGACCAGGTGATGACGCGGTCCCCAGACAGCATGAGGAGAGCCCTCAGCAAGATCAACGCACGCAAAGCTCCGGGTCCTGACAACATTTCTGGGTGTGTACTGAGAGACTGTCTCCAGATGGGGAGCAGCCGTGAGAAAGAGCCATGTAACCGAGGCTCTTGAGCTCATCTTTATATGCATACTTTAGTATTACAACAACGACAAAGTTTACGATTATCGCCAATATGGAAGATATTATAAAGACTCTGGCCTCAATCCAACTAGAGGTCGGCAAAATAGCAACGCAACAAACGGAGATCCTGCAGCTCACGAAACAGGTGAATCTACTACAAGCTCAGGTGAGCGGTTATGAAGTTAAACTAAAGAAGAAAGACGAGCAGATCAAAGAATTGGAAAAGAGACTGGATGATGTAGAGCAATATTACCGTTTGGATGATCTGATTATCTCTGGATTGAAAACACGACACCGTGCCTATTCCAATGTCGCTGCGGGAAACAATGCTGATGACACAACTGCTGAGACGGAGACCCTGGAAGTCCAGGTTATCCAATTCTTCGGTAGTAAGGATATTCCCATTCAAAGAAATCAGATCTCAGCCTGTCATACACTCCCTCGGAATAACAAAAATAGACCTACCCCACCGGCAATCATAATCCGTTTTATCAACAGAAAGGATAAGATCGCCTTGCTACAACAAGGGTTCAAGTTAAAAGGTACGGGAGTGTTTGTGAATGAACATTTAACGAGGAAGAACGGAAATATTGCTTATGCAGCGCGGCAACTGAAAAAGGCTAAAAAGATCAAAGCAACCTGGTCTCGAAATGGTAAAGTTTATATCCGAACGATTGGAGCAACACCAGAAGAGGAAAGAGCAGTGATGGT
Source organism: Carassius gibelio (assembly GCF_023724105.1). Lineage (NCBI taxonomy): Eukaryota > Metazoa > Chordata > Actinopteri > Cypriniformes > Cyprinidae > Carassius > Carassius gibelio. Next base: position 579,027 of record NC_068399.1, on the reverse strand, counting down.
GAAGGAAATGGACGAATTGAACCTCTACAAATGATGATTAGAGTTGAGTTACAATATCAGCTTTGGATGTGCGGACCTACTAATTTATTTATTTTTTTGTGTGTGTCAGCGATTGTGGACGATGATTATCCAATTCTCTGGGACAGATGGAATATTCAGATAACTTTAGCTATTAGTTTTTTTGAAGTAGGAGGCCATCTCAAACGGGACAACCAGTTTTTTTCACGTGAGTCTGTGTCTATTCTCTCGCCAGTTTAAGCTCTATGGCTTCTATTGACTTGACCATCTTTGATGATAATTCTCTTATTTTCAACCCGTTTGAGCAGAACATAGACAGTTGTGGCATCTATGATAGTTTCTTTAATCCTGATGTAAATCAACCTAATTTAAACTTATTAAAACTGTCTTGTAACTATTACTCTGAAGGGCAAGTAAACTCACTGCATCAAACCATAAAATTTCCTAAAAATCTTTTCTCTACTTTCCATTGGAATATTCGTAGTATGTCTAAAAATCATGACGAATTGAGAACTTTTCTGTCTACCTTAAGTTTTTCCTTCTCAGTCCTGGCCTTTTCTGAGACTTGGCTGACTGATGACGTATTTTCTTTATTCCCCCTACCTAATTATGTATCATTTCATTCTTGTAGAAAAAATAAAAGAGGAGGGGGTGTCTCTCTATATGTTTTGAATTCCTTTGTTGCTGGTGCTAGAGATGATCTTAGTGCAGAATTTGACACCACTAATACAGAGTCTATATTTATTGAAATTCCATCTTGTCAACAATTCAATGGTAAGAGTATTCTGATCGGATGCATCTATAGACCACCAGACTCAGACCATAATACATTTATTGATGCACTTCAATCAACACTTGAGTTAATAACCAAAGAAAGCAAATTATGTTTTTTACTCGGTGACTATAATATTAACTTACTTAAATGTGATTTAACACAAACAGTTGATTTTTTAAATGCACTCCATTCTTTTAATTTTTTCCCTCTTATTACAAAACCATCTAGAATCACTTCCTCATCTGCTACTCTGATTGATAATATTTTGTTTAATTCTTATAATTTTGAGGTCACTTCAGGCCTCCTGATGTGTGATATCTCTGATCACCTTCCTGTCTTTCAGTTTATCCAATCCAGCCAATTAATGTCTAGTTATCCTAAGAATGGGCCAAATAAATATCGTAAATTCTCAAGAAAAGACATAGATCATTTTAAGTCTGCCACTGGCAATATCATATGGGATGAGGTACTTATGTCACAAGACATTAATAGTGCATACAGTTTATTCTTAAAGTCTTTTAATAAGGCCTTAGATTTATCATTTCCGCTGATGAGTATAAAATCCAGAAATAAATATTGTAAGGGGAAGCCGTGGATATCTGATGAGCTAAAAAAGCTTTCCCGGAAAAAAAATAAACTTTATAGGAGGTCTATTTTTAATCCTTCTTCCATTAATACTGAAAATTATAAGAAATGTAAAAACCACTTCACATCTTTAGTAAGAAAAGCAAAGAAAGCTTATTATTCAAATCAATTTGCACAAGCTTCTAAAAACATTAAGACATTAATAGTGCATACATAGTGCATATAATAGTGCATACAATAGTGCATATAATAGTGCATTGTCTAAAAACATTAAGACAACATGGCACCTCATTAATCACTTACTGAACCGTACTAAATCCCCATTTACTGCCCCTGTAGTAATGAACAGTAAGAAGGGGGTTCTCTCCAACCCTGTTGATATTGCTAATGGTTTTAATGAGTTTTTTATATCGATTGGTTCTGAACTAACATCTAATATTAATGGCTCAGATATACATCCCTGTTCTTTAATTAAAGGTCAGTATCCTCCATTCCATAATTTTGACCCACCAACTGTTCAAGAAGTTCGTAATATTATTTTATCACTTAAAAATGCAGCCCATGGTCATGATGGCATTAAAAGTCTTCTTATTAAAGAGACAGTTGACTATATTATTAAACCTCTCACTCATATTCTCTCATTGTCTTTGAAAACTGGAATTGTCCCTCGGGATTTGAAAGTTGCTAGGGTTATACCAATTTTTAAGACCGGTGACCCCAAGGAATTTGGTAATTATAGGCCAATATCAATTCTCCCATGTATATCGAAAATCTTGGAAAGACTTGTCTTCTCTAGATTATTAAATCACCTGGATGCCAATAATATTTTATATAAACATCAATATGGTTTTCGGAAGCGACACTCCACTGAGCATGCCCTCATTCAACTTGTGAACTATATCTCTTCAGCTCTTGACAATAAAAAATTTGCTCTTGGAGTCTTCCTGGACCTGAGTAAGGCATTCGATACGGTCAATCACAACATTTTGATTGCTAAACTTAGTAGATACGGAGTGGAGGATGTTGCCTTGAGATGGTTTAGAAGCTACTTAGCTAATAGAGAGCAATATGTATACCTGGAAGGCTATACCTCCATGAAGTCACAAATTATGATTGGGGTTCCACAAGGATCAATTTTGGGGCCTCTTCCATTCTTAATTTATATTAATGATATGGCCACGATTTGTACCAAACTCCTTCCAGTACTATTTGCAGATGATACAAATCTTGTAGCTTCTCACCAAGACTTTAATATTTTAATCAAAACGGTCAATGAGGAACTATCTTCCATTGTGGAATGGTTTCAATGGAATAAACTTACTCTCAATATAAAAAAATGCAACTTTATGATTTTTTGTAATACTAACAAACATTATCCTATAGAATTATCTAAAATCTTTATTAATAACACTCAAATCGAATTGGTTCAGCATACCAAGTTTTTGGGAGTCATTATAGATAGTGGTCTTAAATGGTCTAACCATATTAACTTCGTATCTAAGAGGTCAGCTAAAATGTTGGGTATATTGAGGAGGGTTTGTCCTTTAGTTCATTCCTCAGCTTTTTTAACCTTATATTATAGCTTTTTGTTTCCATTCATTAATTATTGCAATATTGTCTGGGCAGCTACCTATCCTACTTATCTGAAGAAATTAATAGTCATACAGAAGAAATATCTTAGACTTATTTCTCATTCAAATAGATATGCTCCCTCGGCACCCCTTTACAATAAATTTAAAATTCTCCCTATTGATAAGGTAAATATTTATCAAACATGTATATTTATGCATAAGTCTATATATAGGAAACAAGATCTACCAGACTCCTTTCAGAGTTTGTTTATCCCTATTTCACATGTACACTCATTTCAAACTAGACATAGCAATAATACTTTTGTCTTACCTTACACACGAACTACAAGACATCAATTTAATATTTCTTTTAGAGGTCCTAAGCTCTGGAGTGAGTTAAGCCCATCGTTGCGATCAATGTCCTCTTATTCGGTTTTCAAAAAGCATCTGAAGAGACTTCTATTGCTAGCCTGATGCTTTTATGTAGTCCTTTCCAGGTAGTGCTTGCTTTTTTTTTGTTTTTCTATTGTATTTTTATCTAGACTTGCTAGATAAAATCTTTTATGTTATTGAACTATTGTTTTGTATTGTTGTTTTGTTGTTGTTGTTTTTTGCTTATGCTCTTGCTTTGTTTCGTTTGTTGTTTGTTTTGTTTTGTTTGAGTGTTTAGTCTGCATGTCTCATGAGTTAATATGAACAGGAGTGGAACTCTGTACAAGCCTAGAGTGGCTTCGTTCCCTCCTTGCATAGTTTTGTACTTGTACTAAACATGTGCTAAACAAATAAACTAAACTAAACTAAACTAAACTAGACTGTGCAGTGTAGGGCATCATCGAAGTCATGCTGAATCAATGTTATTCATGCAATTAAAAAAAAATTTAGAATCACCCTAATTGTTACGCTCAACTTATTTGAAATTGTGTTGATTTCAATTGGATTGTCTTGGTAAGATGTTGAAAAGGCCAATATGTTCAGTGAGTTGAAGGGCGTGGCAAATCTGGCCATCACATCAGATGGATGGACCAGCCTCAGCCAGGACCACTATCTTACTGTTACAGAGCTCTACACAAGGCAGGGCAGTGTAAAACAGAAGGTCCCCCACACCAGGACAGTGTACCAATCCCAAACTGTTAAATAGTGGCAGAGGAGATCTTTTACCTTGTAGAAGAGTTTGACATACAGCTAAGCAAGATTTTAGCAGTGACGGTTTATAATGATGGCAATATAGATGTTGCTACATACGTTGAATCTAGCAGCACAGAAAATGTACAAAATTGCTTCCATTGATATATAGGCAGCCCTAACCAGAGCAGGGGTCATGTGGTTCAAGAGGTCCTCTATGTCCAAAACAGAGTTGACAGAAAAGCAGCAGCTCCTTGGTTAAGGGTCATGATTCCAGTCCATAGACTTCCGTCCAATTCCCACTACAGGTCATCCTTTCCGATTACATTGACTTGTTGCCATGGGCTGTAAACCTCTTGATGATATTGTGCACATTGGACACAGTTACATTAAGGTCTCTATAGATTGACTTGTAAACCCATAGACAACTTTTTTTATTTTTTCTCCATGCTCAGTGTAATACACAACACAAAGGTTGAGTCAACTTTTCTCAATCTTAACTGGTTGCAAGTGTGATTGCTATATTGCCCACACCAGTTACTTGCCACGTGTCTACATACAAATGACAGGACCATTACATGCTTGAAAAGCAATTATTTCTTACAATTCTGACAAGAAGCCAATAATTTTGTCCAGTCCATTTTTGAGGTCTATGTGAAATTTTAACAAGTTATTTTATTTTATTTTATTTTTTTGTTGCAGTACAAACAAAATATAAACAAGCATGTGAATACTAGGTGGAGGTACTGGTCTGCTCATCTCTAATAATTGGAAATTTAATCTTTGGGTATCAACAGCTCCTTTGAATCTCATTCAGTTACTGTTACCTATCCTCTTAAAATACATTTTGTAGTTGTCTATCGACCCCCAGGACCACTAGGTAACTTTTTAGATGAATTAGATGTGTTGCTCTCAACCTTTCCTGAGGATGGTACTCCCCTAGTTATGCTTGGAGATTTCAACATCCACCTAGATACTCTGCTTGGCTCTTCTGATCTTAATTGAGGGTCAACTACTGCTATTCACAAATCAGGCAACCATCTGGACCTTATTTATACACGAAACTGCTCTACTGATCATGTTCTGGTTACTCCACTGCACACGTCGGATCACTTCCTCCTCACTCTTAACCTCAACATGATCCCTGACACATCACTTACCCCTCCACATGTCATCTTTCGACGTAACCTACGCACACTTTCACCCTCCCGGCTATCTGCAATGGTTTCATCTTCACTTCTTTCACCTAAACTGTTTGCATCTTTGGATGCTAACAGTGCTACTGATACTTTCTGCTCCACTCTTACATCTTGTTTAGACACTGTTTGCCCCTTATCTTCCAGGCCAGCCCGTAACACCCCTTCTGCCCCTTGGTTATCTGATGTTCTACGCCAACACCGTTCTAAGCTTAGAGCTTCTGAAAGGGTGTGGCGCAAGTCCAAAAATACTACTGACCTTATTGTGTATCAGTCACTCCTATCTTCTTTCTCTGCTAATGTCTCCATTGCTAAAACGACATACTGCCATAACAAAATTAACAATTCGTATTACTCTCACATGCTTTTTAAAACATTTTCCTCACTTTTTTGTCCTCCTTCCCCTCGTGCTTCATCTCTAATAGCTGACAACTTTGCCATGTTTTTCATTAATAAAATTAAAAACATCAGTCCACAATTTTCCACACCACAACCTGTCAAGCACATATAATCAGCAAACATACACTCATTTACGTCCTTCTCTTTACTCTCTGAGGCAGAAGTCTCCAAACTCATCCTTTCTAATCATCCTAATACTACTACTACTACATCCTACTATCCTATTCCATCTCATCTCCTTCGAGCCATTTCTCCTGCAGTTGTACCTGCACTCACTCACATCATCAACACTTCCCTCCACACTGGTGTTTTTCCCTTTTTTCCCTAATTTAGACAGGCGTGTATAATTCTACTACTTAAGAAACCCACCCTCAAGCCATCTCTTTTAGAGAACTACAGTTCAGTTTCTCTTCTTCCTTTCATTGCAAAACACTTTGATCTAGCTGTGTTCAACCAAGTTTCTTTCTTTCTCACACAGAACAACCTCCTTGACAGCAACCAATCAGGCTTCAGAAGTGGACATTCAACTGAGACTGGCAAGAGCAGAATCCAAATCTTCAGTACTTATCCTGCTTGATCTGTCAGCTACTTTTGACATGGTTAACCACCAGATCCTCCTATCAACCCTACTGGCAAAGGGCATCTCAGGAACCACACTCCAGTGGTTTGAGTCTAACCTATCAGATAGGTCCTTGAGAGGTGAGGTGTCCAAGTCACAACAACTAACTACTGGGGTGCCTCAGGGCTCAGTTCTTGGACCACTTCTCTTCTCTGTCTACATGGCATCATTAGGTTCTGTCATCCAGAAATATGGCTTTTCATACCACTGCTATGCTGATGACACTCAACTCTACCTCTCATTCCATCCTGATGATCCGACGGTAGCTATTCGCATCTCAGCTTGTCTAACAGACATTTCTTCCTGGATGATGGACCATCACCTTCGACTCAACCTTGCCAAGACAGAACTGCTTGTGATTCCAGCAAACCCGTTGTTTCATCACAACTTCACCATCAAGTTAGGCACATCAACCATAACTCCTTCAAAAACAGCCAGAAACCTTGGATTTATGCTTGATGATCAGCTATAGGGTTAATGTGAATAATGGGAGATGGAAATTCATTTTGCAAATAAATTTCCTCAAGCACATCAGAAAAGACATGTGAGGTTTGCGCTATGAGACTGTAAATCCTGACAAATCAGCAGACTTATCTTGTTCCACAGCATCTGAAATTTTGTTGTGGTCATTCGGAAATGCCCAAGCAAAGTCTGTCAAAGTATTTATGTATAACTGCCTCCCAGAACTAGTTCCCAAACAGCAGCATACACCTATTTTTAGTTTAAATGTATGTTAATCACACTTGAATCCAATTAGTGCTCTTTTAAAGCAACATTTTGGCGCTCTAGCGGTTAATAAACAAAACTGCATGCATTACACGGAAAAACATTCTAACCAGAGCTACTTCTCCAAGTTTGTCTATGGCTATTCATGCATGTGAATAGGTATGTGTTTCCTCGCAAAAGTGATGACCTGAACAAGCTACAATATTTCAAAAATAATCACTTATTATAAATGTACTGTAATTTTTTTTTTTTTTACATACCTAATTTATCCTGATTTTTCTGCAAACAAAGCTCTATCGTTGAGTTATGTAGCATATATTGTTGCTTTTTTTAACTGACAGAGAGACACGTTTTAAAACATTTTTGTTTATTGTTAAACGCCAAACAGCAACAAAAACATGCGTTTTCCAGTAAAATTTTTAAAGAAATCAAAGAGTTCTAACATGTATTACACGTATTTGCGCGCGACATTGGACAGCAGCGGAAATCTAGACTGATTATCACGTCACCACTGGCCCACCAGGACACTTGATTCGCTCAGGAGTCGATGCACTCCTCATGCAGATAGTGTGTGAGCTCGTTATCTGCTCACGCTCTCTTGGGTATGGGCACTGACGCGGAGGTTGTCCGTGACTTCAGCAGGTATGCCTGTTACTTTCACGCCTGTATTTTACAGATTTCGCAAAGGCTTCAGCTACTTCTTACTGTCGGCCGGTCTCAGCTGTTCTGTTTGATGTTGCTCCGTGACCTGATGCTTGAGGGGGCAGCTGCGCTGGATGACCGGGGACACTCTAAAACGCTTACCGTGAGAAACGCTTAACATGGCTTAATGTACTAAGACAGTGATATTAACATACCAAACTCACTAAAAATCATACTAATAAAGTATACTATCTATAAAAAAAATAAGATGTTTAATAACACGTTAAGCCTTATGATGGTTTTCTATGAGAGGAAAAGGCTTAACGTGTTATTAAACGACTTGCATTCATATTCAGGGATCATCTGATTTTTTGTAGATAATATACTTTATTAATATGATGTTTAGTGAGTTCGGTCTGTTAATATCACTGTATTGTTACATTACACCACGTAAAGCGTTTTTCACGTTAAGCGTTTTAGAATGTCCCGATGACCTCAAATTAGATGTATTGCCGCGTCACAGGAACCTTTTTGCAAATTTTGCATATCGGCTCATCTATATTCGCTGGCTCGCCCTTTTCATTGGGTTGAAAGCAAAAATGTTTCCAAACTGGTGACATGACATTAGGTTTTGGGACGAGATTGAGCGCCTCCCATCGTTTCAGCCGGCCTATTCCAAACAAACGAAGCACCATAAAGCTACAACGGCTCGCGAGAAAATTACAGTCGGAACCATATAGTATCATTAATTTATTTAACATTGAATGCACAGTGAAAAAAGAAAAAAAAAAAAAAAAAAAAAACTGAACACTGCGGTTGCTATCTTTCCTCTGCGGTTTGATTGTCAATAGCGCGGTATTACAATATTGCAGTTATCGCTACAGCCCTAACTGAGGACAACGGAAGTTTATTATCAGAATGCGTTTGCAAATGCCGTTTCAGGCATGTGTTATTTTTGAAACACTTTTCACACTGAACACACTTGTAAGGCCTCTCTCTCCAGTGTGAACTCTGCTGTGAGTCTTAAGGTTTCCTTTAACTGTGAAGCACTTTCCACACTGAGGACACTTGTAAGGCTTCTCTCCACTGTGAAATCTCATGTGAGTCTTAAGGTTTTCTTTAACTGCGAAGCACTTTCCACACTCTTGGCAAGTAAAAGGCTTCTCTCCAGTGTGAATCCTTATGTGTTTATTGAGGTGTGATTTATGTCCGAAACTCTTTCCACACTGATCACAATCAAAAGGTTTCTCTCCAGTGTGAACTCTCATGTGGCCTTCAAGTTCTTTTTTCTGTTTGAAACTCTTTCCACACTGAGAGCAAATGAAAGGTTTCTCTCCGGTGTGAATTCTCATGTGAATTTTAAGACTTCCTTTTACTGAGAAACTCTTCCCACACAGTTTGCAGGAGTACGGCTTCTCTCCAGTGTGAATCCTCATGTGGATATTAAGGGTTGATTTCTGTGTAAAACTCTTTCCACACTGAGAGCATATGAATGGCTTCTCTCCAGCATGGATTTTTAAGTGAACTTTAAGACTTTGTTTTCGATTAAAGCCATTCCCACACTGTTGGCAGGTGAAAGGGCTCTGTCCAGTGTGAACTCTCATGTGAGACCTAAAACTTTCTCCTCGTCTGAAGCTCATCTCACACAGTTTGCAGGAGTAAGGCTTCTCTCCAGTATGAATCCTCATGTGGACATTGAGTGTTTTTTTCTGTGTAAAACTCTTTCCACATTGAGAACACATGAACAAATTCCCTTCAGTGTGGATTTTAAAGTGACTTTTAAGGCTTTCTTTTAGATCGAAACTCCTTCCACAGTGTTGGCAGATGAAAGGACTGTCTCCAGTGTGAACTCTCATCTGGACTTTAAGGTTTGTAGTTTCTGTTTTATGAGTCTGTGAGTAACTAAAAGATTTTTCTCCAGCCCTGAGGTCATGATATTTCTCTTCCATTTCATTCAGGTCTTGACTCTCCTCTTTCAGCGCCATCAGGTCTAGAGTGAACAGAAAGGAATACAAGTTATCACCTTGGCACAAAGATATGAATTCTTTTAGACAAACTTGTAAAACATCAAATGCCAAAAGTTCAGTGGGTACCAAAATGACTATTACCACTGCATATACTCGCAGCTGTAAGGTCACAACGTTAAATCAAAACCAGACACATTTGAAACTCTAGATAAAATTATTAATCATTTAAGCCCTAAAGGTATTTTGCCTCACTGAAGGTTTTTTTTCTCTAAGTGACATACACACAAGTAACAAGCAAGGCGATTAAAAAGGTTGGTATAGTTTGAAAGAAAACTTTCTGAACTTTCAGGGGGAAAAAAGTTTTTAATTGGAAATTCTCCTGAGCTATTAATGATAAAAATTAACGGAATAAAATTTGCTCAAGGAACATTATTCATATCTGTCTTATTTGACATTCAGTCGATTATGTTCTAAAGTTGATTATGTAGATTTTAACATGCTGTATCTGAATTAAATTAAATGTGGTGATATCATTAAGTAATCAAAAGTTCCTTGTCAATAGTTCACTTTTTCTCCATGTTACTAAAGATGCTATGGAAAAAAGCCTTTTTTTTCTCCTGAACTGAAGCCTTTTTCAATCACACAGTGCAGGGCCACTGGTTCATGCAGTGTATTAAAAAACTAACCATTGGCTCGGCAGCAGAGGCTCTTTCCCAGCCTGACCTGTGTCCCTCTGCCAGCTCAAGAGACCTGGTTTAATTTGGGGTAAGCGACGACAAGCTGTCAGATGACAGTATGTCATAGGCAGCTTTGGACACAGAGGAGATTGTTGGGTTTGGTTTTCCGATCTCGCCCCCTTGCCGTCGTTTGCGCCCAGTGCTCCGAAGCCAAGATGGATCACCAACTTATCCCATCTCCTCTCGAAGGTGGTTGAAGAGCTGGGTTTGGAGTGGTCTCCACTGAACGACCCCTCTCACAGCCACAGCTCTGTTTAGGGAAGTCGTGGCCTAATGGTTAGAGAGTCGGACTCCCAATCGAAGGGTTGTGGGTTCTAGTCTCGGGCCGGACGGAATTGTGGGTGGGGGGAGTGAATGAACAGTTCTCTCTCCACCTTCAATACTACGACTTAGATGCCCTTGAGCAAGGCATCGAACCCCCAACTGCTCCCCGGGCGCCGCAGCATAAATGGCTGCCCACTGCTCCGGGTGTGTGCTCACAGTGTGTGTGTGTGTGTTCACTGCTCTGTGTGTGTGCACTTCGGATGGGTTAAATGCAGAGCACAAATTCTGAGCATGGGTCACCATACTTGGCTGAATGTCACGTCACATCTGTGCTTCCACAATATTCAGTCGGTTTAAAAATATGAGGTATACTATTCGACAAGGAATTTTCAGTCCATTTTATTTTACTTTACAAATTCACTTCCACAAATTCAGTGGTTCAAATTCGGCAGAAAATTCAGCATTTCACATCCAGGAGCTGCAGGAACATGCATCGGTGCTCTACTGCCTATCTCCAGCAGTCATTTATAAAAACTGATTTGCAGGAATGGAGGAGGTGGTAAATAGAAATTATGATAATCAGGGCAAGTATGTACTGTATATGAGGAAAAGCTGATGTTTACATTTGTGCTTAGTTGGGAATCATTAGAAATTTTCCGGTTCTGGTTCTGCCTAACGGTTATGGTTCCGATTCCATTTCAGTTACAATCATTAAACGACTATTTAAAAAAATAGTGGTAAGAGAAAAAATCACATTGCTCAACTACTCAATACTGTTTATTACTTATTGTCAACTTAATTTAAAGGTTGGCAATGTTAAACTTCACCATATATATTACACTATACAAATTATACAAAACTATTATGCTATTACTATTTTACCTTCATTGAATGTAGTGCTGCTGGAAGGTAGTAAGTAATGTTGAGTAATGCTAGTCCATCAACTAGCATTTGCTTCAAAGTTTATGTTTTTTACAATATCAGTAACGTTTTGCTTTTTAAACAGGATTAAGCTGGTTGGCCAAATAGTCCCTTGAGGGCTAAGACACTTGTTCATTTCCCTAAATTAATGAAATATAAACTGTTATACTTAAAAACATGAATACACACACTCCATAAAGCCCTTATTTTGACCTGTACACTAAATAATTTAACACTCATACTTACATAACAATAGCACTCTATTTATTTAGTGGTCCAAGTTGACGTCAGTATGTATATTAATGACAGTTTGGGGGAAAATATAATGTAATTTAGTGGAGGCAGGTGCTGTGCGCTGCCAGTACACGTACGGTTAAACAAAACAACGTACACAGTGATCAAAGGCGCGAGCGTGCATACAGTCATTGGAAACATATGTTTGGCAGTTAAAGACACGACACAGCATGCACGTATGTGGAGTGTACGTTATTAGATAAATGTGCTCAGTAATTGAAGAGGTGGCGTTTCTGTTATTTGGTTTGGTTTCCTTTATGGGAAATGACGAATTGTCAGAAAACCAGCTCAAGGCTGCTCACAGCGCTTGATCACGTGCCACACCAGAACCATTTTAATAAGAACTGGTTCTCAGTTCCCGACCCTAGTGCTTAGTTTCCTTAACTTTGTATGGCTTGTGTGATGCTGGGTTGTAATACTAGGGGTTCCCCTCATACGTCCCACTCCAGGATTCCCATAGACGCGTAACGTGAAAAGTGCATAACGCGCCTCAGTGAACTAATGCAGTGATATAAGAAGTCCAAACTTACACCTTACTAATGATGCAAACTATATCCAGTTATGTCGAATATAAACGTAACGTGCAAGGTTTCATGCTGTTTCCGTCATATGTATTAAAAAAACAAAATCTAATGAAGCAAACTATAGACAGGCAGATGAACCCAGAGTATTAATGCAAGTTACACAAGATATTCGCTACACATTCATCAAGGCTGCTGAAGGGACAATTCTTACTATAGGTGAATTTTTATATAAATATATATACCCCTTTACACAAACAGAGTACACAATTATGATTATAAAAAGTCCTCAAAATGATTTTTTTTATGTTCCTAAAAGGTTGTAGTATGTTTCTAGTGTCCAGGTTGATTTACTACAAGTGAGATTTTGCCAATACCTCCCTTACTGTATGTACAAAGCAGTGCTTAATTTGTAAATTTTGAGGTCCCGGAAAAAAGTGGGGTATGTGATTCGGCATGTGATTACGGTAACGGAGCATTCGCACAATCACATTGGTGGACTAGTTTAAGTGATTAAGAGCGTGCATCAGTTGCTTTTAGGGTCTGTAAGGTCATGAATAATATGGTAATGGCATGCAATTTTAAAACAACCATTTTTCAGGCCTAAAAATATTTAGAATTTTATTTTACAAATCTCTGTATAATAGTTATATTTAATCAGGTCCTAAATTTCGGCGGGGGACTGTGTGTAGCTATATTGCATGGTTTAAAAATGCTCGCAGCTTTCAAGTTTATAATGAGGGAAATAAATAAATTTTGTTATTGCATCATCTTTTCTTAATAAATTTGTCTGCCATACTGTAGATTGCATCATATATCTCTTATGTTTTCCCCTTTTTCATCAAGTAATGTGCGGTCAGATTTGGTATTTCTTTCTTAACCTAAAACAAATACATTTTAATGAATAAGTGATATATGAACAGTCCTTAGTTTTGAAGGTAAAAAAATAAACAAATAAACAAACACTGAAATCGGATTGGTATCGGTATCGGCAGATACTTAGAATGTTTGGTATCGGATCAGATGGTTTTGAAAAAGTGGTATCGTTGCATCCCTAGTTTGTTGATCCTAAGCAACCAAATACACACAATATGATGTCTGTTGTGGATGTTGACAAATAAAACTATTTCATGGCGCACTACTAAAATGGGGAAAAAGAAAAAGGGGGAAACAATAATTAAACAACGCTGTGTCGTCAGTGTCGGTATTGTATCAGACACTTGCACTTAATATTAGGCGATATGAAAAACAAGCTCAAGTGGAGTTAACAAGGTTTTTGTCGGTGAATGAGGTGGTCTGTCAATAGAATGGCCCCATCTGAGGCAAGTGCATCGCATTATACAAACCAGATTCCAAAAAAGTTGGAACAGTGTACAAATTGTGAATAAAAATTGAATGCAATGATGAGGAAGTTTCAAATTTCAATATTTTATTCAGAATACAACATAAATGACATATCAAATGTTTAAACTGAGAAAATGTATCATTTTAAGGGAAAAATAAGTAATAAAAATACATTTCATGGCATCAACACATCTCAAAAAAGTTGGGACAAGGCCATGTTTCCCACTGTGTGGCATCCCCTCTTCTTGTTATAACAGTCTGCAAATGTCTGGGGACTGAGACAAGTTGCTCAAGTTTAGGAATAGGAATGTTGTCCCATTCTTGTCTAATACAGGCTTCTAGTTGCTCAACTGTTTTAGGTCTTCTCTGTCACATCTTCCGCTTTATGATGCACCAAATGTTTTCCATGGGTGAAAGATCTGGACTGTAGGCTGGCCATTTCAGTACCCGGATCCTTCTTTTACGCAGCCTTGATGTTGTAATTGATGCAGTGTGTGGTCTGGCATTGTCATATTGGATAATGCAAGGTCTTCCCTGAAAGAGACGATGTCTGGATGGGAGCATGTGTTGTTCTAGAGCTTGGATACATCTTTCAGCATTGATGGTGCCTTTCCAGATGTGTAAGCTGCCCATGCCACACACACTCATGCAACCCCATACCATCAGAGATGCAGCTTCTGAACTGAGCGCTGATAACAACTTGGGTTGTCCTTGTCCTCTTTAGTCCGGATGACATGGCGTCCCAGTTTTCCAAAAAGAACTTCAGATTTTGATTTGTCTGACCACAGAACAGTTTTCCACTTTGCCACAGTCCATTTTAAACGAGCTTTGGCCCAGAGAAAACATCTGCGCTTCTGGATCATGTTCCTGTATGTGATGCAGTGCTGTCTAAGAGCTGAAGATCGTGGGGATCCAGTATGGTTTTCCAGCCTTGACCCTTACACACAGAGATTGTTCCAGATTCTCTGAATCTTTGGATGATATTATGCACTGTAGATGATGATAACTTCAAACTCTTTGCAATTTTTCTCTGAGAAACTCAGGGAATTGGTGATCCTCTGCCCATCTTGACTTCTGAGAGACACTGCAACTCTGAGAGGCTCTTTTTATACCCAATCATGTTCCCAATGACCTAATAAGTTGCAAATTGGTCCTCCAGCTGTTCCTTATATACACATTTAACTTTTCTGGCCTCTTATTTCTACCTGTCCCAACTTTTTTGGAATGTGTAGCTCTCTGGAAATCCAAAATTAGCCAGAATTTCGCATGACATTTCAAAATGTCTCACTTTCTACATTTGATATGTTATCTGTATTCTATTGTGAATAGAATATAAGTTTGAGATTTGTAAAGTATTCCATTCCTTTTTTACTCACAATTTTTACTGTGTCCCAACTTTTTTGGAATCGGGTTTGTATATATACCCCTATACACAAACACAGTACACAATTATGGCTATAAAAACTCCCCAAAAGGCTTTTTTTCATGTTCCTAAAGGTTGTTGTATGTTTCTAGTGTCCAGGTTGATTTACTACATGTGTGATTTTGCCAATCCCTCCCTTACTGTACGTACATGAAAAAACTATCGGGACTCATATTTCACACAATAAAAAAAAAACATTTAAATGAATTTTTGGCCTTCTGGAAAGTTTGTTCATTTACTGTACATGTACTCAATACTTGGTAGGGGCTCTTTTTGCTTGAATTACTGTCTTGGTTTGGCGTGGCATGGAAGTGATCAGTTTGTGGCACTTCTTAGGTGGTCTGGAAGCCCAGTTTCTTTGACAGTGGCCTTCAGCTCATCTGCATTGTTTTGTATTGTCCTCTTGACAATAGCCCATAGATTCCCTCTGGGGTTCAGGTCTGGTGAGTTTGCTGGTCAGTCAAGCACACCAACACCATGGTCATTCAACCAACTTTTGGTGCTTCTGGCAGTGTGGGCATGCGCCAAATCCTGCTGGAAAATGAAATCAGCATCTTCAAAAAGCTGGTCAGCAGAAGGAAGCATGAAGTGCTCCAAGATTTCTGTTTCAAAAAACACAAACTAGGGTGACCACCCGTCCAGCGTAGCGCATGCGCGCACAGCGTTTGAATCCCAATTCATGTGTCCCACAAATTGAGAGACTGTCACGCATTATCAATGCTTGCTCAAAAAAAGTTGGTCACTCATCTATATCTGGAGTCAGCCACCCGTCGATCACGGTCAACAAGTCAATCTTGGAAGCATTTTAAGTCGATCGCGAAGATTTTTCAAAAACTGAGAAAAACAGGTGTGAGCCTCCGCTGACTGCGCGCGCACCTCCCGAAACAGACGGGACATTTATACTTGACGCAGCTGTTTTAGACTGAAAACCAGACCATACAACTGATTTAGACGCAGGTGCCGGTGTGATGAGATGTACTAATATCCGTCTGCTCGGGCATGATTGTTTTAGGCCTGTAATTGATTGATTATTGAGGTAATAGGGATTGCACGGTTCGCTTAAAAAAAAAAAAACGTTTCTGTTGATGCATGCACATTCTGGCTTCCCAGATATTACAAAAACATGAGAAAAAAAAACTGGACAATTCATTCACTCTTGTTCAACGTGAATGCTTTATATGAGCTAAAGTAAATTGTAAGTGGAAGTGCATATGTCAATTCTGTCATGAGCATACATCAGCAGTTACACATGTTTAGAGGAATAGGGCATTATTAATATACCATGTAAGGTGGTATGTGCTAGAAATGGGTTAACCACTATCAGTGAGTCTGCCCGTGGGGTGGGGGCCCAAGGCAGTGTCTCACATTGTCCCTCAGAAACATACCCCTTGTCCCCCCTTGGGCTTATTAGCAGGTGGTCACCCTACAATAAACCAACACCAGCAGATGACATTGCACCCCAAATCATCACAGACTGTGTAAACTTAACACTGGACTTCAAGCAACTTGTGCTATGAGCTTCTCCACCCTTCCTCCAGACTCTAGGACCTTGGTTTCCAAACGAAATACGAAACTAGCTCTCATCTGAAAAGAGGAATTTGTACCACTGGGAAACAGTCCAGTTCCCCAGTATAATGATACATAGTTTGTCAAGATTAATTTTGTCCCGTTTCATTTAATCTATTTGTAAACATTGACACTTGCAAACAAAGAGTGTTCAGGCCGGCATCCAGGTGCAGGTTAAAAGGTTTAAGTGGGAACTAAACATCTTTTCCAAATAGAAATATACAGTCACAGTCACACAAGAATTATTTATTACACAGAACTGTACCAAGTATCACTTGGTCACTGAGTGTAGTTTGAGCTCCTCCTCAGTGCATCCTATAAACGTTGTGTCTTTCACACAACGAGTAGGTTTTTCTTTATTAGAAAAATTATATTTTATAGGAGTTGGATTTTGTCTTTAGCTTGCATTTCTTTTATATCACGTAGACAAAAGCTTAAGTAAAAATATTAATGTGCAATAGCACAAAAATACAGAAAAATGCTCTTAATATTTATTTTTCTAGCTGACTGATGAACTTATGGACACTAAATGGTTATTCTAAGGTAAATGTATTGTTACGTCGCAATGTTTACAAGCTTTACACGTTTATTGTAGTTTGAAACACTGAATGAGCTTTTACATGAAGCATTTCAATAAGTTGTGGGCCCCTGTAGGCTCTCTTATAAAATAGTCTACCTTTTGATGTTCATTTATATTTCATCATACTATAGAAGTAAAGAGAAAGATATAATGGGTTCACATGCCGCTTGAACAGAGGCACTGAAGTGATCGTGTCTGCCGCATTACATATTTACTATTTGAATTCCCTTATGAATTTGGCATTATTTTAATGCTAAAAATAAAAAATAATAATAACAATTGATTAGACATATCTTGAATGAATCGCGATTTCTATAGCAATTCAATGCTTTCAAAATATATACACATTAAATTAATACACGCACAAATTAATGGAGACCTTGACCAGTGTTCTTGAATCATGCTTCTCTTTCACACGCTCCACTATTACAGGATTGCACTCGCCTATGAATGCTGAATCGAATCTAATCGCTGTCTACCGAAAGATTCACAGCCCCAGTTTAAAAGTATGATCGCAGTGTTTAATGTAGGGTCATGCAGGAGCCCAATATGAAGCTGTTTTTTTTTTCAGTTGTCATACTTAAAACAATTATAAATTGAAGTATTCAGTGTAAGTTACTTAATATTAACTTCTTGTTATTGAGCTGTTGTATTTAATCAGTTTAAATCACATTGGCAAGCTCTCAGGCTAATAATCTTTGAAAGCTGTCACTCATCTTAGCTCATCACAATCTCTCAAAGGTCCATCATAGTAAAGCTCACTACACTGCACAGTCTACTCTTCGTTTATAAGGCTATAATGAAAGTATTCAGGGACTCAACAGATATGTCAGTGATGTATTATTACTCAGCGCTACACAAACAGGTTTTAAGTTGCCTTTGATGCTCCCTGAACACAAACACAATTATGCGGATCGGCTCTGGCTCAGCAAATGAAATGGTCTCACTACAGAGCCCTGATCGGTCCACAGTGCTTTTTAGAGTCTGAGTGAATACCCAATCATCCGTGACACTGTACATTTTTTTTTAAATCTAGGTTAATCGTTTTTATCTGATCTATTTTATTATTCATGATCTGTATTCGTTGTGCTTTAGGTCTTGCTGTTTATTTATGATCTTGTCTATGTCTCAGTTCTGTTAATGGTTATTTTGTACAGCACATTTGGTCTACGACGGTATCCATCTTCAGTAGCGCTCTATAAATTAATTGAAAAATTGAAATTTGTCAATTTCTTGTGTTCTTTTGCAAATTTCAGGCGTTCCAGTTTTTCTCTTTCAGTAATTGCTTGTTTGCTACTATTCTGCCAGTAAGTGCTTCTTCTCCCAGTTTCTAATGTTATTTCTGTTATTGTTTTTGCAACCTCATTCATTTCATCATGAGTTACATGCAGTAAACATGATGAGACTATGAGAATGAAACAGACCTGTTTGTTCCTCAGTATCTTCATGTTTGACTGTTTCTTCAATCTTCACGTCTTCACTCTCCTCTTTAATGAACTCCATCTTTATAACAGTATCATGAGTTTATCTGTGTTTGAGATGAGAATAATTAACAGACAGATCTCTGTGTGCGTCTAAACACTCAAAACTAGCAAATTCAGAAAACAACAGACATA
Organism: Carassius gibelio; assembly: GCF_023724105.1. NCBI lineage: Eukaryota > Metazoa > Chordata > Actinopteri > Cypriniformes > Cyprinidae > Carassius > Carassius gibelio. The sequence goes on along the minus strand of NC_068399.1, from coordinate 560,141 downwards.
ATCTGTAATAAACTATAGAATCAGTAGATAAAGCATTAAACATGATTATTATTATATGCATCTCTGTAAAAACAGTTTATTATCAATCATGTAAATTAACAACAGATATGAAAAGATGTTGTACTCTAGTCACGGACAGCTCTTTTCTGCATATTTTGAGTAAATGTTTTTAAATCCATTAAATGTTTCGATCCAAACAGTGTTCATGATCAACCGCTTCTTTTCCGTGCTTAACTCTTAACAGCTGTTCATTGTCGCTAGTAGATATAATCTAACAATAGAAAATAACGTATTCATTAAAAAGCTTATTATAACACAAACGAGCTGCACTGATTTAAACTCTTTAAGTTACACGCATAGACTGTATATAAAAACAGGTTACACGATTAAAAACAAACCTTTCTTTAGCCAAATCACAGGAGCGCGGCACAGTCCTGTGACGTCACGACACCCCATCAAAATAAAAGTCCCGCTCTTACAAAATAAATAAAATAAAATAAATCCTGCAGGGATTCCTGAAGGAAAGCTGCGTGCTGTGCAGGGATCATGGAGGACAGAGACATTCCTGCAGGATTCATATTAAACAGGCCATACAATATATACAGACATCTATGTCTGTTTATTGTATTATAGCCTACAGTGTTTAATATATGAACACAAGTACTTAACTTTTTAATTCTTTATATAATTTACCAACACAAATCTAATAACATTTTCATAAATTGTAGAATTACTTGCAGTTTTATTTCACAATGGATTTGATACATTGCATTGCACATTGTTTTTTATTCTTCCCACATTCGTATTAAAGTAAATTCATACATTAATTGTAAATATTAAAAAAAGTTACATACTACACACCACATAAAATTGTAAATATTATTTGTCAGTGTTTAATAAAAATGCATATTGCACACATTAATAACCTACTATTGTACAATACAATCACGCCCAGAATTAAACCCACAGTGCACAGTACATCAAGAGGTGGTTTTGAAATGATCAAAAGAGGAATAACTGAAGGATAACTACTTAAACTGAATTGACGAACAATGGTTTTGTGCACCAATTCAAAGATTGCATTTATGATTGGCTGACAGCTGGCACCGAGCACAAGTTATTTTAATACGAGTAAAGGGTCATGGAATGAGAAGCACAGACTTTATATACAAGTGACAGGTGAGTGCTTTATTATTTGAGTAGTATTGAGTCATGCACATTGTTATGGAGGTGTAGTGCTGTCTGATAATACTGTGCTATGGTGTGTGGATGTCCAGCATCTGTACAGTTCTGCTGCTGTGGAAGCGTCTACCGTGACTTGTTTGCTGCTTGAACATTCTGAATGCAAGTGCTAGGCGGTTGTCTGTTAGCAAGATGGCTGATGTTGATCGAGCATTCGAGGCTTTTCCACTTTTTCCTGAACACATCCTCTGAATAAACACATTATCTTGTTAGCGAAGAGTAGCTGTAGGCTATATTAGGGGGAAAATAGTTGTAAAAAAATGGTGGGAAGGCAGCCGGTCGATAAACGACTCAAAAAATATGAACTTGTGTATTATACTTGTGTCAGTATAGCTCCGGGTGTCTGCTCACTGACAACATCAGTCGTTCCTCCATGTTTAACAGGGCTGCCAACTTTTGAGTTCAGCTTAGAGTGAGATTTTGGGGGCGGGGCTTATGGAGGGGTGTGGCTTGGTGTGGAAAAAAATACAAACACAAAATCCTTGCATTAGCAGAAGAGTATTAAGTATAATAACAAAATAATTTTAATAAATCCATCATCTGTACATCACTCATATATTAAACATATATTCAGTCTACTCTCTTACCTTAGCAAAGGAAAAACCTGCTTGCTTTGCAGTGTTGTGTAGAATATGACACATGCAGCCATGTACATAAACACTACTGTTTTTCTGTAGAATTCTTGAGCATGGAATATAATTTTCTTGTAATTGTCCATCAATCTTTTGGAAGGTAAGGTCTGCTGTGCCACATCTCGTCCCACTTGTTGTGCACATATCAAGGAACCGATGGCCTACCTTGTTCACATCATCATGGAAGAGAGAAGATGAACCCCCTGTGTTTACGCACAGTAAGGGGGTTCATCTTCTCTCTTCCATTGACAAAATAATTTGCTCATTATCTTAAGGAAAACCAAACAAACATAGTAAAGGCAACTCAGATTCTTCAAAAATATGGCTATAACTCCGTGGATACCATGATGTAAATGCATTTCTTTCCTACCTGCGTCTTTTGAGCCATCTGTAATGAGGGTGTATGGATTCTCTTTCAGCATTACCAGAGCGTTTTTGAAATGTGCAGCAACTGATTGATTTATTATACAGACGGTCTTGGTTCTTGCACATTTGTACTCCTGTGCAGTAGAATCTTAGAAAAACACTGTGGCCCCAGATGATCTGTGACAGCCAGTGGTATGTTATGGTTTGCAAGCATCACAGCAATTTTTAATTCTGCCTTGTCTGCAAAATACAGTTGCATTGATGTCAAGTAGAATTCAATAGACACATGCCATATAAAAATCCAAAACTCATTAGGAAATGACCCTCCACAATACAGACATAACACCACTGTGCATTACAAACCTTTATTTCTTGAGCAGTCATTGCCCCGACAGAAGAAGTGTGCCTAGTAACATCTGCTCTTCCCTGGTGACAGCAGGTATTTTCTATCCTACATACAGAGCACCAATAATGTGTACTTAGTGTCCCCTTTGTTATGAAGGGCCCTTTTTCTGACACTTAATTTGTAAAGGAGCATTGATAGGATGCAGCTCCGCTCTGGGCTTTAATCTTTTGCCCTCGTCTCTCTTCTTTTATCCGAGGACTCAACTGTCTCCTGCTCTAAAGTCTCAGATAGACCTTCATGTTCCTCCTGTGTCTTTTCCTGCTGCTTCTCAGGGTCACAGAACTTCTTGGAGGGCTGATAAGCTGCCCATATTAAAACAAGTGGCTGTCTTGGCTGACCCTGACACTTTAGATAACATGCTATAACAGAAAATTTGAATTTATCCACACTGATGTTACACCAATCGTATTCTGTGACCATAGTAGGCGCTGTTGTCACTGTTTGGCTTGAACTCAGAACTGGGTATGTAAACAGTGTACAGGTTCCTGACGCCCGTGCACATTGTATGAGCGTGTCTCTACAGTCTGATCATGTGCGGCAAATTAACTGTTCAAAAAAGATTTCTTTACATCAACACACACATGCATATATATTTTCTGTGTGAAATAACACTTAGACTAATATATATATATATATATATATATATATATATATACAGAGCTGGGTAGTAACGGATTACATGTAATCTGGATTGTAACGATGTACAAACTTCATAATCTTCGGGAAGGAGGAGGCGGGAACCGCCAGACAATCAATTCAAACTTTAATAATCAAAATAAACACAAAACAGCGCATCAGCCCCTCACGGACGACTGCCAGGCCTGGTCCTCTCTTGTCCTTCACTGTTGTCGCTCCTGTTTTATATCCTTCCATCTCCTCCGTGGGACTCCAGACCGGTGGGTCGAGCAGGTGTCGCTCATCTCCACCGGCTCTCGACCCTGCCCCACTCGTCACATAGATTACATAATCAGATTCCAATACTCAAGTATTTGTTATTAGAGTAAACTACTTTTTGAAATACTCATAATACTCGCTTGAGATGGATCGAAATGTCATCGCTGTGTGAGTTCTTTTACCTTTTACCTAATATAGAATCAGAATCAGAATCAGAATCAGAATGAGTTTTATTGCCAGGTATGTTTACACATACAAGGAATTTGTTTTCGTGACAGAAGCTCCGCAGTACAACAGAATGACAGCGACAGAACATAAAACACATAATAAAAGAATAAAAAATACAAATAAGTAGATAGTGAATGACAATATACAAATGACAATTGTAGGTAGGTATATTAAAAATGCAGTTATGTATGTACATGTGTATTATGTGCAAAATTTAAGTGTATACTAAGTATGTGTGTTAGATAAATAAAGTGTATGTGTATATAAATATAAAGTGTAGTGTGTTCGCAGTTATTATCAGCTGTTCATAAGATGGATTGCCTGAGGGAAGAAACTGGACCTGTGTCTGGTTGTTCTGGTGTTCAGTGCTCTGTAGCGTCGACCAGATGGCAACAGTTCAAAGAGGGAGTGTGCTGGATGTGAGGGGTCCAGAGTGATTTTGACAGCCCTTTTTCTCACTCTGGATAAGTACAGTTCTTGAATAGAAGGGAGGGTTGTACCGATGATTCGCTCAGCAGTCCGGACTACCCTCTGTAGTCTTCTGAGGTCAGATTTAGAAGCTGAGCTGAACCAGACAGTTACTGAAGTGCAGAGGATGGATTCAATGATGGTGGAGTAGAACTGTTTCAGCAGCTCCTGTGGCAGGTTAAACTTCCTCAGCTGGCGAAGGAAGTACAACCTCTGCTGGGCCTTTTTTACAATGGAGTCAATGTGAATGTCCCACTTCAGGTCCTGAGAGATGGTGGTGCCCAGGAACCTGAATGACTCCACTGCAGTCACAGTGCTGTTCATGATGGTGAGTGGGGAAAGTGCAGGGGGGTTTCTCCTGAAGTCCATGATCATCTCCACTGTTTTGAGGGTGTTAAGCTCCAGGTTGTTGAGAGTGCACCAGACAGCCAGCTCTTTTACCTCCTGTCTGTAAGCAGACTCGTCACCGCCCTGAATGAGGCCGATGAGTGTGGTGTCGTCTGCAAACTTCAGGAGCTTGACAGCGGGGTCCTTAGACGTGCAATCATTAGTGTACAGGGAGAAGAGCAGTGGGGAGAGAACACAGCCCTGGGGAGCTCCGGTGCTGATTGTACCGGTGCTGGATGTGTATTTTCCCAACCTCACTAGCTGCTGCCTGTGTCAGGAAGCTGTTGATCCACTGACAGACGGAGGTGGGCACGGAGAGCTGATTTAGTTTGGGCAGGAGGATGTTTGGGATGATCGTGTTGAAGGCCGAGCTGAAGTCCACAAACAGGATCCTCACATAAGTCCCCGGTCTGTCTAGGTGTTGCAGAACATAATGCAGTCCAATGTTTACTGCATCGTCCACAGACCTGTTTGCTCTGTAGGCAAACTGAAGAGGATCCAGCAAGGGCCCAGTGATGTCCTTCAGGTGGGCCAGCACCAGTTTTTCAAATGACTTCATGACTACAGACGTTAGAGCCACAGGCCTGTAGTCATTTAGTCCTGTAGTTTTGGGTTTCTTAGGGATGGGGATGATGGTGGAACGTTTGAAGCATGAAGGGACTTCGCACAGCTCCAGCGATCTGTTGAAGATCTGTGTGAAGATGGGGGCCAGCTGGTCAGCACAGGATTTCAGACAGGCTGGGGTTACACAATCTGGGCCTGGTGCTTTTTTCCTTTTCTGCTTCCGGAAGACCTGGCGCACCGCATCCTCACTGATCTGAATTGCAGGTGTGTGGGAGAGGGGGGATGCAGGAGGTGTGAATGGTGAGAGTGCTTGATTGGAGAGGTGTTCAGGATGGGTTGCAGGAGCTGTTAATGGTGTGAACGGTAGTTTGGAGAGGCATTCAGGGCTGGTTGCAGGAGTTGTGAAGGGTGTGAATGGTTGTGTGGGGAGGCGTTCAGGGCAGGTGATGGGTGTTCTTTCAAACCTGCAGTAAAACTCGTTCAGATCGTCTGCCAGTCGTTGATTCTCTACGGTGCTGGGGGGTGGTGTCTTGTAATTGGTGATCTTCTTTAGACTTTTCCACACTGATGCGGAGTCGTTGGAAGTGAACTGAGTCCTTATTTTTTCAGAATAATTCCTCTTTGCCACTTTGATCTCCTTTTCCAATGTGTATTTAGCCTGTTTATACAAGACATTGTCCCCCTTCACGTAAGCATCTTCTTTGGCCTGACGGAGCTGTCTGAGTTTTGCAGTGAACCACGGTTTTTCATTGTTGTAAGTTAGTTGAGTCTTTGTAGGAATACACATATCCACACAGAAACTGATATATGAGGTTACGGTCTCTGTGAGTTCATCCAGATCGGTGGCAGCAGCTTCAAAAACACTCCAATCAGTGAGGTCAAAACAAGATTGTAAATCCTGCTCTGCTTCATTAGTCCATCTTTTTACAGTCCTTGATACAGGTTTAGCTGATTTTAGTTTCTGCCTGTAGGATGGTATAAGATGAACCAGAAGGTGATCAGAACGTCCCCAAGCTGCTCGTGGAACAGAGTGAAATGCATCCTTTATTGTGGTGTAACAGTGATCCAATATATTACTGTCTCTTGTGGGACAAGTAACATGCTGTCTGTATTTTGGCAGTTCACGGGAGAGATTGGCTTTATTAAAGTCCCCGAGAATGATTAAAACAGAGTCCGGGTGTTGTTGTTCTGTCTCTGTGATCTGATCAGCAAGTTTCTGCAAAGCTGAGCTCACATGCGCTTGAGGATGGATGTAAACACTGACCAGAATGAACGAGTGAAACTCCCGCGGCGAATAGAACGGCTTGCAGTTAATGAAGAGTGTTTCGAGATTTGAGCAGCACGTCTTCTTTAACACAGTTACATCTGTACACCACCGTTCATTGATGTAAAAGCATGTCCCGCCGCCGCGCGATTTCCCAGTTGATTCTGTGTCGCGATCCGATCTAAACAGCTGAAAGTCCGGCAGATGGAGCGCGCTGTCTGGTATGGTGTCATTCAGCCAGGTTTCCGTGAAACACAGAGCAGCAGAGTGTGTGAAATCCTTATTTGTCCGAGAAAGCAGAAGGAGTTCGTCCGTTTTGTTGGGTAGAGAGCGGAGATTTGCCAGATGGATGCTAGGCAACGGCGTTCGAAATCCGCGCTTCCTGAGTCTGACGAGCGCTCCCGCTCGCTTCCCCCGTCTGCGCGTCCTGAAGCGCTTGATCAGCGCCGCCGCTCCTCCGATAACAACGTTCACTAAGACGTCTGAATAATTGAAATCCGGAAAAACATCTTGTGGTGCGTTCTGCCGAATGTTCAGCAGTTCTTCCCTGGTGAAACTGATGGCAGGAATATAACTAAAGACAGGACAAACTAACAAAAACACAAAAACATATGCAGAGCACGTCACGGAGGCAGCCATCCTGTATCGGCGCCAGTCATCATCATCATATATATATTTTAAGCATATTTTCAAAAAAGTACAAGATTAGGCTAAACTTAATATATGTGATATCAAATAAGCAGAAATGTAATCCAAAAGTAATCAGATAACATTACCAAAAATTTGTAATCTAAGAGATTATATTACTGATTACAATTTATAAGTAATCTAACCAGCTCTGTGTATATATCATTTAATGTTAACGTGTGCCATGAACCTGTACATTACGCTGTTCGCGTTCCCAATTCTGCTGTGTGATCGAGTTCAGTTCACAGAATACGATGGTCACAGCATTTGGGGTAACACCGACACCACCACCAGTCAAATATCTGGACGTGATTGATGAGTTGTGATTGATAAAAATCATTTTAATATGGGATGTCGTTGACTTGACATTCTGTTTTTAGAAAACAATAATTAACATTAACTACTAAGCATGTCCAGATATTTGTCATCTGGAAATGCTTTTGTACTGTTTTTTTATGATAAAGTTATGTAAAATAACTGCTCAGTGCTACAAAACAAACAACTCTGCTAATGCTAACTTAATTCTATATAAACTATATATAAGCATTGACCTATTAGTTACTAGTGTAAACTGGATGCCCTGTAACTCACTGACCTGCCTGCGTTCACACGTGCAGATGGGAGGGAGAACGGCTGACTACAGATTATGGAATTAATTGTGTATTTCCCTCACAAAAAACTCACTTCACTGTGTGTGGTCTCTCTGCGCGTTGCTTTGCGAGATCATGTGGCTTGATTTTTTTTTCCCTCACTGCTGCACGAGTCTGCGTGAGAATATGGGTTGTGGCGTGAGAGCATGAAAATTGGGTCAATTGCGTGAGTCTCACGCTGAATGCGATAGAGTTGGCAGCCTTGTGTTTAATGAGTGACTCCGGGAAGGCCTGCCGCCACAGCAACAAGCTCCCAGCTAACACAAGGCTCGTTTGAGATGAGCAAAATCTGCGCAGAACCGATAACTGGTGATCACCACGAGATGCCTTCTGGTTGGAAAAGTGTCTGAGTTACATGCTCCTTGCTCTGATGTCATGCTGACGTGTGCCAAAAAACTCTGGCGACGGCGAGGCGGCTGTGTCGGATTGAGCAGTCGAGGGCAGTTGCTCTCCAGCGACTGCGCTGATCAAAAGCATGATGGAAAACGACTGACTGACGACACAGCTTCATGCTCATTGGCTGAGAGTGTCAACTGATACAATTTCTCTTTATTCTAAGAATTAGATTACCCATTTATTTATATTTACATGCAAACTAAACAAAAACAAAACACGCCTAGTCAAGTTAAGAATTAGGACATGCGTTTATTTTATTACATTTTTCTTTTAATTTGAATTCTTCCTTGTAATTTTTTAACTTTATTCTATTGTATGTTTGTATGAATTAATCAATCAACCCATTAAAAATATAAATGCACACATACATATCTAAATGGACTGTTAAGCCATTATGTCTCATCTTTGTGTGGTTTAATCTGAGAAGTGTCAGGGTCTGGCTTAAAACAAGGGAAGAAATTCTGAAGAATGTTTGTTACAAAACAGTTTTGACTTGCATAGTTTGCAGAAAATATTATGGACGTGATCTGCACATGATGACAAAACAGTGGTATTTCGATTACATCCACTTCGTCTGCGATAAAAAACGCGATCTCCTCCATTGCTGATGTTTGCAGGTGACAAAAGAGCGAGATTCAGGAAGTGTCCAACTTCAGAGGTCTTTTTTGACCCCTCCCCTTACTGCAGTCGCCTACTCTCGCCTACATTTCAGACGAGGCACATCTCAAACAAGCCTACAGTTACGTTGTGACGACGTAACTGGACCAGACTATATTCGTTGCAGCGACATACCAAATAACGTTCCAGTGACGAAACTTTGTGATTCCCATATCCGTCTTGGCGACGTTATAGTGGAACGTGATGAGTACAACCTAACGACCAAACTGGCACATTATGAGGACCTGACATTACCGGATCATACTGGTCGCAGCAACGTATTTTCACCTCACCATTACCTTGAAATACATAAAGAACTAACAAACTCAATCCATCTCTGGTGCAAAAAATAAACCTTATGAAATCTAATTGTAATCTAATTATAGGGGATTCAAAGTAAATACATTCATTACATACATGAAATGCAAACCAATACAAAAACATTAAATTCTAATATAAAATAGACAAAAACACACTGCATTCATTCACAAATCAACATTGTAAAACTGTTTCCTGAGCGTCGTATTTGAGGCTCCTGGTATAAATGTCTGGTGGTGATGTGTTTTAATTACACGGCATGCAGGAAAAAATTTAGGCTAATTCATGCGCACGATTTTCTATTTAAATCCCTCGATTTACTAAATCGTGTACACTATTTATAAATCAAGAGAACGAATTAGTAAATTGTGCATACGATTTAGCAGATCAATTTGCACATTTTATCGAGGGAATGAATTAGTAAATCATGCACACAATTTATAATTTTTTTTCCTTGCATGTCATGTGTATTTAATACTGCTTCACTATCAGAAGAAAACCTAAATAATACTGCAATTACCAAAGAACCATAATTCTTGAGCTTCTTAGAAGATTAAAGAAAATAACATTCATAAAGAGTAAATATATGAAAAATTAAAAATATAGAGATTTCTAGCATCTCTCCTATATTGTTTGTCCCACCCCAAAAAACAAACAGTTTTAAAGAAAATGAGCGTACTGACTTTCTCAGAAGAATCTGTGATCTGTGATTACTGACTGTGGAGATGACTCTTTCAGACAGTGCTGAGGAGGCAGAGTTAGGTGCTGGACAGCTGATAGAGAAGAGGAAGAGGGTGTTTCTTACCCCAGCAGCAGAAGACAGGCTCTTCTGAGGGAAGGACAGGAGGCTTGATGCAGTGTTTTGCTGTAGAACAAGGCTCCTTCTCAGCACCTGATCTTCTTCAGAAAAGAGTTCCTCTAGTGTAGAGTCAGAAACTCAGATTTCTTGCAAACTGGAATCTTTTAATAACATTTAGCATATTACTGTAGTCATGTTCATTGTTTTTATTATAACACATGGCAAGCTTATGAGAAAATGGTTAAATGTGTTCCTCCTCCTCTTCTTCATCCTGGGCCTGCACTGTCAACATACTTCTCTGGCAGCTGAAAGGGAGGATCATCTTGTTAATGTTGCTCATGTATGTTCACAACCAGTTACAATCTGGAATCTTTTCTTTATGGTTTTCAAGAGAAGTCTCTTCTGCTCACCAAAGCTTTTGCTGCTTGGGAAACACTTACATGCACCTAATCACATTATTGCCGCTCTGACCAAAGTGTGCTTCTGCTCATGACTACATGAATGATGTGAATCACATCTGCAGTTAGCTTACTACGGTCGTTAGTTCCACTGAACTCTATTGGTAATGATGGCACTTGTGACCATAGTTGGTTTTGGGAAACGCTCCCCAGATTAGAAATGATGGGGAAGAAAACTTTGCATTTCTGGAGAGCCAAATTTTTCCTTCATGATTATTTTATAAATACAAAGTTCAAAACATTGAAAAAAAAGGTAATCTTTTGTAAAATGACAAAAGTATTTTCTACCACTGCACTGCTATTCAATTTTAAGCATCCTTGCTATTAGAAACCACATAACCACATCATTATCAACGACCTTGTAGCATTTGAAGCTTTAGCAAATAGACAACGGGTGCATTTTGTCTCAGAATCATCATTCGCTTATGAAGGGAAGTTAAATAGCTACTATTAGGGCTGTGACGGTCTACATGACAACCGCACCACCGCGGTGGTGGAGTGTCGCTGGCGGTAGTGTGACGTCACAGACACGTTAATGTTTGAACAAAATAATAAGTATAAAGTGCAGTTTTTTGTACATGTGTAGGCTAATAAAAATAATTACAGTTGAAATGATAATTTATACCCTTCCCTACAGATTTAAATGTTTTTTTTTATGTTAATACACACTTTTCCGTTACATTGCCATATATGGCGTTTCCTTTATACTGGCGCGTTTTGGTATACGTTAATTCATCAAATTCGAGTTCAGCCATGGATCTCGTTGGAAAACCAAATGTTACATCGCCGATCTGGGAATATTTTGGATTCGTGCAGAACGAGAAAGGGGAACCAAACAATTTAGATGAAGCCATTTGTAGGCTTTGTGAGAAAAAAATAAGTGTTAAAAGGGGAAATACTTCGAATCTCCAGAGCTATCTCCGGTCATGTCACCCAGCCGCATATACCCAACTTATGTCTTCTGAACGCAAACGCCCAGCTAGTCAGCTTAAAATGCTTCAGTCGTTTGATAAACAGTACGAACTTCCGAGCAAAAAATACTTTTCAAATACTGTCATTCCTCAAATATTAAATGAAACCAAGGAGAAAATAATCGCGGAACTAGACGACCTTAATTTCTTTTCCGCCACGACCGATATGTGGTCCAGCGTTAATATGACTCCGTTTATGAGCCTGACTGTACATTTCATTAACAAAAATTGGGAGTTGAAGAGCAGGTGCTTGCAGACTGCGTTCACACAAGAAAGTCATACGGCGGATAATTTGGCAGAATCTCTCCGCAGCGCATTCAAAGAGTGGAGATTAAATGAAAGAAATCTTGCATGCATCATGACAGATAACGGGGCCAACATAGTTGCTGCTGTTAGGAAATTAGAATGGCCATGGCTGAATTGTTTCGGCCACAATCTTAACCTGGCAGTTACAAACTCAATGTCAGCCGAGAAGGAGAGGACATCCAGGGCTATGGGTTTGTGCCGAAATTTGGTGACTGCATTCGCCCACTGCTGGTCTTGAAAGAAAAGAACTAGAGGCCTTAAACCTACCAACGCACAGTTTGATACTGGTGAGTTGAAATAATTTAGGTAGCAATAGTTATTATTTATATATTATAATTGTAGCCTATATATAATTTTATAGTATACTTTTATATTATATTTTCGGATTTAAATCGCTCTATTCTGAATGCCGGTGATAATGACGTTATAAACCAAAACGGTCACTTATGTCATATCTTGGTAAATCCTTTTTTTCTTTTTACCTGCCGGAACAAGATCTCTGAAAATATGACTAGCTATAAAATCAATTTGATTAATATTATCAGGTTATGTCAATTTCTCAAAGCAATATGATATGATGTGTGTGCGCTTGAGACATCGCGTATTTTGTCTATATTTTAACTGTTTATGCAAAAAATATTTAAATGATCCAGAATTTTTATGGTCACAAAAATGAAATGAAGCAAAGACTTGTGCCACTTTTTTTTTTCTTTGGTATTGTTAATATGTCAATAACTAGGCCTAAGTAGCCACAATTTGTTTCCTGTCGGCCTATAATAAATAATTATTTATTTAATTCGTTTTATCATATGTAAAACTAAACCACTGAAAAAATATTGAAAACAATTTTGGAATTTTTAAAGGGGTCACATTCACATAGCCTACATTTATCCAACGTAATTTAACAGTTAATTTGTCAGTTAAGGTTGAGCGTCGGCTGTCTGTTTGAAAATTTACAGAAACAACCTCTAGCACTATAATATATCATAATTTTGTTTTCTCTTATTCATCCGTGCCAACAGGATTGTCCCACACGATGGGGAAGCAAACAAAAAATGATAGAGAGAGTACTGGAGCAAGCCCACACAATTAAAAGAGTGCTGGATGACCGAAAGCACCAACACCTGAATCTGACACGGCAGGACATTGCAGTGCTCGAGTCGATAAACGCAGCACTTAAACCAGTTGCGGAATTTACCAATGTCTTATCGAACGAGAAGATTGTTACTGCGTCATCAGTTAGACCTGTGCTGAGACTGCTGACCTGTGATCTCCTCGACCCTTCTCCTGAAGACAGCGAGTTAACAAAAAAACTAAAAACAAAGATGATCGCTATCTTGGAGGACAAATACAAAGATCTAGAAAGGCAAAAAATGCTAGCAAAAGCAACTACGTTGGATCCTAGATACAGGAATAATTTTGAGGAGGAAGACGTTACAGAAGAACTCATCGAAGAAATAATGCATGAAGATCAGCCAGAAAACACTCAAACTGAATGCAGGGGAAGGAACCAGCGCAGCACCTGCTGCCAAGAAAATGAATCTCGCACAGCTACTCGGCAAAAGAAAAGCGAAGGCCACTATTCTTCCAAAGAGAGCGCGTGCCGGTGAGGAGCTGACGCGCTATTTGCAGGAAGAGACTATCGATACCTGCGATGACCCACTTGCTTGGTGGCGCAACAATGAGTCCAGATATCCTCTCTTGGCTACGATTGCAAAAAAATATCTGTGCATTTGCGCAACAAGCACACCTTCTGAACGCATATTTAGCACTGCTGGAAACATTGTAACCCCAATTAGGTCTTCGCTTAAACCGGAAAAAGTCAACATGCTAGTTTTTCTGGCAAAGAATTTAAAATCTTAGAAAACCAAGGTGGATTTAAACCTGCTTTAATAGTTGGTATATAAGCTTTTTTTTCTCTTAGCATCTGACTTATTGTAGCTAGTTTTATTATCAGTTCTTCTTATTATTCATTACTATTTATATTGTAACTGATTACGTCTTTAATATTTTTCATTCAAAAGGCTGCAGCCGCTATTAGGCCCACTGTTACTGTTCGAGAAGATCTTCAATATTTAAAGTTTAATTATTATTGTCATGTTACAAGCAGTACATTTTGTTATTTGATATTTTTAGGCTGTATTGTGTTGATTCATTCACAGAGGTTCTAAAATAAACGCACGTTTGTACGGATGTTTTTGCATCATTTCTATGTTTTTGTCATTTCTCAATTTTTATATAAAATGTATTTTAACTTATGTACTTACGGTACAGATGCGTGATTTGCGGGTGGATTTTTTTGGCATTTTTGTCAGGGTCGATATTGTTGTCCCCACTTTTTTTTTAAAAGTAGCCTAAGCCTAATTAAAATAACTTGCGGAAAGCATATATTAAAGGAAAAGCATGATCATCTTCACTCTTCAAAATCGAATTCATACAAGCAACAAACTTTGAGCCGACCAGAACATATGCTCTAAAACAGTAAAAACAGTTATTAATATGATCATGAACACAAGTGTTTGCGCTAGTATGAAATTTTTACGTTTATTTATATATATATATATATATATATATATATATATATATATATATATATGAAAGTGAAAAAAAGTGAAGTGACATTCAGCCAAGTATGGTGACCCATACTCAGAATTTGTGCTCTGCATTTAACCCATCCGAAGTGCACACACACAGAGCAGTGAACACACACACACACTGTGAGCACACACCCGGAGCAGTGGGCAGCCATTTATGCTGCGGCGCCCGGGGAGCAGTTGGGGGTTCAATGCCTTGCTCAAGGGCACCTAAGTCGTGGTATTGAAGGTGGAGAGAGAACTGTACATGCACTACCCCCCACCCACAATTCCGTCCGGCCCGAGACTAGAACCCACAACCCTTCGATTGGGAGTCCATATATATTCTTGAGATTCTTGGGAGTGGTATAAGGGTGGCTGGTAGCCTAAACAGCACTGGAAGGGAGACAAACCCGTAGATGAGACTGAGTTATGAGCATACTCCACCATTGTTAATCTCGAACTCCAAGATGACGGTTCTACGAACGCCACACAATGCAAGACTCTCTCCAGATCCTGGTTAGCACGCTTAGCCTGAACGTTTGTCTGCAGGTGATACCCGGAGGAAAGACTAGCAGTCACCCCCAGCTGTTGACAGAACTCTGCCCAAAACTTAGACACAAATTGGGGACCCCTATCAGAAACCACGTTCGCCGGAAGGCCATGAATACGGAAAATGTGATCCAGGACAATAGTCGCTGTCTCCCTCGCTGAGGGCAATTTGGGGAGGGGTATAAAATGTGCGGCCTTTGAGAACCTGTCCACCACAGTAAGGACTACCGTGTTGCTTGATTAAAATACAGGTACGAGTCGCTCCTGGGTGGCAAGCTAGTACAGATGAGTGACCCCACTGTAGGACGTTAGTTCGGACTGATTCTGGCACGGAAAAGTTTTCATCTTCTGCCATGAGCAACGGACCCACGATTAATTTCGGCAACGCTTGACGTCACTCCATTCAAAGTAAATGAGAGGCGTTGACTCCACGTGTGAATAGGGCATTATATGTCTGGATACTGCTGCACAAATCTTTCAACAACGAGAAATGCCGTTCCAGCATGGCCTTACATCCAGGACAGCAGAATGGTAAGGATGACCTGAAACACATAACCAACTGAAATCAATTTAAATGTATTTAGTAGGGGTGGGCGATATCTCGATATTTAAAATAGATATATTTTTTAAACACAATATGGATTTTGACATATCGTACATATTGATATATTGTTTATATTTAATTCTGATTCTGCCACTTTCCTTGTCTGCCTTCTCTGTGCTGTGCATGAAACAGCAGGCATGATTTCCGCGATGCACAAAACGCGGACGGAATCGCGGAATTTACAGTTTAACGTGGAATTTTGAATAAATTAATCAAAAGTAGGTCATTGCACTCACATCAAATTGTGATATGGACTAATATCTGTAAATATTAAGCCAGAAAAGTCTATTTAAATATGAATCCTGCATGTTCTGCGCGTCTGTGTTAATGAATGGCGCAGTAGCGTGGCTTCATTCATTACACACACAGAAGCGCGCGTGACGCTCGCGGTGATTTCAGCTTCTGTCATCTCACTAAATGAGGATGTGAACACATGAGGAACATCTCCAGAACTGCACTGAGAGTCACTTCATGAGCATATGACCGTTTGATTTGAGTAAAACTAGCGTCATATCACATCATAGACTGTAGTATCACATACACAGAACTGTTGCCATCTGGTCGACGCTACAGAGCACTGAGCACTAGAACGACCAGACACAGGAACAGTTTCTTCCCTCAGGCAATCCATCTTATGAACAGCTGATAATAACTGCGAACACACTACACTTTATATTTATATACACATACACTTATTTATGTAACACAATACTTAGTATACACTTAAATTTTGCACATAATACACATGTACATACATAACTGCATTTTGTAATATACCTGCCTACAATTGTCAATTTGTATATTGTCATTCACTATCTACTTATTTTTATTTTTTATTCTTTTATTATGTGTTTTATGTTCTGTCGCTGCCATTCTGTTGTACTGCGGAGCTTCTGTCACGAAAACAAATTCCTCGTATGTGTAAACATACCTGGCAATAAAGCTCATTCTGATTCTGATTCTGATTCTGATTCTAAAGGTAAACCCGTCAAAATAAAAGTCTGGTTTAGTTTAAAGACAAGTATTTGCCAAAAATCTATTACTATTGTTTAGCAGAATGTACATAGCCCACTACTACTACTACTATTAAAATGAAATTTAAGGAATAATCACACAACATTTCTTCCATGTTTTATTTTTAATAGTAAATCCCCTTTGTTTACCAAAAGATAAAGTTTGCTTAATTTTCATTAATAAAAAGATAAATTTAATGAATGTTTTATGCCTTCATTAGATCAGTGGTTCCCAAAGTAGGGGTCGCGACCCGGCGCAGGGGTCGCGAGATGATTTCGATATAGGCTTTATATATTTTTGTTTCGATTAATTTAACTCTTTCGCATCGCACGTACGATCACACCGTTGTGATCAGTCTAGGCTAGTCCCTGGAGTGTAACTGTTACGACCACACCGGTCAGTGCATGACGTGAAATTCAAATGTGCTCTCGCGAGTTGGCTGGCGCTGAGCCAGAGACAAGTGCGCTCAGAGCTGTCATCACAACTTTTCAGTATTTTCAACCACATAATGTTTATTTTAGGTTTCAGACATATAAGTACTAGAAAAAACAATACATTTAGAGTTTGTAAAATACACACTGATGTCAAAGGAAGAGGCAATAATAATCTTTTTCATTATAATTAGACACATTTTATTCATATCAGATACACATTGTGTAAGTAACTTTAAAGTTTACTCCATTATTCTCCCAGTTCACCAGCCACTTACTTTTATGTATTTCGGGAGAAGTGGATGAATTCACGTGTTGTAAATCCAACAGATCTGATTCTCTGAACTGCGTCTGCGGCACAAACTAAGATGGCGGCGCCCATCGCGCATACAGCTCAACTAACGCGATCGTTATAAAGGTGTCTAAACAACAAAACACTTACATTGCATATATTTGACAATCGGAATATCAGCTATTTCATGCCATATCTAACAAATTTGTTAATATTTTGAATAAAAAAGGAAAAATGACAAAAGCAGATCATTCATTCAGCTCTGTTGTTGCTGCGGTATGTCACGTGACAAGCAAAGACGCGTCACCATGGAAAGCATAAAGTGACACATCTAGCGGATTAGCATTAGTGTGTGTGTGGCGCGCACGGGTGTGAGCACGCGTGTGAGCAGCTCAGACTTACTCGACTGGTTCCAGTAATGAACGAGTTCAACCCAACCCAACCCAACCCAACATAGCTGCACAGTTACTTTCCGAGAGAGAACAGGTGGATATCGAGCAGCTCATGCAGAATTGTAACACTGATTTTGCACGCAGAACAATAAAATATAACTTCGTGTGCTTTGAGACTGGGCATAAAATCGATTTGCTGTACATTTCACGCGACGAGAGGTGGTTTTTTTTTGGGGGGGGGGGGGGCAGCAGCGCATTTATCATGGGGTCGCGGGCTAAAAAGTTTGGGAACCCCTGCATTAGATAACCCGAATTTTTTTTAAATAAACAGAATTTCAGAGGGGAAAAACCATTCACATTAGGCTATTATACATGACAGCTAAATGTGATGTGGGAACCAAGATGGCGGCACGCAGCTCAGCTGTTTAATGGAGCTCTGGCTTTGTTGGTATTTCACCACATTAATCTATCGTAATAATTAAACTTTTGAAAACAACCTAAGCAAGTATTGGGGGGCCCACAATTGCACAGATGCAAAGAGTGGAGGAACAATTGGAACTGATCAGCTAAACGCTGAGAGACGTAACTAAACAGGAAAACTTGACGGTGATTGTTCAGGGTTTCTTGAGTGAAAGGATTAACCCTGATGTGTTGGTGGAACGTGAGTCTTTTTGGAGTGATGTCGTTCTTACAAGGTACTATCTTAACATTTCCTTATTATGACATCAATTGACTCTAGTCTCATAACAAGTGACTGGAAACACGCAGCACCTGTAATAGATTCATGGACTCTGAACCCATTTGATCTAAACATGGACAACAACTCTGGAATTTATGAAACCTTTTTTAATCCTGACTCCAATAACAATTATCTGAACTCTGTTCATTTGTCGTGTGAATATTATACCGAACAGCAGTTTAATTTCTTGCCTTGCTTGTCTCCTACACATTCTGATCAAACCTCGTTCTCCACGATTCATGTAAATGCACGTAGCTTCAGAGAAATCTTTGATCACTTTAAAACCTTATCTACCTTATCACACTCCTTGTCAGCTCTAGCATTTACGGAAACATGGCTTCATAATGACACATCACACCTCTATATTCTATCACACTATAATGCTATATACTCTTGTAGAGAAATGAAAAGAGGAGGAGGAGTCTCTCTGTACTTGTCAGATTCATTTAATTTTATTCTCAGAAAGGATTTAAGTAATGACTTCAACCTAACATTAGTAGAATCTCTATTTGTTGAAATACCCTCATGTTATTTATTTAAAGGGAAAAGCATTGTGATTGGATGCATTTACAGACCACCTGCTTCAGATATATTGATGCACTTGATTCAACCTTAGATATTATTTCAAAGGAACATAAGCTCTGTCTGTTACACGGAGACTTAAATTTGAATATCTTACATGCTGATCACACTGCTACACATGATTTTCTTAATTCCCTTTACTCTGTAAATTTCTACCCTTTAATTACAAAACCTACCAGGGTTACCACACACTCAGCCTCTCTCATAGATAATATTTTCTCCTGTGACTATAGTGACTATAAGTGTCATCAGGGCTGTTATGGTGTGACGTGTCTGACCATTTACCAGTCTTTCAAATGATACATTCTGTCTTTGGAGCTTGTATTACTAATAATGTGCATGTAAAATATTGAAATTTCACCCTTAAAAATATCATGTTATTGCAGGATGCTGCTAAAGCCTATGATTTATTTTTGACTCTCTTTAATTCTGCTCTGGAATCCAGTTTTCCTCTGATAGCTGTGAAATCCAAAGTAGCTAGAGACAAACCCTGGTTTACCGGTGAACTGAGGAAATTATCTAGAAAGAAAAATCGGTTGTATTGCAAGTCTGTCACCAAGCCTACTTCTCATAACCTAGAAACATACAAAAAATATAGGAACCAATTCACAAGCTTAATTAAGGCGACTAAAAAAAAGTCTAATGCCGTCCAGTTTATTCGAGTCTCTAATGATGTAAGTGCAGAAAAACGCTTGTCTTTTATTTTGTATTTTGCGTGTATGTTTCCAGGTGGTTTGGTCACGTGGGATCGGTCGATATATACCTGGTAGCGTTTCATGTTTGGTTTAGGTTTAGTAGGGAGAGGATGAGTAGCGGGGAGTGCTCACTTTCTGTTGACCATTTATCATCGATTGTTTCTACTTGGTCTGTTATCAAGCCAATAAATGTTGTGGGATCTTCCGTGACTGCAGCACACCTGCAAAGCGTTAGCACTCGTTAGGTTGTCATTAGCGTTTTCTTTTCTCCTCTCCTCTCCTCTCTCACGCTGCAGTTTTCCACAAGTTCATCAAACAACCGCAGTAAGAATATTTGATCAAGCACGGTGAGTAATGGCTTCTCCTACAATTGTTATTTGCACCTCTTGCCACATGTACAGTTTATCTATCTCTGTCGCTGATGAGGGATTCACATGTGATAAATGCAGGGAAACAGTTAGGCTGACAGAGAAGATTTCAGAATTAGAGACACGCATCCAAACTTTAATTGAGGACAGTAAGAATGTTAGGGCTCTAGATATGGCTTTGGATGCGTCTAGCTCAGGGATTCCTGTACATTGTCCGGTTCCAGCAGAGCCCCTGCAGCAGGGCAACTGGGTGACGGTGAGGCAGCGTAGTCGTGGGTCAAAACACCGCTCTTCTGTTCCGATCAAAACATTAAACAGGTTCTCCCCACTCAGTGATGCACCCACTGAGAAACCTGATGAAAGTGCTCTAGTTATTGGCGATTCTATTGTATGGAACGTTTATATAGAGACACCAGCCACCATAGTCAAATGTTTACCGGGAGCCAGAGCGCCTGACATCTTGGCAAATTTAAAAGTGCTGGCTAATGCTAAACGTAAATACAGTAAGATTGTTATTCATGCCGGCGCTAATGATGTTCGACTTCGCCAGTCGGAGATCACTAAAAATAACTTTAAAGAGGTGTGTGAACTTGCAAGCACGATGTCAGACACTGTAATATGCTCTGGTCCCCTCCCTGCTTACCGTGGTGATGAGATGCATAGCAGATTGTCATCACTCAATGGCTGGATGTCTAAGTGGTGCCCACAGAATAACATAGGTTATATAGACAATTGGACGAGCTTTTGGGGCAGACCTGACCTGTTTAAAAGAGATGGTCTTCATCCCTCCTGGGGTGGCGCCACTCTTCTGTCTAGAAATATGGCAAATAGTCTTAGTGTTTATACTTGACTAACTGGGGCCCAGGTCAGGAAGCAGACAGACTGGCTAAACCGACCGTCTGCTAGCTGCCTCCCGTCACAGAGGTCAGTTAATTCTCAGCACATAGAGACTCTTTCACCTAGATATCACACTATAGAGACTGTGTCTGTTCCACGAACTAGAAAATACAAAAAACGTCCAAACCAAGTTAAGGTTAACAATTTAATTGAGGTTCAACAAATAAAAAACAAATGCAATATGGATAAACCAATGATAAAGATTGGCTTATTGAATATCAGATCCATTTCTACGAAAACACTTTTTGTAAATAATATGATAACTGATCATAATATAGATGTGCTCTGCTTGACAGAAACCTGGCTAAAACCTGATGATTACATTATTTTAAATGAGTCCACCCCCCAAGATTATTGTTATAAACACGAGCCGCGTCTAAAAGGCAAAGGGGGAGGTGTTGCTTCAATTTATAATAACGTTTTCAGGATTTCTCAGAGGGCAGGCTTCAAGTATAACTCGTTTGAAGTAATGGTGCTTCATATAACATTATCCAGAGAAACCAATGTTAATGATAAATCCCCTGTTATGTTTGTACTGGCTACTGTATACAGGCCACCAGGGCACCATACAGACTTTATTAAAGAGTTTGGTGATTTTACATCCGAGTTAGTTCTGGCTGCAGATAAAGTCTTAATAGTTGGTGATTTTAATATCCATGTCGATAATGAAAAAGATGTATTGGGATCAGCATTTATAGACATTCTGAACTCTATTGGTGTTAGACAACACGTTTCAGGACCTACTCATTGTCGAAATCATACTCTAGATTTAATACTGTCACATGGAATTGATGTTGATAGTGTTGAAATTATTCAGCCAAGTAATGATATCTCAGATCATTATTTAGTTCTGTGTAAACTTCATATAGCCAAAATTGTAAATTCTACTTCTTGTTACAAGTCTCGAAGAACCATCACTTCTACCACAAAAGACTGCTTTTTAAGTTATCTTCCTGATGTATCCGAATTCCTTAGCATATCCAAAACCTCAGAACAACTTGATGATGTAACAGAAACTATGGACTCTCTCTTTTCTAGCACTTTAAATACAGTTGCTCCTTTACGCTTAAGAAAGGTTAAGGAAAACAGTTTGACACCATGGTATAATGAGCATACTCGCACCCTAAAGAGAGCAGCCCGAAAAATGGAGCGCAGCTGGAGGAAAACAAAACTAGAGGTATTTCGTATTGCTTGGCGGGAAAGTAGCATATCCTACCGAAAAGCATTAAAAACTGCTAGATCTGATTACTTTTCTTCTCTTTTAGAAGAAAACAAACATAACCCCAGGTATTTATTCAATACAGTGGCTAAATTAACGAAAAATAAAGCCTCAACAAGTGTTGACATTTCCCAACACCACAGCAGTAATGACTTTATGAACTACTTTACTTCTAAAATCGATACTATTAGAGATAAAATTGCAACCATTCAGCCATCAGCTACAGTATCACATCAGACAGTGCACTATAGACCCCCTGAGGAACAGTTCCACTCATTCTCTACTATAGGAGAGGAAGAATTGTATAAACTTGTTAAATCATCTAAACTTACAACATGTATGTTAGACCCTATACCATCTAAGCTCTTAAAAGAGGTGCTTCCAGAAGTCATAGGTCCTCTTCTGACTATTATTAATTCCTCATTGTTATTAGGACATGTCCCCAAAACCTTCAAACTGGCTGTTATTAAGCCTCTCATAAAAAAGCCACAACTTGACCCCAGAGAACTAGTTAATTATAGACCAATCTCGAATCTCCCTTTTCTGTCCAAGATACTAGAAAAGGTGGTATCCTCACAATTATATTCCTTCTTAGAGAAAAATGGTATATGTGAGGATTTCCAGTCAGGATTTAGACCGTATCATAGTACTGAAACTGCTCTCCTTAGAGTTACAAATGATCTGCTCTTATCATCTGATCGTGGGTGTATCTCTCTATTAGTTTTATTGGATCTTAGTGCTGCGTTTGACACAATTGACCACAACATTCTTTTGGATAGACTTGAACACTTTGTTGGCATCAGTGGAAGTGCATTAGCATGGTTTAAGTCGTACTTGTATGACCGCCATCAGTTCGTAGCAGTGAATGAAGATGTATCATATCGATCACAAGTGCAGTATGGAGTACCTCAAGGCTCAGTTCTAGGGCCGCTACTCTTCACGCTTTATATGTTACCCTTGGGAGATATCATCAGGAAACATGGTGTTAGCTTTCACTGTTATGCTGATGATACGCAGCTCTATATTTCCTCGCAGCCCGGTGAAACACACCAATTTGAAAAACTAATGGAATGCATAGTCGATATAAAAAATTGGATGACGAGTAATTTCTTACTGCTAAATTCAGAAAAAACAGAGGTGTTAATCATAGGGCCTAAAAACTCTACTTGTAATAACCTAGAACACTGTCTAAGACTTGATGGTTGCTCTGTCAATTCTTCGTCATCAGTTAGGAACCTAGGTGTGCTACTTGATCGCAATCTTTCCTTAGAAAGCCACGTTTCTAGCATTTGTAAAACTGCATTTTTCCATCTCAAAAATATATCTAAATTACGGCCTATGCTCTCAATGTCAAATGCAGAAATGTTAATCCATGCATTTATGACTTCAAGGTTAGACTACTGTAATGCTTTATTGGGTGGTTGTTCTGCACGCTTGGTAAACAAACTACAGCTAGTCCAAAATGCAGCAGCAAGAGTTCTTACTAGAACCAGGAAGTATGACCATATTAGCCCGGTCCTGTCCACACTGCACTGGCTCCCTATCAAACATCGTATAGATTTTAAAATATTGCTTATTACTTATAAAGCCCTGAATGGTTTAGCACCTCAGTATTTGAATGAGCTCCTTTTACATTATACTCCTCTACGTCCGCTACGTTCTCAAAACTCAGGCAATTTGATAATACCTAGAATATCAAAATCAACTGCGGGCGGCAGATCCTTTTCCTATTTGGCGCCTAAACTCTGGAATAACCTACCTAACATTGTTCGGGAGGCAGACACACTCTTGCAGTTTAAATCTAGATTAAAGACCCATCTCTTTAACCTGGCATACACATAACATACTAATATGCTTTTAATATCCAAATCCGTTAAAGGATTTTTAGGCTGCATTAATTAGGTAAACTGGAACCGGAACACTTCACATAACACCGTACTTTCTACATCATTAGAAGAATGGCATCTACGCTAATAATTGTCTGTTTCTCTCTTGTTCCGAGGTCACCGTGGCCACCGGATCCAGTCTGTGTCCAGATCAGAGGGTCACTGCAGTCACCCGGATCCAGTACGTATCCAGACCAGATGGTGGATCAGCACCTAGAAAGGACCTCTACTGCCCTGAAAGACAGCGGAGACCAGGACAACTAAAGCCCCAGATACAGATCCCCTGTAAAGACCTTGTCTCAGAGGAGCACCAGGACAAGACCACAGGAAACAGATGATTCTTCTGCACAATCTGACTTTGCTGCAGCCTGGAATTGAACTACTGGTTTCGTCTGGTCAGAGGAGAACTGGCCCCCCAACTGAGCCTGGTTTCTCCCAAGGTTTTTTTCTCCATTCTGTCACCGATGGAGTTTCGGTTCCTTGCCGCTGTCGCCTCTGGCTTGCTTAGTTGGGGTCACTTCATCTACAGCCATATCGTTGACTTGATTGCAAATTAAAACAGACACTATTTCAACTGAACAGAGATGACATCAATGAATTCAATGATGAACTGCCTTTAACTATCATTTTGCATTATTGAGACACTGTTTTCCAAATGAATGTTGTTCAGTGCTTTGGCGCAATGTATTTTGTTTAAAGCACTATATAAATAAAGGTGATTGATTGATTGATTGATTGATTGATTTGCAATGAACGAAAATGCGTCAAGGATTATTCCTGCTGCTTAGCCTCTCAGCGGCTATAGGTTGCCGCTATACTTAGTCAACAGAAAGGCTACACAACTTTTGGATTATGGACGCAACTTGGAAACGGCTGTTTCTGCATACAGCATGTTGTGGCGGACGTACACCGTGAAATGGATCGACGGACACGACGCACATACAAACAGCAAACGAGGTATGTCAGCGGTTATAATGGATTGCGCTGTATTGATGTTGTGGAAGACGCTGTTGTAGTTGTTACATTGGATTGAAGTTGGATTGGCATTGGATTGAACGAGCTTTGTGTTGCTCTTGCATGTTTATGGGCTCTCGCGTGCCACCTCGCTACCTTCATTCATTGTTTGGTTTTGTGAGCACGCTGTTTGAAACGGAGCTCACATTGTCCGTAGTGTTCGAGAATGAATTCTGAGGATATGGAGCACACTGCTGATAGCAGCAAACGAGAGCGTAAACCAATGGCAAAGGCCTTGGTGGCTGAAATTGAAACCTTGCAAAGGGATCGCAAGAGTAAAGTGAATAAAGTGAAGAATTTGATTGGGTCAATGAAAGAGCTGATATGTGATGACAATGCGTCTCAAGCTTGTTCAATGTTGAAAACGATACAGTTGCTGATGGATGATGCATCTGTGTTACATAAAAGAGTATTGTCTCTACTACCTTTTGAGGGGCAAAATAAACAAAATGAATGGTTTGACTCCATTTTGAAACATTATAATGGCTTTGTGGATGACGTTCAACAATGGACGACTGAAACTGGGAAATTGAATCCCTGCACTGATCTTTCTAATATCTGTGAGCCTGTGATGGGGAAGCCATATATGCAACATCTGAAGGGGTTTGTGCATCTGATATTTCACCCTCTGTTGACGTGGTGTCCACGACTCAGCCCTCTAATGTACAAGCAGGAATGGATTCTGGGAACTTTGAAAATGAAATTCAACCAATGGATAGTGCTTCAACTGTAAGACGTAAAAGATCTTGGGTAGCGACATCACATGGGTCTCGATCAAGCCGATCCTCCATTCGTCTTAAGGCTGAGGCAGAACTGGCTGCTTTATTGGCTTCCCAACAAATGCTGCAAAGGAAACATGATTTAGAGGAACAGGAGGAACTGTTGAGGAGAAGGAGGGAAAAACTGGAACTGGAAACTAAATTAGCAGAGTCAATGGCAAAAGTAAAGGTGTATCAAGACGTTCATTCTGCATCTCATTTATCCGTTGATAGGATTGCGTTTAAACCCCTTCATGCGACGGTGGAACCATTTGTTCCTTCAGCTAGTGTGCCAGTGGCATCAGAGTCCATGCCTGTAACGCATACATCACATGTCAATTACCCACAAAGGATTTCAAATTATTCTCCATCTCAGTCAGGACAACAACCATCAACAAGATCTAAAATGAAACCTTCACAATCTACATTGCCAAACATGTCATCATTGGATAATCAGAATATTGAATATGCTCACGGGCCAAGGTTAAGTTTTCATAATGATGTGAGCCATGCAAGCATGCTTCGGCTTATGGGTAAGCAGAATGAAATAGCTACTTTATTAGTTAAACAGCATAACTTGTCTTCACTTCCACCAAGAGAAATACAGTACTTTGATGGAGATCCATTGCTCTTTCATGAGTTTATGCGCACGTTTGAGGAAGTGGTGGAAAAGAAGGCAGACAACCCAGGAGACTGTCTGCACTTCCTGGAACAATATACACGAGGACAACCGAAAGAATTTGTTAGAAGTTGCCAGCTCATGACCCCTTCACAAGGTTACTTAAAGGCTAAGGCATTGCTTAAGGAAAACTTTGGCAACGAAGTAAAAATAGCTTCATCATATATGGAAAAGGCTCTTTCATGGAAAGCTATAAAATCAGAGGATGCTAAGTCTCTGCAAGAGTATGGTCTTTTCGTAAGGAGTTCTTGCAACGCTATGCAAGACATTCACTATATGAATGAGCTGAATCTCACCACTAACATGCAAATTATCCTCTCAAAGCTTCCTTATAAACTCAAAGACAGATGGAGAGTCGTTGCATATGAGTTAAAGGAGCGACGCCACAATCAAACCACCTTCTCTGATGTTGTGGACTTCATCAAGAGACAAGTAAAAATTCTATCTGACCCTGTGTTTGGTAATATTCAGGATGTGTCGCCTACTAGAGGTAGGAAGATGAACGTCAAAGCAAGTCAGCCAAAAACTAGAAGCAGTTTTGCAACCACTATCACGGCTATGCCTGAAATAAAAGAACACCATAAGATGTCAACCAACAGAATCTGTCTCTTCTGTAGCGGTGAACACATACTGGATGTCTGTAATAAACTTACCAGAAAAAGTCACAGAGAACAAATGAACTTTCTGATGACGAGAGGAATTTGTTTTGGCTGCTTGCACACAGGACACCTCAGCAGGGACTGCAAAAAGAGAAGTATCTGTAATATATGTAGTCTTAAACATCCTAGTCATCTTCACATTTATCCTCATGAGAAGGTAGATACTTTGAATGAGAAGAAAGACGAATTCAAGTCAGCGTGTTTGCTAGTGCTATGGTCTCTCTCCAAACTAGTGGTCTTACTGGGGCTGGTAATGACAACTGTGCATTACCTATCGTTCCAGTGTGTGTTAAATCAAAAAAGGGAAACAGCGTGGTGATGAAGTATGCTTTTCTTGATTCTGGAAGTTCCCCTTCTTTCTGTATGGAAAGTTTGATGAACAAGCTCAACCTCCCTGGAAAGAGAATTAATATTCTTCTCAGAACTATGAGTCAAGATAAATCAGTTGGTAGCTACGTTCTGAAAGACTTGGAGGTTTCTGGCTTGAGTCAAGAATACTACTGTGCATTGCCTTAAGTGTATACACAGAAGATCATGCCCGTGACGACAGTAAACATCGCCTCACAGAAAGATCTTGAGTGTTGGCCTTATCTGAGTCATATGTGTTTACCTATGATTAATGCTGGGATTGAGCTTTTGATTGGAGCTAATGTTCCAGAAGCATTGGAGCCTTGGGAGCTCATACATAGTCAACATAATGGCCCATATGCTGTAAGGACCCTGTTCGGATGGACCGTTAATGGACCACTTAAAGGAGTAGGCATGAATAGAGACGATGCTGCCAACCGACTTCCTGTGACTGTGAATAGGATTGCAGTAATGAAGTTGGAAGAGCTGTGGAAGCAGCAAATTAAGGCCGATTTTCCAGAGACTGCTCATGTAGAAATGGTAGGAACATCTAAAGAAGATCAGCATTTTATGAATTTTGTGTCCAATTCCGCAAGACTGATTAATGGTCATTATTACATCGGTCTACCATTAATAAATGCTGAAGTAGCCATGCCTATGAACAGGAGAATTGCAGAATAACGTGCTTTAACTCTTCAAAAAAGGTTTAAAGTGAATTCTTCCTTTCATGCAGATTACACTGTCTTTATGGAGGATGTGATCCGTAAGGGTTATGCAGAAAGGGTACCTGCGGTTGAACTGGAGAGACGTGATGGACGTCTGTGGTATTTACCCCATCACGGTGTATGTCATCTAAAAAAAAAAACAAGATTAGGGTTGTGTTCGATTGTGGAGCTTCTTATCAGGTTACATCACTGAATAGCAAGCTTCTACAAGGTCCAGACTTAACCTTTTCACTGGTGAGTGTACTTGGCGTTGATACAGGATGGCTGCCTCCGTGACGTGCTCTGCATATGTTTTTGGGTTTTTGTTAGTTTGTCCTGTCTTTAGTTATATTCCTGCCATCATTTTCACCAGGGATGAACTGCTGAACATTCGGCAGAACGCACCACAAGATGTTTTTCCGGATTTCAATTATTCAGACGTCTTAGTGAACGTTGTTATCGGAGGAGCAGTGGCGCTGATCAAATGCTTCAGGACGCGCAGAAGGGGGAAGTGAGCGGGAGCGCTCGTCAGACTCAGGAAGCGCAGATTTCGAATGCCGTTGCCTAGCATCCATCTGGCAAATCTCCGCTCTCTACCCAACAAAACGGACGAACTCCTTCTGCTTTCTCGGACAAATAAGGATTTCACACGCTCTGCTGCTCTGTGTTTCACGGAAACCTGGCTGAATGACACCATACCGGACAGCGCGCTCCATCTGCCGGGCTTTCAGCTGTTTAGAGCGGATCGCGACGCAGAATCAACTGGGAAATCGCGCGGCGGCGGGACATGCTTTTACATCAATGAACGGTGGTGTACAGATGTAACTGTGTTAAAGAAGACGTGCTGCTCAAATCTCAAAACACTCTTCATTAACTGCAAGCCGTTCTATTCGCCGCGGGAGTTTCACTCGTTCATTCTGGTCAGTGTTTACATCCATCCTCAAGCGCATGTGAGCTCAGCTTTACAGAAACTTGCTGATCAGATCACAGAGACAGAACAACATCACCCGGACTCTGTTTTAATCATTCTCGGGGACTTTAATAAAGCCAATCTCTCCCGTGAACTGCCAAAATACAGACAGCATGTTACATGTTCAAACAGAGACAGTAATATATTGGATCACTGTTACACCACAATAAAGGATGCATTTCACTCTGTTCCACGAGCAGCTTGGGGACGTTCTGATCACCTTCTGGTTCATCTTATACTGTCTTACAGGCAGAAACTAAAATCAGCTAAACCTGTATCAAGGACTGTAAAAAGATGGACTAATGAAGCAGAGCAGGATTTACAATCTTGTTTTGACCTCACTGATTGGAGTGTTTTTGAAGCTGCTGCCACCGATCTGGATGAACTCACAGAGACCGTAACATCATATATCAGTTTCTGTGAGGATATGTGTATTCCTACCGAGACTCAACTAACTTACAACAATGACAAACCGTGGTTCACTGCAAAACTCAGACAGCTCCGTCAGGCCAAAGAAGATGCTTACGTGAAGGGGGACAATGTCCTGTATAAACAGGCTAAATACACACTGGAAAAAGAGATCAAAGTGGCAAAGAGGAATTATTCTGAAAAAATAAGGACTCAGTTCACTTCCAACGACTCCGCATCAGTGTGGAAAAGTCTGAAACAGATTACCATCTACAAGACACCACCCCCCAGCACTGTGGAGAATCAACGACTGGCAGACGATCTGAACGAGTTTTACTGCAGGTTTGAAAGAACACCCATCACCTGCCCTGAACGCCTCCCCACACAACCATTCACACCATTCACAACTCCTGCAACCAGCCCTGAATGCCTCTCCAAACAACCGTTCACACCATTAACAGCTCCTGCAACCCATCCTGAACACCTCTCCAATCAAGCACTCTCACCATTCTCACCTCCTGCATCCCCCCTCTCCCCCACACCTGCAATTCAGATCAGCGAGGATGCGGTGCGCCAGGTCTTCCGGAAGCAGAAAAGGAAAAAAGTACCAAGCCCAGATTGTGTTACACCAGCCTGTCTGAAATCCTGTGCTGACCAGCTGGCCCCCATCTTCACACAGATCTTCAACAGATCGCTGGAGCTGTGCGAAGTCCCTTCATGCCTCAAACGCTCCATCAGCATCCCCATCCCTAAAAACCCAAAATTACAGGACTAAATGACTACAGGCCTGTGGCTCTAACGTCTGTAGTCATGAAGTCATTTGAAAAACTGGTGCTGGGCCACCTGAAGGACATCACTGGACCCTTGCTGGATCCTCTTCAGTTTGCCTACAGAGCAAACAGGTCTGTGGACGATGCAGTAAACATTGGACTGGATTATGTTCTGCAACACCTAGACAGACCGGGGACTTATGTGAGGATCCTGTTTGTGGACTTCAGCTCGGCCTTTAACACGATCATCCCAAACCTCCTCCTGCCCAAACTAAATCAGCTCTCCGTGCCCACCTCCATCTGTCAGTGGATCAACAGCTTCCTGACACAGGCAACAGCTAGTGAGGCTGGGAAAATACACATCCAGCACCGGTACAATCAGCACCGGAGCTCCCCAGGGCTGCGTTCTCTCCCCACTGCTCTTCTCTCTGTACACTAATGATTGCACATCTATGGACCCCGCTGTCAAGCTCCTGAAGTTTGCAGACGACACCACACTCATCGGCCTCATTCAGGACGGTGACGAGTCTGCTTACAGACAGGAGGTAAAAGAGCTGGCTGTCTGGTGCACTCTCAACAACCTGGAGCTTAACACGCTCAAAACAGTGGAGATGATCGTGGACTTCAGGAGAGACCCCCCTGTACTCCCCCCACTCACCATCATGGACAGCACTGTGACTGCAGTGGAGTCATTCAGGTTCCTGGGCACCACTATCTCTCAGGACCTGAAGTGGGACATTCACATTGACTCCATTGTAAAAAAGGCCCAGCAGAGGTTGTACTTCCTTCGCCAGCTGAGGAAGTTTAACCTGCCACAGGAGCTGCTGAAACAGTTCTACTCCACCATCATTGAATCCATCCTCTGCACTTCAGTAACTGTCTGGTTCAGCTCAGCTTCTAAATCTGACCTCAGAAGACTACAGAGGGTAGTCCGGACTGCTGAGAGAATCATCGGTACAACCCTCTCTTCTATTCAAGAACTGTACTTATCCAGAGTGAGAAAAAGGGCTGTCAAAATCACTCTGGACCCCTCACATCCAGCACACTCCCTCTTTGAACTGTTGCCATCTGGTCAACGCTACAGAGCACTGAGCACCAGAACGACCAGACACAGGACCAGTTTCTTCCCTCAGGCAATCCATCTTATGAACAGCTGATAATAACTGCGAACACACTACACTTTATATTTATATACACATACACTTATTTATCTAACACACATACTTAGTATACTCTTAAATTTTGCACATAATATACATGTACATACATAACTGCATTTTGTAATATACCTACCTACAATTGTCAATTTGTATATTGTCATTCACTATCTACTTATTTGTATTTTTTATTATTTTATTATGTGTTTTATGTTCTGTCGCTGTCATTCTGTTGTACTGCGAAGCTTCTGTCACGAAAACAAATTCCTCGTATGTGTAAACATACCTGGCAATAAAACTCATTCTGATTCTGATTCTGATTATACGATTTAGACTGGAATCTATTGCCCTAATGGCCGACATTAAAGCCATGTTCCATCAAATCAGAGTTCACCCAGAAGATTGTGATCTCTTGAGATTTCTGTGGTGGCCAGAAGGTAATGTAAACAGCAGTCTGGAGGAATACAGAATGGTGGTTCATTTATTCGGGGTTCATTTATCACCTAGTTGCTCAAGTTTTGCATTGAGGAAATGTGCAACTTTTTGCTTGATGCGGCTACAATGATGAACATTTTGAGTGATCTGGACATTTTCACACATACATTTTCTCACATTTCCTTTTTGTAAAAACAAAAAACAAAAAAAGAAAATCATGTATAACAATTAATTATGTAATGTATGTTAATATTGTTCATATTTCGATTGTGTCTGTGATTATTAGAGATTTATGTATAATAATCAGGGGCTGGAATGTAAGTGCAGAAAAACGCTTGTCTTTTATTTTGTATTTTGCGTGTATGTTTCCAGGTGGTTTGGTCACGTGGGATCAGTGGGTATATACCTGGTAGCGTTTCCTGTTTGGTTTAGGTGTAGTAGAGAGGGGGTGAGTAGCGGGGAATGCTCACTTTCTGTTGACCGTTTATCATTGATTGTTTCTACTTGGTCTGTTATCAAGCCAATAAATGTTGTGGGATTTGCAATGATCGAAAACGCGTCAAGGATTATTCCTGCTGCTTAGCCTCTCAGCAGCTATAGGTTGCCGCTATAAATGACATTAAATCAACCTGGAACATTATAAATCAGGTACTGAGTCATAATAGGAAGGCTTCATCTGCACCCACAGAGATAAGGGACTATGATAGGTGTCAATCAGACCCTATTGATATAGCTAATGGCTTCAATAATTTCTTTACCAAAATTGGTTCTGATTTAGCACACAATATTCAGAAAACGTATAATGATCCATGTAGCCAAATAAATGGGCGGTTTAATTTTATGATATTTCATAATATTAATAAATTCTACCCCAAAGAACGTGCTTGTATGGAAATTGATGGAGCTCCAGTTACTCAAGTGGCTTCAACAAAATTTCTCGGTGTCCTGATTGACGAAGGTTTAACTTGGTCCAAATATGTTGAGTCTGTACAAGATTCTCCAAAATGTTAGGGTGCTTTCACACCTGCCT
The DNA here is from genome assembly GCF_023724105.1 of Carassius gibelio. Classification (NCBI taxonomy): domain Eukaryota; kingdom Metazoa; phylum Chordata; class Actinopteri; order Cypriniformes; family Cyprinidae; genus Carassius; species Carassius gibelio. The sequence continues at coordinate 527,272 of NC_068399.1, read as the reverse complement.
CATTTAGTTCGTTTGAATCATACCAGAGTTCGTTTCCCCCTTTGGTGCGGTTCGATTGGGCAGGTGAGAAAGCAGCAATCACACTCGGGTGTGGACTAAAAGCGGACCAAACAAGCGTACCGAGACCTGCTTGAAGAGGTGGTCTCGGTACGCTTTCAAACGAACTCTGGAGCGGTTCGTTTGTGGTGAGAATGTGATCCGACCTTGAACAGACCCAACTGAAATAGTACTGATCATTTTTCTTTATGAACATTTCTTTATGAACATAATTTCTCAGGAATAATTAAACATGAACGTATTAGTATGGGAAATGAATTTGAATATATACAATGAATAATACAATTATGTTGTTAATATTGCTCTATAATGAAATTAAAAGCTTAACATACTATCTTGGAAATAAAGCTTTATGTCTTTAAATCCATGCTGTATATAACGTTAGTCAGTTATTTCTCTGAATAAATTCAGATTTCAGAATAAGCACTTTGTCATTTGTTTTATATGTTGAGGTCATGTCTGTCTGATGTTTATCGTGTTCATGATCACTACTGTAATGAACGTAGCTTTTTAATAAGTATGAGAAATTCCCGACATTTAAAAAAAATAAGTGTTTACATGCCTAGTGTGTTTGCATTGTAATAATGTACAGAAATACTTCAGATTTATAAACGCTGACTTGTTAGGTGATGTTTTTTCATTAAAATCATACAATTTTCTATTAATTAAATGGAACGTTTATGCACACTAGGGATTACCAATATAGCTTCACTTTAATGACGTCATGAGCAATCCAGTTCTATATTATAGATCAGTGGTTTTAGCCTCTTTACGGAGTTCACAACTCAGAAAAATGTATTTCCCTTCTTGTCAATACTGTGCGCGCGGTGCGTCAGTTGTGGAAGCGTGCGCGCTGTATGTCATAGCATGTCCATATTCTGACTTGGTGAAAAGAAACATTTTATCTCACAGGGAACATTTAATCTTGTGTCTGAAGTTTAATTACACTTTTAAAGAACGTACAAAAATTATGGTAATGAAATTACATGCATATGGCGTTGTAGTTACATTGCCAGTAAGTCATGAAGTTACCAATATATTATGAAGAGAGGACCTGTCTGGGACGTTCTTGGTTATCTTATTACGTTTGAAGGAAGTGCCGACGACGTTGTGAGTTAGTAATGTGATGGTAATAAAATTACGGGCATGCGACGTCGTAGTTACGTTGTCAATTGGTAAGTTAAGGAAATACCAAAAATTACCAATTCATTACGTAACTGTTACATCGTGTGTTAGCAGGGATATCCATATATCTCCGCAGATATGCATCTTTGGTCTATAAACCCTGATTGACGCTGTTCAGTGAGTCTATGTGAACACAAATAAACCGCTGCTTTTTCTATTCTAAAAATTACTCAAACATATTTATTATTTTGTATTCCTGACATAAATTACTATTTAACTGTCACTGAAACAATGTTTTATCAAAACATTGGTCAAATATCGAAGCTAGAGTCTTTAAACTTTCAACTGATGCACAATTTCTCCAGATAAAGTAAGAGAGGGATGTTTAACGTGCTGTGAAAGTGAAACAGTAATAAACTGGGGCCGTTGACGATCCTTGACAGCAAAGGTGAATCACAACTAAAAACAGTACTGTAACAGCAGACATGTAGGGCGTCACACTACAGTCTATTATATAATTACAGCAAAACCATTGTGAATTTTATATATAGCAGAGCAGAGACATTCACTGTTCAGAGCGAGAGCGAAATGTCACAAAAGAAGTGTGTTTTTGGTTGCGAGGGCAAGACAACCCTGCACAGATTACCAAAAAAAAAAAGTGTTTGTGTTTGTTCCCTGCATTTCAAAGATGCTTGTTTTACAAACAAGGCCCAGTTTGACGACGGATTTGCGTATCGTTTATTTCTTAAGGATGATGCAATCCCAACGAAAAAGGGTCACGATCGTGTGTTGGAACGGCAGGTGGTGAGTAAAACTGCTTCAAATATCTCTGCCTCCTTGTTAGTGCATCCCCTCCCATGCCGGAGACCCGGGTTCGAGCCCCGCTCGGAGCGAGTCGTTGCTGCTGCTGCTCTCGTTCAGTTTCAGCCTCTGGATCTGATTCTGGATCATAAATAAACGGCTGAATCTGACTGTAAGCCATGGTTTGTTTTGGATGATGGTTTTTCCTCACGGTAATGTCACAGCTTCCACATGCTCTCAACGCAAAAGCCTACTGGCGCTCGTGATTCTTTAGCTCCGCCCACACGTCACGCCTCCAGCCGGTCGTGTTTTTCCGTAAAAAATCGGCACAGACTATTTTTCTCTTATAAATATAATAAAACTAAAGACTTTTTGGAGATACGAAGGATGCAGTACTACTCTATAGGTACTCAAGATTAACAGGATATTGAGTGAAAATGAGCATTTCACCCCCCCTTTAAGCCCATTTGCATCCTGTGCATTCATATGCGCTGAATACTGCCAATGCTAAAATTAATTTCATTCAATTGAAGCTCCCTATCTGACTCATTTTAGAGTTGCTAATGAGTTTTGAAGCCAGCAAAAAGCAGCGTCACACACAGGCTAATCATGACCGAAAATGTTTACATTTAAATCAAGTCATCGCGTAGCTGTTGTAATAATGATTAAATATGAGAATTAATTTGAAATAACCCAATAAATTAATTAAATTATTATTATTGTTTGGAGTTTAAGATAAGTCTGTGGCTGTCCTAAGATTTAGAAGTTTTTTACAATGATTTTTAAGAAGATTCTTTTCAAGAATTTGAATTATTCTTAGGTTTTGTCTTAAGAACAATCTTAAGAAAAAAAGATAAGAATATTCTTAAGATATATATAAGATTTTTGGGAACACAAAATATTCTTAACTTTTTTCTAAAGTTAAAAAATAAGAAGAAAACAGCAGTTAAGAAGAAATTTCTTCTTAAGAATGTTTTGTGAATCCAGCCCCTGAACTCTACACGTGATACTGTAAATCAGTTTTATTTGCTAAAATACAATATATTTTATAGGTATACCAGTTATTATACCACTGATACTACACAAACTGAGCCAAAGTCATTTCTAAAATCAAATAAGCTAAATCTAGAGAAAAGCAAAATGTTTTGAATGATAAAAATACTTTTTTTCTATCACAAATTCACCTTTGTTGTGAAAACCCAACACCAGTCAAACATTACACAACGCTATACATATTTTGGAATGGCACTTGAAACACTTCTGACATTCAAAGCACATTCACAAACAACTTGTTCAAAGTACAGGATGGTTTCAGGAGAATGAAAAATTTTAACTGATGAATAACAAAGCAAATGAGAGTCTAGATGACTGAGTTCTTCTCATTCTCACGTCTCTTCCTGCTAGAAGTGAAAGAATTTTCAGAGCTGCTATTCAACGTTACAGTTCAGAGGAGAAAGAAAGATCTGCAAATATAATTTTAGGTGAGCGTTTCATCTTTCTTTAGTTGTTTTTATGTATGTGTGTTGTCTTATGATTGTCATTTGGTCAGTTTGTCCTTTTTTAATGCTGTGCTAAAGTCATTTTGATGATTTTACTGAAACCTCTTTATTGTGATCAAACAGATGATCAAGTGTGTCTTTTTCAGTCAATCACAGAAAGCTTCTTATTCTGATGCTGTTATCATATGGTGTGAATTCTCTGCTCTTCTCATTATACTGTATATCACAGAGTCTGATTCTCAAACAGTATTTCTTTGTGCTCTCTCTTTGAGAGAGAAATATCACTTCATGAACACTCTGTTACCTCAGTTTACTGTAAGTGTTAAACAAAAACTCATCGCTAAAGTGTCCAATGCATGTAGTTTGTGTACTTCTGAATATATATATATATCTGTGAAATATGAGGTTGAAAAAGTTTGGCTGAATAGCTTTATATCATAATTATTATTTAGAATGAATGCACACAATCTATGTGTGACATAGGCTGAAAACCTCTGAAGCACAGAGAAGTTTATCTGAATTAAGGTTACCCTGAAACCTGATTTGCTGGCTTAAATATGCTTTCTGGAAACCACCCAGTTGTCAAACAGGTTTCATTTGTTTTCCTGAGATCATTCTGGTTTAACTGGTTCTGAAGATGAACATTTTTCTGCAGTGTACTTTTCTTTAGACAAGAGTTATTAAAGAGCAGGTCATATGTTATGTAAAGTGTCCTAATATTGTGTTGGAGTCCCCTACAACAGGTTTAAATGCATCTAAGGTCAGAAAACATTGTCATTTTTTATAATACATTATAAGGGTACTCTTAAGGCATTATAATGAATGTATAATGCATTATTAAAAAATCTAACAATTTATTCTATCAACTCATGAATAATCATAACAACAATTATAATGCATCATAAAAATGATGTATTCGTGTTTATAAGTTTAAGACTATGATTATTTATAACACAATGAACACCATATTAAATCTACTTAATTTACAGTATAATGGACTGTATCATGTCTTATTTGGGTATTTCTGTGGAGCTAATGTTAAATAATTGATGTGAGCTTAATACTCCAACTGAAAAAAATGTAATGTTTTATATGGTTACATTTTATTTTGATGGTCCTCTTAATCAATCAACTATAAGCAATTTTGCCACTACATGCCAACTAACTCTCATTAGAGTATTAATATGCTCAAGAATGGTAGAATCTAGTACGGTAGAATAAGCTGACGTACTTGCAGAGACACTTATAGTCAGTTTATCTGTTGGTTGACCATCAAAATAAAGTGTTAGCATATATTTACAGTATCATACATACTTATAATCTAATGACCGCTTGTTGATATGTAGTTGCAGAGTTACTTATCAACAGCTGTCTAAAGGCCCGTTCACACCAAGCACGATAACTATAAAGATAACGATAGAGATATAGTTCTAAAAATCAGTGTTGAGTACTCGAGACTCGGACTCGGTCTTGGACTCGGTCTCGAGACCGTATTTTAATGGTCTCAGTCTTGTCATGGACTCGTGTGCATTTTGACTCGGTATTGACTTGGACTCGAACATATTAGGAATCGGACTTATGCCCGAGTCCACTCGAGTCCCAATCCAAATATTTCATGATTATTACTGTATGTTAATGTTTATTTAAATTGATGTATGATTGACACATCCAATGACTGGTGATTTTCTTTTGACGTGAGACGTTAGGCCAGCAACACACTGCGTGGCGTGTCTGTTTTTAATTCGGCTCCCGTGTTAACAGGTTAGATCTTGCAAACTGCCTGCGTGAGACGCGCGGAAAACCCGTGCATGCTAGAAATAGAACCAACGCCTATTTTTCACGCGACACGCGTGCATGTTGGAAGCGTTTCCAGGCAAAATATACTAGGAAAATATGTTTATATGTCATTTTGTACACAAATACATATTAATTCATGACATTTGGATATTTGAAAGTCTATAGGTTGACATAAATTCAGATATAAATGTAATTTAAAAAAATAAATTAATAATGATCGATTTTTTCAAATATTGCACCTGTCAAACATACTCTATTTTGCCGTCAATACTGTTGACAGTGTCCTATCAGTAGGTGTGTAAAAAAAAAAAAAAAAAAAAAAAAAGTTTATATTGTTATCATGAAGACAAGAGCCTGGTTTTTCGGCGGCCTCCCTCTATGTCACCCACAGCAGCAGCAGCGCGCCAAGCGCCGCGTGCAGTCACGCTTCTGGTGTGGAAAGACACAGAAAACGCGAAGCAGCCACCACGTTTCTAGCACGCAGCAGAGACGCCACGCAGCCAGTGTGTCACCGGCCTTAAGTTACCCTCCTGCCATCCGCCTGTAGTGATCCCGCTTTCCAGAAAGCCACATTGCTACATTATTTCTCTCAACTGTGTTATTTTTACAAAGTAGGACAAAATGGTCACAGAAAAAAAACAAATATTGTTTAATTAAATTATATAATGAATACAGACACAGACTGACTGTCTCAACACTAAACATCCCCCCCCCCAAAAAATGTCTGACAGAATGCATTGAACTTATATGGCATTTCATCCAGCTTTCTTCCCCTGGCACATACACACTTTTGCATGAAATTTTCCTGGACAGTCAGTCGGCTCTTGTGTGTATGCCCTCCGTAACTAAAAAAAAACTTGGACTAGTGTGTATTTTACCCTGCATTAAAACGCACCAGCCAGTGAAATTAGCATTAGATTATCCGTTGCTGTTACAGAAAGTGATGAAATGGTAACTGTTGTCAGTCCTCGCTTCCTCTGCACCAGTAGAGTGTTTTTAGTTGTGGTGGATTGATCATGAGACCACATCGTGCTTGGTTGGGTAGCAGGATGGTCTCCTCACTTATTTTTTTGAAAAGTAATTTTGCCCATCTGTAATCTTCACAACATCTAAAGTGCACATAATCCAAGACATTTTCAGGATATTAGCAGTCATTAGTTAAGCTTCAAGGTTAAAAGTTATGTAAAAGCTGTTACAGTTGAACATTTACAGGTATAGTGGTACAGTAATGTTACTTGTACTAGAAGTGTTATGTAGAATTACAATATAGAGTCGTACAGTAATATTATGTGTACTAGAAAGGTAATATGGATGTGTATAGTGGTACAACGATGTTATGTGAAAATGAGCACTTAATATTGACAAATAACACTTCATAATACTAATAAAATTACCTTTACACCACATACTATGTGGCACTTTTAACCTTTATTGTTTCCACCAAACATTTGACATACTCTTGAAGATTTCTTTAGGTCTTGTCTCAGACCCAATCTCTCTGGTCTTGGTCTTGACTCGGACTCGACCCTTTCTGAACTCGGTCTTGACTCGGACTCGACCCTCTCTGGACTCGATCTGGACTCGGACTCGAATGAGCTGGTCTCGACTACAACACTGCTAAAAATCTTTCTCAATATTAAAGAATAGCGGAGTCCACACCACAACTATAACAATAAAGGCACAGAGAAACGATATTGTTAGAATCACTTTCAGACTATTTTTTTTTCTGATGAACGATAAAAACATTGCCAAACAATCAGAATCAATCCTGCTGTAATGAGCTTGAGAATTTAAAGCAGCAGACACGTCTGCTTAGAATACACAGACAATATAGTTTGCTGGTGTGGACGCTAATATTGTTATCTTTATAGTTATTGTTCTTGGTGTGAACAGGCCTTTAAGGGAACCATCAAAATAATCAAACTGATATTACAATAAAAATTGTTCAAAGCAAATGTGTCATATTACACATTCATCTGATCTGATATCTGATCTTATGGCTGTTTGAGAGAAAAAAAATTTGTATTATTATTATTATTACTAATTATAAGGAGTCTTTGACCCCTTTAAGTAAAGTAGAATCAGAAAAAATGGCACGATATTATACTTATAATACTTTATAACTATGAGAAATATAATCCATTGTAAAAGTTGATGCAACTTGTTCATTATGTTATAAATCATCATAATCTTAAAAGCTATAACCACAAATAAGTAAATATTATAATACATTAAAACTGTTCTTATGAATATTCATGACATGATACAACATATTATAAGGTTTTTTATAATGCATTATGCATTCATTATAATGCCTTAAGAATACCCTTATAATGTATTATAAATACAGGCTTCATAGAAATTGTTACCGTAATTTCCTCAAAATATACATTTCATATTAGAGTCATTTGCCAATGATTTCAAAATGATGAGTTCTTAGAAGGTTCGGAGAAACCCCTCCCTTCCTCAAGCCTACTCTGATCTGATTGGTCAGCTGGCCAAGCCTGTTGTGATTGGCAAAGAGAGGAGTCCTTGAGCAAGTTAGCCAGAGCTACCATTGACAAAACACCTTCACATAAAACAGTTATATAGTGCTCCAATCTGTTCTTTTAATAAATACATAAAATACTAAAACACTTATGCAAGCGAATCACGCCCACAGCTAAAGTTTAACTGCTAAACTGTGAACACTTGGTGAATACGTTAGCCAAGCGCTAACGTGACTAACTGATGAAGCAATACAGTTTGTAAACCAAAATATGTCTACTGTAATGTTTGACGTTGTCTGTTGATATATTGAAATCGTCTTCCATTGCAATTTCCTGTACGTCTAAATATGTTTAGATCTTCACAGTGAAAGGTAACACTTCCGAAATCTCTGTGTAAACCATAGACAGTAAGTGTAAACAATGCGCTTGCGCAGACTAAGCCAGAGCACGCGCAAACGTCACACGAGTCATGACATCAGGAAGCACTCGCGCCCTCAGATCAGTTGGATGTGGTTGTGTAAAAGAGGTAAAAAAACAATATAAATACTGTTTGTTTTCTCACACAAACCGCTGGTTTCATGTCTTAGGTCATCAATGTGTACTTACGATGGGGAATTGTTTAATTTGGACTTCTCAGTGCATGCTCTTTGAGGTGGTGACCATAGACCTCCATTATATGAGACACAGACAAGAATGGATTGACCTAAAAATATCAAAATAGAAACTACTGCGGAAACAAAGACACCTTCATCTTGAATGCCCTTGAGTTAAGCTAAACATACCAAAATGTAATTTCAAAGTGAACTATCCCTTTAAAGGGTTACTCCACCGCAAAATGAAAATGTTATCATTAATCACTTAGCCCCATGTCTTTCAAACCTGTGAAAGCTTTTTTTTGGGTGAAAACCAGTACTTGAGATTGTCCCATAGACTGCCGTGTAAATAACAGCGTCAATGTCCAGAAAAATATGAAAAGCATCATCAGAAAACCGCAACGTTATGAAGTGACAAAAATAATTTTTGTACACGAAGAAAACAAAAATGATGACTTTAATCAACAATTCCTCTCCTCTGTGTCTCTCCATATTCTCATATTCTCCCAAACGGCACTGAACACATGCAGCATACGCTCTTCTGTGTCAGCCACGCTGCACTGTGATCATCATATTAGCCTGGATCATAAATAATCATAAATGTTTCAATGACCAGCACAAATACTAGTGTTGTAAATACCAAAAGCAGTAGCAATGGACAATAACTGCTTCACAACCTCATCCTGATTTTAAAAACCTTGAATTAGAGACATTCGCTGATATCTTAATCATGAAGACAAATAGCCCTTAAAATTATCAAAAGATTAAACAATGGAAAAGAATATAAATTTTAATGAATATAATAAATGAATATACAATAATAAATGATTAATCTATAAATGGTTATAAATGTCTTTGGCAAGATGGCGCCGCTGAGTCCGGTCGCCGTCCAGGTTGCTCCGCTTAGATTATGTTTTTATTTACTTTTTTACCTACTTTTGCTTTCTCTTTTTACACACATTACCTCTGCACTGATCATATATGAAAAGGAAACACTTTTGGACATTGGACACCGCTTCACTGACCTGTTTCAGGACACTTTATCCTCCAACCCATCGTGGCCATCTGAGATTCTCCGGAACGATGAGATGAACAATGGCCTCCTGAATAACCACCCAAGGCGACGGATCAAGAAACACTGCGGGAAATGTGCTTGGATTCGCAACAGACTGAGGAAAAGAGCACACAGCCCTCCTTTACCGAGCATTCTGCTCGCCAATGTCCAGTCTCTGGAGAATAAGATGGACAATCTTAGAGCCAGGATCAGTTTCCAATGGGACATTAGGGACTGTAACATCCTTTGTTTGTCTGAAACATGGCTCATGCCCTTGGTCCCGGACGCTGCTGTAACACCGTCTGAAAACTCCTCTGTTTTACGGATGGACAGGACAGCCGAGGCCGGCAAATCCAAAGGCGGAGGAGTGTGTTTCATGATTAACAAGAAATGGTGTGACCCCAGGAATATCTCCACTCTGTCGCGCTCCTGCTCGCCTCATCTGGAACATTTATCCATTATTTGCCGCCCATTCTATCTGCCTCGGGAGTTTTCATCGATCATCATAACTGTTGTTTACATCCCTCCACAAGCAGACACTGGCTTGGCTTTGTCTGAGCTTCACGATGCGCTCAGCGGCAACATCAACAAACATCCTGACGCTGCTATTATCATCGCTGGGGACTTTAACAAAGCCAAACTCAGGCAAGTCATGCCTAATTTTTATCAACATGTATCCTGTCCAACCAGAGGACCGAATACACTGGATCATTGCTACACTCAGTTTAAGAATGCCTACAAAGCACGCTCACTACCGGCTTTCGGCAAATCGGACCATGCCGCCATTTTCCTCACACCGGAATATAAACAACGGCTCGTTCAAGATCCCCCGGTGAAGAGGGTGGTGACGCGATGGTCCGACCAATCAGAAGCAACGTTACAGGCGGCTCTTGATGACGTAGACTGGGACATGTTTCGCGAAAGTTCATCTGACGTCAGCGAGTTCACGGATGTAGCGTTAAGCTTTGTAAACACGCTAGCCGAACAAGCTACAGATATAATAACTATAAGGACATTCTCAAATCAGAAACCGTGGGTGGACAGATCAATCCGTGCAGCAGTAAACAAACACACTGCTGCTTACAACGCCGGTCTTCTGTCAGGAAACATGAGCGAGTACAAAGCATTGTGCTATTCTCTCCGACGCGCAGTAAGAGCCATTAAACACAGATACAGGGAACGCATAGAGTCACATTTCCAGCTAAATGACTCCCGACGCATGTGGCAAGGACTAAGGACCATCTGTGACTTTGGAAATAAATCCTCTGCAGAGGTGAGAGCAGATCCGTCGCTGGCTGACGAGCTAAACACTTTCTACAGCCGCTTTGAAAGCAATCGAAGCGTTGTGAGTCTGCCGATCAGTGTGTCAGGAAGCAGCAGTCAGAGCAGCGATCATCATGTGATCACCGTGTCGGAGGACGAGGTTCGGAGGGCACTAAAGAGAGTGAATGTAAGGAAAGCAGCTGGACCTGATGGGATTTCTGGCCGTGTTCTGCGGTCCTGCGCTGATCAGCTCGCTGGTTTGTTTACATCCATTTTTAACGAGTCTCTTGCTAAATCGGTGGTTCCCACCTCATTCAAAAAATCTGTCATCATCCCTGTGCCTAAAAACAATAAACCCTCTTGTCTGAATGACTATCGTCCAGTTGCCCTCACATCAATAGTCATGAAGGTCTTTGAGGGACTGGTTAAAAACGTCATCTGCTCCTCCATCCCGGATACTTTGGACCCTCTTCAGTTTGACTATCACCCAAACCGATCCACTGATGATGCCATCTCTCACATCCTGCACTCTTCTCTCACACACATTGACAGCAATAACAGGAACTATGTAAGGCTGCGATTTATTGACTATAGCTCAGCTTTTAATACTATAGTCCCCATAAAGCTAGCTTCCAAACTCATAGACCTCGGACTGAATTCTTGACTCTGCGACTGGATCCTTGATTTCCTCACCGGCAGACCTCAAGTGGTGAAACTAGGCCAGTGCACCTCCAGCTCCATCACCCTGAACGTAGGAGCCCCACAGGGCTGTGTCCTGAGTCCCCTGCTCTACTCTCTCTACACACATGATTGTGTGTCTTCGCACAGCTCCACATCTATTATCAAATTTGCTGATGATACTGTGGTTCTGGGCCTCATTCACAACAATAATGAGACCGCATACTTGGATGAGGTAGAGAAATTAACATCATGGTGCCAGGACAACTGTCTCTCTCTGAATGTGAGCAAAACTAAAGAGCTGATTGTGGACTTCAGGAAGAGACAGCAGCAGCCCTACACTCCTCTTATGATCAGCGGGACCCCTGTGGAGAGGGTGAGCAGCTTCAAGTACCTTGGTGTAAACATCTCGGAGGACCTGACTTGGACTACTCACATTCAAACACAGGTTAATAAAGCCAGGCAAAGACTGTACCATCTGCGACAGCTGAGGAAATTCAGGGTCTCACCAGCAATCCTGAAAACTTTCTATTCTGGGGCTATAGAAAGTGTATTGACTCAGTGTATCTCAGTGTGGTATGGGAACAGCTCCAGTCAAGACTGTGTGGCAATATGGAAAAAGTCCGTGCCAGGTCTTTTACCCTACCCTTAATTAGGAGGAGGTATGGAAAATGGATATATAAGGAGGACAAAACGGAAGCAGGGGGTGTGTGAAAAAAAAGAAAAAAAGAAAATCTGAGTGTTACCTGACGGCTCCATGACTGCGGCTGCTGCAGCTTATTGTGCGGGATTTGTGGGTGAGCATAGACCGGGTGCGATCCGAAGAAGATTGGTTTCGCATGACGGCCGGTCGCAACCTATCTGCATATCGGCGCGACAGATGAACCCAGTTCACTTGCTGCAGCAGCTGGCTGGACGCCCCTAACGCAGACTGATTCGTGCCGCTGATTTTACGCGCACGCTCACACACACACACACACACACACACACACACACACACACACCCGCTCAATCAACGGGATTAATAGGATTAATATGGGTTTTGTGTAAACTTGGACTACGACTTTTTTTTTGTCTTTTCTTTGTTTTTTTGTTTGGTTTAAGAATTTAAGGACCGTTATTTCCTTATTTTCCTTTATTGTACTTTTTCCTTTTTTCGTTATTTTCCTTCTAAACAAAAAGTGTCAAAACAATGTGAAACATTGTAATTTTGTTTGTGTTTTTTTTATTTTTGAATAACATCTTTTGACCTGAGAAAAAACTGAATCTGGTTGTGAGTGTTATTTAAAAGTATGTGTTTTTGTGTGGCTGGTACATTGTGTATCTGGTGGGTTTTAGTTGGGCTCTATCTTGAGTTATCTGGGAACCTAAAAACGAAAATAGTATAGATTGACTTGACAAATTTTGGTCTTGTCTGGCGCCCGAAAAAATATTTAATTTTAACTAACTGGGAAAAAAAAAAGAAAAAAACCTAGTTAGGTCTAACTGGAGGCCCGCCACCGCTACATAAGTGGCGCCCAAACAGGGACGTGAACCATATATATGTATAAAACTTTGGCTTGAACCCTAGAAGTGTGAAATTGTGAACTGCAGAGTTCTACTGCTTCAGCATTGTTAACACTTTAAAGTTCTGTGGTTTATGTACATATGTATATAAAGGTGTTTTTGAGAAGAAACATTCAAGTAATTTTGTGAAACCTGAGAACTGTGAAAAGTTTTTTTTTGAAAACTAAAGAGGTTTGTTAAATTGATACCTCCTGGTGTTAATTTTGAAATCTTGTGGGGTGAGATTGTTATAATGAAACAAACCAAGTGGGGGTAATTCATTGTATGTAACTTTATTTTTTATTTATACATTTGAGTGACATTGCACCACACTTTACATATTAAACCAACACGCATTACAAGTATGGCCACTACCCCACCTTCCCCTTCGACGTCAGTGGAGATTGAATCCCCCCCAGATATAGCAACTCCAGTATGGCCTCCTGCGCACCTAAGATCCGTTCCTTCATCTCATGTTCCAACTTTTCATTTTATGCCAACTCAGTTCAGCAGTCCCCATCCCAGGTCTCAGGTGCAATTTTCCTCCCTACCTCCAGGTGGCACTGCCTCAGTTGAATCTGCTCCTATGCAGTTGTGCACAAGTGCATCCAATGAAGCTTCACCTCCTTCCTCAGCACAGCATGACCTCCCTGGTTACCTCCCTACTCCTGGAAGGGAAATTCACCATCTCACTGCTCATGTGCAAGGAAATTGGGACACGTTACTTGAACATATGCGAACTCATGAGAAAACTGTTGGTGAACTTACCCAAGAACTTAAAACAACGTCTGCACACCAGGACACCTTGATTGCTCAACTTGCTAATAAATTGGAGCACCACCAGCAACAAGTGTTCATGTGCATGTCTAGAAATAAAGAAGATATTAAGGGAGAAATTGATCAACTTGTAAAAGCCGTGAAAATTGACATTTCTAATGAACTTCATAAAGCCCAAACTACTTTTGTGTCTGAGGTGAGGTTTATGATGGAACAACTTCAAGGGGAGCTCCAACAGGATATCAAAACCTACTTAGTAACTCTTCAGAGGAATCATGACCAAATGTCTACAGAGCTCACCCAGTGCACTCAAAGCACCAAAACCCTATGTACAGGTATACAAGATCTACAAACTGAAATGGAACGAAAATTCAACAATCTAGACACACAAATGGCTGGTTTACAAATGAAAGAACAATCATCACCATCGTCCTCTGACATTGATCTTCCTGCAGTGCATGCAGCACCGCCTCCCATGGTAAAGAGTGACCATCTTAAGCTCACATTTCCTATGTTTGGTAGACAGTCGGATGATGCTGACCCATTGCTGTATCTCACCCGGTGCCAAGACTTCCTAGCGCTGCATCCTCTTACCGATGCTGACATCTTGGCCACTTTCCGCTCTGTCCTTTATGGCACCGCCCGGGACTGGTGGGAAGTAGCACGGTCATCTGTAAGTACATGGGATGAATTTCAAACTGCTTTTCTTTCTGCTTTCCTTTCAGAGGACTATGAGGACGAACTAGCAGAAAGAGTCAGAACGAGAACACAAGGTGAAAGGGAAAGTATAAGAGACTTCGCCTTTACTTACAGAGCTCTTTGTAAGAGATGGAAGCCCACCATAACCGACAGCGAACTGGTAAAAATGATTTTAAAGAATATTAAGCCATACCTCACTAGCCAGCTACGCAGTAGAGTAAGTAATGTTGACGAACTGGTGAGATTAGGCCAACAGCTTGAAAGAGACTTCGAACAGCAACAGCAGTATGAAGGACGAATGGGTCTCAAGCAACACATGTCTATGCCCCAAAAACCCATTTCCAATCGGCTAGGAGAGAAAGAGAAACCACCTTTAGTACAGTGTTGGCGATGTAAAGGACATCACTCACCTGGACACTGTCCTCACTTTGTCTCTGCTCAGTCACTTCAAACCAATCGATCCCACTCCGCTAGCAGTAAGCAGACAACATTTCCAGCTCCCAAAGCTGGCGGTCCGCTTATCAATCACTCTGTTTCTGCCACGTTTACCAAAAAGACCCCAAAAACATGTAAGAATACACCACCTCCTGCAGCTGTGCCGCAACAATTAGTTGTACCCCTGAGTATTGCTACCTGGAAGGGGAAAGCCATTGTTGATACGGGTGCAAGTTACACTCTTCTTCATGAGAATCTTTGTAAAGAGCTCGGTGTACAAAGACTTCTTCCATGGACCCGAGGTCCTCTTTACTTGGCGAATGGAGAAGCAGAAATTCCATTAGGATGGGTAAATATACCAGTCACTCTTCATCACAAAGTTTTCAACATACCTGCTGCTGTTCTTCCTGCTAAAGCTCTAGCCTATGCTGTGGTACTAGGTTTGGACTTCATTTTCTCCAGTGGACTCCAAATCTATGTGGCAGACCAAAAATACTCCTTTAAGAGCAATCCAAAGGAGGATTTTCCCTTCCAGCCTGGAAATGCCAGTGCACCAGCTATCTATTCCCAACCTCAAAAGGAAAAGAAAGAAAGTAAAAGTTCCAGTCTATTTTTACTGAGTTCTGTTCCCCCTCCGCAAAATGTCCTATGTTTATCGCCAGCTAATCCTGATGAGAAAACCCTAATTAATACTGTTGTAAGTGCTGCCGACTTACCTCCTGAAGACAAGCAACAGCTACGTCAGATTCTGGAGTCCAACCCGCAAATCTGCACACTTCGTCTGGGACGGACTAAAGTCCTTGAGCATCACATCTATACCACCCACCAAGTGCCTATCAAGCAGCGACCATATCGCACAAACCCTGCCAAGCAGGCTGTCATAAAAGAACAGTTGGAGGAGATGTTGGCTGCAGGTATTGTGGAACCGTCACATTCTGGATGGGCCTCTCCTGTCGTCTTGGTTCCCAAAAAAGACGGAAGCCTCAGGTTTTGTGTGGATTACCGAAAGGTTAATGCCAGTACAGAGAATGATGCATATCCTCTGCCCAACATTACTGAAATCTTGGAATCTCTTGCTGGAGCGTCCATTTTTTCCACCATTGATCTTAACAGTGGATATTGGCAGGTAAGCATGGATCAGGAAAGTAAACAAAAGACTGCTTTCATTACCCACTCAGGTCTGTTCCAGTTTAATGTAATGCCCTTTGGGTTAAAAAATGCCCCTGCCACTTTTCAGAGATTAATGGAGTGTGTACTCGGAGAATTGCGTGGAAGCATTTGTTTTGTCTACATTGATGACATAATTATTTACTCTCCATCTGTAGCCCAGCATTTCTTGGACATTCAGGCTGTTCTTCACAAGCTGGAATTAGCTGGCCTAACAATTAACCCGAAAAAAAGTAAGTTCTGTCTACCAGAAATAACATTTCTAGGACATGTTGTCAACACCAAAGGAGTGTCTGCAGACCCAAGCAAAGTAGAAGCCATACAGTCTTATCCCGTGCCTACCAACATCAAAGAAGTCCAGCGTTTTTTGGGATTAGCTGGGTGGTACCACCGGTTTGTACCAAACTTCTCTAGAATTGCTGAACCTCTGAATGCACTGAAAAAAAAGGGATGTACATTTCACTGGTCTGTACAATGTCAAAAGGTTTTTGAACATCTGAAATCTTGTCTTACCTCTCCTCCCATCCTCAGCCATCCTGACTTACAGTTTCCTTTCACAGTCTACACAGATGCCAGCGACACAGGTTTAGGTGCTGTGTTGACTCAGAAAAAGGAACAGGGAATGGAACAGGTAATTGCGTATGCCAGCAGAACCTTGACCAAAGCAGAAATCAATTATTCTACTACAGAGAAGGAATGCTTGGCTGTAATCTGGGCTCTCGAGAAATGGCAGCACTACTTGGAGTACAAACTGTTCACAGTAATCACAGACCACTCAGCACTACAGTGGGTAATGTCTTCAACAAAGACTACAAGTCGTCTCATTAGATGGGCCTTGCGACTTCAGAAATATGATTTTGTTGTTGAATATCGAAAAGGGAAATTGAATATGGCACCTGATGCTCTGTCTCGAATGCACACCAGTTGTAGCCTTTACACCAGCCAACAGGAGAAGCCAGAACTTCCGATGTCTCCTGCTGACATCTGGGATGAGCAGCACAAAGATCCTGAGATCATAAGCATACTTCAAGCCTTAGCAGATAATGACTCTACTCTAACAGACCAGTATGAAGTACTGGAGGATACTCTCTACCACAAAACTCACCGGTCAAACAACGAATTTCATTACAGAGTGTACATTCCTGATAGCCTTGTATCATCCATTCTACATCACTATCACTCAAATCCCTGGAGCGGCCATGTGGGTATTTATAAGACCTATAAGCGTATCTATGATGTCGCATTCTGGCCTGGCATGTGGATGGATGTCAAGCAATACGTTAAAAGATGCATTAAATGCCAGACGTTAAAAGGAGGAAATCGGAAACCTGCAGGAAGACTACAACAAACTGTCACTACCCATCCCAATGAAATGATTGGTGTAGACATTATGGGACCTCTGCCTCGGAGCACTCAGCAAAATGAATACCTCTTGGTCTTCGTAGACTATTATTCCCGTTGGGTGGAACTTTTTCCTATGCGCAACGCAAATGCTCAGTCTGTTGCATTACTTCTACGGAGAGAAATTCTGACCCGATGGGGGGTGCCGGACTTCATCCTATCGGACAGAGGTGTTCAGTTTGTGTCCTCATTGTTTCGGGAACTGTGTCAAAAGTGGAGTGTAAAACCAAAACTAACAACATCATATCATCCACAAACAAATATGACTGAAAGAATTAATCGCACCCTTAAGTGTATGATCTCTGCCTATGTGGACAACAATCACAAAAAATGGGACCAGTACTTACCAGAACTCCATTTTGCCATCAACTCTGCTGTTCAGGAAACTATTGGAATGACCCCTGCAGAGCTTCATTTGGGGAGGAAGCTACAAAGCCCCATGGACAAATTGCTGCATGGCACTAATCTTACTCCGGACTGTCCATCCTATGACACAGTTCATCATCTTGCTGAACTCCAAACCAAGGCTATGGAATGCAGTAAAAAAGCACAACAGAGACAACTCAGAAATTATAACAAGAACAGACGAGACGTTACTTATAAAGAAAAAGACCGTGTGTGGATGAGAAATTTTCCACAGTCTAGTGCTCAACATCACTTCACCGCTAAACTGGCACAAAAATGGAAAGGCCCTTACCGTATTTTGAAACAGGTGGGACCAGTGAACTATCGCATATCGCTGGAATCCACAGGTGAGGATGTTCGCACAGTGCATGTATGCAACATTAAACCATGTTTTCCCACTGCCGCAGAGCTGGAATTCCAGGAAAAGAGGAGAATCCTTGAAATTTTCAATGAATCTTCTGAAGAGGAGGAGTTTTTTGGATTTTAATCTTTACTTACTACTTTTTCTCAACCATAGGTTGTCTTCTCCAGGGGGGGGGAGTGTGGCAATATGGAAAAAGTCCGTGCCAGGTCTTTTACCCTACCCTTAATTAGGAGGAGGTATGGAAAATGGATATATAAGGAGGACAAAACGGAAGCAGGGGGTGTGTGAAAAAAAAGAAAAAAAGAAAATCTGAGTGTTACCTGACGGCTCCATGACTGCGGCTGCTGCAGCTTATTGTGCGGGATTTGTGGGTGAGCATAGACCGGGTGCGATCCGAAGAAGATTGGTTTCGCATGACGGCCGGTCGCAACCTATCTGCATATCGGCGCGACAGATGAACCCAGTTCACTTGCTGCAGCAGCTGGCTGGACGCCCCTAACGCAGACTGATTCGTGCCGCTGATTTTACGCGCACGCTCACACACACACACACACACACACACACACACACACACACCCGCTCAATCAACGGGATTAATAGGATTAATATGGGTTTTGTGTAAACTTGGACTACGACTTTTTTTTTGTCTTTTCTTTGTTTTTTTGTTTGGTTTAAGAATTTAAGGACCGTTATTTCCTTATTTTCCTTTATTGTACTTTTTCCTTTTTTCGTTATTTTCCTTCTAAACAAAAAGTGTCAAAACAATGTGAAACATTGTAATTTTGTTTGTGTTTTTTTTATTTTTGAATAACATCTTTTGACCTGAGAAAAAACTGAATCTGGTTGTGAGTGTTATTTAAAAGTATGTGTTTTTGTGTGGCTGGTACATTGTGTATCTGGTGGGTTTTAGTTGGGCTCTATCTTGAGTTATCTGGGAACCTAAAAACGAAAATAGTATAGATTGACTTGACAAATTTTGGTCTTGTCTGGCGCCCGAAAAAATATTTAATTTTAACTAACTGGGAAAAAAAAAAGAAAAAAAACCTAGTTAGGTCTAACTGGAGGCCCGCCACCGCTACAACTGCAAAGCCCTGCAGAGAGTTGTGCGCTTAGCTGAGCGCATTTCAGGGTCTGCTCTCCCCTCTCTGCAGGACATCTACCTCAAACGCTGCAGAAGTAGAGCTGCAAAATAATCAAAGACTCCACCCACCCCAGTAATCGTATTTTCACTTTGCTGCCATCTGGTAAGCGCTTCCGTAGCCTGATGGCAAAAACCGAGAGACTCAGGAGGAGTTTCTTCCCCCAGGCCATCAGGCTCTTAAACTCTAAACCAGCTTCTTAACATCCTCATGCCTCCACTTAATGTACACTTTATCATTTTCACTTTATTCACTACCTCACATAGACACACTGACAGTGTCACCCTGTTTTGCACATTTGCTTCTTGTACATTCCTGCGTATCTTAATATTTAAGACTACAGTAAAATACATATATGCACATTGTACATCCCTGTACATCTTAATATTTAAGACTACAGTTTACATTCATGCACATTATTTTGCGTTCTATATTTAATTCTACAATATACATTTTTAATATTTTATTCTTATATTTTTATTGTTTACTTTTATTTCATTCTTACATAGCTATATTTATGTATATTTTCATCTGTGTTGTTTTCTTTAATAATTGCACTGTCCATGGAGCGGACCTGACTCACATTTCACTGCTGGTTATATATGCTATAATTTTGTATGTGACGAATAAAAATCTTGAATCTTGAAAAATGAATGAATGAATAATAAATTAATCTAAAAGATGTCAACATAATTAGATCACATAATTAACACCAAGGAAATAACCAAAGAAAGTGAAAGTGACGTGACATTCAGCCAAGTATGGTGACCCATACTCAGAATTTGTGCTCTGCATTTAACCCATCCAGAGTGCACACACACAGAGCAGTGCACACACACACACACTGTGAACACACACCCGGAGCAGTGTTCATCATTTATGCTGCGGCGCCTGGGGAGCAGTTGGGGGTTCGATGCCTTGCTCAAGGGCACCTAAGTCATGGTATTGAAGGTGGAGAGAGAACTGTTCATGCACTACCCCCCACCCACAATTCCTGCCGGCCCGAGACTAGAACCCACAACCCTTCGATTGGGAGTCCAACCCTCTAACCATTAGGCCACGACTTCCCACATAAAGGTCAAAATGACAAAAGTTTTTGTAACTTTTGTTAAATATTTCCTAATAATTTTTTACCATTTACTTGAACAAATTTTAGCTGACAATTGTAATTAGCATTTCATTTCATTTTAACAATGCAGTGAATTTGCTAGATGTGACAGAAGTAATTAAAAATGTCTTAACCCATTAAGACTTAACTGAATGTGTTTGTTAATTTCGCATGATAAAAGCATCTTGAGGTGAGAAGTGGACTGCATCTTCTGCCCTGCATCAACGCATCAGTCACTATTCAATGCATGGTTCTATTTCTAAATTCTGTTTGTATTATAGCTACTTATTTTCCTAATTTACAAACAAAAAATGTTACAGCACTTACAGTACATACACTTACAGCTCTTTTGTTGATTTTGATTGCTCCATTGTCCTCATTTGTAAGTCACTTTGGATAAAAGCATCTGCTAAATGTAATATAAATTAGTAAAATTGTCTGTTTATTATCATAGATTACACACCGTATTAATTAATAAAAATAATTTTAACCAATTTTTTTTTTAATGATTTTCAATAATTTGCTTCCTGGTTTAATGGAGCATTTTTTTAAGAAAACAGCAATTCCAGAATGAACTTCAAAAAACAATCCTGGATCATGACATATTGCCAACAATAAATTAAGCTTAAAAAAGGGAATCCAATTACAATAGCCAGAAAATTCTAAACATTGACTTGATATGAATATATCTTAGAAGGCAGCTGACTTTTTTCCAAAAGGTATCATTGGCATTTTCTTTCTATCTTACCTTCATATAATGCCTGTTTGTCACGAATCCAGTCTATGAACTTCTGTTTGTTCACCACCAGAGATTATTATCCACCACATGGACTCTCACACTACACAGACTGTTAGACTTACCCCTGACTACATTTCCCCCATCATCCATTGGTTAAAGCTATAGACATAATCAGTGCAATCAAACATACTTCATAAGCCATGGACTTCTTCCATTCTACTCAGTCTGCTTTTGGATGGGTTAAATGCAGAGCATGAATTCTGAGTATGGGTCACCATACTTGGCTGAATGTCACTTTCACTTCACTTAATCACACAGACACTGGAGGTAATTATTCAGTTCAATGCATTATTCAACAACCCAACCAAACACTTGTGCAGACATAACAGTTTACACTTTAAATACATCAGATTTACTTATTCACATACTACAATTCATGCATTCATCAGCTTCCAAATAGGAGTAAATGCTGGCTCCTCTGGTTTATGCTGTCTTTGTCTACAGGCAGCATGGTCTGCTGACCTCCTTGTCATCACCCACTTCCTAACAAAACAGAATTGGGTTACATAATTCTAGTGGTGGACCCACTAACTTTATGAACATCAAAGAGGACACATTGAAAATCTTCAGCTGATTTCTCAGCGGTGAAACAATAATATTTCTAGGCTGACAATACCCTTTCACATTCAGCTGTGCTCACAGCCAGTGTATCTACTAGGGGTGGCACGGTTCAACTTTTTCACGGTTCGGTTTGTTTCACGGTTTCGGTACAGTTCGGTATGTGCTATGGTTTATGGAAAAACTATACTTTCTAATTAAAAAAAAAGAAAAATAATCTATCCAACTACAAACAACAGCACAAATAAATACAATAGAGTAAAGATACAAACATAAGCAGTGATTTTCAGGTTTTTTTTTTTTTTTTTAGGCAGGTCTAGCATAAGTTTTTAGGTACAGAAATTGAATAAAGTACAGATCTCATCTGTCCGTGTGCGCTATCAGCATCCGGTTGATGACGGAATAAATGACTGCTCTCATAATCCAGCATACAGCATTCACATTGATCAAGAGTGAATGCTTTGTCCAGTGTTTTTTTTTTTTTTTCTCCTCATCGCTGTTGTTGTAATGTCTGGGAATCCAGAATGCGCATCCATCAACAGAAACATATATTAACTGAACTCAGTTTGTTTTACATGTAGCAAACCATATTATAGATGCTTTGTCAGATTTAAGTTGAACCACGGTCCCAGAGCGTGGCGAACTGTGTGTGGTGAACCGAACGGTATGGGTTTTTTTCCAGAGAACCGTGCCACCCCTAGTATCTACTGTGTGTTTTAATTTCAGAAGACCCTCCTTAATTGCCATGTTTGGGTTTTCCTTGTGGTCCCTGAAACCTTGTTTGACACTACAGTAGTTCATTGCCTGACTATCACACAGCTGACTCAATTCTTGTTCTCCATACAGCAGTGGCACTGGAGAGGGCCAGGTGTCAGGTGACAACACATTTATTTGATCAAAAAGCTCCAGCTCATGCTCTGGGTCCATCCTGGACTGCATATGTTAGATTGGATAAATATTAGGTAGGCTACACAAGATCAAGAGTCTCAAGATAAAAAAAAAACAAAACCTAAGTATACATAAGTATCCTGCTCTGTCTTGTCTGTCGGTCTCTGTGTCCTCTTTGCTTTGTGATTTTACTGTGCATGAGAAAATTTATGTGGCATCACATGAAAGCGCGAATGCGTGAGGGTTGGCAGCTATGGCCTTAGCAGACAAATCAAATGAAAAACCAAACAGTGCGAGCGAGGCTACATTAGTCACATTAGAAAATGAAGTTGTAGGTTGTGTTTGAATAATTATGTATCTCATTTATCTGAGGTAAATTAAACCAAATACTCACGTTTGCTCGATAAAGAAATTAGCACAATGAGCCAATCAGGCTGTTGAATTTGAAAGACTGATTTTGCTACGCAGGGATTAATGTATTATGACGTCTGATAATTCCGTGTAGCCTGGGTGTCTCGGTGTAGTCTTGCTAATTATTCATTATATCATTATATCATTTCAACACTCGAGGTAAAGCTAGACCAAATTCAAACGGCCGTGACAAACCACGTCTCAAAGATTGCCATGCTCGAGACACACGTAAATGCACAGGATGAGCGCGTGCAAGCCTTGGAAACCACTTTTGCAATCCTAACAGAGAGCAATGCTAAATTGCTAAATTACCTGAATCGATTGAAGGGCCCCGGCCATCTATCTTCTTTTCAGAACTACTTGCAGAAGTTTTGGGGACAGAGTACTGTAATCTCCGCCGGAATGTGATAGAGCCCACCGGTCGCTGTCAGATAAACGGAAGCTGGGGCAGAGGCCCAGACCTGTAAACATTCAGCTACATAAATTCCAAGAAAAAAAGGAAAAGATCATCCGCGAGGAAGGGAAAGCTTCAGTACTGAGGCACACATATCTCTATTTATGAAGACTGTGCGCTGGAGGTGATGGAACAACGAGTACAGAGAGGTGCTATCTGAGCTGTACAATCTCGGACTAAAACCAGCACTTTTGTTTCTGGCCAGGCTCACTATCGTAACAAGGGATGGTGAGAGGAGAAGATTTGCATTGGTCACTGAAGCCAAGGGCTACATTGCTTCTATTCGGCCTGCTGAGTTCTAAACTCAAAGTGATTTGTGGAGTAACTCATGACTGGATTAACTGACTCAAGAATCACTATTCATTAAATGCTTGGATTTCTATACTGACTTAGAAGTGCGTATTATACATAATGTTTGGTTGTTACATATGAAAATGGTTTATCTAAAGCTGTAACGTTAGATGTCTTTTATTTGGCAGTATGGACGTTTTGTTTTTTGTACACTCTTGTGTTCACTTAGTTCAGTGATTTAGTTCTAAGTTTAGAGCATTGTACACTTATTACTTTTTCAATTTTAATTTAACTTATTTATTATAATTTTTCTCTCTTTTTTTATCTTCCGTCATTAGGCCTGGTGCTTGTGGTTATTATACACATTTTATTTTAACAATGTGTTTTTTTTTCTTTTCTCAGGACTGGGTTGGACTTTGATCCATTCATTGGTCACTTGAAATTTTACTAAATGGGGGGTTGTTATTCAAAGGTTGTGGGAATGAGACATTGGAAGTCTTGTATCGTTGTAAAGTGTTGAGCCGTGTTCTGACAATGTTCGTATTTTGGGAGAATATTTTTGGTGAGGCAGAATCAAATCAAAATGTCTTGGATGAGTCATGTTTCACGCGAAATTCTCGGCAAGAGCTAGAGGGGTTGCTACTACTATTACTAAGAATATATTGTTTGAGCAAACAGATATTATTAAGGATGTCAATGGCCGTTATGTCATAATAGCGGGCTTGTTACAGAACCTTTCAGTAATCCTAATCTCTATCTATGCTCCCAACTGGGACGATGAGCAATTCTTCATCAACCTTTTTGCTAAAAGGTATTTGCTAACCCAAATAACGACAATCACCATATACTGATGGGAGGTGACTTTAACCTAGTGCAAGACACAATTATCGACAGGTCGTCTTCCAAGCAAATTAATCTATCTAATTCTGCTAAAGTAGTTTTAAATTGCTCATCTCATCTAGGAATTTCGGACCACTGGAGGTTTAAAAACCCCCAGAGTAAAGTTTTTTCTTTTTTTTTCTCTGTCACACCAAACCTTTTCCCAGATTTACTTTTTCCTGATTGATAATAAATTGTTGCATCTGTTTACCGCTAGTGGCTATCATCCCATAGTTGTTTCGGACCATGCCCCCACCTCACTTGATATTTGTTACGTGAAGCGACACAGAAAACAAGGAGAGATCCAAATGCAGGTATGCAGTTTATTTTAGGGCAAATCCAAAGGGGTCAAAACCAGAAGATCCAAAACAAACAAGAAAACAGACAAGAATACACTACCAGGGTCAGACTACTGAAAGCAGGGAACATCGACATTAAACAAGGACTCCGTAAAAAAGACAGAAACAAACCAGGTATTTATAGACATGTACAAACGATGAAAGTGGAAACAGCTGAAAACAATGAACAGTGACGATAAGGGGAAGTGAGACCTCTAGTGGACACCCAGTGATACACAGACCAGACACACTGTGACAATATTAATCTTCTTCTTAGTGTTACCTCCCCACCACTTTGGAAATGTAGTTCTCATTTATTAGTGCATCATGAGTTTGAAAATTTTGTGGTAATAATAAACTAATAATTACATTGAATTCAGTGATACCCCTGAGGTCAACAGTGGATTCGTATGGGAAGCCCTTAAAGCCTTTGTTCGAGGTCAGATTATTTCCTTTACTTCATACATGCGTAAGGCTGAAAGGACTAAGAGACAGGATATCCTAGACAAACTACTCAAAATTGATGAAACATACCCAATCTCTCCCTCACCTGCACTTTATAAAAAACGACTTATGTTACAATCAAAATATGATTGCCTGATGACTCATATTGTAGAGAGACAACTGCAGCAATCCAAGCAACGTTTTTTTTAACACGGCGATAAGGCAGGAAGACTTCTAGCCCAACAGGCCCGCGTCGCCAGAGCCTCTAGATTACTTCCAAGAGTTATGTCACCTAGTGGTAATTTTACTTCAGACCCAGTTGAAATAAAACAGAGGTTAATGTAAAAGTCTAAAAAAAACTATTCCACTGAGCAGTCTTCAGCTTCATAAATGTTCCCCAATCCCTTAGATTCTTTAATATTTCCTAGAATTGATGAAGATTTGGCTAAGGAATTAGGCAGCCCCATTTCCCCCAAGAAGTATAAGAAGCTATTAACTCAATGCAAAATAAGAAATCCCCAGGCCCTGATGGGTTTACAGTTGAATTTTACAAAGCATATTCTACTTTACTAGTCCCAATTTTAGTGAGGATGTACAATAATTCATTTCAACAAGGCCAAATCCCACCGACGCTGTATATGGCTTCTATATCCTTGCTTTTGAAGAAAGACAAGATTCCCACTTCCTGTGGTAACTATAGACCAATTTCTTTATTAAATGTAGACTACAATATATTAGCCTTTAATAAATTACTTGACATTATTTTCTCTCCCTCGTCTAATACCCCTGAAGTCATAGTTCCATTGGACGCGGAGAAAGCTTTCGATAGGGTCGAGTGGGAATACCTGTTTTTTGTGTTAGGAAAATTCGGGTTTGAACCCCAAACTCATTTCTTGGATATGGCTTTTGTACGCTTTCCCGTCTGCACTGGTATATACCAACGGTGTGTGATCACCACCCTTTTTACTTCAGAGAGGGACGGGTCAACGCTGCCCACTTTCGCCTTTGCTATTTAATATAGCTATTGAGCCCCTGGCCATCTGGCTTCGAAGTCACAATGCATTTCAAGGCATCACACGTCATGGATTGGTTCATAAACTCCCTCTATGCAGATGATTTGTTATTGTACGTCTCCGACTCTATAGCTTCTCTTACCCCCTATACTATCTGTTCTAGAACAGTTTGGCTGCCTATCAGGGTACAAGTTAAACTTTAAAAACAGCTAGTTATTTTTTGTTAACCAATTGGCTAAATCTCCTCCTAATTCTTCATTCCCTTTTAAGTTAGCCTTGGATGGGTTTAAATATTTGGGGATATTTATCACAGGTTCGCTTAAAGACTTGTTTTTTAAGAACTTTACTCCACTTTTGGAAAATGCAAGTCAGATATTGCTAGGTGGAGTTCCCTTTCCCTTTCTGAAACAGAGCGTGCTAACCTTATTAAAATGGTTATTCTGCCATTATTATTAAGTTTTTGAATCTTTTTCAGCATCTTTCAGTCTGCATTAATAAATCCTTTTTCTCTAATTTAGATCAGCAATTGAGTGGATTCCTTTGGAATAAAAAAACAGCTCCCATCAGGAAGTCAGTTCTTCAGCTTCCCAAATCTGAAGGGGATTTAGCACTGCCAAATTTTCGTACTACCATTGGCCATGTAACATTCATAAATTACTATATTGGGTTAGCCTTAAAAAGTTCTGCCTCTAATCTGCCCTAGGTGCATGTGGAGATATCTTCCTCTCATTATTTACTTTCTTATATTTGCTCCCAGCTTCCCCCTGGGGTAGACAAAATCTAGAGCAATCCAATAGTTATTAAGACCATTAAGACTTGGCATCAATTCAGAAAACAATTTGGTCTACATAGAGCATCGATTCATATGCCAATTTCAAATAATCACTTATTTTCCCCATCCCTTTCAGATAACCTCTTTGATATTTGGGCAGCTAAGGGTCTCTCTACTCTAAACGACCTGTATGAAAACGAAGGCTTCTCCTCTTTCTCTTCTTTATCTGCTAATAATCATCTTTTTTGTTTTTTTCAAGTGAGGCACTTTATTCAAAAGCTATTTCCCCATTTTCCCAATCGTCAACCCGAATCAGAAATTGATTCAATTCTCATCTTCGACCCTGGTCAAAGACGACGGATTTGAACCATTTACGGTAAAATAATATCCTTAACCCCTTCTCCGATTGACTCTCTTAAACTAACCTAGAAGCATGATTTGGGCATTGACATTTCAAATGACCAGTGGGAAAACATTCTCAGTTTAGTTTAGGGCTGTAGCTATCAAATATTTTAGTAATCGAGTATTCTACCAAAAATTCCATCGATTAATCGGATAAAATGTGTTTTTGCTTAATTAAAGTGCAATATTAATTTTGCAAGAGAAATAAGACTCCTGGGTCTCTTAAGTCAAGTCAAGTCAAGTCACCTTTATTTATATAGCGCTTTAAACAAAATACATTGCAAAATGATAGTTAAAGGCAGTTCATCATTGAATTCAGTGATGTCATCTCTGTTCAGTTAAATAGTGTCTGTGCATTTATTTCCAATCAAGTCAACGATATGGCTGTAAATGAAGTGACCCCAACTAAGCAAGTCAGAGGCGACAGCGTCAAGGAACTGAAACTCCATCGGTGACAGAATGGAGAAAAAAACCTTGGGAGAAACCAGGCTCAGTTGGGGGGCCAGTTCTCCTTTGACCAGACGAAACCAGTAGTTCAATTCCAGGCTGCAGCAAAGTCAGATTGTGCAGAAGAATCATCTGTTTCCTGTGGTCTTGTCCTGGTGCTCCTCTGAGACAAGGTCTTTACAGGGGATCTGTATCTGGGGCTGTAGTTGTCCTGGTCTCCGCTGTCTTTCAGGGCAGTAGAGGTCCTTTCTAGGTGCTGATCCACCATCTGGTCTGGATGCGTACTGGATCCGGGTGACTGCAGTGACCCTCTGATCTGGATACAGACTGGATCTGGTGGCTACGGTGACCTCGGAATAAGAGAGAAACAGACAAATATTAGCATAGATGCCATTCTTCTAATGATGTAGCAAGTACATATGGTGTTATGGGAAGTG
This sequence comes from Carassius gibelio, assembly GCF_023724105.1. Taxonomy (NCBI): domain Eukaryota; kingdom Metazoa; phylum Chordata; class Actinopteri; order Cypriniformes; family Cyprinidae; genus Carassius; species Carassius gibelio. The sequence goes on along the minus strand of NC_068399.1, from coordinate 498,743 downwards.
TTCCTGGTTCCAGTTTACCTAATTAATGCAGCCTAAAAATCCTTTAACGGATTTGTATATTAAAAGCATATTGGTATGTTATGTGTAAGCCAGGTTAAAGAGATGGGTCTTTAATCTAGATTTAAACTGCAAGAGGGTGTCTGGCTCCCGAACAATGTTAGGTAGGTTATTCCAGAGTTAAGGCACCAAATAGGAAAAGGATCTGCCGCCTGCAGTTGATTTTGATATTCAGATTAACATTTCCGCATTTGACATTGAGAGCATAGGCCATAATTTAGATATATTTTTGAGATGGAAAAATGCAGTTTTACAAATGCTAGAAACGTGGCTTTCTAAGGAAAGATTGCGATCAAATAGCACACCTAGGTTCCTAACTGATGACGAAGAATTGACAGAGCAACCTTAGACAACCTTAGGTCATTACAAGCAAGAGTTTTTAGGTCCTATAATTAACACCTCTGTTTTTTCAGAATTTAGCAGTAAGAAATTACTCGTCATACAGTTTTTTATATCGACTACGCATTCCATTAGTTTTTCAAATTGGTGTGTTTCACTGTCCCGCGAAGAAATATAGAGCTGAGTATCATCAGCATAACAGTCAAAGCTAACACCATGTTTCCTGATGAGATCTCCCAAGGGTAACATATAAAGCGTGAAGAGTAGCGGCCCTAGTACTGAGCCTTGAGGTACTCCATACTGCACTTGTGACCGATATGATACATCTTCATTCACTGCTACGAACTGATGGCAGTCATATAAGTACGATTTAAACCATGCTAATGCACTTCCATTAATGTCAACAAAGTTTTCAAGTCTATGCAAATGAATGTTGTGGTCTATTGTGTCAAACGCAGCACTAAGATCCAATAAAACGAATAGAGAGATAAGGGAGAAAAGGGAGATTCGAGATTGGTCTATAATTAACCAGTTCTTTGGGGTCAAGTTATGGTGTTTTGATGAGAGGCTTAATAACAGACAGTTTGAAGGTTTTGGGGACATATCCTAATGACAATGAGGGATTTATAATAGTCAGAAGAGGATCTATGACTTCTGGAAGCACCTCTTTTATTAGATGGTAAAGGGTCTAACATACATGTTGTTGGTTTAGATGATTTAACAAGTTTATACAATTCTTCCTCTCCTATAGTAGAGAATGAGTGGAACTGTTCCTCAGGGGGTCTATAGTGCACTGTATGATGTGATACTGTAGCTGACGGCTGAATGGTTGCAATTTTATCTCTAATAGTATCGATTTTAGAAGTAAAGTAGTTTATAAAGTCATTACTGCTGTGGTGTTGGGAAATGTCAACACTTGTTGAGGATTTCTTTTTCATTAATTTAGCCACTGTATTGAATAAATACCTGGGGTTATGTTCGTTTTCTTCTAAAAGAGAAGAAAAGTAATCGGATTTTTGCAGTTTTTAATGCTTTTCTGTAGGATAGGTTACTTTCCCGCCAAGCAATACGAAATACCTCTAGTTTTGTAGAATTTACAATTTTGGCTATATGAAGTTTGCACAAAACTAAATAATGATCTGAGATATCATCACTTGGCTGCATAATTTCAACACTATCAACATCAATTCCATGTGACAGTATTAAATCTAGAGTATGATTTCGACAATGAGTAGGTCCTGAAACATGTTGTCTAACCCCAATAGAGTTCAGAATGTCTATAAATGCTGATCCCAATGCATCTTTTTCATTATACAGTAGCCAGTACAAACATAACAGGGGATTTATCATTAACATTTGTTTCTATGGATAATGTTATATGAAGCACCATTACTTCAAACGAGTTATACTTGAAGCCTGCCCTCTGAGAAATCCTGAAAACTTTGTTATAAATTGAATCAACACCTCCCCCTTTAACTTTTGGACGCGGCTCATGTTTATAACCGTAATCTTGGGGGGTGGACTTATTTAAAATAATTTAATCATCAGGTTTTAGCCAGGTTTCTGTCAAACAGAGCACATCTATATTATGATCAGTGATCATATTATTTACAAAAAGTGTTTTCCTAGAAAGGGATCTGATATTCAATAAGCCAAGTTTTATCATTAGTTTATCCATATTGCATCTGTTTTTTATTTGTTGAACCTAAATTAAATTGTTTTTTTTTTCTCATCTCTTTATTCAATTTCTTGAAACAACACATATACAATGTCACCGGGTAGCTACTATACAAGAATAATGCAACAACAAACACTCTTAGCTGTATACTATAAATAACTTTGAAGCCAAGAAATTTAAAACTTATATTAAAACACAACAGCTATCAAACTGCATGTAAGAACAGTTTTACTGGTTTCCAGATCTTGATAAAAATGTACAATTTATCTTTTAATATAAATCTCAGTTCTTCCAGATGTAACACATTTCCTAGTTCCCTTGCCCACATCTTAAACGTAGGAACAGAATCTGATTTCCACATCTGTAAGATTAGCTCTTTAGCAAGCAACATGCAAAGCAAAATGGCCTGTGTTTGATATTTACTACAAAAGGCATTCTCTGCACCTAGAAGTCCCTAAATTAAATTGTTAATCTTAACTTGGTTTGGACGTTTTTTGTATTTTCTAGTTCGGGGAACAGACACAGTCTCTATAGTGTGATATCTAGGTGAAAGAGTCTATATGTGCTGAGAATTAACTGACCTCTGTGACGGGAGGCAGCTAGCAGATGGTCGGTTTAGCCAGTCTGTCTGCTTCCTGACCTGGGCCCCAGTTAGTCAAGTATAAACACTAAGACTATTTGCCATATTTCTAGACAGAAGAGTGGCGCCACCCCAGGAGGGATGAAGACCATCTCTTTTAAACAGGTCAGGTCTGCCCCAAAAGCTCGTCCAATTGTCTATGAAACCTATGTTATTCTGTGGGCACCACTTAGACATCCAGCCATTGAGTGATGACAATCTGCTATGCATCTCGTCACCACGGTAAGCAGGGAGGGGACCAGAGCATATTACAGTGTCTGACATCGTGCTTGCAAGTTCACACACCTCTTTAAAGTTATTTTTAGTGATCTCCGACTGGCGAAGTCGAACATCATTAGCGCCGGCATGAATAACAATCTTACTGTATTTACGTTTAGCATTTACCAGCACTTTTAAATTTGCCAAGATGTCAGGCGCTCTGGCTCCCGGTAAACATTTGACTATGGTGGCTGGTGTCTCTATATTCATGTCCGTACAATAGAATCGCCAATAACTAGAGCACTTTCATCAGGTTTCTCAGTGGGTGCATCACTGAGTGGGGAGAACCTGTTTAATGTTTTGATCGGAACAGAAGAGCGGTGTTTTGACCCACGACTACGCTGCCTCACCGTCACCCAGTTGCCCTGCTGCAGGGGCTCTGCTGGAACCGGACAATGTACAGGAGTCCCTGAGCTAGACGCATCCAAAGCCGTATCTAGAGCCCTAACATTCTTACTGTCCTCAATTAAAGTTTGGATGCGTGTCTCTGATTCTGAAATCTTCTCTGTCAGCCTAACTATTTCCCTGCATTTATCACATGTGAATCCCTCATCAGCGACAGAGATAGATAAACTGTACATGTGTCAAGATCTGCAAATAATGATAGCAGGAGAAGCCATTACTCACCGTGCTTGATGAAATATTCTTACTGCGGTTGTTTGATGAACTTGTGAAAAACTGGAGCAAGAGAGAGGAGAGGAGAAAAGAAAACAGCGATATGTTCGAATGAAAACGCTAATGACAAGCTAAGGAGTGCAAACGCTTTGCAGGTGTACTGCACTCACGGATATAAAATAAAAGTGAACGATCAAAATTAATCTGATAAGATTGATCGATAATATCAGAAATATGGTGTTTGAGAGAAAGGACCACAGGTGCTTAGGAGGTTATAGTTCTCGCCTTGGAGCGTCTGTCAGAACGCAGGACAGGAGGCGGGAATCAGTTTGAACAGTTTACTGAACTTTCTTCAGCAGCACAGACATACATTCGACAGCAACGTTGCCACACTTTACAATATAGGTACAAAGTTGGATGCAGCAGTTGGCACTCAGCTTATGTTTATGGAGATGGTAGATTTAACTCATAATCATAAGCATGTTGGTTGTGTGTGTGGCTGCAAATAAACAAAACAGTAATCAATGTTACATAAAGCATAATTATCGATGTTGATTAGCTAAGCATCATGTCTAGCACAATACAACAGCTTAACCAGGCTGAATCATAACTTAGAAGTCACAATTTCTTCACTTATTAAATTGTACATAACAAATAATAAGGTATGTGTTTCAATAATCCAAGAGCAACACTTCAATCTCTAACAAACAATGTGCATGAACATTTTACAATGACGTTCATCCTATACTAACGATATGGCATGACTCATCAATTCTATGGAGTGGATGTATTACCCAAATACTTGATTATTTCTAGATATTCACATATATAATAAATCTTAAACAAATGATGAAAAATTAGAGACTCACTTTTCTCAAATGGACGCACACAGTTATTAATAATTAACCCCAACACTTCAGGAACAGTTTTCCTGTGGCGCACAGCTGTTATTGTCATGTGCAATCACTTCCAGCACATCTACTAAAAGCCACTAGATGGCGCTTTTGCGCTACCTTTGTAACAATGGTGTGACTTAAGTTATATTTTATCACTTAAAAAAACAGAGTGATAGTAAGATGTACAGTTTATATATCTCTTAAAATGAACAACTAAGATTCCTTTTTTAGGAAAAAATATTTTTACTTTTTAAATGCATAAAATGCAATGCATACATCATAATTAAACATTTAATTCTTACCCTTTGTTTCTCAGTCTGTACTTGCACTGTGAACAATGACAATAAAGTTGACAGATGAATTAAGTGCATTTAAGTGCCATTCAGTTGGGGTTAAAAATAAAACCTTTTCTGAGATGCACATTAAACATTAAACATAAAACATTAATTTAATTTATCTTTTAATTATTAAAACTTAACTTTTTGGTAAACAAATGGGATTTACTATTAAAAATAAAACATGGAAGAAATGTTGTGTGATTAAACCTTTAAAAAAACTTTTATTTTGACGGGTTGACGTACCTTTACAGTTCTGTGTATGTGATGTGACGCTAGTTTTACTCAAATGGTCAAATCCTCATGAAGTGACTGTCAGAGCAGTTTTGGAGCAATATGCAGAGCTGCTTTAACCAAAAAAATGATGTATTTCTGCTGTTCCAAAAGCACCTACTGGCAAAGAGTGAATTTGCATCTTCATTCAGCCTGTCTGCTGATTTTTTTTTTGTGCAAGAATATCATCATTTCACAAAGCTTAAGTCATAACATTGTATCTTCTTTTAAATGAATTGTACAATCTAATAATAAAAAAGATCTCATACTAAATGTGTGTAATATCTTTGTTTGGATCCTGATTAAACTTTAATGCCAGTTTAACCACAATTATATTTAATTCAATGCAGAACAGGTAACAACAACATCTGCATCACCATTTTTCATAGTTGGTAAATACTAATTCTTAAGATACTGACATGTCATGTACTCTACTGTTTCACACTTGCAGAATCATGTACATCAGAAGTTTTTTTTTTTCTAAACAATTGTTCAATATTTTATGATGATTAATTTGTCTCAGAGCTTCATAGTCCAAATAACATTTGAGCACTTACACTAAGTAGACATCCAAAACGCCGCTTTTACCGCCACACCTAACGCTGCGGCGGCGGTGTAAAGTGCATTTGCAGCCTTTGACCGCTGAGTGGCGCTTTAACCACAAGTTATCAAAGCGCATCAAAGCACATTTTAGCAAATAGACATCAGTTTTGCCTCACTGATGTGTTACATTTGACTGCTTCAGTCACGGAAAATGAAAGAAAAACACTATAGTTTAAATATTTAATATATTTAATATTTAATACTCACAGAAGAAAGTTTGGTATTTATGAAGTTATGTGCATTTCTTAGAACGAGAAAGAGAAAGAGTCTGTGCTTATATTTTCTAAACTACATGGTATTAAACCATATTTTAGATTGGACACATTTAAAAGGTGTGCAGTATTATTTATATTATATTAATTAAGCGTTATATTATAATATATATAATATATTATGCCTATATTTTAATTTGTATTTTAAATATAAATATATTTTTTCCTTTAATAAAACAACATGCATTTTTGTTATTCGTTACCTGTCCTTTATTTTGACATAATCTATTGGGAAAAAGACATTTGTCTGTAAACTGATTAAGAAATTGTTGCATGTTTAAATGTGAAGCAGTGTATAATTTCGTTCCCATTATTTAGGCCTAATTTGCCTAAAACAAGAAACGAATAAAATTAAACCGGCACGACTAAATCTTTGAAACTCTAAAGAATTAATAAAACGTCCTCACGATTAAACGCAAGTTCTCTCATTATAATCAACAACATTCACACGATGTAAAAAAAAAAGCTTTAGTAATTGACAACTTAAGTGATTTTAAAGGGAACCTTCTTTACTTGCTTTTAAAGTAGGGTTATATCATATGGCCTAAAAAAAATCTGATTTATGATTTAAACCGATTTTTAAATAAATATTCAAATGACGAAGAAATTTTACAAAACAAGTTTTAATATAGTTCTTTATCATTCATTTAGCAGTCAAATTTATAACTGCAACAAGATGATTAATTTAATACTAGCCCATCATGCATTTAACCATCCACTCAGCTTTAAGAGCTGTTCAGATTAAAACTGCAGCTCAGCAGTGAGTCAGTGTCATGGATGGAGGACCTGTTAATATATTTTCTTATTTTCTAGATTTCCATCTCGTTATGCCGCTGGTTTAGATGTTTGTTTGTTTGTTTTTTGTTTTTTTTCTTACAGAACTTATTTGTAAATAGAGCAGTCACTGTCTGTGTCTACACCGGACGCCAGAGTTGTCATCTGTGTCCCACAGCGAAAAGTGTGTCTAAACTTGATGACATCACACTACAGTGTCAAATCATCTGAACGCAGTGTCAGAACATTTCATCATAAACAGAATGAGCATCAGTTCACTGATGGGGATCATGTCCAGTGTATCCATCACTGGGTTCTGTTGTGTTGTGTAGATCTGGCATGCGTTTTTTATTGTTTTATTTTACAGCCCTGCTTGTTTTAATGTTTTTATTAAATATCTGTATTGACTGCATGGTCATATTATCGAATTATTTACTGCCATGCGACCTACAAAAGTAAAGCTTGGCGAGTCGATGAACGAGCATTGCTGCAGGTTGATTTTTGGCGGATGTGTTGTGCTTGTGTTCCCGTGGTTATCTTCATTTCGTCAGGTGAAACATCTCTCTCACTCGCAGCAGAGTCTGTGAGAAGCAACAACTTCCCCTCCGCACACACCGATACCAGAAACATGCTTTTTTCCCTATATCACATGCGAAACTAATAACATTGTAAGCATTACATCTTTCATTGCTGCTTTCTGCAGTGAAAATTTAGTTTGTGATGAAAATAACAGTACATCTTTGTCAGTTATTTTATCTAAACAGATCGATTAACTTCTTCAAGATTTCAAAATCAGATAGCATGCTGATAATGTAGCACTGTAAGATTACATTAGTTTGAACGCATTATGAAAGCGATTGAGTGTGAATCTGTTTAAATCATGCTTTAACCCGAAAATAATCAGTAAAAGAAACAGACTAACTCTTAACATCCCGCTCGACTCTTGCAGTCAACCTTCTGATCAAGCTAAATATGTTGGCTGTTGGCATGAATTTTACTCGTGATAAGAAGCTCATATTCAAGTGTTTGTGCAAAAATTATTAATGTGCATTAATGACAGGGAGGCGCCGTCTCATCACTTTATTTTTTCATGATAATGAATGTATAATTTTTTAATTAACATAATATCGTGGTGTCTCACATAGGTACATTAAAAATATATCTACAGAAAGCTTGAAATGTTTTTAAACGAAAAGGAATTGTGTAATATGTGAATGTTGCATTTCTCTCGTCGGAGAGAGCCAGCACTGTGAATATAACCAAAACAACAGTCATATATAAACCGGTTCAGCAAGTGAAAGCCTCATAAGACACTGTCCATATGAAAGACCAATTCACACCTTTATCTCGACCCCACAAGCCATGAATAACTATCCAAAACCCAACCCCCTCCAGCTGAACACAATTCGGTCTGTGTTTTGGCTCTGAGGAACGGTGTGTTACTGGCCTGAAACATGCCTGCACTACACTTCATATTTTCTCGCAGCCCATATTATTATTTTCAAAAGACCATAATGATAATAACAAATCATCAATTAATATTTAATCATTATTTTACGAAAATCATTGTTATTTGTGATGGTGGATGTTTGCGGGAGGCTTTAAGACCAAGCGGAGTCCTCTGTTCCCGCCTCACAGCTTCACTGTCTGCGGTTTGACTTTACTGAATCAGATTGAGGCGAACTTGATCATGAGCCCAACATTTAGCAAGGCAGGAGAAGTCTAACGGAAGGAAGACGTATATCATTGAGCTAATGCTGTTAAAGAGAGAGAGAAGTGTTATGAAAATTATTTATTTTAATTATTCACATGCTGTATGGTTGAAATAATATTTTAGTTCACAACTTTAAGTTCCGTTGTTTAAAAAAATGCTTTTATTGGCTAATGTTTCATAAACCTTCAGTTGTTATGCTCTAAAACCCATGCTATTATTAATTTCACAGTATTTTTACCACCTAAATGACTAATCTTTAAAGTCACAATTCTATAATGGTCAAAATTACTCAGGCCAATGGTATTTTTTAATGACATTATTTTATTATTATTATTATTTGAATATTTGTAGCTTACATAAATAGGTAAAGCAAAACAAATATTCGGATTGTCCCTTATTTTTTCCCTTGTTTTCCTAAAGAATAAACACATATTTTTTACAAGAATAAACATAATAACATATTATCAATTAATAAAAACAATTTAAGCAATTAAAACCTTTTTTTTAAACTTGAATTTAAATACCATTAAACTAACTTTAAATTCTCAAGAAGTTTATAAGTTAAAAAAAAGTTCTAAATGAACTTGTGTTAACAATATAATTAGAACTAACAATATAATTCGATTTTTTTAAATGAACAATTCCTGTATAAAATGGGACAGCAACCTTTATATCAGTGGTTCTCAACCTTTTTTTTCCAGCGGGCCACTGTCGGGCCAGTGCGAGCCAGGGTTTAAAGCGGGCCAGGCGGGCCTCATTAGCCGCATTTCCACTGTCGGGCCAGTGCGAGCCAGGGTTTAAAGCGGGCGGGGCGGGCCTCATAGTCTCGGGCCAGTAGCACCGAGGCCAGAATAGCGCAGGGTTTCCACCGTGGAGCTTGAAGCACCGCTGCACATCACTTAAACACGCCCTTTACACGCCTATCAGAACTACATCATGCAACCTCATTATTTCACCAACAAAGAGAAGTTATCAGAAAAAGTCACTGGAACATGCGCAATCACAAAACGAAGATGATAAAAGCGTCCGTTTGTTTGCATGCTTTGTTATATATTCACATTCAAAAGCATCGATGTAGAATATGTGATACATTGATCATAGGCTATTGATTTAATTTATCAGGATTCAAAATTAATCACACATAAATACACTTATTTCTATTTTATTTATTTATTTTGAACGCTTATGAAAATAGCCTGCTTATTCAGTCGAGTCTGTTTCTGTTTATTAGCCACAGTAGCCTTCACATTTAGAATGAATGATAATATCTCTATTTTTATAAAAGCTCCCGAACAAAAACATTGGGCTATTATATTTTTTTATGACGTGAGCTAAACTCTCGAGATGAGGCTTGTGACCGATAATATACGTTACTAAATAAATACACGAGAATAAGACGCTGACGTCTGATTTCCTCAAACTGTCATATTTACCATGTTTACTATGGTAACATGTTTACCGTGCATATCTTTTTCATCGCTTATACATATTTCTGCCTTGTATGGAGATTATAATCCACATTGGATCAAGTTATTTCAAAGACTCGCTGCTGACTGAAAGTGAGTTTTGAGCTTGATTTATTTAAAAAAAAAAGTGTTTAATGCTGGTGTTAAAGCCGTTATCTTTCTGTTATGATCCGCACTGCAGACTCACTATTTTTATAAAAGCTCCCGAACAAAAATCATTATTATATTTTGATGATATGCAACGTTGAGCTAAACTCTTGAAACGAAACGACAGATAAAATGTTACTTAATAAATACACAATTGTGATAGAGAATAAGAAGCTGACGTCTGATTTCTCCAAGTGGTCATATTTACCATGTTTACCATGATAACATTAATGTTTAGCGTGCATAGTCTTTTACATCGCTTATAAATATTTCCTTGTTTAGTGATTATAATCCACATCGGATCAAGTTATTTAAAACACTTGCTGCTAAGAGTGAGTTTTGAGCTCAACTTATTTTAAAAAATCTTTAATGCTGGTGTTAAAGCTGTTATCTTTCTGAAATGATCCGCAGAGCAGACTCTAGACGCGAAGAAACTCCTCCTTTGTTCGTAACCCCTCCTCTAGCCCCAGCTGGCCCGCTTTGGCCCAAGGATTTTGTCGGGCCAAAAAACCCTGGCCATTGGCCCCGAGGAAGCCCCTGCGAGGCACGATCAAGCCCCAGAAGTGACAGTGGAAACGCGACTGGCCCTGGCACACACTAGCACGCCTGGCTTAAGCTCGCCAGTGGAAACACGGCTACTATGGTCTAAGAGCAAGTCTACGCATATAATTTACTTATTACGTCAGCAATACAAACAAACATGATTTATAATATTATAGCCTGACTATTATGATATATAATCTATTACATTCATTGAAATAAACAATTCTACTCCCCATAAATAAAACACCTGATGCTGTCGGGAGCTGAACAATTTTGTGAGATTCAGCTACACAAAAAACTTGCGATTGTAACACCTGTGTTATACTTTCCGCATGAGCAATCCGGACGCGTACACAGCCAGTGCGGATGCAGTCTTCTTCAATTTATTCTTCTGAATGCGCAGGCTGATGGCCAGCTCTGCAATTGCCCAGAATTATTGCACATCGCTGTCTTTATATTCTTTTATTGACGGATTGCACATGTTCGAGTAGCAATGAGCTTCTTCACTCTGCCTGCACATGTGCAATTGTGCTTTTGAAGCCTACTGACCACGTGCACCTGTCCGCATGGTCGTCTGCTAGAGTCTCTGCACACACTCTCCAATGACGATTTTTACAATACGCCTACCTAGTGGTCTATAGTGGACTCGCGGATGCAGAAAGTTTGACAGAGGCTTTAAGATGCAGGCTTGCATGACCTGACGCGCAACATTTCAGAAAATGTGCGTTCACAAATGTAGCCTATTTTGACCCAAATATGGAAAGCACTTTTGAATTTAATAATATGAGGTTCTCTCTTGAGATATTTTGCCACATTTCTTCAATTAAGAATTGTTACATAGTGTATGGTGTTTCCATTTATCTGAACTTCTTCAAGTGAGTTGCGGGGCAAAAAACAAAACAAAAAAAAACAAAAAACGAAAATCCAGCACTTCTCCTTCAATACTGATACTGCGACTATTGACAGTTTGTACATGTTCATTCGCTGGCATTTTTTGAATTTCTTTTTTTTCTCCCTTAAAAAACAAATGTGTCCATTCTGATGCGCAATTTTACCTTACAGGCAATTTACCTAATGGCTGTTGATGACTATTTGAATTGAATTCTGCCAAAGTGCGCGCTTATATGTGTTCGTTAAATGCTTATGCCAGTTCTCATGTCTGAAAATAATATATGAAGAGTAAAACAATCACATAAAAACATTAGGATATAGCTTATATTTCATTAGTAGCATTTTCTTTTTAAATTGATGTAACCAATAAAATTTTACAAACTGATAAAGTTTTTTTTTTTTTTTTTTTTAGCATGTGGTGCAGACCGCATTAGAATTTGTGACGGGCCGCGGGTTGAGAACCACTGCTTTATATCAAACATTTTTAAATCTTCCACAGCTGAGCTTTGCAGGAGGCTGATCTGCGCCAGATCGCATGAAGTGAATGTAATGAACAAACTCATTTTCAAATTGAAAAAAAAAAACAAAAAAAACATGGATAACCTAGATTAGTCCCAGGCTCTGTTCTGAAGTAGGCTAAAATAATTATAATTACTGTTAACCAAGAGTAACACATTTTAACGGATTAATCGCCTATTTTCATTTGCTGAATGTTTTCTTTATTTTTTTAAACACGCTAAAAAATAAATTAAGTTTGTCAGAGGAAAAAAATATATGAGTTGTGTATAGGTTTCATTTTAACGGATCTTGCTGCATGTTTATTTTTTTTTAAACACGCTAAAAAATAAATTTTAGAGAGGAAAAAAATAGGCTATTAGAAAATATTTTACAACAAATCCCTTAAATTTAACTAATTTATCAGAACAAAACAATATTTAAAAATATATAATTCTAGTGGATAAATATAACTGCAGTATATAATAATATAGGCTTAGTAATAAATAATAATAATAATAATAACTAGAATTAAAAGTTAGTGAACTAACTTTGATGTTGGCTTGGCCATCTTGGCCATGGGGCAAAAGAGCCACAGTACTTGTGTGCCCAACATTCTTGAGTTGCCCCGCTGCAAAAAAAAAAAAAATAATAATACCATAAAAAATACACCTGCAACAGTCTTTTTCCATGGTCCCTTGCTGTTTTCTTTTTTAATAAAAAGCCTAGGCTATGATAACAGCTACGACAGGGTTGTCTAGCTGAATGCGAAATAAGTCATGCAAAAACCATAATCTCCTAAATACCATTCAATTTAATGTTATTTTAATAGTACTGACAACATATTTTAAGTTATCACACTACTGAAAAATTAAAGAAGGGACAGTATATATAGTATACTTCGGTGAGTCAAGAGCTAAACAAAAAGTCCTGTTTCATTACAAAATACTGTAACTTTTATAAACGTTATGCTATCACCACAAAATTTTAATTAATATTTATTAAAAAATAAATATTTCATAAAACTGAAACTTAAATATATTATTTCTATAGGCTATACAAAACAGAAAAGAAAAAAGACTAAATAATAAGGCTGAATAAGCTGATCTATAGCATGTTAAATGGTGGTTGCCTGTCTATGAATGGTACACCCCTCTAAGCACACAGAAGTGGTTTGACCCAAGTCCTCAGCAGCCAATGACACTGACCTGTTCAAACTGATTTTTAAGGCATACTTCGCGTGTATTTCACGTGTATTTAACATGTATTTAAAACGTGAAATATAGCTGATTTTTCATGAGTAAACAACGCGTATTTAACGTGTATTTGACCCTCTTGGCCTTCCATACACATTAGAAGGGAGACGTGAAAAAAGGACATCGCGTACTTTATCACAGAATATTTGTTCGGCAGCACTTGTTTAGTTTAAAAGTAGACATGTCAAACTTTCTATAGATATATCTCTCATGTCTCTTCGTTGAGTATTCATGGAGTTACAGTTCATTTTAATGACGTGTTTGTAAATGAAGATCAGCGCAGACCAAGGCTGGAGACAGCACACCTTGTTTGTTATCTTTATTTTATAAGTGCACAAAGTTTTGTTGTTATTGTGTTTGTATCCAAAAAAAAAGTAGACCCTTTACAGATTCGATTGATGTATTGCTCTTATCTGTACGATTAAAACTGAAAATGTAATTTAAGTAATTGTCAGGGTTATCAGCAGAAAATGACTCAAAACGCGTATATGCGTTAATCGACTCCAGAGTTAAAAGGCTGTCGTGACTTTTTTCCTTCCAGTATTCATAAGCTGTATTGCGCTGTCAAATTATATGTCATTTTGCACACATAAACATCTCAAAAACACCTGAATTCTGCTCTTGTTGTGTTCTAATGGGTGGATTAGTGCTGTGATATTATTTTTGGAATCTCTTAAAAAATGCTGATGAAGTGCTCATTTCTCTCTCGTCTTTCTCTCTGTTCTTTGGTCAGAGACATAATTTATTAATGAGATATCTGACCTGGTAATAATAACATATGTTGATTTGGCTTGTCAGAGTGAATGAAATGTGTAGCCTATTTATTTGTCTGATCTCGCCCTAAACGCGGCTGTCATGTGACTTTTTTTTCCCTTCGCGATGTCAAATATTGCATTTTGCACACATACACGGCTCAAAAACCCCTGGATTTTTCTCTAAGTGTGTTCTAATGGGTGGATTGTGTGCATTCGCAGGAATATTTATTTTAAGAAGCTCTTAAAAATATATATATAAATGACTTTACCATGTTGTGACGATGGATAACAATTGATGTGAGGTTCAGCCTGACAGATAAAATCTCACAATCACATATAAACACTCATTTTCATGTGTATAATATATTGTTCTAATTGTTTTGTGCCGTTTCGCTGCAGTGTTTTAATGTGACAGGCTGTAAATTCTCCTCAAGTGTTCAGAGAAATACATCGCGAGCTAGCGGGCAGTTGCGCTGCCGCGAATATATCATGTTATTACTTTAAACAGCTCAGAAACATCTGAATTTAGCTCTTGGTGTGTTCTAACGTGTGGATTGCGTGCAATCGCCGATATAATTTAATTATAAAAGGTCTTAAATAAGAATAAATTCGCTCGTTGTGAGCTCCGTGGAGACAGCATGAGCTGAGCAGCCGTGATTCTTCTCTCGTCTGTCTGACTGCTCTCTGCCCAGACATCAAGTATTCATAAGCTGTATCACGTTGTCAAATTATATTTCATTTTGCACACATAAACAGTTCAAAAACACCTGAATTCTGCTCTTGTTGTGTTCTAATGGGTGGATTAGTGCAATTCGCTGTGATATTATTTTTGGAAGCGCTTAAAAATGCGGATGAAGCGCTCATTTCTCTCTCGTCTTTCTCGCTGTTCTTTGGCCAAAGACATAATTTATAAATGAGACCTGACCCGGTAATAATAACATATGTTGGTTTAGCTTGTCAGTTTATATAGCTAGCCTATTTATTTGTCCGATCTCGCCCCGAAACGCGGCTGTCATGTGGACTTCAAGTGTTCAGAGAAATACATCGCGGGCTCGCGGACATTTGGCTGCCGCGAATATATCATGTTATTACTTTAAACAGTTCAGAAACATCTGAATTTAGCTCTTGGTGTGTTCTAACGTGTGGATTGCGTGCAGTCGCCGTTTTAAAAGGTCTTAAATAAGAATGAATTCGCTCGTTGTGAGCTCCGTGGAGACAGACTGAGCTGAGCAGCAGTGATTCTTCTCTCGTCTTTCTGACTGCTCTCTGCCCAGAAATAAATTATTAATGAGCCCTGACCCCTGTAATAATCAGATATGTTGGTTTAGCTTGTCAGTTTGAGGGAAATTGTATTATTTACTTGGTATTTTTAACCGGTTTAAAAGTGAAACGAAACCTGACTCCTCCCTTTAATCTCGGTTATTGCAACTAGGGGCGCAATTTTTCTCAGATAATGTAAGTCTATGGGTAATGTAATTTGACATTTAAAAATTAATTAAAAAAAAACTTTAAGTCTGATCAGTCTGAAAAGATAAAGCAACCAGCACCGCTCTATCCCGCAGGTGTCTGCCAAGTTTGGGGCTTGTGGCTTTAATGCCCTAGGAGGAGTAGCGTTCAGAATTTCTGTCAGAAAAATAATAATAAGAAAAAAAAGAAGAAGTTTAAATAGCATAACAGTATGTTGGCTTGTTGCCAAGCCAACATAATAATTTAAAACTAAGCATAAGGTAAGCTTGGGCTTTCTCAATTGGGAGAAATCAAACGTTTCCATATTTGTGATGTTGCCCATTTGAAGCTTAACTATTATTCATGAGGTAAATAGGCTGTGTGCGTTTCAGTATTGATGAAAAAAAAATCATAATTAACAATATGTCAAAGTGCTCAGACTGAATGTCTGATGAACGACTGCTGTTTCCAGTGAATATGTGCGTGAGGCACCAGCGATCAAACAGCTGAAACAAATAATAGTTAATTTTTGGTCACACATAAGGCATAATTTAAAAATGCTGGTAGTTTGAAAAATCAATAATAATAACAGAGTTAATACTAATTATTGCTAAATGCTGGACCGTTCCCATTTTGCTCTACATAAGGAACAAAGATTTTTTTAAACCAAGAATGAATCGAAATGAAAATGAAATTAAAACATTTAGCTTATATATATATATATATATATATATATATATATATATATATATATATATATATATATATATATAGGCCTTATATTTATTTACTGTTTAATAAAAATAGCATGCATATGATCCTTTGTGTTAAAGTCTTCTTTTAATTTTTGTTTAGTAGACTGTAGTCTAAGACTATCCTACATTTAAAAAAATAACAAATTGTAAAAAATTTTTTTTTAAATGTTACAATGTTATATCATAATATTATTGTTGTTTTACTTCCTTCTTTTATCTCATTTTACAATTACATTCATTTCGCAATCCGTCCCTTTGCGCCACCTGGCGGTAGTTTCGCGAATGATTTTAACACGCGACCGGTGACACACTGGCTGCGTGGCGTGAGCGCCGCATCTCTGAAGCGTCCCAGAAGCGTGGCGGATTCTGTGTCTTTACACACCAGTAGCGTGCCTGACGTGGCGCTGGCGCGCTGCTGCTGTAGAGGGAGACCGTTGACAGACCAGGCTCTTGTCTTCATGACAATAATATCAACTTTTTTTTACACACCTACACCTACGCTTACTGATAAAGGACACTGTCAAAAGTATTGACGGCGAAATAGATTATGTTTGACAGGTGCAATATTTGAAAATCGATAATTATTTATTTATTTTTTAAATTACATTTATATCTGAATTTATGTCAACCTATGGGCTTTCAAATATCAAAATATCATGAATTCATATGTATTTGTGTACAAAATTACATAAAAACAAATTTTTCTATTATATTTTGCCTGGAAATGCTTCCAACACGCGTGCGTGTTGCGGTAAAAATAGGCGTCAGTTCTATTTCTAGCATGCATGTGTTTTCCGCGCGTCTCATGCAGGCGGTCTGTAAACATGGGAGCCGAATTAAAAACCGACACGCCACGCGGCTGAGACGCTTGCGCCACGCATCCAGTGTGTCACCGGCCTTACAGTTACCAGCGCGGCGGTAAGCCCCCCATGTTAAAATTACTTCAGATCTTCTTCTTGTCCTGCAGTTGTGAATCGGTGAAGGACGATGGTGTCTGTTAAAGATCTGCTTGTGAACTCACTGAAGGAACTGGAAGAAGCCGAACTGAAGGAGTTGCAGTGGCGCTTATGGAATGATCATGATTGTATATCAAAGTCTGAAATGGAGAATGCAGATCGGTTAAAAACTGTGGATAAGATGGTGGCTTGTTTTGGACAAGAAGAAGCTGTGAAGATCACTGTGGACATCCTGAGGAAAATGAAGAAGAAACAACTGTCTAAAGATCTGGAGAAAAAACACAAGAAAGGTTTATTTTACTGTGACTATAAAATGACGTACTGTTTACCAGCATGACATTTGACATAATATTTCCTCTATGCTGATGTGATTGTGTGATATATGTTTCTCAGTGAGTATTTCTCTCTCTTTCTCACAGCTCAGACCGAGGGCGATACAAACACATCTGTCCCTGTTGGAGCTGATTCAGATCAGATCAGGAGTAAATAACAATCACTGTCTTTAATGGAAACAAGAAAAAATATATTACAGGACAAGTCATATCAGCAGCAGATTTTATACAAATATATAGAATAAATCAGTGTGTCCCCAATGATAAGCAGTTTACATTTTTATACAAATGTAATGTTTAGTAAAGTTAACCAATAGGTGATATTGTCACCAAATTGATTCAGGTTACATCTACATTAATTCAGATACATTTTCTAATGGCATTTTCATTTTAAAACACTCTGTCCACATTAGCGTTTTTCATACGTTTCTTATCAGCACTGAAATGTAAGAAAACATAAAATTCACCTTACTGCACATATGTAATACCTCAGAAAAGCTCACTGAAATAATACAAATGGGACAGCCATATTAAGTTTTCATGCAATTCTTCTGGGAGGATAATTTTATTGACAGAAGTATCTCATCATTCACTGAAATGTCAAAGTATCACTCATTCACTATTATTTATTTGATCTAAAACTCAGCTGCCCCCATGTTTTGCCACAAGACAGAAACTGTGAGTAAACTTTGTCATCTTGCAGGACTGTAATATTAAGAATGTACAGAGTAACATCTTTAGCAACAGTGTGACAGTGAATAGAACATAACAGACACAATACGAGCATGAACATAGATATGTATTTGTACAATATGCATCCCACGACTAAACATGTCATTTTCAAAAGCATCCATTTTCACAGTCCACACTACAAATCAAAAACAGTTTTCAAATTTATCCACTTTGGTTTTCAAAAAGCTCTATTTTCCTTGATGGAAAGGCCAAAACAGAGAGAAAAACGTGTTTTCAAATGAAAACGTGTGGACGAGGACTTCATATCATCAAGACATGATTACGATCACACATGCAAAAGTTCATTTAAGCAGATCAAAACAGCCTTGCATCCTGTTTAATGTGCTAGATGATGTGGAAACCGTGATGTTAAGATAATCTGAATATATAAGAACATATAAGAATATATAAAAAAAACATTCAGGAACTGTAAATTGGAACCAGGTTGTTGGGGACGTACAGTCCTGTTTCCAACCGTATTTAATTTGTCTGAACTAGTTAGCTTACAATGATGATATGAAAAATATATATTTATATTATATACCTTTATACCTTTTTTATTTTTTATAGAGCTGCAAAACTTCTTGAATACTCAAAAAATCAACATGAAGAAGAAAGCACAATATATATTTGAGGGCAACAAAGAAAATGACACAGATCTCAAAGATATATTCACAGAACTGTTCATCACAGAGGGAGACATGCAAGATGTCAATCAGGAACATGAGATTCTGAAGATTGATGATGCTCTAAAGACCCACAAATTGCTGGGTGAACCAATCAAATGCACAGATATATTTAATGAATTGAGGAAAAAGAATGAGAAGAAAATTGTGCTGACTAAAGGAGTTGCTGGCATTGGAAAAACTGTCACTGTGCACAAATTCATCCTGGACTGGGCAGAAGGAGAAACCAGTCAGGATATAGACTGTGTGTTTTTGCTTCCATTCAGAGAAATCAACATGATTAAAGACCGAGAGGTCAACTTCCATGAGTTTCTGCTGAAATTATATCCTGAACTGAAGGACCTGGAGAAATCAAAGTTATATACAGAATCTAAACTTGCGTTTATATTTGACGGACTTGATGAGAGTCGCCTGCGTTTGAATTTTAACAGTAGGTCACTGAACACTGTTGAGGAAAGATCATCTGTAGATGTGCTTTTTACAAATCTGGTCAAAGGGAATCTGCTTCCATCAGCTCTGGTCTGGGTGACATCACGACCAGCAGCAGCCAATCAGATCCCTCCTCAGTATGTGGGTTTGTTCACAGAGGTGCGAGGATTCACTGAACAACAAAAGGAGGAGTACTTCAGAAAGACAATCAAAGATGAGAGTCTGGCCGGAAAAATTGTCTCACATATTAAGACGTCTCGCAGTCTCTACATCATGTGCCACATTCCTATGTTCTGCTGGATCACAGCCACGGTACTTCAGCATACTCTCATTGAAACCAATGCAGAGAGCATCAGCACAACACTCACTGAAATGTACATCCACTTCTTGCTGATACAGATGAACATGAAGAGCAAGAAGTATGATGGAAAAGATCAAGGACAACGTACAAAGCTCTTACATTCAAATAGAAAAACGATTCTGAAATTAGCCAAGCTGGCATTTGAACAGCTGAAACAAGAAAACATAGTGTTTTATGAGAAAGATCTGAAAGCATGTGGTATTAAAGTGGGTAAAGACACTGAGTTCACAGGAATGATCGCTGAGATTTTTAAGAAGGAAGATGGACTTTATCAGACAAAGGTCTTCAGCTTTGTGCATCTAAGTGTTCAAGAGTTCCTTGCTGCAGTACATGTGTTCATCTGTTACCTGAACAAGAACGAGCAAGAGCTTCAGTTTTTCTTTGAAGATTCACAAAATATAGACAGACAAAAGTCTTGTTTCCCTTTTAGAAGTCAAAATGTCAAATTTCATGACTTAACAAAGAGTGCCATTGATAGAGCAATGCAAAGTAAGAGAGGACATCTGGACCTGTTTCTGCGGTTTCTGATGGGAATTTCACTGGAATCTAGTCAAAACTTGCTCCAAGGCCTGCTCAAACACACTGAAGACACCACAGAGAGCATCAGACAAACAACTGCATACATTAAACAAGTACAAAGCAAGAATATCTCAGATGAAGCTTCAGTCAACCTATTCTACTGCTTACTAGAGCTCAAAGATCATTCATTATATGAGGAAATCATGAGACACCTCCACTCAGATGAACATCCAGGAAGAGACCTCTCATCTTCAATGTGCACATTGCTGACCACAGTACTTCTGATGTCCAAGAAAGTGCTGGATGAGTTCAACCCAAAGAAGTTCACATCATCACAACAAAATTTCAAGAGACTCATTCCAGCTGTGAGATGCTGCAGAAAAGCCATGTGAGTAATTTCACAGACTCCTGTTCAATTAAACATTTAGTTCTACATCACTAAACAATTAAATGTCAAAATACAATGTGAATACTTTTCCTGCCCCCATTATGAAGGGTAACGTTGCAGAAACAGAATATCATAAAATAATCTGACAAACATTTTGTTTTGGCAGATTTGATGGCTGTGGTCTTGATGAAACATGCTGTGAAACTATGTCTTCTGCTCTCCAATCATCAAACTGTCATCTGACAGAGCTGAACCTGAGTAGTAATCACTTGCAGGATTTAGGAGTGAAGCTGCTTTGTGATGGACTGAAAAAGAGTCCACACTGTCAACTGAACATACTGAGGTTTGACATTCACTGAATCACTATGTTAAAATATGTGGATGTGGACAAGTTCCTTCTTGTAACTCTTCCTCTCAGACACAAACCTGAAAGGCTCATTATGCAGCTTATTATGCAGGCCTTTGTTTTCTCAGGTGTAAATCATAACATAATGCACAATAGTTCATACACTCTTTCTACACAAACAGTGTTTTAGAACATTTAAATCAATATATTGTTTTCTGTGAGTGAGTAAACAAGATGATTTTCACATAATTTAGAAAGAAAAATTATAGGTCTCTAAGGTCAGGTCTAAAAGTATTTTTGAGGCCTGGAGAAGTTTTGTCATGCCCTGACATTTGTGCTTTTTTCAGTTACTTATAAACATCGAAATGGCTAAAGTCTAATCTCACTGTAATCAGCAAAAACTGGGCTATAATAATATGTGAGCAGTATGTATGTACATGATTGTGTTTTTGAGAAAAAAAAAGTTATGCTGGTTAGTGAAAAAATACAAATTGACTTGAATAAGGCAATAAAACACATACAGAGCATTGGTTCCCGGGACTTTTGAGAACTGGAGCTTGTAGCCTAGATTTTTTGTCTAAATTATGTGAAAATCATCTTATTTACTCACTCACAGAAATCAATATATTGATTTAAAATTTCTAAGACACTTTTTTGTTTGTAAAAGCTATATGCGGGTAGGCATCAACTATAATGAATATCATTGTGATTTAAACCTGAGAAGACAAAGATCTGCATAATGAGCTGCATAATGAGCCGCATAATGAGCCTTTCAGTCAGCTTGTGTCACTGAGAGGGAGGAGTTACAAGAAAGAATGTAAGGACAAAATAAATGTATAGAATTTTATGTTTGTAATTTATTTAGAATATATATTTAATTATCCCACAACATAATTTAATATTCACCTGAGAGTGCAGCTAAACAGTTTATTAGGAACAACCAAAGCTGACTTTCAAAGCTAAATTTTTTGCATCATTACTCCAGTCACACAATCCTTCAGAAATCCTTTTAACACTCTTATTTTCTAAAAAAAACAAAAAAAAAAACATGTATTGTTATTATTATCATTATTATTATTATTAATGTTGAAAAGAGCTGATAAATTGAGGGGATAAATTGAAAGAACAAAATTGTGTTACATTTGTAACATTTACATTTATTTGTTACATTTATATTATTTACATCAAGCTTTTGAATGGTATAGTAGTGTATATTGTTATTGAAACTTCATAATGTTTGACTTGATTATACATTTAGTCAGGAATTATGGCTTGGAAAAAGTCTAACTAGTAAAATGTTTAAATGTTATGTGAAAACTAGAATAATTATATAAATATATAAAAAGAGACTTACTCATGTTTATGATCTCTGCTGAATAAAGCGCTTCACTCTTTTTTTACTGAGGAAATCCAAATCTCAAATCCTGAGGTAAAGGTTTTGTTGTTATTATGTCTATGTACAAAAAAGTAGACCCTTTACAGAATCTATTGATGTATTGCTCTTATCTGTACGATCAAAACTGAAAGTGTAATTGAAGTTCTTTTCGGGGTTATCAGGAGAAAATGACTCATAACGCGTATATGCGTTAATCGACACAGAGGGTTTAAGTGCTTTGTTGTTGTATACTTATTATAAAGTGTTAGCAATACAGTCTGCAACAAACATGCACTGCAAATGATAAACTATATGAACTAATAAATTAACTTTGAAATGGCTGTTTGTTTTATTCTTTTATACAGGCTGTGTGGGTGTAATCTCACTGCTCAGTCCTGTGAAAGCTTGTCCTCAGCACTACAATCCTTAAATCTCAATATGCTGGACCTGAGTAACAATGACCTGAAGGATTCTGGAGTGAACCTATTTTCTAATGGACTGAAGACTCCAAACTCTAAACTGAGGATTCTGAGGTTTGAAATTGAAATGCCTAATTTATTATTTTAAAAGTTAATTACTAAAAAAATAACACAGTGTTAAGATTTATTCTGTGTGTAATTACTGTTATCTTGTTCAGATTGCCTTTATGTAATCTCACCACTCAGTCTTGTGGAAGTTTGTCATCAGTTTTACAATCCTTAAACTCTGTCCTGAAAGAGCTGGACCTGAGTAACAATGACTTGCAGGATTCAGGAGTAAAGCTTCTTTTAGATGGAGTGAAGAGTCCAGCTTTTCAACTGGAGATACTGAGGTAAATGGTTTTCCATCAAATAATTAACAAAATGCTACCATAATAAATGGCTGTTGAATCTTGTCAACAATGTTGCATCTGTTCTTTTGCTAGAATGCCAGAACAACAGACAATAACAACCTTATTGTTGTTAAATATATATATATATATATATACAGGGCTTGACATTAACTTTTTTGCTCACTAGCCAATGTGGCTAGTGGTTTTCCAAAGTTACTAGCTACACAGCATTTTTACTAGCCACACTTATGTTGTTGTGAAATTACCTGATAAACGTTGACTATGGCATGCTAATATTTACTTTAACTAGATTTACAAACCTTTTAAATGTAAAACCACTGTACACACCCAAATGAAGACAACATAAATGTATAACAATACAGGTCATTATCATTATCTCTGATAAGGTTGTGCGTAAAGCTTTTTTAAATAAAACCATGTATTAAACACAGGAAATTGATTGATAAAACATTGATCAAAATTAAGATACAATTATACAAAACAAAAATCTTTTAAAAAGAGTTTTCTATAAAACAAAACTTAATGAAGTCGTCAAAATCATGCTTTACCAAAGAAGCGCAGTTGCTCCCCAGTCTTCAACTTTTCTTTTGCCGCCTCCATCACTACCTGCAGACTGATCTCGTGCATCATCTTCAAGAGCCAGTTATTCAGCCAATAAAGTGTAGGCCTTTGTATTTCAAAATTGTGTCTAGTACTATATAAATTACAAAGGTTTAATTAGAATCTTTATTTCAAACAATCTGACTGACCACGACCCGAATATCATAAAAAATATTTTTTCTAATTGCAAACACTGACTGAGCGCTATAGAGTCAAGCGATCTGTGATATTTCTCAGTTCATCTCGATGGATGCGCAGTGCACCATGTACACTAAGTAGACATTCAAAAGGCCCTTTTTACAGCGGTATAAAGTGCATTTGCAGTCTTTGACCGCTGAGTGGCGCTTTAACCACAAGTTATCAAGTAACAAGTAACAAGCGCATCAAAGCACATTTTTGCTAATAGACGTCAGTTTTGCCTCACTGATGTGTTAGATTTGATGGCTTCAGTCAGGGAAAATGAAAGAAAAACACTGTAGTTAAAATATTTAATATTTAATATCCACAGATGAAAGTTTGGCACTTATGAAGTTATGTGCATTTCTTAGAACGAATTCAAGCAGGATAAATGTCAAGCCTGTGCCTGAGCCTGTGCTTATATTTTCTCTAAGCTACATGGTATTAAACCATATTTTAGATTTGACACATTTAAAAGGTGTGCAGTATTATTTATATTAATTATGCATTATATTATTCAAAAGAAATTGTGGTTTACTTTGCATCAGAGCATTAAAAGTGGTAGCCTATTTTAGGGGGTTGGCTTCATGGATTATATTATTTTCAATTGACAAAGAAATTTTTCAAAACAAGTTTTAATATAGTTATAAACTTATAACTGAGACAAAATGATTAAAAAAACTGTGATGTTATTACCTTAATGCTTATTTTATTATATATAATTTTTTATTATTATTTATTTTTTGTTAATACTAGCCCATCAGCTGTGCAAATTTAGTTTGTGAGGAAAATAACAGTAAATTTTTGTCAGTTATTTTATCTAAACAGATCGAATAATTTCTTCAAGATTTCAGAATAAAATATCCTACTGATAATGTAGTAACACTGTAAGATTACATTTGTTTGATTGCATTATTGCTAAAGTGATTGCGTGTGAATGTGCTTTATCTGTTTAAATCATGCTTTAACCCGAAAATAATCAGTAAAAGAAACAGACAAACTCATATAGCCTTTAACATCCCGCTCGACTAGTGCAGTCATTATAACCTGATCAAGCCATAGCTAAATATGTTTAACATGAATTCTTGCTGAATATGCAGTTATATTAAGGGTTGTTGGCATGAATTGTACTCGTGGTGGAGGCTCCAGTCAGAATCACACCGCTCCACTCATCCTTTTTCTCGGCGGCATGTCTCTGTCAGACTCCAGGGGAGGGTTGAGCCACTCTGAACTACGGGAGAACTGAGTGGTGCTTCGGTGGATGTTAAAAAGAAATCCAATTTTCATTCAAACAAACCGATGTAAATTACAAATTCGAGTTAATTGATAAAATCGATTTATCACCCAGCCCTACTTGCTTTCATATTATTTAATAAAAAAAAAATGCAGCTGCATTTAAATGAAGGTGTGTAAAATGTGCAAGATTTGCACTGCATGTGTGATGGTAGATGTGCAGCTTTTATTCTTATTTATTTTATCTTCATTACAAATCTTGTTTGGTTTCATTTTGGATAATTACATGTAAAAAAAAATTTTTCGTTGTAATGCAAAATGTAAATTAATATTCATATGCAAGTGTTTGTGCAAAAATTATTAATTCACATTAATGACAGGGCACATTAATATTAAACAATCTGTGAATGTCGCATTTCTCTGTCGGAGAGACTCAGCACTGTGAATTTCATCTTGCAGCAGACAAGAAAACATTTGTTTATTAATAAATAATTAAAATGTCTCATTTTTCACAATTATTAGGCTACTTCTGCATGTACTTTGTGGCAAACTTAATGCATGTGCCTGAGCGTGGAATATATTAAGATTTGATTATGTAAATTTAATATAAACCTCTGATTAGTTGAATATAACAAATGAATGACCAGAACTAGAAAAATCTTACGTGGGGACAGACCATTTTTTAGTCTATAACCAAAACAAACAGTCATATATAAACTGGTTCAGCAACTTTGAAAGCCTCATAAGACACTGTCCATATGAAAGAGCAATTCACACCTTTATCTCGACCCCCACAAGCCACACATAACTAACCCCAAAAACCCAACCCCCTCCAGCTGAACAGAATTCAGTCCGTGTTTTGACTCTGAGGAACGGTGTGTTACTGAAACATGCCTGCACTCAGCAGCACTACTCTGTGTATTCATTATATTCTCGCAGCCCATATTATTATTTTCACAAGACCATAATGATAATAACAAATCATCAATTAATAATTAATCATTATTTTATGAAAATCATTTTTATTTGTGATTGTGGCTGTTTGGGGAAAGGCTTTAGGACCAAGCGGAATCCTCTGTTCCCGCCTCACAGCGAGTGGGACTCGCGCTCAGTGATGCAGCTTCACTGTCTGCAGTTTGACTTTACTGAATCTGATTGAGGCAAATACAACCTATTGATCATGAGCCCAACATTTAGCAGGCAAGAAAACATTAATTCTAGCTGAAGGAAGACGTCTTTTATTGAGCTAATGCTGTTAACCCCTTACTCAGGCACGTGCACAGGTAGGGCTCAACCTGTGCAGAACACATGCCCTTTTTGCCCTTACACTCCGAAGTGCCCTTTTTTTGGTGGTGTTTTTTTATTATTATTATTTTTTATCAATGCTATTGGTCACCCTTTACGTCTGTCTGCCTTTTTTTTTTTTTTTTTTTTTTTTTTACAAATATTTAGCAAATGAAAGTTCTTAAAACGAGCTTGTGTAAATCTTATTCGATCCTCAAGCTGTCAGTAAGCTGATAACTCCGCCCCCTCTATATTCATCGAATCAACTGAAGTTCCACAGCAACCGCAGTAGACAACAGCTGAGCTGAACAAAGTTTTGCGAAGGGTAAATAAATATTGTTGTTTGAATAAGCACTACTAAACACTATGTCTATAAAGGCTCATATTTTATTTATTTGATGTCTGACTGACTCACTGAGACATGTGGGACGTCGCCTGAGAGAGAGGGCTAGCATTTGCCAACACTTACTGAAACTGCTTGTGCATACTGTAGCATTTCATCTTTTATAAAATGCGATTTTGGCCAAATGCATTTTACCACAGGAAAAACTGAGCGCTCCGTCTATAGCTACAAAAACTAGTTTGTAACCTGTAACGTTAGATGAAAATATAATGTGATGCCGTTTTAATGACGGACAAAAAAAAAAAAAATCAAATTTGCACACATTAGCTAGTCAAAAACTATATATTGATAAGTAATACAACAACATATAATTTGTTTTTACCATCGGAAAATCATAACAGGTGCGCCCCCGCGCTGTTTCGTACTGGAACTTATACAAAGCTACGAGTGATCCTCGTCAACATATATTCTAAGAAATTTCTTCTTTGATTTATGATTGCTGATACACTTAATTTATTAACATTTAGGCCAATCATGTTAAGGTATACTCTCAGGTCGTTCTCACATGTATAAAATGTAAAACATGGTTTTACTACAGTAATGTAGTGAATTCTTTATACAGTATTTTATCATGCAGAATGTAATTCATGATTCATTCCAAGGCTTCATTTATTTGACGCAAAATACTGTATAAACAGTAATATTGTGTAATATTTTTACAATTTTAAATAACTGTTTTCTATTTGAATATATTTTAAAATGTAGGCCTAATTTATTTTTGTGATCAAAGCTGAATTTTTAGCATCATTACTCCAGTTCAGTACTCTTCAGTGTCACGTGATCCTTCAGAAATGCTTTTCACTGCAACTGTACTTTTCACACTATTTTTATTTATTTTTTCATTGCTGGCTTATTTTATGGAAAGTGTAGTGAATAAGAGACCTTCAAGAGGCCAACATCCCTGGTCCACCACAGTGTCAAATTTTCGCTAGGTATGCGGATACATGTTGGATATGTTATAGTAACGGTATGGCTATAGTTTCTTATAATCTGGAATTGAGTTGGACATAATTACTTAAATTATATTTCAAAAAAGTTTGTCAAAAATACTTGACTCATTGCTCACCTTCCCCTCTTCTCAATGTCTTTCATAACCATGTTAACCAAATAATACAAATTAGCTTATAAAACCAAACAGAATAGCTAAAAAATTAAATATATATATATATATATATATATATATATATATATATAATAATAATATTAGATAATTAGATAATATAGATAAACAGGGTTTTAAGGGCTTCTTTAAACCTAATTACAACAGCTCTTGTGTACTCCAAATGTTATTTGGTTAACATGTTTATGTATGAGTGAAGTATTTTTTTCTCTATAAATGCAATAAAAAAGAGGGAGTACACAAGAGCTGTTGTAATTAGGTTTAAAGAAGCCCTTAAAACCCTGTTTATCTATATTATCTAATTATCTAATATTATTATTATGGTTGTTATTAATCATGAATAAATCTAAAGCTTTTGAGACTATTATGTTGTGTTAATTGAATTTGTCAAGAAGATGTGACCATTTCTTCCTTTTATGCAGGCTTACTAAATAATCTTGATATAAAAAAAGGGGGGGGGGGTGCCCTTTTTCAGTTTCAGCACATGCCCCTCAAAAGGTCTGTGCACGGCCCTGCCCTTACTAGTAACCCCCCTTTTTTGGCATGGAGACCGAAATTACATACCCAAAATAAAAAGGTTTCTGCTCATGATTCTTTCTCACTAGATACATAATCAACCTTTGTTCACAAAGCTGACACTTTAAAGTTTACTGTTCAGGAATCAGAATCACTCAGACTGTTATGATAATAGAGATATATAAGCTCAAACATAAAAACAAAAATAAAAATATTAAAAACATATGTTTTAAATGTATTTAAAAAAATGTTGATGTAGGAAATGAGTTTGAAAACACAGTGTAGCTAAGGCCACAAGTCTTCCAAGACTTCATAAAAAATTTCATAATCGAATCTGTAAAACTGTGAATTTTATGAAATATTTTCTAAGGCCATGTCATGTGTGTTTTTAGAGAAGGCTAATCAGATTGATTTATGGCCCTTGTCATCTCTGTAAGATCTCACATGTAAACTTTCCTGTTCTCTTTGTGTATGTTTCACTGTTGAAAACTGCCCGAATCATGATTGTATTGTTCTCACCAAACGGTTCTTTCACACCTCCGCCAAGTATGACACATTATCCGCATTATTCTTTTATCATTATTCTTTTGTTTTTATTCCACCTTTATTAGCCTTGATTGTGGTTTTTCAGGCTTTACAAAGCAACAAAGCAGCAATCTCACTTCAGTCTCTCTTTGCATTTAGCCCTTATTTATCAAAAGTCTTACTATAAAAATACAACAAAACATTTTCTTACGACCTTACGTGAATTATTGAGACAAAAATGCATTATGAAGAAGAAAAGCACCTGCTATTAGAAGCATTGGTGCTAACGTTAGCATCAAGCTACATCTGACAATTTATGAAATTATTAATACACTTTTACTCAAAACTCACTTTAAACCCCGATCGAGTGTTTATAATAACTTCCTTTAGTGATCAGGGGTGGAATTTGGTCGTTTACTGTTGTAAAAATATGTTATTTGTAGCCTTTTTCATCGCTGCACAAGTTAGCATTTCCGATGTACATTTTCGATTTTTTTTATAAAAACGCCCCAGATCTCAAGAAATTCTCATACCAAGCTTTACTATCGTAATCGCGGGTTTATTATTCGGATATTTTGTGTGTACAGAGGTGTTTCAGTGTTGTTTTGGCCAGATAACTACCAGGAAGTGTGCAGGAAGCATGTGACACGATGGGGCGGTGTCCAGATATGAAACTCTAAGATTGACGTTTGAAAGACCCAATCAGAGTCTGAGTCAGACACCGCACGAGCTGTGACTACTGCACGCACACACAGATCGCTGGGAGAGGCTGTTTATCATCTGATCGCGTAAATCCGTGGAAAATGAATAGAAATGACGATTCTGTCTGAAGAAATATGAAGTAAACATCAGTAAATATATCCATATATCTCCGCAGATATGCATCTTTGGTCTGTAAATCCTTATTGACGCTGTTCAGTGAGTCTATGTGAACACAAATAAACCGCTCTTGACGTGACTGAATATGAGTGAGTTGTGAATTTCTATTCAAAATGTGGCATAATACGGATTTATTATTTTGCACTCCTGACATAAATCACTAAATATCTGTCACTGCAACAATGTTTTATCAAAATATTGGTCAAATATCGAAGCTTGAGTCTTTAAACTTTCCATTGATGCACAGTTTGTCCAGATGAAGTAAGACAGTGATGTTTAATGTGCTGTGAAAGTGAAACAATAATAAACTGGGGCCGTCAGCGATGTTTGCACGCAAAGGGGTTAAAGGGAGAGAGAGAGAGAGAGAGAGAACCAGTCTAGGGCTATTCTTCAACTTGGAGCTCATTATATTGAAGTACAAATCCAAACACCAGAAATGTTATGCATTTTATGAATAATGAAATGTTATCAAAAATTATGCATTTTATTTATTCACATGCAGTATGGTTGTTGCAGTTTTAGCAGTTAAAAGCAATTTTTTAAACTTGCATTTAAATACTTTCAAACTAACTTTAAAATATCAAGGAGTTTATAAATTAAAAATGGTAAAATGTCACAGTGTTAACAATGTTAAATAGCCTAAATGAACTTATGTTAATAATATAATTCGATTTTTTTACATGAAAAACTCCTGTATAAAATGGGACAGCAACCTTTATATCAAACAGTTTTAAATAGTCCACAGCTGAGCAACGCGAGAGGGGGATCTGCGCCACAGCGCGTGAAGTGAATGTGATGAACAAAGTCATTTTCAGATGAAAAAAAATAAAAAATAGCCTAGAATAGGCCCATGCATGCTCTGCTCTGAAGTATATAATACTTATAATTACTGTTAACCCAGAGTAACAAATTTTAACGGATTAATCGCCTTTTTTCATTTGCTGCATGTTTGCTTTATTTATTTATTTTTAAACACGCTAAAAAATAAAGTAAGTTTGTGAGAGAGAAAAAAATATTAATCGTGTATAGGTTTAATTTTAATGTATTAATCTACTATTTTCGTTTGCTGCATGTTTTTTTATATAGATTATATAATTCATGTATAAATTGCATTTTATTACATTTAGAAATAATAACCGCTGGCCTAATAATGTTATCATGTACAAACAGGATATATTTAATTTCCTTCACTTTACAACAAATCCTTTAAATTTAACAAATATATCAGAACAAAACAAGAATTACAATATAGAATTCTAATGGATAAATATAATTGCAGTATATAATAATATAGGCTTAGCTATAAACAAACAAAAAATAATAATAATTTAAAGCTAAGCATAAGGGAAGGTTGGGCTTTCTCATTCTCTCACTCGGGAGAAATCCGTTTCCATATTCGTGATGTTGCCCATTTGAAGCTTAAGTATTATTTGTGAGGTAAAAAAGGCTTTGTTCTACACGCGTGTTTCAGTATCCATGGAAAAAAAAATCATAATGAGCAATATGTGGAGTAAGTGGATCACTGCTAATGCTGAATGTCTGGTGAACGACTGCTGTTTGCACTAGACACCAGAGCGATCAAACAGCTGAAATACTACATTTTGGTCACACGTAAGGCATAATTCAAAAATGCAAAGTGTTAGTATTTTGAAAAAAATCAAGAATAAAAACAGAGTTAATAATAATTATTGCTAAATGCTGGACCGTTCCCATTTCGCTCTGCATATGGAACCGGATTTTTTGTTAAACCAAGAATGAACCGAAATGAAAATGAAATGAAAACATTTAGCTTTTTATCAGTATATATATATATATATATATATATATATATATATATATATATATATATATATATATATATATATATATATATATGCATATGATCCTTTTCATTTTTGATGAGTAGACTGTAGCCTAAGACTATCTTACGTTTTAAAATTAACTCAATGTAAATGTTCTGAATATTTTTTAAAGATGTTACAATGTTATATCATAATGTTATTGTTGTTTTACTTATTCCTTTTATCTCATTTTACAATTACATTCATTTCGCAATCCGTCCCTTTGCATCACCTGGCGGTAGTTTTGCGAATGATTTTAACATGCGACTGAATTACAGTTACGGTACACGCGGCGGTAAAGCCCTATTAGGCTGTCTACCTACTGTACCACAAACTCTTGTGTGAAGGCGCACAAATCGCCATCGCTTTCTCTCACGCACACGCAGAGACCGAGAGAGAGTGAATTGAGGTACTACATTTAAACAATAATAAACTTTTTTGTATTTTCCTGTCAAAATAACAGAGTTCTTATGGAAGTCTTCAGCTTTTAAGAACAGCCGGGTTTTCAGTTAGTGAGTGATCTTAATGCACAAACGGCGATCTCATTGGATGGCGCTCATCTATTATCATCCCTGTTTTGATTTCATCAAATCAGTTCAAGCGAACGCACGAAACCAGATTAATATTCATGAATCCAGGAGCTCATTAATCCTAAGTAATGCTAAGTGTGTTTTATAGTTCTTAGTATTATAATTCGTATCATTATTATCCTAGAATCTCCCAGTGTGGTTCAATAAAGTAATCCTGAGTCTGATTCTGATATTTAAACAGACATTGTTTCTAATGCTAAAGTTTTTTTTTTTTTTTTTTTAGTTTTTAATCCCTTTTATTAATCTTCTACATCCATGCACCACTTTTATTATGCAATAAGAAGCTACTTTTTTCCATCTTAATAAATAAGAAGCAAATATATAGCAGACAATGAGGCACCAGCATGATCACTTGCATTTCATGTGAACTGGAGGGCGCCGAAACTCAGCTTGTGCCTCACAGAAAATCACTTGTGCCTTTGAGAAATATAGGCTATATATTACAGAAAGCTTGAAATATCTAATTTTAAATGAAAATATTCAAACCAAAATAAATGGTCTACTCTCTGATTATGTAATCCATATGAAATGTGCATTTCTGTCTGGCGTTCATGGTGAGTCCACATCGTCAACTTCATCTTAGCAGTGACACAGAAAACACCAGTTTATTCCTAAACAATTAAATGTCTCCTTGCTAATTTAGACACATTCATAATCATTACTTTAACCGGTTCTTTGTGGCAAGTTTTATGCGTGCAATCATAACGCTTATTATCCTGTAGCCTATAGCCTATTTAAGTAATTAAATTAATATAAAGGGGCGATTTGTCCATGAATGGCTTAAAAGAACAACTACTAGTCGACTAGAAAAAAAAAAAATCGGAGGCAGCCCTTATTCCACATTTTTTCGAACCAGCAGGCCATTCTGAGTTGAATGAGTGACCCCACGGAATCAGTGAGTGGAGCAAAATGTTCACAAATGGGCTCTCCGTTCACGAGCTCTGATCAAGCTCTGGCCTATAATTTTACTACTTTTAAAAAATGTGGGGTCAGGAAGCGGGTTGGGTACAATATATTATTTGTCATTTTTTATGAAATATATATATATATATATATATATATATATATATATATATATATATATATATATATATGACAAAAATTATTAGGCCCTGGCACATGTTGCCTAATCCCAATAGATTTCAGAATGTCTATAAATGCTGATCCTAATGCATCTTTTTTATTATCAACATGGAATACTTTATCCGCAGCGAGCATTAACTCTGATAGAAAATAATGTCATACCAAATATTGGCTCATTTTGGAATTCATGAGAGCTAGGTATATCCGGTATATAAGAGCTAGGTATATAAGTTCTAGAACAACATATTCTCCCATCCAGATGTCGTCTCTTTCAGGAAAGATCTTGCATTATCCAACATCACAATGCCAGACCACACACTGCATCAATTACAACATCATGGCTGCATAGAAGAAGGATCCGGGTCCTGAAATGGCCAGCCTGCAGTCCAGATCTTTCACCCATAGAAAACATTTGGTGCATCATAAAGAGGAACATGCGATAAAGAAGACATAAGACAGTTGAGCAACTAGAAGCCTTTATTAGATAAGAATGTGACAACATTCCTATTCCTAAACTTGAGCAACTTTTCTCCCCAGACATTTGAAGACTGTTATAAAAAGAAGAGGGGATGCCACACAGTGGTAAACATGGCCTCGTCCCAACTTTTGTTGATGGGACAAGGCCATGTGTTTTTTGTTCATGGCATCATTTAAAATCTTATTTTTCCCTTAAAATTATACATTTTCTCAGTTTAAACATTTGATATATCATCTATGCTGTATTCTGAATACCGTATTTTCCGCACTATAAGGCGCACTTTCAATGAATGGCCTATTTTAGAACTGTTTTCATATATAGGGCGCACCGTATTATAAGGCGCATAGAATAGAAGATACTGCAGTCAAACATTTGACTGGGTTTGCGTTATGCATCCACTAGATGGAGCTGTGCTTAAGGGGATGTCAACATTTTGACAGAGCACCTTGATCCATTTATAAGGCGCTCCGGATTATAGGCGCACTGTCATTTTTTGAGAAAATTAAAGGCTTTTAAGTGCACCTTATAGTGCGGAATATACTGTAAAATATTGAAATCTGAAATTTCCACATCATTGCATTCTGTTTTTATTCACAATTTGTACAGTGTCCCAACCTTTTTGGAATCAGATTTGTACTTGAAAAAAGACTTTTGAAAAATACTTAAAATATTACTATAAATTATTGCAACACTTCCCGGCAATGTTGTTTTCGTCAACGATGACGATAACAAAATTTTGTTGCACTTTTTTTTATGACAATAATGCGATGATGACTAGCTAAAAATGGCTCTAATGTGACTAAAACATGACGAGACGTTTTCGAGTTTTCGATGACGAGACGAGACGGAACGAAAATGATTATAAGTCTGATGTTCACAATGCATATTATATCTGCCTATTTTGGAGAAGCACCCGGCTGCAGCCTGCAGATCGAGGCGGGGCTGGACCTGGGACGGGGTTGCAAGTACTTTTAAATGCGCACTTCAGCAGCGCAGCACACTGTGACTACATGTTGCTTTGAGCACATCATTCTGCACCCGCGATGTGCATACGCGCTTTGTGCGCTCTGTTTTGAAGTGTTTCATATTATCCTGGGTTTGCGCACTGAAAGATTATTAAAAGCCTATATTTTTATACCTAGCCTACACAATACATTTAAAATGAGCATAATTTAATTGAATATTACTTGTGTGTAGTGTAGGCTATATAAATACATACACTTCTTAGCTCTTGACATTCATATATAAATATAAAATTGTGATATTTGCTGCGGGGTGAGGGCTTTGATAACTCTCTCTTTTTTGACCATACATGTGTTGCTTTGCATCCCTGAATGTTTGTGTCACTTTTATTAGACAGGGTTGTATGATGTTTGTGTTTACAAATAATATGCATCTTGTTGTTGCACTGGCAGACAAGTTGAAGCACAAGTTGCAGACCAAAAGTATGTGTTCCTCAATAGCTTATATTTTGGGTTTTAAGGGTGTACTCACACTGCCAGTATGAACCGTGCCTGAGTGCGTTTGACCACCAAAGCGCGGTTCGTTTGACTAGTGTGAGTGCTCCGAATCGTGTCCGGGCGCGGCTCGATTGGCCGGCCCTGGCCCGCTTGGAAGAGGTGGGCCAGGGCACGGTTCAGTTGGACTCGGGCGCGGTTCGCATGCAGTGTGAGCGCTAACGGCGCTAGCGGAAAAGGACGCTTTGCATCACGGTTTTGCGACGCTCCAAAACCAACATGGCAGGGAAAGGGTCGCTTTGGTCTACGGCAGAGGTGCAAAACGCATAAAAAAACTAAAAACTGCAAAGTCCTTGCTGCACTTCAGCTGGTATCTTGCAAACATCCTCATACGAGCAGCACGATTATGTGAAAATGTTCGCGCCACTAAGGCGACACATCTGTTTAACAACAGGCTGTGGACCAAACAACACAAAATTATCCACAAAGAAAACAGAGCGATGCACTGTGTTCTTCCTGTTTATCCCGAAACCGTCGCACCATAATGACGTAAGCGTGCTCCGGCACGAATGCTGAAACCCTATATGTGAGTGCAGGCCAGAGGGGGAGTAGGGAGGGGGGACAATCGTACTCGGGCCCGGTTCATGGCAACCGTGCCTAGTGTGAGTACACCCTAAGACTAAAACTAAAAGGGCTGCCAAAAACAACACTGCTTCCCGGTCATGTTTTTAACAGTAATCTTGGGGGTAGACTCATTTAAAATAATGTAATAATCTGGTTTTAGCCAGGCTTCTGTCAAACACAGGAGATGCAAGTTATAATCTTTGGTCATATCATTTACACAAAAGTGCTTTTGTAGAAAGAGATTTAATATTAATGTAAAGTTTTAACATTTGTTGATCTGCATTATATCTGTTTTTTATTTGTTGAACCAATTAAATTGTTACCATTAAATTGTTTTGGAGTTTTATGTATTTGCTTTTTTGACAGACACAGGGCTCTATAATACACCCGGTGCAATGCGACGCAAGGTGCAGCGCAAGGGTGTTTGCTAGTTTCAGTCCGGCGCGGTTCGCATTTTCCCGTCCAGCGTCACATCGTTTAACCTGTTAGCCAGAGGCAGAATGCGGGCATCCTAAACGCGTCTAAACTCTCACGTGTCAGTGTTTACAAATAGATTAAATGAAACAGGACAAATTTAATCTTGACAAACTATGTATCATTATAAAGATCTAAGCTTCAAGCAAAGCATCAGATCGCTGTTTTTCAATGGAAAGCTTATAATGACTGTATTTGCTACATTTGTGTATGCAGTACACTTAAAAACATGAACAATGTTAAGGCTGTACATACCAGATCCGTCATAATAACGAGTCATAAACACATCCACAGCTGTAAATCCCGGTTTAGTTAGAAAGGTAAGGGTCCACTGAACGACATCTCATGAAGGATGTTTAGTCAAACGAAGCAATAACGTTGTAATATGGATCATAATTCCTTTGTTTACGTTTCAGTTCTTCAGCGACAGAACTGTTTGTGTCCGTTATGGAATAACTCACGCTCAGAAACTGTGTCTTAGTAGTAAAAAAACGGCATGGTTTTGCAGCGTACAGTGTCACAAACAGAATGAAGCGATCCACCGGAAAAAAGAATGAATGAAAGATAGGCAAAAGATAGTATATTTGAATTTTGGCGCTCTCTCGTGACGTGCTCTGACGCACCTTTCAGCTGATGGAGGCGGAACTTATAGCGATCACTTTTTTCTTTGTTTTATTTTTCAACAGTTTTTATATATGTGAGAGTGTGTTTTATGTTGAATGTGAATGTAGTGCAAATCAGCCCAAATCAGCTTGCTATTACTGTATGATCACGGCTATCAAAGTGAACGCGTCTATATGAATAGAGAGAGTGGATTATTTACTTTATGGCGCATTTGTGTTATTCCCATCTGTATAATTGGCCATCAGCACTTATTTGTATTGTAATTTGTTGTAAATACTGCATTTCTAGCAATCTCAGAATTTCCTGTAAACAAAGTTAAATCTTTTTTATGTTCCTTATTATTCTTATTTAAGGGGAAGTTGTGGCCTAATGGTTAGAGGGTTGGACTCCCAATCGAAGGGTTGTGGGTTCTAGTCTTGGGCCGGACGGAATTGTGGGTGGGGGTAGTGCATGAACTGCTCTCTCTCCACCTTCAATACCACGACTTAGGTGCCCTTGAGCAAGGCATCGAACCCCCAACTGCTCCCCGGGCGCCGCAGCATAAATGGCTGCCCACTGCTCCGGGTGTGTGTTCACAGTGTGTGTGTGTGTGTTCACTGCTCTGTGTGTGTGCATTTCGGATGGGTTAAATGCAGAGCACGAATTCTGAGTATGGGTCACCATACTTGGCTGAATGTCACTTCACTTTTTTTCACTTTATTTATCTTACTCAAATTATTCTTATTGTATTTTTCTAGTGCTCAAATAAATCACTAAATGATGTCTAAGTTTCTGTCTATTGTTTTATAATATAAAACTGTAGTGCAAATCAGCCCAAATCAGCTTGCTATTACTGTATGATCACGGCTATCAAAGTGAATGCGTCTATATGAATAGAGAGAGTGGATTATTTACTTTATAGCGCATTTGTGTTATTACTATCTGTATAATTGGCCATCAGCACTTATTTGTATTGTAATTTGTTGTAAATACTGCATTTCTAGCAATCTCAGAATTTCCTGTAAACAAAGTTAAACCTTTTTTATGTTCCTTATTATTCTTATTTATCTTACTCAAATTATTCTTATTGTATTTTTCTAGTGCTCAAATAAATCACTAAATGATGTCTAAGTTTCTGTCTATTGTTTTATAATATAAAACTATGGAGTGCTATGTTTAATGACTAAATAGTTTGTAGAACCCTTCAATACAGTTGATAAAAATATATATATATTTGGTGGGGGTGGGGGGTGTAGACATAGTCTCATAAAAATATTTGCAGGAGTCTCATTTTTCATGATATCTTATTCAGATTTGAAAATGAAACTCATGAGACATGTGACTTTCAACCCATTACTTTTCTAGATTGCTCCAGTACTGAATTCATGTATTTTTATATCAAATAAAAAATATTTAAGTGTGGTAAAAAAAAAAAAAACTCAAAGCACTTCAGTGTCTATAACTTTTCATATTTTTGAGCATTATCAAATCTGGTTCCAAAGACACCAAAATTATGTTTGTAACACACTGAAGTAGGAAACGGTTACAATTATAAGTTAGGTAGAGCACTTTCAGCTGTGAGTCCCATAATGGAGGGTCAGGTTAACAGGTTAATTAGTAAATGCATTTGCCCTCATTTTTGTGCTCATTGGCATGCTGGTCTAAAAAAGAGGTGTGTTCAGGAGCATTGCTGGCGCAATGCCATTTCAAGGAGCTGAAAACAGCCAGTGCCATAGACCAGCTCAAACCTGGTCTAAAGTCTTGGTGCAATGTTTTTTCTTTGTTATTTAAAGAGTTTGTTAGCACATAATGTTATATTAAAATTACTTGAATACCCTAGATTTAACAAACCTATATTCCATACAAATGTACACCACCAGTGAAAAGTTTCCACTTTGCCACAGTCCATTTTAAATGAGCCTTGGCCCAGAGAAAATGCCTGCGCTTCTGGATCATGTTTAGATATGGCTTCTTTTTGACCTATAGAGTTTTAGCCGGCAACGGCGAATGGTACGGTGGATTGTGTTCACCAACTTCTGGAAGTATTCCTGAGCCCATGTTGTGATTTCCATCATAGTAGCATTCCTGTATGTGATGCAGTGCCATCTAAGGGCCCGAAGTATGGTGTTCCGGCCTTAACCCTTACGCACAGAGATTGTTACAGATTCTCGGAATCTTTGGATGATATTATGCACTGTAGTTGATGATAACTGCAAATTTTCTCTGAGAAACTCCTTTTTGATATTGCTCCACTATTTTTCGCCGCAGCATTGGGGGAATTGGTGATCCTCTGCCCATCTTGACTTCTAAGAATCACTGCCACTCTAAAGGGGGTCTCTTTTAATACCCAGTTATGTTGCCAATTGACCTAATAAGTTGTAAATTGGTCCTCCAACTGTTCCTTATATACATTTAACTTTTCCGGCCTCTTATTGCTACCTGTCCCAACTTTTTTGGAATATGTAGCTCTCATAAAATCCAAAATTAGCCAATATTTGGCATGACATTTCAAAATGTCTCAATTTCAATATTTGATATGTTATCTATATTCTTTGAGGAATGAAATATAATTTTATGAAATTTGTAAATTATTCCATTCCCATTTTACTTATAATTTATACCATTTTTTTTTTTGGAATCGGTTTTGTATTTTGGAACAAATAAATACATGCTTCTTGAGCTGAAGAGAATTAAAAAAAAAAATCTTACTGAAAAAAAACCTTAGACTTGTAGCGTATTAAAGCACATTTTCTAAAGTGCCTAAATGTAAAAATTAATGAAAAGTTCTAATACTGAACACACTATTGATTTATTAGGATGTGACTCATATTATTTTTGTGTTGCTGTCTGCTCTAGCTCCCGCCCTCCCTGTACAATAAATCTATGTGATATTTGTCACTGCTAAATTTTTTTATGTGACTTTACATTCGATATTGATGTCCTTTAGCACAGTATTCTGAATGATGATAATAATGGGGTGCTACTGATAGCCTAACAGATACAGTTTAATACTCAACTATGGTAATAAAGACAAAACTATCTAGTTACAAAGGAAAATCTGAACTTGAAGCCCTGAACAGGTCAGTGATGTTTCAAAATTTGACTGCTTCTTCTGGCCACCTCTTTTATCGAGTCCCACGCATCGGTTCTGTTTGGAACCGTTTGACGGAAGTGTGGAACACATGAGCTGATTCATATAGCATAGCACTGCCAGTCAAGACTAACCGATTTATGATATTTTTATTGGTGCTGCCATAGGACAGTCCGGGCCT
Source organism: Carassius gibelio (assembly GCF_023724105.1). NCBI lineage: Eukaryota > Metazoa > Chordata > Actinopteri > Cypriniformes > Cyprinidae > Carassius > Carassius gibelio. The sequence goes on along the minus strand of NC_068399.1, from coordinate 458,420 downwards.
GCTTCCATCCTCTATCCATTGTACTTTCATCCTATTCTTTGTCATTGCTAGTCTGCTTTATCAAATCTACTTTTCACTGTGTACATTTGTGCTGAAAGTTTTAACCACAACTGTTCTATAAACTAAGAAAAATATAAATTCATCATTAATAAAAAAAATGTTTTGAAAAAAACTGTGTCATTTTGGTGCAAATCTCTCACGTGGGCAGGGCTAGCAGCACATTCTCATTGGATAGTGAGTTTTTTATTGACAACTGCAACTGGAAGTGTGGATTTCTGAAAGTGTTGTATTTAAAAGTGTGACTGAGAATCTGCAAGCAGCTTCTTGTTTCATTTTGTAGCACAAAGTTATACATTTCGTTTTTAAATCCTATCATTATATAATTTATTTCACTACTCTGTCAACATAAGATATCAGGAGCAGTATTATGCCACTATCGTCTGTGATAATAGTGTTATTTTTAGTCTTATTTTATTTAAAAATTAAATACAAGATGTACTGTATTACATCCAATGATTTGGGAAAATATTTTTTTCTTCCTGCTAATGCTAAATGAGTGTAAACGTATATTTTACGTAAACAGTTGTTTTTACTGAATAATCATTTAAAAAACAGATACAGCATTATGTGCACAACAAATAAACTAATGTAATGTGCACTTGTGTTTATAGGTTATCTGGCTGTATGGTGACAAAAGAAGGCTGCAGGTATTTGTCTTCAGCTCTAAGTTCAAACCTCTCACACCTGAGAGAGCTGGATCTGAGCTACAATCACCCAGGAGATTCCGGAGTCAAGCTACTCTCTGAAAAACGGGAGGATCCAAATTGTTCACTGGAGACACTCAAGTATGTTAAGCAGGTTTTATTATTTAAACTTTTCAGTGTCTCTTTGTATATCAATATAATCTTAAGGATTTCTAGGGGATGTAACAATATAAAGGATTTAAAAATCTTAACTAAATTGCTCAGAAAAGACAAATTAAACAAAACAGAACTTTAAAGGGGGGGGGGGGGGTGAAATGCTCGTTTTCACTCAATATCCTGTTAATCTTGAGTACCTATAGGGTAGTACTGCATCCTTCATAACTCCAAAAAGTCTTTAGTTTTATTATATTCATAAGAGAAAGATAGTCTGTACTGATTTTTCCCGGAAAAAGACGACTGGCTGGAGGCGTGACGTGTGGGCGGAGCAAAAGAATCATGAGCGCCAGTAGGCTTCTGCTTTGAGAGCGTTTGGAAGCTGTGACATTACCATGAGGACAAAACCAACCAAAACAAACCATGGCTAACAGTCAGATTCAGCCGTATATTTATGATCCAGAATCAGATCCAGAGGCTGAAATTTAACAAGAGCAGCATCAGCAACGAAGTCTCTATGTGGTATGTACTGAAACTGTATATATTTGCTTAGCAAATATATTCGGTTTTGGAAAATGACTAAGTTCCACTTTGTCGTCTTTTTTTTTTTTTTAAGCTGTACATGTGGAAAGTGCAGTTTGATGACAACATCGCATGTTGTTTACTTGATGTGCTTACGCGCCGATAGCTAAGTTAACAACACAGAGATATCTGAAGCAGTTTTACTCACCGCATGTGGTTCCAACACACGATCAGGACCCTTTTTCGTTGGGACTGCATTATACTTAAGAAATAAACGATGCAGAAGTGCCCTTAGGACCCATATTAGGAAATTCCGCTCCATCTAACATCACACAGAGCCATACTCGAAAAAATTTTTTCGAAACTTGTGACAAACCGGAAGGAGTATTTTTGGAACAGAAATACTCCTTCCAACATACAACTTAATTTTTGAAACCTTATCCATGTTTAGCATGGGAATCCAACTCTTTAACAGTGTAAAAAACTCAGTATGCATGAAATAGCATTTCACCCCTCCTTTAACTCCCTGGCTACAAAACAGGAGTAAACTGTTAGAATACAACAAAAATAGCATCCACCACTACGGAAGAATATAATTCTATATTTCTTTGAAACAAAGAGAATGCTGAATAGCAATAACTGAAAAAAAATATGCATTGCATTAACAGTGCTTGTATTTTACTGCCTTGTATTTCCAGGGCTTGCATTTTTAAGTCCTGAATTTTAAACATAGCCATTTATTAAGCTATGCATATATAAATTCAAAATATGTCACACAAATTTTCATAATTAAAAATTCAGTAATTCATATTCACCTTCCAGGATTCACTTTGAAAAATATTCAATCTGTTCAAACATACAATATATAATATTTGAAAGGCAAGTTTTATTCCATTTTATTTAACTTTCCAAATTTGCTTCGACAAATTCAGTGGCTAAAATTTGGCAGACAATTTGCCATTGCACATCCGGGAGCTGCTGGAATAGCAGTAGAAGACCAATGCATGATCTCCATCTCCTTTCATTTGCTCACCAGTAGGTGGCGCATGTGGCTGTAGAAGTTAGTAGAGGTTTTGATTATCGGGGCCAGTATAAACTTGTGAAAAGGCTGATTGTGTTTGATTCAACTTTTTCACTGTTTCCCATAGCCTGCATGTAAGCAGCTTTCTCTATCACAAAGGAGATTATAATGCTATTTTACCCAATGCTGAAGTACAGAACTAACATTACATCTGAGGAAGACATATATTGGTTTGCGTTGCTTAGTTTCTGAAACTTTACCTCATGGCCTGTGACACTGTGCTGAATACTGGGGTACCCCTCATAGATTTAACCATTTTTAACATTTAATCATTTAGCAGACGCTTTTATCCAAAACTACTTACAAATGATTTAATGTATTTATGCTCTATCACACCCAAGGAACCGTCTGACAATTATGTGTTTTAACTAAAATGACTTTTAACATTTAAAATAAAAAATGTTCATAGTGATTTACTACAGGAGAGATTTTGCCAATAACTCCCTTCATGTATGTACAGTACAGAATCATTTATATATATAGACTCTGGAAAAATTTTTTTCATATTCCACAAGTTGTACTGCATTGCTAATTACAAGACTGACTGACTTCATGTGAACTTTTACCAATTTCTCCATTACTGTATGATTCATTCACAACTAATTAAAACAAATTTGCTGAATTTAATATTTTTTATCACTGTTTTCAGGCAATAAACCATGTTTAGTGCTTTCTATATGGGAAATGTTTAATGTGCAGTTTAGCGCGTTCTGTAACTTCCTGTATATAGTTTGCATCATCAGTAAGACCTGAGTTTGGTCTTTTAATAGCTGTCATTGTACTGAGCTTCATAATGCAATTTTTCAACAGATTTCTGACACAGTGTGAAACCTTGCAAGTTCGTTCATATTCTACATCTGCTTAACTTTCAATATAGTCCGCATCATCAATAAAGCATTTTCTGAGATCTTATATCACTATTAGTTAACTGAGGTGCATTATAGTAGGTGGCCAACCAGAGTGTGCTTTCTAGCACCACGAGCGCCGCTGCATCTGCAAAGTGCAATTGCAGCTTTTGACCGCTGAGTGACGCTTTAACCACAGGTAATCAAACAAAGGCATCAAAGTACATTTTTGCAAATTGCCGTCAGCCTTGTCTTACATTTGATAGCTGCTTTCGGGGAAATGAAAGAAAAACACTGTAGTTAAAATATTTCATATTCACAGATTAAAATTTTGTAGCCTAGTTATGTGCATTTCTTAGAAAGAATTCAAGCAGGTTAATTGTCAAGTCAAATGAGCCTGTGCTTATATGTTCTCTAAGCTGCACAGTATTACACCATATTTTAGATTTGAAACATTGAACTTTTAACATTGTTATATTATCCTAAAGAAAGTGTGGTTTAATTTTCATCTGAGCATTAAAAGTGGGTAGCCTATTTTAGTGAGCTAGGCTACATACATGGATCTATATGCAAAATGTCAATATTCTCATGAATTAGACCTATATTTACAAATTAACAAATTAATATTTTAAAATTCCTTGAATAAAACAGCATGCATCTTTGACACGTACATACTTTGTTTTATTCGTTACCTGTCCTTTATTTTGACTAGAGCTGGGTATTGTTCAAAATCTTTCGATCCGGTGCCAATTTCGATACCTCAGTTTCGATACCGGTTCCTAACAATACTTTTTTCGATACCATATGTTTTAAAATCCATTTCAACATCAACACAAATACATGAAACACAAAACTTTTATTTTTCACCTTAATTAAAACAAATTCTGGTAACACTTCACACTCAGGAAACCATTATTAATACAACTGGTTGTGCTTTTTGGATAGGGGTGCGCCATTCAGGGGCGGACTGGGACCAAAAAGTGGCCCTGGACTTTCTGGCCCACACCAGCCCACCACATCATAACGCAAATCAGGGGCGATTCTAAGATTTTGATTTTAGGGGGGCTCAGCCCCCAATAAGGGTATGATTAAAAAATATTATTTTACTATTAGGGTAGGGTTGTATACTACTAACCTTATTGCAATCCACTATTCCATTGTATTCCCTGTATTTCATATATGGGAGTAGGAGTACTGACTGAGCCATATATAACACTGTAAAAAAAACTAATACAGTTTTTTACATGTGACCAGTCACTGGAAAATTTTGAATTGGGAATGTAGATTTTTTTATTTTTTTTTACAATAAAGACTTCCTGATTCAGTATTAGGACATTCATGTTTATCCTTTGATGATACCACTGCTTTTTCTTATGAAATGTACGTGGAAATTGGCAGAAAATTAAAACAACATAAGGGTTCAATGACTTCAATGAATCTTGGGAACACAGTGGTATTGTCTGTGTGTGTGTGTGTGTGTGAGGCTGTCTGTTCTATTCTCACCTGACTGTTGCTCATTTGCAGACCTACTCCCGCACGACAAAAAAAATGTTGTATATCCATCTACAATGAAATATAAATTATTATATTTTATTTTTATTATTATTATTATTATTATTAATTTTTAGCTTTTTAGCCTTTATAATCAACAATACGGTTGGTTATACATCAAGTCAGCCCCTGAACATTTATTTCATTTCAAATCATTTAACTAACCAGCTAATATTCATTAAGAATATAGACAAAACATGTATTAATGTAATTGTCTATTGGCAATATGTTTAATCTGTTCTATATTTATTTATATTTATTAAAAATAACATCATTATCAATTTGCCACTTCTATAAATCAATTACTTAAAAAAAAAAAAAATCACAGATCCCTTTAGCCTACTCTTACTCTAATATATGTATCATGATACACTAATGATTAATTATTACTTAATACAAAATTATGTTTAATAATAGAAAACAAAATAACTCCACATGATGTTTCTCTCTGTGCCATTTAGCACTTTCAGACAATGATGTGTGTCATTAATAATTTATTTTGCATGGCTGCATAATGTAATGCCGAAATACACAATAATATGTTTTCAATTTCAAAAAGTAAATTAAAATAAATCATGATCGTTTTCTAAAGTATGTTTTCATGGGTGTTAATCGCTTCATTTTTGTTGGAAGAAAAAATCTGTCACACTGTGATAAAGGCTGAAAGTGAACGCAGCGAAGACGTACTGGTATTGGATGCGAGAACACACACACCACACGCTCGCGCACACGCACACACACACACCTTGTACTCTCTGATGTTCGCTCTGCTCGGCGCCCCTGTGGATTGAAAAACGCGCTGAATCCGTGCAGACTCAGATCAGGGGAGGAGCCGGAACTTGATGCAGCTTGCCACCGTCTCAAATTAGATTTTAAAGGGGACTGAAGCGATCACAAATTAATTAATCAAATCATTTTTAGGGGGGCTGGGGATAAGTTTAGAGGGGCTGAAGCCCCCCTAAAAAGGGCCTAGCGACGCCCCTGACGCAAATGCTCCTGTTTTGATGTCATTTATTAATTTAATATTTAAGTAAACAGTTTGGGGATTTTAACCAATATGGCAACTGATCCTCCGTAAAAAAAAAGAAAGAAAAAAAAGAAAAGCATCTGTTCATTTAGCGACTCCTAGTGAGCAATACATGCTCATCAAGACACAAACATTATTCTAGAACTCAAACTTTTCATTCAGTTATCAGATCCATACAAATCATGCATGAAATTGAAGTTTCCCTTATGAAACAAAAATATATTGCAGTATATTGGAAAATATCATGTAATATATTAGGCATATATTCTTATATATATATTTTTTTTCCAATATATTGCAATATATTGAAAGTGGCAATCATTTGTAAATTTTGCAATATATTATATAATATATGTATCATTAATATAATATTAAATGTATTCAATTATATAATATATTAGAAAATAAAAAGGGAAAATAATATATTACAATATATTACATGATATTTTAAGAAATATATTGGTAAATATATTTTCCTTCCGTATAGGTTATAAACTCAAACGATAGCTTTATGTGCTTTACAGATGAACTTGAAGTCTTTATTCATTCGAGATGTTCAATAATAGATCATCTTTGGCTCGGTAATACAAGTTCATGATCCGATTAGTGAACCGATTATTCTTTTGAGTCAATCTTTTAAAATAATTATTTATTTTGTTTAACGAAACCAGTGTGGAAAACAGTATTTCAAACTGGATAGATCTGAGGTGCAGGGCTCGCAAAATCGCTAGCCCAACATTCGGCTATTGTGTTTTCCAGTCGTTGCACTCGTTTATAAATATTGCTGATTCAAGCGTTTTAAACAATTTGCGTGCGTTCTGAGCTTGCACTCACTCATTCAAAGCATGCACTACGAGCAGCATTTCAGACAATGCGCGTACAGATAATGAATTCATCTTTCGCGTATCGTAACTTCTGAATGAACACATACACACAATTATATCAAAATAATTGTCTCTGCAAGTATTCTCGTAAACACAGTCGGTTATGTTTTAAGTGAACGTATACAGTGGCCTGCTGCTTAGAGAAATTCGCTGTACCGGATAAATCTGTCTCTCTCTCTGTTTTTTAGACAACATGATAGGGGCGTGTTTCAAGATACGCAATGGAGTAGACCAAACTTAACATGGAGGGAGGGCAAGCCGGCTTTGGTTGCAATACTCTTATCGCATATGTTGCACTTTGCTGACTCGGCATCCACTTTTATAAACACTTTAGACCTTTCTGACATTGTAAAACGGAAATGTTTTGATAAAAAACAAATACACTTGTGTTGTGTGACTACGAGTGTCTTCAAAAATCCTCCACGTTAAGTCGCGTGGTGGTCGACAGCCATTCACGGCGAATTTGGGTCCTTACATGCACGTATGCTACAAGCTCACACAGACACAGCCTCTTGTCAAAAAAAAAAAAAAAAAAAAAAAAAAAAAAAAAACCACGGCCGCTTGGCTTTTGGAACTGAAATTTGGCAATGAAAGATTAATAATTTTTCGATACTCATAGTATCGAAGTTTTCCGTTCGATACCATAAAGGCATCGAAGTTCGGTACCCAGCCCTAATTTTGACAGATAACTACTTGGGAAACACATATCTGTTTGTACATTGATTCAAAAATTGTTGTGTGTTTTATAAATTATTTACTTTATTTTAGTAAAATGTGAGGAACTGTATAATTTCATTACCATTATTTAGGCCTAACTAAAACAAGAAACAAATAAATTAAACCTGGCCATGATTTAGCTTAATCACTTAAACTGAAAAGAATGGACGGATTAATAAAACATCCTCACGTTTAAACTCAAGTTCTCTCATTATAATCAACAAAGTGCATATGATGTAAAAAGAGCTTCATTAATTGACAACTTGATTGATTTTAAAGGGAGCCGCCTTTACTTGCTTTAGTACATTTATATATTATTTAAAACAAATATATATATATATATATATATATATATATATATATATATATATATATATATATATAATAACGCAGCCACATTTAAATGCAGGAGTGTCTACTATTCCTTAAAAAATCATTAACTTTCTAGTGCATATGCAAAATGTGAAACTGCAATCTTATTCACAGTCTATAGCATTTTATTATTATTTGTACAATAATATTTAACTTAACCTGCTTTGTATCTTTATTATTTACTGCAAAAGAGATTCATTAAAACAAGTTTATGAGAGTCATGCATCCATTTAATCATGATAAAAAACAACTAATGATCAACAATTTGAAAAGAAAAAAAAGTGAAAGTGACGTATACTCATACTCATACTCAGAATTCGTGCTCTGCATTTAACCCATCCAAAGTTCACATACCCAGCAGTGAACACACACCCAGTGCAGTGGGCAGCCATTTATGCTACGGCGCCCTGGGAGCAGTTGGGGGTTCGGTTCCTTGCTCAAGGGCACCTAAATCGTGGTATTGCCGGCACAAGACTCGAACCCACAACCCTAGGGTTAGGAGTCAAACTCTCTAACCACTAGACAACAACTTCCCCTTAAAGGTAAGCTATGCATATATTCCCTTTGGAGGAACATCTGTTGTTAGATAATTTTAAAACGTCAAATAGCCTTCAATTTACAGGTTATAACTGCATCTGTCTTGGATGTAGACTTCTGAAGATTTATTTTTAATGCAGATCCCATAATGTAACCTAAAAGAAATGTGCTCTATTACTATTCATTTCAAGTCTTTGTGCAGAAAATTAGCCTAATACACATGCATTACAGGGAGGCGCCTTCGTGATCAATTAAATGTTTTCCTGATAATGGAATAACTTAAATTTGGGGTGCCTCACATACATGAGAAATACATATCAACAGAATGCTTGAAATGTGTACTTTTAAACCAATCAATAAAAAGAAAAAAATAATACCTGATTATGTCATCTGTGAAGGTTGCATTTCTCTTGAAAGACACGTCCATGTGGAAAGTCAATTTCATCTTGCAGCCGACAAGAAAACATTAGTTTATTAATAAATAATTTAAATGTCTTCTTTTTCACAATTATTAGACTACTTCTGTGCTTTGTAGCAAACCTAATGCCTGTGCTTGAGCGCGGAATATATTAAAGCTCATTATGGATTAGTAGACTGTTAATTTAATATAAATGTGCATTTAGTTGAATAATGACCTAAACAAACAACAAAACCTAAACAAAAAATCAAACCTATTAAAACCTATTAAATTCCATCTAGACATCTATGTTAACGTTTTTAAAGCAATTATACATTTGCATTAATTCTGCTTTCAGAACATTCCGTAATGGAGAGATGACATAAATTTTTCCTCTGAAACAAAAAGACGAAATATTTTTATTTTTTTATTTATTTTAAAAGCCTATTTAATTTTTTTGAATGGTCAACCTTTGTAAATCACAGAAAGTCTACAAAATGTTGTCCCCCAAAAACTCAGGTCTTTTTTGTCAAGTCTGTAATGCATGAGTATTTCCCAAATCTAAAATAGCCTATAAAACACTTTCATAGATGGATACTTTTCTGATGTCTGGACTCTTTTTGGGATTTAGAAAAATAAGAAGAGATGTTTCAATATTTTGGTAATGAATACATTCTGTTAGAATTTATATTTCTGACATTTTGATTGAATGTCATGCAGTAATGCTGGAATTGCCCAATAATGAAACTAAAAATTATTAGCCTTAATGTCTCGGGACATTTCTTATTACTGCACACTTTCAGAAATCCACACTGAGGTAAGTTTGCACGCTAGTATTCTGCGTTCTTTCTAAAATCCTATATGGTAAGGGCTTCGCACGGATGCTTCATGTCCTTTCTTGAATTGGTAAAAGCCCTGTTCATCTTGGGCGCCACTCCACCAATATATCCTCAGATACCTATCTAAACAGGGTGTTGCTACAGGAGATCTGTTGAGACAGCTCCTTCAGCAAGCTTATGCGATAGCTAGCGGTAGCCCCAGTGTGACAGGCAAGACTTAGTATAAAATGCTAGGTTTTTAGCTGTATCCCTTTAAGGGAATCTTTCCTGATTCCAAGCCTTCAGCTTTACCCTGAGCCAAGGAACTAACAATTAAGTTGGATATGTAGCTTAGGCATTTGGCCGTCCCAGGGGCAACTCCCATGGAAATGTTAGATTTGGTACTTAGTGTTCGCCATGATTCTGGCCTCCACTCCCCTCAGCATGGCGGTGTGGGTATACTGTTCACCATAACGACCCCTAGAGGATGCAGTTCAAAGTTCCCTTGAAAGGGAACGTCTCAGGTTACGAATGTAACCATGGTTCCCTGAGTAGGAACTAGACACTGCATCCTCAAGCTCCCTGCCATGATTCAGACGCAAGCTTCAGACGAAGAAGTGAATGACGTGGTCTCCCGGTACCTGTTTATAGTCATGCTGGTAGTGACGTCAGAGGCTGTTGCCAGCCAACAAGTTGGTGTTTTTTCAATGTTTGCTTCAGACACGGGTCACAACAAGGGTTCCCCCCCATAGTGACCAATAGAGGATGCAGTGTCAGTAGGGAACGTCTTGGTTATGTATGTAAGCCAGGTTCCCTGAGGGAGGGAACAGAGATGTTATGATAGAAAGAGACTGACAAATGGGATCTCGCCCTGCAGTGCGGGTATATAAGGAGCAGCGAACAACTCGCACTCAAGTCTTCGCTGAGGAGCCGAGCCAGTGACCTGGCCATCCAGCGGAACAGCGATGTGGCAAGGGGACATAATGTGTCCGTTCCCTCCTTCAGGGAACAAGGGTTACATACGTAACTGAGACGTTCCCTTTCAGTCGGTCACGTTCTATGTTACGTCAGAAAGAGACTGACGAATGGGGTCCCTTGCAAAATGCCACATGGCTTCCAGTTACCCCTGTGAGTGATCGCACCCTGTCATTAGGCTAGCACGAGTGAGGGCCTATAGCTTACACAGAATACACTGGGTAGCATATTCCAGCTGGACGTATGCTAGCAGGCTGCCTGCTCATAGAAGGACTTACAAAGGCAGGTATCAACCAAAGGTGGTGATACACATGAACTCTGAGGTAACCAGCCCGCAGGGTGGAAGTTTCAACAACAGACCTGGCAAGGGGCTTGCCAAGGGAAAGACACATGCTACGAAGGGACATACACATGTGGGATTGCTCAAAAAGTGGAATCACAAAACATTGTCCCAGACAGGGCTGACTGAAAGTCCATGTACGCAAAGTGAAGTGACATTCAGCCAAGTATGGTGACCCATACTCAGAATTTGTGCTCTGCATTTAACCCATCCGAAATGCACACACACAGAGCAGTGAACACACACACACACACTGTGAGCACACACCCGGAGCAGTGGGCAGCCATTTTTGCTGCGGCGCCCGGGGAGCAGTTGGGGGTTCGATGCCTTGCTCAAGGGCACCTAAGTCGTGGTATTGAAGGTGGAGAGAGAACTGTACATGCACTCCCCCCACCCACAATTCCGTCCGGCCCGAAACCCACAACCCTTTGATTGGGAGTCCAACCCTCTAACCATTAGGCCACGACTTCCCCAAGTGCTGGACATCAAAAGTGCTGGAGGAACCGAGGGTTCTGAACCGAGGAACTCACCTGAGGTCAATAGTGCACGCATCCAGTCTGTGAAGTGGAATGTCACAGCAAGTGGATTGACACCGAGCAGGTCCTTACTGGCCCGAAGGGTTGAGTACCCGGGAGGACACGGGCTCTACACAGAGATTATAAAATCTCACAAATGTGTTAGGTGTCGCACAGCCTCCACCCAGCTCTACAGATGTTTGTTAGCAGGGCACCATGCGCAAGCGCCCAGGAGGAAGCTACACTCCTAATTGAGTGAGCTCTCACCCCTAGAGTACATGGCAGGTCTTGAGCCTGATAAGCCAGGACAAAAGCATCCACTATTCAGTGGGATAACCTCTGCTTGGAGACAGCATTTCCCTTCTGCTGGCCTACGTAACAAACAAAGATCTGGTCTGAGGTCCTAAGGCACTGAGTTCTGTCCACATAAATGCGGAGCACATGCACTTGCACATGCAGATCAGCCTCCCGCGATGCTCAGCTGTGGACGATTTAAAAATGTTTGATATAAAGCAGTGGTTCTCAACCCGCGGCCCGTCACGAATTCAAATGCGGCCCGCACCACATGCTGAATAAAAAAAAAAAAAAAAAAAAAATACTTTATCAGTTTGTAAATTTTTTTTTACAGGAATTAAAAAAAAAATTATGCTACTAACGAAATATAAGCTATATCCTAATGTTTTTATGTGAATTTTTTTATTCATGTATTATTTTCAGACATGAGCAGACCTACTGGTATAAGCATTTAACGAACACATACAAGCGCGCACTTTGGCAGAATTCAATTCAAGTAGTCATCAACAGCCATTAGGTAAATTGCCTTTAAGGTAAAATTGCGCATCAGAATGGACAAATTTGTTTTTAAGAGAGAAAAAATAAGAAATTCAAAAAATGCCAGCGAATGAACATTTACAAACTGTGAATAGTCGAAGTATCAGTATTGAAGGAGAAGTGCTGGATTTTCGTTTTTTTTTGCACGCAACTCACTTGAAGAAGTTCAGGCAAATAGAAACACCATACACTAGCAATCCTTAATTGAAGAAATGTTTTAAAACATCTCTGGAGAGAACCTCATATTATTAAATTCAAAACTGCTTTCCATATTTGGATCAAAATAGGCTACATTTGTGAGCGCACATTTTCTGAAATGTTGCGTGTCAGGTCATGCAAGCCTGCATCTTAAAGCCTCTCTCAAACTTTCTGCATCCGCGAGTCCGCTATGGATCGCTAGGTATAAGCATGACGTAAAAAACGTCATTGGAGAGTGTGTGCCGAGGCTCTGAGCAGACGACCATGCGGGCACGTGGTCAGTAGGCTTCAAAAGCACAATTGCACATGTGCAGGCAGAGTGAAGAAGCTCATTGCTACTCGAACATGTGCAATCCGTCAATAAAAGAATATAAAGACAGCGACGTGCAATAATTCTGGGCAATTGCAGAGCTGGCCATCAGCCTGCGCATTCAGAAGAATAAATTGAAGAAGACTGCATCCGCACTGGCTGTGTACGCGTCCGGATTGCTCATGCGGAAAGTATAACACAGGTGTTACAATCGCAACTTCTTTGTGTTACTCCTTTCAAGCTGAATCTCACAAAATTGTTCAGCTCCCGACAGCATCAGGTGTTTTATTTATGGGGAGTAGAATTGTTTATTTCAATGAATGTAATAGATTATATATCATAGAAGTTAGGCTATAATATTATAAATCAGGTTGGTTTGCATTGCTGACGTAATTTGTAAATTATATGCGACTTGCACTTCGACCATAGTGCGGCCCGCTGGAAAAAAAGGTTGAGAACCACTAGGTTGCTGTTCCATTGTATAGGCTACAGGAATTGTTCATTTAAAAAAAATTTAATTATATTGTTAGTTCTAATTATATTGTTAACACAAGTTCATTTAGAATTTTTTTTTTACTTATAAACTCCTTGAGAATTTAAAGTTAGTTTAATAGTATTTAAATTCAAGTTTAAAAAAAGGTTTTAATTGCTTAAATTATTTTTTATTAATTAATAATATGTTATCATGTTTATTATTGTAAAAAAATACTTGTTTATTCTTTAAGAAAACAAGAGAAAAAATAAGGGACAATCCGAATATTTGTTTTGCTTTACCTATTTATGTAGGCTACAATTATTCAAAAAATAAAATAAAAAATAATAAAATAATGTCATTTAAAAAATACCATTGGCCTGAGTAATTTTGACCATTATAGAATTGTGACTTTAAAGATTAGTCATTTAGGTGGTAAAAATACTGTGAAATTAATAATGGCATATGAAACATTAGCCAATAAAGCATATTTTTAAACAACGGAACTTAAATATTATTTCAACCATACAGCATGTGAATAAATAAAATGCATACTTTTCATAACATTTCATTATTAATAAAATGCATAACGTTTCTGGTGTTTGGATTTGTACTTAAATATAATGAGCTCCAAGTTTAAGAATAGCCCTAAACTAGTTTCTCTCTCTCTCTCTCTCTCTCTCCCTTTAACAGCATTAGCTCAATAAAAGACGTCTTCCTTCAGCTAGAATTAATGTTCCCTTTCGAGGGAACTTCGAACTGCGTCCTCTAGGGGGCGCTTTGGGGAACACCTCGTCGTGACCCGTGTCTGAAGCATACAATGAAAAAAACACCAACTTGTTGGCCGTCGACAGCCTCCGACGTCACTACCGGCGCGACTATAAATCAGCACCGGGAGAGCACGTCATTATCTTCTTCATCTTCAACTGACTGTTTTGTTTGAAGCGTGCATCTGAAAGAACCGGTAAGGGCGATCTTTCTCTGTTTATCATGGCGACAACTAGCAAGCGTTTAGACGATGTGTGCATCCGTGTTGGCGTTATTTGACACCCGATGACACACGCGATCTTTGCGTCATTTGTTTGGGTAAAGAGCACGCACGCGATGTCTTTGAGGAGGCAATCTGCGTGCACTGTGAGCGTTTTTTCAATGGAAAAAGCTCCGCTCTCGTTCGTCTCTCTTCTAAAAAAAAAAAAAAAAAGGCAAGCCATCTGCTTCCCGCGGTTCAGGATCTGTCCACGCTGAGGCAGGAAAGAAAATGAGCTCGTGAGAATACAGATGGATCTGTCTGAATGGTTTAAAGAGGGACTTTCCCTTTCGAGATCGTAAAAAAAAAAAAAGGGGGCGGCGGACGAGAGAGAGCCTTGGGAGGATGATGTTATAACACTTTCTCATACTGAGGTTAGTGCTCTGCTGGGTTTTTTACCCAGGAAAAGCAGGAGATATTTGAGGATGGTGAAGAAGCTGAGGCTGAGCCTTCTCAATTCTCCTGCCCTGCGTATGTAGAGCTGTTGGAGGTTATTGAGCAAAAATTACCTTTTGACCATAACCCTCCAGCTCAGGTGAGCCTTTCATTTGTGCATGATCTCCATACAGAGATTAAAAAGAAATGAAAGATGCCGTTTTCTTTTTGCATCCATTGGTTTCGGCATTAAAGTAATCTGCCGACATCGAGGTGATGCGTGAAAGCGGCTAGGAGGGAATGCCCCTGTAGAAAGAGCTAAAAATTTTATAAATAATTTATAAATTTTTATGTGAAAAATGTTTTCTTTCTGCAGGGGAAACCTCCTCTCTTAATCTCCCTCCTTGCCATCTAAGCCCCTTCAGAAAATCATCTCGCTTAAATGGCAAGGCATACGCAGTAGCAGGTCAGGCTGTGGCTTTATTACACACAATGCTGGTGCTTCAAGCATATCAGACTGATCTGCTAAGAGACCTGGATAGAGGCTGGGGCCTTTTTCCGATCTGGTAGCTGAGCTGCGCCACACCACGGATCTCTCTCCATGCTACCAAGCAGGCCGCCTCCGCCATGGGGCAGGACTATGGCGGCCATGGTGGCAGCGGAGAGACATCTGTGGATGAACAGACATGCAGAAAATGCTTTCTGCTCGATGCTCAGGTTTCGCCTTCTGAACTTTTCGGTATTTCCGTTGAGGCGGCGATTTGAAAAGTTCAGGGAGACGAAGGCGCGCTCTGCTGCTTTCAGATCCTTCGTCCCACGAAGGTCCAGGTCTGAGCCCAAACAACATAGGGGTCCTGGCCTGTCTCGATCTGAGGATCAAAGATGGGCACAGAAGGCTAGTGTCGCAACTCGCGCTCCTCCCCCACCTGCGGGCAGGGGTTAGAGGAATCGTGGGTCACGAGGAGGTAAGCAGAACCTAAGAGGTATGATCTAGACGAGGCAGCGTTCTCGTCTGAATCAGAATGATACCGAGGTATCTACTAAAAGAAAAGAACATAACGCGTATATGCGTTAATCGACTTCGAAAGGTTAACTTCTGCTTTTATCCTCCCCTTCCTAATTCCCCTGTAACCACCAGCTCTCCACCTGATCGAGGTTAGGTGGAAACCTCTCGCATAACAGTCTCCTATGCTGGACCTATAATATTTTTTATGGTTCTATGTCCATAGCAACCAACCTGAAACTGATGGTCCAGGTTAAAAGGAGGTACCCCTTGAGCGGGGCTCCGGCGTAGGAGGGTGAGTGAGTAAATGTAACCCTCTCTGTATATACTTATGTGTATTTAATTGCTGGTGGTTACTTGTCTACTAATAAACTCTGTCTGAGTTTCCTTTGCAGTGCTCAGTTACAGTGTTTACTAAACATTCGTCAGCAGCAGCCATCCGGCTTCATGTTCCGGTATTAGGCGGCTGAGATCACAGGTTTCTGAGGGAGCCTCCTTGATCATCAGGCCTGGCACAGCACTGCAGGGAATTTCATGGATGTCTGGCCAGGTCACCCCGAGGGGTCTCCTGGCCGCTTAGGGGTGCTGTCGTATCTACCGGGAAGTGGAGGTGGCAGTTACAGAAGTCTTCTTGTATATGCTGCCTCAGGTGATGCTCCCCTCACCCGAGGTTTGTAAAATTGAGCTTGCCTCTCCCGAGATTCAGCTCCTCTACGATGCTTAGGAACCTTTAAGTACACACGCTAAGCTTTGTGTACTTTCTCAAAACCACATGGTGGTCAGTGTGTATGTGAACGCTTTGCGCACTTTCTAAAAATCCACAAGTGGTAAGTTTGCATGCAAGACTCTGCAAACTTTCTGAAATCTTGTACGATGAGGGGTAACGCTTCGTTCCCTTTCTTGAGATGATTAGACCTTGGTTCCTTGGGCTCCATTCAGCCAGTGTGTATTTGTTTATACACCTCAAGCATCGCTTTTCTCAACATGAGGGGCTATTGATTCTCGTGGTAATTTAGCAGCGCTCCCCTTTTTCCAAAAAATGGGTCACCTATGAGTGCGCTACTCTGAGCTCGGAGTTCTCCTCTCGTACGAGACGGAGTTCTCTGTTTTTTTCCCAGAGCGCTCCAGTATTGTTTCCAGAGATCGAATTGATGACTCTCAATCATACTGTTTTAAGATGCAACATTCCATCTATGAGCTGCTCTATCAGAGTGCCACGAGAGCCCCTTCTTAGAACAGTATTTAAAAATCCATGCTATGGTAAGTGTGCACGTGTAGTCTTTGCACATTTTCTGAAATCCACACTGTGGTAAGTTTGCACGCTAGTATTCTGCATTCTTTCTAAAATCCTATATGGTGAGGGCTTCGCGCGGTTGCTTCGTGCCCTTTCTTGAGTTGGTAAAAGCCCCGTTCATCTTGGGCGCCACTCCATCTATGTATCCTCTGATACCTATCTAAACAGGGTGTTGCTACTAGAGAACTGTTGAGACAGCTCTTTCAGCAAGCTTATGCGTAAGCTAGCGGTAGCCCCTGTGTGACAGGCAGGACTTGGTACAAATGCTAGGTTCTTAGCCGTATCCCTTTAAAGGAATCTTTCCTGATTCCAAGCCTTCAGCTCTACCCAGGGCCGAGGCCCTAACAATTAAGTTGGGTATGTAGCTTAGGCCTTTTTGGCCATAAGGGGTACTGTCACAGACAGCCGTCTAAACGTCCCAGGGGCAACTCCCATAGTAATGGTAGAGTTGGTACTTAGTGCTCGCCATGATTCTGGCCTGCATTCCCCTCAGCATGGCGGCGTGGGTATACTGTTCCCCAAAGCGCCCCCTAGAGGACGCAGTTCGAAGTTCCCTCGAAAGGGAACGGTCTCAGGTTACGTATGTAACCATGGTTCCCTGAGTAGGGAACGAGACACTGCGTCCTCTAGCTCTCTGCCATGCTTCGGACGCAAGCTTCAGACGAAGAAGATAATGACGTGCTCTCCCGGTGCTGATTTATAGTCGCGCCGGTAGTGACGTCGGAGGCTGTCGACGGCCAACAAGTTGGTGTTTTTTTCATTGTATGCTTCAGACACGGGTCACGACGAGGTGTTCCCCAAAGCGCCCCCTAGAGGACGCAGTGTCTCGTTCCCTACTCAGGGAACCATGGTTACATACGTAACCTGAGACCGTTTTCTTGCCTGCTAAATGTTGGGCTCATGATCAATAGGTTGTATTTGCCTCAATCAGATTCAGTAAAGTCAAACTGCAGACAGTGAAGCTGCATCACTGAGCGCGAGTCCCACTCGCTGTGAGGCGGGAACAGAGGATTCCGCTTGGTCCTAAAGCCTTTCCCCAAACAGCCACAATCACAAATAAAAATGATTTTCGTAAAATAATGATTAATTATTAATTGATGATTTGTTATTATCATTATGGTCTTGTGAAAATAATATTATGGGCTGCGAGAAAATAATGAATACAAAGAGTAGTGTTGCTGAGTGCAGACATGTTTCAGCCCAAGTATCACAGCGTTCCTCAGAGTCAAAACACGGACCGAATTCTGTTCAGCTGGAGGGGGTTGGGTTTTGGATAGTTATTCATGGCTTGTGGGGTCGAGATAAAGGTGTGAATTGGTCTTTCATATGGACAGTGTCTTATGAGGCTTTCACTTGCTGAACCGGTTTATATATGACTGTTGTTTTGGTTATATTCACAGTGCTGGCTCTCTCTGACGAGAGAAATGCAACATTCACATATTACACAATTCCTTTTCGTTTAAAAAACATTTCAAGCTTTCTGTAGATATATATTTTAATGCATGTGAGACACCACGATATTAAGTTAATTAAAAAATTATACATTCATTATCATGAAAAAAATTAAGTGATGAGACGGCGCCTCCCTGTCATTCATTAATGCACATTAATAATTTTTGCACATTAATAATCTTTGTGGTTTTCACCCGCTCCAAGAGCGCTCCATCACAAGTACAATTCATGGCATATAACTGCATATTCAGAAAGAATTCATGTTAAACATATTTAGCTTGATCAGAAGGTTACAATGACTGCAAGAGTCGAGCGGGATGTTAAGAGTTAGTCTGTTTCATTTACTAATTGTTTTCGGGTTAAAGCATGATTTAAACAGATTCACACTCAATCGCTTTCGCAATAATGCGTTCAAACTAGGGCCGGGACTTTAACGCGTTAATTGAGATTAATTAATTACACAAAAAATAACGCGTTAACTAAGATTAATTAGTTACAGAAAAAAAATTATCGCGTTTTTAATAACTTATTTTTGCACCACGGAACGTTTCTCACTGGATGAGTTTCGGCGGACCGTTTATACTGGAGCACCAACTAGTGTTCACATATCACTGCAGCACATCGAGCCTCAAGTATCACCTCAACGCAAAACATATAGCACCTAGCGTGGACTTTACACTTTATGTTGAACTATGTATTATTTTGTTGGTGCAACAGTTTATGTTGAACTCTTTATCGTTTTGGCCAAGGTTATTGAGAGTTGGACTTAGTATGTTATGGCCTCTGAAGCAACAGAGAGATGTTTTCTAATAGTCAGTGTTTCCAATGTTCTGAATGTAATTGACAGTATTGTGTTTTACTTAAAAAACACTTTACAGAAGGTTCCAGCACCTATAAGCTTCCTGAATTTCTGAAATGTACTATTTCTAAATTGTTTCTAAATATGCTATTGCTACACTTCATGGCAAAAATTGCACTGGTCTGCTAGACTTGGTTGAACAAAAATAAACAATATTTTGTTGCTTAAGCTTATGTATTCAGTCATTATTCAATGGTATACTATAAATCCATGTGAAAAAAATTACTTCTCACTGTTCTCAGGTCAAATATTTATATGCGATTAAAATGCGATTAATTTCGATTAATTAATTACAAAGCCTCTAATTAATTAGATAAATTTTTTTTAATCGAGTCCCGGCCCTAGTTCAAACAAATGTAATCTTACAGTGCTACTACATTATCAGAATGCTATCTGATTTTGAAATCTTGAAGAAGTTAATCGATCTGTTTAGATAAAATAACTGACAAAGATGTACTGTTATTTTCATCACAAACAAAATGTTCACAGCAGAAAGCAGCAATGAAAGATGTAATGCTTACAATGTTATTAGTTTGGCATGTTATATAGGGAAAAAAGTTTACACATAGCCACTTTGAAACTCTTTTGTTTTTTTTAATTATTATTATTTTATATGCTTTGTTATGAACATAACATTTCAAACTTACTGAAATACTTAATCCACGGAGTGAAGGCGGAGCGTGTTTCTGGTATCAGTTCGCGTGGAGGGGAAGTTGTTGCTTCTCACAGACTCTGCTGCGAGTGAGAGAGATGTTTCACCTGACGAAATGAAGATAACCACGGGAACACAAGCACAACACATCCGCCAAAAATCAACCTGCAGCAATGCTCGTTCATCGACTCGCCAAGCTTTACTTTTGTAGGTCGCATGGCAGTAAATAATACGATAATATGACCATGCAGTCAATACAGATATTTAATAAAAACATTAAAACAAGCAGGGCTGTAAAATAAAACAATAAAAAACGCATGCCAGATCTACACAACACAACAGAACCCAGTGATGGATACACTGGACATGATCCCCATCAGTGAACTGATGCTCGTTCTGTTTATGATGAAATGTTCTGACACTGCGTTCAGATGATTTGACACTGTAGTGTGATGTCATCAAGTTTAGACACACTTTTCGCTGTGGGACACAGATGACAACTCTGGCGTCCGGTGTAGACACAGACAGTGACTGCTCTATTTACAAATAAGTTCTGTAAGAAAAAAAACAAAAAACAAACAAACAAACATCTAAACCAGCGGCATAACGAGATGGAAATCTAGAAAATAAGAAAATATATTAACAGGTCCTCCATCCATGACACTGACTCACTGCTGAGCTGCCAGTTTTAATCTGAACAGCTCTTAAAGCTGAGTGGATGGTTAAATGCATGATGGGCTAGTATTAAATTAATCATCTTGTTGCAGTTATAAATTTGACTGCTAAATGAATGATAAAGAACTATATTAAAACTTGTTTTGTAAAATTTCTTCGTCATTTGAATATTGATTTAAAAATCGGTTTAAATCATAAATCAGATTTTTTTTAGGCCATATGATATAACCCTACTTTAAAAGCAAGTAAAGAAGGTTCCCTTTAAAATCACTTAAGTTGTCAATTACTAAAGCTTTTTTTTTTTACATCGTGTGAATGTTGTTGATTATAATGAGAGAACTTGAGTTTAATCGTGAGGACGTTTTATTAATTCTTTAGAGTTTCAAAGATTTAATCGTGCCGGTTTAATTTTATTTGTTTCTTGTTTTAGGCAAATTAGGCCTAAATAATGGGAACGAAATTATACACTGCTTCACATTTAAACATGCAACAATTTCTTAATCAGTTTACAGACAAATGTCTTTTTCCCAATAAGTTATGTCAAAATAAAGGACAGGTAACGAATAACAAAAATGCATGTTGTTTTTATTAAAGGAAAAAATATATTTATATTTAAAATATAAATTAAAATTTAGGCATAATATATTAAAATATTGACATTTTGCATATTAATCCATGTAGCCTACCCCCCTAAAATAGGCTACCACTTTTAATGCTCCGATGCAAAGTTAATCACAATTTCTTTTGAATAATATAATGCATAATTAATATAATATAAATAATACTGCACACCTTTTAAATGTGTCAAATCTAAAATATGGTTTAATACCATATAGCTTAGAAAATATAAGCACAGACTCAGGCACAGGCTTGACATTCATCCTGCTTGAATTCGTTCTAAGAAATGCACATAATATCATAAATACCAAACTTTCATCTGTGAATATGAAATATTAAATATATTTAAACTATAGTGTTTTTCTTTCATGTTCCGTGACTGAAGCAGTCAAATGTAACACATCAATGAGGCAAAACTGACGTCTATTTGCGAAAATGTGCTTTGATGCGCTTGTTTGATAACTTTAACTGTGGTTAAAGCGCCACTCAGCGGTCAAAAGCTGCAAATGCACTTTACAAACGCTGCGGTGGCGGTACCTGTGGCTGTAAAAGAGGCATTTTCGATGTCTACTTAGTGTAACCTTCTGATCGCAGGGATTATGTGTATCAAACTATAGCTAAATATGTTTATCATGTGAATTCTTGCTAAATATGCATTTATAATTTATAACATGAGCTGTTGGCATGAACTGTATTCTTGATGGTGTGAGTGAAAACCATGACGCTCCGGCTTTTAAAAAATCTTTAAAAAAACATAAGCACAGACTCATAGGCTTGACATTTATCCTGCTTGAATTTATTCTAAGAAACACACGTCTTCATAAGGACTAAACTTTCATATGTCAATATTAATTATTTTAACTAGCCCACATTGTTTTTCTTTCATTTTCCCCGACTGCAGCCCTCAAATGTAACACATCGGTGAGGCAAAGCTGACGGCTATTTGTGAAAATGTGCTGTGATACGCTTGTTTGATAATTTGTGATTAAAGCGCCACTCAGTGGTCAGAAGCTGCAAATGCACTTTACAGATGCAGCGGCGGTACATGCAGCGGTAGAACCACCGTTTTGGATGGCAACCTACTGTAGGTGCAGTTCCACACATTGTGGAATCATGCAGGACAATGATGGAAAGCTTGTCCACTGTTAACGAAACTATTAACACTGGTGTTCCACCCTGTTAGACAAGTCATTTTAAATAATAATTTCACAGCAATGTTAAATGTTTGGCATAAACATAAAAACATTGTAACTTTTTTTTCCTAACACTTGCCAAAATGTTACCGCATACCAGGAATGACCCAGTATTTAAAAGCATATGTCTATGTTGAACTTTATTCTTGTCGCTGTATTAAGCAGTATGTAAAAACTGTTTCTGTTGCTAATGAAAATGTTTCTAAAGCATCTGTGTTTTTGACAAATGTAATTTAATTCACTTCATTTGTGATAAAGTATGCGTGCCTGTCACTAACGAGAGCAGAAAGTATCCGGCTTGACGTGTCTGTTTTTGTGGAAGATTTTTATTAATAAGATTTTTATTAATCAAGTATAATCAAGGTCAATCTTGCCATATATATATTATTCCCTTATAATCATATAGCCTGTGTGTGAAAAGAATGTGCCTGCCAGCAAATAAATATACAGACCCTCAGATGAGAAACATCTGGAAAAACATAAATGGGCCTTTCTCTTTACCATAACAAGTCTAGGGGCCCCTTCACTCTAGGAAGGAATCGAATGTTAAGCATAAGGAAAACTATATGAAAAATATGGAACACGCCCTGTATACACTGCATGTAATGAGATACCACCTAACATTCGGGAGATTTTCCAAGAAACTCTTGGCTTTATTCTCCTTGAAAGAAAGTATTTTCTTCTGGAAACAAAACCCCAGACTGCGTGTGATTCTTATGAGCAGCAGCAGACGACACTACATATTCTCCTGCTATGTATGTTTTCCTGGTTCCTTGGTTATAATTGAAATCTCCTGATTAATGTACTCTTTGTCTCCTCATTCCAACATAGTAGCACCGTGACAGTAAGTTCATGGAGGACCCAGATTTTACATTTCTTCAGCACCAAATAAAAATGCCTTCAATACAACTTATGGTTTATAAAATATGACGCTTTATGTTTTATAGTGTGAATCATGGAGGAGAATCCTGGATTACAGCAGGACTACAGAAATGTACGTCTACAAATTCTCACACACACACACACACACACACAGCTTTAGTGATTGTTGTTGTGCTATAAATGTCCCTGTTTGGATCCAGTGAGAGAAAACAGACCACTGAACACAAGAACACAGCAAACACTCAACTCATTCTGTCTGGGGAGAACAGAAAAGTGACAGAGTCTCATTCCTATCCTGATCATCCAGACAGATTTGATATGTATTATCAGGTTTTGTGTAGAGAGTCTGTGTGGACCACTGATCTATAATAGAGAACCGTATTGCTCATGACGTCATGAAAGTGAAGCCATATTGCTATTTCCCACTATTCCTAAACATTCCATTGAATTAATAGGAAACCGTCCAAATTGAATGAGAAAACCACCTAAAAAGGTCATCGTTTTTAAATCTGAAGTATTCGTGTACATTCTTACAATGCAAAGACTCTAGGCATGTAAATTATTATTTGTTTAATGTCAGGAATTTCCCCTGGTTTTTAAAAAGATATGTTCATATACATTACAGTAGCAAACATTAGATAAACATTGGATGAACAAGATACTCAACATATATCAAATCTGAATAAAGATATCCTTTGTACACATAGGCCTTCATTCGCCTTGTACAGTTATTCAGTGTTTATGTAATCTTGTATTTTATTCATGTATTAGGTTAACTGCAAATGAAGCAGGTAATTATGTAAATGTTGGTTAAATTAATTATTAATACAAAATAAAAAATTAAAATTAAAATTAGAATTAGATTACTAAAGTAGTAAAACCTGTTCATTAGATGGGGGTGTCCCAATACTGTTGGGAATCCAGTGTATATTAATATGCTATTAATTACAGAAACATATGGCGTTAATTGTTTAGATTGACAGACAGCACTAATGTTAACCTGTTATAGAAGCTATTTGTGGTTAATTTTACTTCTGGATATGCATTTATATTTAATTTTATAGCCCCCCCGGAAAGAGATTGGAACGGCCCCCGATCCCTTGGCCCCCTTTAAATTTTCAATTTGATATATAAAATCAATTAAAATAAAACTCATTTAAAAGTTTAATAGCCAATTGACATGTCCACTGATACATTTCAAATCGTGTAATTAAGCCCCTGTTTACACCTTTTTGAGCTTGTCTAGTTCAACCACTTCCACAGGTTGTCGAAAATGCATTACAACAGACTGGTTTCATAGTGTAGATGCTCATGTGGTTGAATGTGTTCTAACAGTCACAAACTGACCTAATGCATAAACTAGGGATGGACCGGTACCAGTGTCTGTCCCAATACCTGATCCCATATTT
Organism: Carassius gibelio; assembly: GCF_023724105.1. Taxonomy (NCBI): domain Eukaryota; kingdom Metazoa; phylum Chordata; class Actinopteri; order Cypriniformes; family Cyprinidae; genus Carassius; species Carassius gibelio. The sequence goes on along the minus strand of NC_068399.1, from coordinate 433,732 downwards.
GTGTACTCGTACTCGCCACATGTGGTGTTTGTGTCCAGACAAACAAACACTCACAACATACAGCACAATGTACATAACTCAGAGAAAGAAGTCAATGGTGTAAACGTATCTAATTAACAGAATATTAAATATGTATGCTATAGCTACTGGGTATGAGATGATGAGCAAAAGAAGCAGAGTCAGGTCTCGACATTAACACTTGTCTGGCACAAGTGGATTTTGTGAAGGGGCAAGTGAAAGAAAATTTTTCTTGCCCGACTAAACATGTAACCTGATAAAAATTATAATAACAAATAATAACTTGAGCAGCACTGAAACTTTGGCCGTATGGTTCCTTATGGGGGTTCTTGCTCCCAGAATAATAGAACATACATGAGCTTTAAACATTAACCCTCCAAACATAATGAGAGGTATTACTGCCTGAAGAAGAACCCCCCAAAACCAACCTTGTTCCATTCCTGCAAAATAGAAAAGACAATGGGTCCTATCATACACCCTGCGTAACGTGACGAAAGACGCAGCACAAGTGTGTTTGCTAGTTTCAGTTCTGCGCTGTTTGCATTTTCCCGTCCAGCGCCACGTCGCTTAATTAGCAAATGCATTTCACTTTGTTCGTCTAAGGGGGTGCTGGACTAAAAAAAGAGGTGTGTTCAGATGCATTGCTGGCACATTGCTATTTTAAAGGGTTAGTTCGCCCAAAAATGAAAATTATGTTATTAATAACTATTAATAACATAATATTTTAGATTTAGTCCGAGAGCTCTCAGTCCCTCCATTGAATCTGTGTGTACGGTCTACTGTCCATGTCCAGAAAGGTAAGAAAAACATCATCAAAGTAGTCCATGTGTCATCAGAGGGTCCGTTAGAATTTTTTAAAGCATCGAAAATACATTTTGGTCCAAAAATATAAAAAACTAAGACTTTATTCAGCATTGTCCTTTCTTCCATGTCTGTGTTAGAGAGTTCAAATCAAAGCAGTCTGGATATCCGGTTCGCGAACGAATCATTCAGTTCACCAAATCCAACTGAATCATTTTAAACGGTTCGCGTCTCTAATACGCATTAATCCACAAATGACTTAAGCTGTTAACTTTTTTAATGTGTCTGACACTCCCTCTGAGTTCAAACAAACCAATATCCCGGAGTAATTCACAGAGGTGGGTAGTAACGAGTTACATTTACTTCGTTACATTTACTTGAGTAATTTTTCGGGGTAACTAATACTTTTCGGAGTATATCTAAAGATGGGTACTTTATACTCTTACTTGAGTAAATTTTTTGGGAAAAATCTGTACTTTTACTTCGTTACTGTGGCCGACGCCCCTCTCGTTACTTTATCTTCATGCAATAAATGTTATAAATGCTTCAGTTTATTCCAAACACGCCGTCTACTTTTCTCTGGGAAATGAGCGATGCCCATTCGCGAATGATTCATTCTTTTGAGTCAATTCTGTTCAAAGGCTTGATCAAACCAATTGGCAAACGAGTGAATTTGTTCATGAATCAGTTTGAATGAGTCGTTCAGTTCCCTGCCGCACGCGCTGAGCGTCTGAAGCGGTTCACTCAGAGAGTTGTAACGTTTAAGAATATCAGCAGCGCTGAAAACGGGGCTATGGAACTGCACTGAATTGAAAGCAAATCTACAAAAGCTATTATTTGCTTGCGATGGAGATCCTTATTAGATGAACACCACGTGTGCTGTCTACTGTTTAACAGGTAATAACTTGGGCTACATTCGATTACAGTACACGATACCACTGTAACATTAGTTTGTTGTAAGTGTGTGGCTTATAACAGAGGGGAGTCAAGTTGAATGCAGCTTCCAAAAGACAAAAAAATTGCCGATTAAGATTTTATTAGTTTTAAAACAATCACACCGGTGCGAGTACGTTCAACAAGTCATATCAGCTGCTAAATTCAGATCTTTGATCGCTTGCTGGTGCTGAGCCAGAGACAGACGCGTTTTTACAGTGCTGCGCATTATAACCAATCACACAAGATTCTGTTGAGCTTTTGAATGCAATCAGGCCAATCAGAGGTGTTCAGATGAGTCATCGCTAAAATGCCGGTGCTTCCTTCACTCGCTCACTGAATGGAGACCTCTTTCTGGCGAATTCTCTCGTCAGAAACAACAAAGTGCAGATGTGTGTACGAATCTATAATTAAGATATTGATTTCACAGTGTTAACAGTTTCAGCGATTTTAATGGGAGTTTCTGAGAGTGATTGAAATCTAGACATTCAGTGAAAATGATCTTTAATCATGTAGATGTTATTTGCTCTCTTTCTGAACAATGAAAGATTAGTAGCAATATTTATATCACATTAACTTTCAATGTTAAATTCACATTTAATATAAAGTCAGTCGTATTAAAAATATGTTATGGCATGACACCTATATCTGTTACTTAAGTAAACAGACAGGGTTTTATAATAAATTACATACATTGGAGTAAAGGCTGATGAAATATATACATTTATACACACACACATACATTACATACATTTTATCTATTTATCTAAATAAAAATAGGCTCCGTATATATGACCCAAAGTAACTAGTAACTAACTACTTGAGTAGATTTTTTATCCGATACTCTTTTACTCTTACTCAAGTAACTATTCAAGACTAGCACTTTTACTTTTACTTGAGTAAATATTTCTAGAATTACTTTTACTTTTACTTGAGTAAAGTTTTTGGGTACTCTACCCACCTCTGGTAATTCATGTACTCAAACAGTACACTGACTGAACCGCTGTGAAGAGAGAACTGAAGATGAACACCGAGCCGAGCCAGATAACGAACAAAACATTGACTTGTTCACGAGTCAAGAGCCGTTTCTGTCAGACGCGTCCGATTCGTGAACTGTTGAACCGTTTTCTTCAACAGTTTTATTGAATCGAACTGTCGAACACTACTGGTGATCCGAACACCGATGCAACCGGTTCTTCACTCGTGAATGAGTCAGTCTGTTGTTCGTTATCTGGCTCGGCTCGGTGTTCATCACAGCAGTTCAGTCAGTGTACTGTGTGAGTAAATGCATTACTCCGGGATATTGGTTTGTTTGAACTCAGAGGGAGTGTCAGCCACATTAAAAAAGTTAACAGCTTAAGTCATTTGTGGATTAATGTGTGTTGGAGATGCGAACCGTTTAAAATGATTCAGTTCGATTTGGTGAACTAAATGATTCGTTCATGAACCAGATATCCAGACTGCTTTGATTTGAACTCTCTAACACAGACATGGAAGAGAAGACAATGTGCTGAATAAAGTCTTAGTTTTTGATATTTTTGGACCAAAATGTATTTTCGATGCTTCAAAATATTCTACCTGACCCTCTGATGTCACATGGACTACTTTGATGATGTTTTTCTTACCTTTCTGGACATGGACAGTATACCGTACACACAGCTTCAATGGAGGGACTGAGGGACTGAGAGCTCTCGGACTAAATCTAAAATATCTCAAACTGTGTTCTGAAGATAAACGGAGGTCTCACGGGTTTATCTGACCACTGACCATATTTTCATCGTTAAAATAGCAAAAGTGGATTTGGACACGTCCTGAGTGCACCCTCGCCATGCGCTATACACTTGGGGTTTCGATCATTTAAATAGGGCTCAATGTTATTGAGATTATTAATGAGACTGAAATTCTTTAGCCTACTGGCTAGCAGAGGGGTATTCTCCCCTCAAAAAGGAGGGAGAGTATAGCAGGCCCCTCTTTAATTTAAGTAGCGAGGGGTGTTCGTCCCTTGGTGAGGGATGAACAGCAGGCCCCTTATGTTATAACGGCAAAGGGTGTTCTTGTTTACATCATTTACACTGTTTTCGATGAAAATATTCAAGAGAGTCCAGTTCAGTGAGCGCATGATCTGAACACAACTGTAGCATTCAATGTCGTGTGTGATTAGTTATAATTCCAATGATAACCTAACCCTAATGCTGGGGAAAAACTGCATAAAGATTTGTATGCAATGTGAGCCGATCTTAGATAAACACTTTTTATTCATTTTCACTTTTTGCTGTAATTGCGACAGTCTTAAGATTTAGTTGAACTGAGCAGGAAAATTTTTGTTATACCTTAACCCCTTACTAGTAACTCCCCTTTTTTGGCATGGAGACCGAAATTACATACCCAAAATAAAAAGGTTTCTGCTCATGATTCTTTCTGACTAGATACATAATCAACCTTTGTTCACAAAGCTGACACTTTAAAGTTTACTGTTCAGGAATCAGAATCACTCAGACTGTTATGATAATAGAGATATATAAGCTCAAACATAAAAACAAAAAAAAAATATTAAAAACATATGTTTTAAATGTATTTAAAAAAATGTTGATGTAGGAAATGAGTTTGAAAACACAGTGTAGCTAAGGCCACAAGTCTTCCAAGACTTCATAAAAAATTTCATAATCGAATCTGTAAAACTGTGAATTTTATGAAATATTTTCTAAGGCCATGTCATGTGTGTTTTTAGAGAAGGCTAATCAGATTGATTTATGGCCCTTGTCATCTCTGTAAGATCTCACATGTAAACTCTCCTGTGCTCTTTGTGTATGTTTCACTGTTGAAAACTGCCCGAATCATGATTGTATTGTTCTCACCAAACGGTTCTTTCACACCTCCGCCAAGTATGACACATTATCCGCATTATTCTTTTATCATTATTCTTTTGTTTTTATTCCACCTTTATTAGCCTTGATTGTGGTTTTTCAGGCTTTACAAAGCAACAAAGCAGCGATCTCACTTCAGTCTCTCTTTGCATTTAGCCATTATTTATCAAAAGTCTTACTATAAAAATACAACAAAACATTTTCTTACGACCTTACGTGAATTATTGAGACAAAAATGCATTATGAAGAAGAAAAGCACCTGCTATTAGTAGCATTGGTGCTAACGTTAGCATCAAGCTACATCTGACAATTTATGAAATTATTAGTACACTTTTACTGAAAACTCACTTTAAACCCAGATCAAGTGTTTATAATAACTTCCTTTAGCGATCAGGGGTGGAATTTGGTCGTTTACTGTTGTAAAAATATGTTATTTGTAGCCTTTTTCATCGCTGCACAAGTTAGCATTTCCGATGTACATTTTCGATTTTTTTTAGAAAAACGCCCCAGATCTCAAGAAATTGTCATACCAAGCTTTACTATCGTAATCGCGGGTTTATTATTCGGATATTTTGTGTGTACAGAGGTGTTTCAGTGTTGTTTTGGCCAGATAACTACCAGGAAGTGTGCAGGAAGCATGTGACACGATGGGGCGGTGTCCAGATATGACACTCTCAGATTGACGTTTGAAAGACCCAATCAGAGTCTGAGTCACACACCGCACGAGCTGTGACTACTGCACGCACACACAGATCGCTGGGAGAGGCTGTTTATCATCTGATCGCGTAAATCCGTGGAAAATGCATAGAAATGACGATTCTGTCTGAAGAAATATGAAGTAAACATCAGTAAATATATCCATATATCTCCGCAGATATGCATCTTTGGTCTGTAAATCCTTATTGACGCTGTTCAGTGAGTCTATGTGAACACAAATAAACCGCTCTTGACGTGACTGAATATGAGGGAGTTGTGAATTTCTATTCAAAATGTGGCATAATACGGATTTATTATTTTGCACTCCTGACATAAATCACTAAATATCTGTCACTGCAACAATGTTTTATCAAAATATTGGTCAAATATCGAAGCTTGAGTCTTTAAACTTTCCATTGATGCACAGTTTGTCCAGATGAAGTAAGACAGTGATGTTTAATGTGCTGTGAAAGTGAAACAATAATAAACTGGGGCCGTCAGCGATGTTTGCACGCAAAGGGGTTAATATCGAAGTGCACACTATCGCATGGAAAAACAAAACAAGAACAATCAGATTTAACAGAGAGCTACCCAAGTATTTAGTTCTCGGTTTAACCATAATTTGTCATTTTGAAGCCATCGCTGACTGAAGCAGTAACCTCCTGCAAGGTTTTTACCACTCTGCTCTATCAGAGACCTTCTGAAGTGCATAGAGTGGGGCAGCATTCTCTTACAGAATAACAGAAGTAGCAAAGGTGTGCTCTTTTAAAACAGCTAAAAAGATCAGCATGCCCCTTTAAAGCAGTTTGACATGTGGTCAATACTCGAATTGAGGCAACAGCATTAGCTCTTGTCCAGAGAACATGCAGCATTGATATGAGCAAAATGTATGATCTGTACATTTAAGTATCAAGTACTTTATTGATACACTAGTTAGGTTGAGCAACAGAGGCAATTCGCTTAAAGGGGGGGTGAAATGCTCGCTTTCACTCAATATCCTGTTAATCTTGAGTACATATGGAGTAGTACTGCATCCTTCATAAATCCAAAAAGTCTTTAGTTTTATTATATTCATAAGAGAAAGATAGTCTGTACCGATTTTTCCCGGAAAAACACGACAAAAACACAGCTGGAGGCGTGACGTTTGGGAGGAGCTAAAGAATCACGCTTTTGCGTTGAGAGCGTTTGGAAGCTGTGACATTACCGTGAGGGAAAACCCATCATCCAAAACCAACCCTGGCTAACAGTCAGATTCAGCAGTTTATTTTTGATCCAGAATCAGATCCCGAGGCTGAAACTGAACGAGAGCAGCAGCAGCAACGACTCGCTCCGAGCGGGGCTCGAACCCGGGTCTCCGGCATGGGAGGGGATGCACTAACAAGGAGGCAGAGATATTTTAAGCAGTTTTACTCACCGCCTGCGGTTCCAACACACGATCGTGACCCTTTTTCGTTGGGATTGCATCATCCTTAAGAAATAAACGATGTGCAAATCCGGCGTCAGACTGGACCTTGTTTGTAAAACAAGCATCTTCGAAATGCAGGGAACAAACACAAACACTTGCACAACTCCGTTGATGCTCTGTAAAAATAAACTCCATCCACTGGTCCCTTAATGCTGTTTCTCTTTTGGTAATCTGTGCAGGGTTGTCTTGCCCTGGCAACCAAAAACACACTTCTTTTGTGACATTTCGCTCTCGCTCTGATCAGTGAAGTCTGTTGTGCTCTCAGTGCTCTGCTATACAGGAGCGCGCTCTTCCGGCAGAAGTGCCTCAGGACACATATAAGGAAATTCAGCTCCATCTAACGTCACACAGAGCCATACTCGAAAAAAACTTTCCGAAACTTGTGACAAACCGGAAGGAGTATTTTGGGAACAGAAATACTCCTTCAAACATACAACTTAATTTTTGAAACTTTGTCCATGTTTAGCATGGGAATCCAACTCTTTAACAGTGTAAAAAACTCAGTATGCATGAAATAGCATTTCACCCCCCCTTTAACTTCACGACTTGAAATCTGGTGAGATAATCTGTCGGAATCCTGCAAAAAATCCAGATTTAACACTTTCTATGGAGATGGAATTCGCTGTCTGATTAGTTTCTGAGTGAGCGATAGCTCTTGCGAGCCATTTGAGCATACTTACCGATCAGTAATGCCATGCATATACAGTATTGTTCAAAATAATAGCAGTACAATGTGACTAACCAGAATAATCAAGGTTTTTCGTATTTTTTTTATTGCTACGTGGCAAACAAGTTACCAGTAGGTTCAGTAGATTCTCAGAAAACAAATGAGACCCAGCATTCATGATATGCACGCTCTTAAGGCTGTGCAATTGGGCAATTAGTTGAATTAGTTGAAAGGGGTGTGTTCAAAAAAATAGCAGTGTGGCATTCAATCACTGAGGTCATCAATTTTGTGAAGAAACAGGTGTGAATCAGGTGGCCCCTATTTAAGGATGAAGCCAACACTTGTTGAACATGCATTTGAAAGCTGAGGAAAATGGGTCGTTCAAGACATTGTTCAGAAGAACAGCGTACTTTGATTAAAAAGTTGATTAGAGAGGGGAAAACCTATAAAGAGGTGCAAAAAATGATAGGCTGTTCAGCTAAAATGATCTCCAATGCCTTAAAATGGAGAGCAAAACCAGAGAGACGTGGAAGAAAACGGAAGACAACCATCAAAATGGATAGAAGAATAACCAGAATGGCAAAGGCTCAGCCAATGATCACCTCCAGGATGATCAAAGACAGTCTGGAGTTACCTGTAAGTACTGTGACAGTTAGAAGACGTCTGTGTGAAGCTAATCTATTTTCAAGAATCCCCCGCAAAGTCCCTCTGTTAAAAAAAAGGCATGTGCAGAAGAGGTTACAATTTGCCAAAGAACACATCAACTGGCCTAAAGAGAAATGGAGGAACATTTTGTGGACTGATGAGAGTAAAATTGTTCTTTTTGGGTCCAAGGGCCACAGGCAGTTTGTGAGACGACCCCCAAACTCTGAATTCAAGCCACAGTAAACAGTGAAGACAGTGAAGCATGGAGGTGCAAGCATCATGATATGGGCATGTTTCTCCTACTATGGTGTTGGGCCTATTTATCGCATACCAGGGATCATGGATCAGTTTGCATATGTTAAAATACTTGAAGAGGTCATGTTGCCCTATGCTGAAGAGGACATGCCCTTGAAATGGTTGTTTCAACAAGACAATGACCCAAAACACACTAGTAAACGGGCAAAGTCTTGGTTCCAAACCAACAAAATTAATGTTATGGAGTGGCCAGCCCAATCTCCAGACCTTAATCCAATTGAGAACTTGTGGGGTGATATCAAAAATGCTGTTTCTGAAGCAAAAGCAAGAAATGTGAATGAATTGTGGAATGTTGTTAAAGAATCATGGAGTGGAATAACAGCTGAGAGGTGCCACAAGTTGGTTGACTCCATGCCACACAGATGTCAAGCAGTTTTAAAAAACTGTGGTCATACAACTAAATATTAGTTTAGTGATTCACAGGATTGCTAAATCCCAGAAAAAAAAAAATGTTTGTACAAAATAGTTTTGAGTTTGTACAGTCAAAGGTAGACACTGCTATTTTTTTGAACACCCCCCTTTCAACTAATTGCCCAATTGCACAGCCTTAAGAGCGTGCATATCATGAATGCTGGGTCTTGTTTGTTTTCTGACAATCTACTGAACCTACTGGTAACTTGTTTGCCACGTAGCAATAAAAAATATACTAAAAACCTTGATTATTCTGGTTAGTCACATTGTACTGCTATTATTTTGAACAATACTGTATATATGTCTAATAGGAGAATGGTAGTGAATGGAGTGATTTTACAGCTGACCACATCAAAAGCTTAAGATTTTTTTTGTGGTGTACCATTCATCAGTTTCTTTACAAATTCACACAATCATAACACGAAACTGATGCTGACAGACAGTGATCAACCTAATTCTTTTGTCATTACATTAACATACATTTGCATATATAGGTGCACACAATCACTTGGTTTTGTTAAATTTGAACATTATTTTTCACATCCTGTATATTATTGTTTCTCCTCTATTTGTATTCAAAAATCTTTTCACATGTGTCCTCTAAAAAGACCCACAACTTAATCAGTTTATGTGTGTAGAAATCCATTTATTCACAAACTTCTCACAAAACAATTGTTTGACAACTCAGTAAACTACTTCCTTTCACGGCTGCTTTCTGGCCCTGTCCCACATGCCACACTTCATGTACACTTGCAGTCTTGCAAAGGTCACTGCATGCGGGGGTCCATTAAACGCTACGCTTTCAACTGTACGCATACAGTACGTTAATGTAAAAGTGTAGCCTTACAAAGTATATTCAATTTCCTATTGTACTCATACTTTAGCATACGACACATGCGCTATAGAAAGTGTAAACTTTACTCCAGTGTCTGCTCTATTTTTTTGCCCGTAAGCTATGGCTGATAACTTTTTTTTGAATTCTTTTAACCCTGTGGGGTCTGAGGTTGTTTTGTGGCTCTTGAGAGGTTTTGACATGCCCAGACATTTCATTATCTTTAAAAAATATTAACCCTTGTGCGTTGTTCAAATCACTACCCTTTTATTATGTTCGAAATGAAAACATCCACTAAATTAAACTGCTGTAAAAATGTATCAGATAAATAAATATATATGTATGGAAGTGTGAAGTGTATGGAAAAGATACAAAAATCATTTTGCTTTTGTACCATTCAGATGTATATCCATCTGTCCCTGGACTTTCCTTTAGCTTTAAGTCTTGTTATCGATTTATTTATTTCCATTTCTGTAATTTCTTTTGTTAAGTTAGCATTCTGCTCTTCAGTGACTTCTGGCAGGTTTAAAGAGTTAAGGAAATTTTCCATATGCTGTTAATTTTGCATTGTTGGTTGTGAGTATTAAGTTCTATAATACATTTCAAAATTCTTCTGTATTTATTCCAGTTTGTAATGTATGACCTTGGTTTGAGGGTTTCTTATTTTATAGACTGTTGAGTCTGCTTGTTGTTTCCGTAGTTTATATGCTAAAAGTCTCATAGACTTATTTCCTGATTCGTAATAATTCTGTCTCATGAATATTAGCTTAACGTTGAATTTCCTCTGTTAATATAGCATTTAACTCTTTCTGTAGTCTATGAATTCTCTGTTCTTCACTAGGATCGCTTGTTCTTTTATGAACCTGTTGTGCCTCTTTTAATTGGGTTTGTAAATTTTCTATTTTCCCTCGTCTCGTTTTCTTCAGTGAAGCACCCTCTTAAGACTGCTTTAAAGGCATCCCATATAATTGTTGGAGATACTTCTCCATTATCATTTTCTTTAAAGTAAGATTCAGTTGCAGATTTAAGATTTTCTTTCACCTGAGGATTATTTAATATACTTGGATTCAGCTTCCAAAGGGTTGAAGGTATACTGTCATTAATGTTTATTGTCATTACTACAGGTGCATCTAATATATCAATTGTTCCAATGTCACATGAGTGGATTCTGTGCCTGTCTTTAAGAAAAGTAAAGAAATAATCTATTCGACTGTATGTTGAATGTGGAGCTAAAAAATGTGTATAATCTCTTCCAGTTGGATAAAAATCACCACTTTCTCTTAACATGATATTGACTTTCTTGCTCACCCAGTTCTGAAGTATTGGATTTTTCCCTGAATAGTCCAGTTTTGACAAACGAATAATCATATATCCTCCACTTATAAGTATGCCCTCAGATTCTGTAGATATTATACTAAATATTTGCCAGAAAAATGGCCATTGACTACCTGGAGGGGCGTAGATGTTTAGTATAATTACTAAAAACCCATTTATCCTCCCTTTAATGAGGATAATTCTACCTTCTTTATCTTTCTTTTCTGACAAATGCTCGTAAGATACTTGATTTGATATAAGAATTGCAACCCCCGTCTATGTCCAGATTTATAAGAAGCTGAAAATAGATACTTAAACCCCCTTGTTCAAGTTTTAAATGCTCAGTTTCGCTTAAATGTGTCTCTTGTATAAGGGCTATTTCAGTCTTTTCTTTACTTAGTTTAGAGAGTATTTTTGTCCACTTTTGAGGGTTTAATACACCATTAACATTAAAAGACATAATTCTCAGTCTCTGTATATTGGTTTCCATCTCAAAATTGCACTTAATTCCTGTACTTCTTTTACTATATCCATTTTCTGAGTAATATCCTCTTGGCTGTAATTAACATCAGCCGCTAAACAATGCAAGTAGAACAAATAACATAATGTGCTATGAACATTTTAGGATTCTGAATCCAAACATGTAGGACTTCCATAAGTGAGGTTCTAAAAATAACCCTAACTGTGTTTGGGAAAATCAGTTTTAAGGAGGGTGTCTCTCTTTTTAAGACCATATAAGAAAGCATCAGATAGGTCCTTCAAAGTATCTTGAAGAGGTGAGGTGTCCAAGTCACAACATCTAACTACTGGGGTGCCTCAGGGCTCAGTTCTTGGACCACTTCTCTTCTCTGTCTACATGGCATCATTAGGTGCTGTCATTCAGAAACATGGGTTTTTTATCACTGCTATGCTGATGACACTCAACTCTACCTCTCATTCCATCCTGATGATCCGACGGTAGCTATTCGCATCTCAGCTTGTCTAACAGACATTTCTTCCTGGATGATGGACCATCACCTTCAACTCAACCTTGCCAAGACAGAACTGCTTGTGATTCCAGCAAACCCATCGTTTCATCACAATTTCACCATCAAGTTAAGTACATCAACCATAACTCATTCAAAAACAGCTAGAAGCCTTGGAGTTATGATTGATGATCAGCTGACTTTCTCAGACCACATTGCTAAAACTGTCCGATCCTGCAGATTTGCTTTATTCAACATCAAGAAGATCAAGCCCTTTCTTTCGGAACATGCTGCACAACTCCTTGTTCAAGCTCTTGTTCTGTATCATTGATAAGCATGATATGGCAGAGATATCCGCTGCTCAACAGCTTATATAAATTGTTTTTTTTTTTATTGTTATAACTATTTAGAATTGTAGAAATATAAAGTATTATGATAAAATTGTATGTTATTATTATTATTATTATTATTATTACTATTATTTGTTTAAGCACTTTAAAATGTTTTTTTTTTTTGGTAGGTTTTAGTCAGAACAAATATAGAACACTATACACATACAGCAAGATAATACAGTTTCACTTGCCTGGTCTGTCACTTGAACCATGGACTATCTCGGCATTTAACTCTACATTTCCTCAAAAGTGCGTGCTTATTAATAATTAACAAAATTATTATAAAAATAGTCCCAAGCACAATCAACATCTGGAATTATAGTAATTGTATCACAATCAATTTGAGCAAGACCATATAAGAAAGCTTGCTCATTAATATATTTCATAAAATGCCTAATTATAATTCTAAGGTTCTGCTTGGGCAGCTTCGTATCTCTGGCTACTGCCGCAACACAGTGATCACTGATATCATTTGTGAATACAGAAACTGAAGAATATTTGTGCGGAACATTTGTAAAGACAAGATATATTAATGTAGATGTTTCTGTAAATGTAGAATTAAGGGATAGTTCACCCAAAAATACAAATTATGTCATTAATAACTCACCCTCATGTCGTTCCAAACCAGTAAGACCTCCATTTATCTTCGGAACACAGTTTAAGATATTTTAGATCCCTCCATTGAAGCTGTGTGTACGGTCTACTGTCCATGTCCAGAAAGGTAAGAAAAACATCATCAAAGTAGTCCATGTGACATCAGAGGGTCAGTTAGAATATTTTGAAGCATCGAAAATACATTTTGGTCCAAAAATAGCAAAAACTACGACTTTATTCAGCATTGTCTTCTCTTCCGTGTCTGTTGTGAGAGAGTTTGTGATATCCGGTACACGAACAAATCATTCGATGTAACGGGATCTTTTTGAATCAGTTCACCAAATCGAACTGAATCGTTTTAAACGGTTCGCATCTCCAATACGCATTAATCCACAAATTACTTAAACAGTTAACTTTTTTAATGTGGCTGATACTCCCCCTGAGTTAAAACAAACCAATATCCCGGAGTAATTAATTTACTCAAACAATACACTGACTGAACTGCTGAGAAGAGAGGACAGAAGATGAACACCGAGCCGAGCCAGATAACGAACAAAAGACTGACTCGTTCACGATTCAAGAACCGTTTCTGTCCGACGTGTACGATTCGTGAACTGAGGAGCTGATGATACTGCGCATGTGTGATTCAGCGTGAAGCAGACCGACACACAGAGCGTCTGAACTGAACTGATTTTTTTGGTGATTGATTCTGAACTGATTCTGTGCTAGTGTTATGAGCGCGGGTAAACCGAAGGCTTGAATCAAGGGCAATCTTTGCCAATGACGCCATTACGTCGAGCCCAAAATAACCGGTGAACCGTTTTCTTCAACCGGTTTATTGAATCGAACTGTCCGAAAGAACTACTGGTAAACTACCGAAAACCGATGCAACCGGTTCTTGACTCATGAACGAGTCAGTCTTTTGTTCATTATCTGGCTCGGCTATCGCATACGTTGTCAGTGTTGTGTCCTTGCTTAGACCTTTGTTTATCAATCTCATTCAGTTCCTGTTACCTACCCTCTTAAAATACATTTTGTAGTTGTCTTTCGACCCCCAGGACCACTAGGTAAATTTTTAGATGAATTAGATGTGCTGCTCTCAAACTTTCATGAGGATGGTACTCCCCTAGTTATGCTTGGAGATTTCAACATCCTCCTAGATAAACGTCCGTATGCTGATTTCCACACTCTGCTTGCCTCTTTTGATCTCAACCGAGTGTCAACTACTGCTACTCACAAATCAGGCAACCAACTGGACCTTATTTATACACGAAACTGCTCTACTGATCATGTTCTGGTTACTCCACTGCACACGTCGGATCACTTCCTCCTCACTCTTAACCTCAACATGATCCCTGACACATCACTTACCCCTCCACATGTCATCTTTCGACGTAACCTATGGACACTTTCACCCTCTCGGCTATCTGCAATGGTTTCATCTTCACTTCCTTACCCTGCATCTTTGCATCTTTGGATGCTAACAGTGCTACTGATACTTTCTGCTCCACTCTTACATCTTGTTTAGACACTGTTTGCCCCTTATCTTCCAGGCCAGCCCGTAACACCCCTTCTGCCCCTTGGTTATCTGATGTTCTACGCCAACACCGTTCTAAACTTAGAGCTGCTGAAAGGGTGCGGCGCAAATCCAAGAATACTACTGACCTTAATGTGTATCAGTCCCCCTTTCTTCTTTCTCTGCTAATGTCTCCACTGCTAAAATGACATACTACCATAACAAAATTAACAATTCGTCAAACTCTCACATGCCTTTTAAAATATTTCCCTCACTTCTTTGTCCTCCTCCTTCCCCTCGTGCTTCATCTCCAATAGCTGACGCCTTTGCCACATTTTTCATTAATAAAATTAAACACATTAGTGCACAATTTTCCACACCACAATCAGTCAAGCTCATATCACCAGCAAACTTACACTCATTTACATCCTTCTCTTCACTCTCTGAGGCAGAAGTCTCAAAACTCATCCTTTCTAATCACCCTACAACTTGCCCGCTTGATCCTATTCCATCTCATCTCCTTCAAGCCATTTCTCCTGCAGTTGTACCTGCACTCACTCACATCATCAACACTTCCCTACACACTGGTGTTTTTCCCTCATCATTTAGACAGGCACGTATAACTCCACTACTTAAGAAACCCAACCTCAACCCATCTCTTTTAGAGAACTACAAACCAGTTTCCCTTCTTCCTTTCATTGCAAAAACATTTGAACAAGCTGTGTTCAACCAAGTCTCTTCATTTCTCACACACGACAACCTCTTTGACAGCAACCAATCAGGTTTCAGAAGTGGACATTCAACTGAGACTGCCTTGCTCTCAGTTGTTGAAGCTCTAAGACTGGCAAGAGCAGAATCCAAATCTTCAGTCCTTATCCTGCTTGATCTGTCCGCTGCTTTTGACACGGTTAATCACCAGATCCTCCTATCAACCCTACTGGCAAAGTGCATCTCATGAACCACACTTCAATTGTTTGAGTCTAACCTATCAGATAGGTCCTTTAAAGCATCTTGGAGAGGTGAGGTGTCCAAGTCACAACATCTAACTACTGGGGTGCCTCAGGGCTCAGTTCTTGGTCCACTTCTCTTCTCTGTCTACATGGCATCATTAGGTTCTGTCCTTCAGAAACATGGCTTTTCATACCACTGCTATGCTGATGACACTCAACTCTACCTCTCATTCCATCCTGATGATCCGACGGTAGCTATTCGCATCTCAGCTTGTCTAACAGACATTTCTTCCTGGATGATGGACCATCATCAACTCAACCTTGCCAAGAAAGAATTGCTTGTGATTCCAGCAAACCCATCGTTTCATCACAATTTCACCAAGTTAGGTACATCAACCATAACTCCTTCAAAAACAGCTAGAAGCCTTGGAGTTATGATTGATGATCAGCTGACTTTCTCAGACCACATTGCTAAAACTGTCCGATCCTGCAGATTTGCTTTATTCAACATCAAGAAGATCAAGCCCTTTCTTTCGGAACATGCTGCACAACTCCTTGTTCAAGCTCTTGTTCTGTCCAGGCTGGACTATTGCAATGTCCTCTTGGCAGGTCTTCCAGCCAATTCTATAAAACCTTTACAAATAATCCAGAACGCGGCAGCAAGATTAATTTTTAATGAGCCAAAAAGAATACACGTCACACCTCTGTTTATCAATTTGCACTCTGGCCTCCAATAGCTGCTTGCATAAAATTCAAGGCATTGATGTTTGCCTACAAAACTACCACTGGCTCTGCACCCATTTACCAACATTTGTTACTTCAGACTTATGTGCCTCTAGAAGCTTGCGTTCTGCAAGTGAACGTTGCTTGATGGTGCCATCCCAAAGAAGCACAAAGTCACTTTTAAGGACTTTTAAATTAAATGTTCCCTTCTGGTGGAATGACCTCCCCAACTCAATCAGAGCCCATCTCTTCCATCTTTATTTGGCCCTCTAACTTTAACACTCATTATTCTAATTCTATTCTTAAAAAAATGAACTATCTTTCTAATCTTGTTGTATTCTATTTTCTTTTCATTTTTTATGCAATTGTGTGTGTGTGTGTGTGTGTGTGTGTGTGTGTAAAGACCTCTAACACTAGCTTTCTCTATTATTTTTTTTATTATGTTTTCTTTTTATTTATTATATTATTTAAAAGCCCATGCTGCGTGTACTGTTAACCTAACTGAGACTTGTTATAGCATTTATGTATCATTGCTATTTTTTGTTGTTTTTGATTGCTTCCACTGTCTTCATCTGTAAGTCACTTTGGAAATGAATAAATGTAAATGTAAATATAAATTAAAATCCCCCATGAAGTTCCTCATAATTCAAAGAGGCCAATGATTACATTATATAATGTAAAACACAGCCAGTAGCTAAAGGAGGTCTATAACAACCAGCTATAGTGAGCTGAAGGGTCTTAGACACAGATGGACTTCAAGTAAATAGTTCTTACTGTTTAGCTATTGAAACAGAAAGGTAGCAATCATGCCTCAAGATGTTCTCTGACAGAATGCTAACCCCCCACTACCCCTTTAATCTATCTGCTCTAAAATCCTGTAATAGTAATGTCTTTGTCTGAGATAGATTTATTAAGCCAATTGTCAGACATGACTATACCATCCTTTTTTGTATTTTTAGCCCAGATATACACCATATCCAACCTAAACAACATACACTCATCTAAAGGATTATTAGAAACACCATACTAATACTGTGTTTGACCCCCTTTCGCCTTCAGAACTGCCTTAATTCTACGTGGCATTGATTCAACAAGGTGCTGAAAGCATTCTTTAGAGATGTTGGCCCATATTGATAGGATAGCATCGTGCAGTTGATGGAGATTTGTGGGATGCACATCCAGGGCACGAAGCTCCCGTCCCACCACATCCCAAAGATGCTCTATTGGGTTGAGATCTGGTGACTGTGGGGGCCATTTTAGTACAGTGAACTCATTGTCATGTTCAAGAAACCAATTTGAAATGATTCGAGCTTTGTGACATGGTGCATTATCCTGCTGGAAGTAGCCATTAGAGGATGGGTACATGGTAGGGCTGCACGATGTGTCGTTTAAGCATCGATATCACAATGTATGAATCCACGATAGTCACATCGCAGGATGTGCGATGTAGGTTGTCGTAGTTGATCCGTTATTCATTAACTGTACGGGCCAGCTACTCCTTGACGAATGTGATTCGCGGATTAATTGCACAGCTTAACCATCATAGAGTGAAAATTTTGACAGGGCAGAAAGAGAGAGAGCTCAAGAGAGAGCGCACGAGAGAGCGAGACAGAGGGAGAGAGAGAGACCATCTTCAAACAACACGAGCGCTGTCTTGCTCTCTCTCCCTCACACATATTAATCAATTGACACGATGGCGTCGATGTTTAAATCATAAATATATATCACAGAAAATAAAATATTGCAATGTCATTTTTTCCCAAAAACGTGCAGCCCTACTACATGGTGGTCATAAAGGGATGGACATGGTCAGAAACAATGCTCAGGTAGGCCGTGGCATTTAAACGATGCCCAATTAGCACTAAGAGGCCTAAAGTGTGCCAAGAAAACATCCCCCACACCATTACACCACCAGCAGCAGCCTGCACAGTGGTAACAAGGCATGATGGATCCATGTTCTCATTCTGTTTATGCCAAATTCTGACTCTACCATCTGAATGTCTCAACAGAAATCCAGACTCATCAGATCAGGCAACATTTTTCCAGTCTTCAACTGTCCAATTTTGGTGAGCTCGTGCAAATTGTAGCCTCTTTTTCCTATTTGTAGTGGAGATGAGTGGTACCCGGTGGGGTCTTCTGCTGTTGTAGCCCATCTGCCTCAAGGTTGTGCGTGTTGTGGCTTCACAAATGCTTTGCTGCATACCTCGATTGTAACGAGAGGTTATTTCAGTCAAAGTTGCTCTTCTATCAGCTTGAATCAGTCGGCCCATTCTCCTCTGACCTCTAGCATCAACAAGGCATTTTTGCCCACAGGACTGCCGCATACTGGATGTTTTTCCCTTTTCACACCATTCTTTGTAAACCCTAGAAATGGTTGCCAGTGAAAATCCCAGTAATTGAGCAGATTGTGAAATACTCAGACCGGCCTGTCTGGCACCAACAACCATGCCACACTCAAAACAGCTTAAATCATCTTTCTTTCCCATTCTGACATTCAGTTTGGAGTTCAGGAGATTCTCTTGACCAGGACCACACCCCTAAATGAATTGGAGCAACTGCCATGTGATTGGTTGATTAGATAATTGCATTAATGAGAAATTGAACAGGTGTTCCTAATTGGTTTGTTGAGTCTGACGTCACGTAGCAACGCTTCCGTGTCCAAACACTCTATCAGTTACCACGAGGAAACAACAAAAGGTGATAATATAAACTCACAATGTTATAGAATACTAGCGTAAAAAGTTATAATCTTAACCTTTAACGCCATACCAAAGTCCCAGATAGCCAGACAATGAAAATATAAATATAAAAAATATATATATAAATGATTTGTGTTTGGGACGCTGTGAGCACGGAGACTGTAGTGTATACCGTAAGTTTGAAAGCGTTTAGCTTAAATTATTAATATGAATAAACAGTGCTCATAAACGGCTGCTGAGGTAGTATTCTCAAGTGAAGCGAGTTGAGGCTTGGACCCGGAAACAGTGCTTCTTACGTCGTCACTTAACAACTGGATAATCCTTTAGGTGAGTGTACTTCTAACATTTAAATGTATAAAACCCCATCCAGACCTTGAGTTTAACACGACTGGAGTAGTAAAGCTTAAAGCAGTGTATGCATGTACAGTGCTCTCTCCACCTTCAATACCACGACTTAGGTGCCCTTGAGCAAGGCATTGAACCCCCAACTGCTCCCCGGGCGCCGCAGCATAAATGATGAACACTGCTCCGGGTGTGTGTTCACAGTGTGTGTGTGTGTGTGTTCACTGCTCTGTGTGTGCACTTTGGATGGGTTAGAGCACTGAGTATGGGTCACCATACTTGGCTGTATGTCACTTTCACTTTTTTCACTTTCACTTTGCTTGCAAGCATTGCCGACGTCCCCAGTTTATTATTGTTTCACTTTCACAGCACGTTAAACATCACTCTCTTGAGCAGGACAAACTGTGCATCAATTGAAAGTTTAAAGACTCTAGCTTCGATATTTGACCAATGTTTTGATAAAACGTTGTTTCAGTGACAGTTATTTTAAATTAATTAATTAATTTATAACAAATCCGTATTATGCCACATTTTGAATAGAAATTCACCACTCACTCATATTCAGTCACATCAGCAGCGGTTTATTTGTGTTCACATAGACTCACTGAACAGCGTCAATAAGAATTTATAGACCAAAGATGCATATCTGCAGAGATATATGGATATATTTACTGATGTTTACTTCATATTTCTTCAGACAGAATTTTCATTTCTATTCATTTTCCACGGATTTACGCGATCTGATGATAAACAGCCTCTCCCAGCGATCTGTGTGTGCGTGCAGTAGTCACAGCTCGTGCGGTGTGTGACTCAGACTCTGATTGGGTCTTTCAAACGTCAATCTTAGAGTTTCATATCTGGACACCGCCCCATCGTGTCACATGCTTCCTGCACACTTCCTGGTAGTTATCTGGCCAAAACAACACTGAAACACCTCTGTACACACAAAATATCCGAATAATAAACCCGCGATTACGATAGTAAAGCTTGGTATGAGAATTTCTTGAGATCTGGGGCGTTTTTATTAAAAAAAATTGAAAATGTACATCGGAAATGCTAACTTGTGTAGCGATGTATAAGGCTATAAATAGCATATTTTTACAACAGTAAACGACCAAATTCCACCCCTGATCACTAAATGAAGTTATTACAAACACTTGATCTGGGTTTAAAGTGAGTTTTGAGTAAAAGTGTACTAATAATTTCATAAATTGTCTGATGTAGCTTGATGCTAACGTTAGCTCTAATGCTACTAATAGCAGGTGCTTTTCTTCTTTATAATGCATTTTTGTCTCAATAATTCACGTAAGGTCATAAGAAAATGTTTTGTTGTATTTTTATAGTAAGACTTTTGATAAATAAGGGCTAAATGAGTGCTCTTGGCCAGTAACGCGATAAAAAGTAATGCGTTACAGTAATTTGATTACTTTTTTAGTAACAGAGTAATTGAACAGGTTATAATTGTCAAAATAGTAATTATAGTTACAAGCTGAGGTTTCTATCCATTTCTGCTGCGTTATATTGCTGCAGTGATTTATAGATTTAGATTTATCTTTAGATTTATAATCTAAAGATTGTAAAAATGATGCAAGTGCCAGTGGATTAGAGACTTGCTTCCGCGAGCTCTGAAGCAACAGAGTGCAGCATGGGACTCCTGCAAAATAGAAATATCTAACCATTAAATATCTAAAACAAATAAATTGTTTTTCATCTATTGCACAAAAGCAACATGAACTATTGTAAAATATAAATGATTAGCAGATGCAAGTGTATACAGAGTTTCTATTTAGGCCATAACATGTGTTTGCAGCGTTGAGCAATGCAGTGCTGAAATTTGTGTCATCAAGTTTCCTCTCATTATAACACACCAATTGTAGACATTATGAAAGATTAATTATGCATATATTTATTGTGTTATAATGGAGATTTATGAGATGCCATGAACTGAGATTTTAGAGATTATAAATGCAGTGCTCTTTGCTGGCATGCTGCCAAACCATACACACAGCAGCCGCTTGCTTTAGTTAAAAATAACAGTTTTCTGTGATGGAAAGATGTTTCCCAGCTGTCCATTTTGTATCTAGAACTATTGGACCAATGATGTTGCTTAAACCCGCCCTGATTTACATGAAATTCTAGCCGCAACATTTGGAAAATCAAGCACAGAACATGGAAACAAGAGCAAACAGCACAAGCATAAAACAATTATAATATTAGCAGAAAATCTCTGAGCAGAAAAAAACAACAAGAAATATAACCAAGGAAAACATGCTTTACTTTCTTCCTTTTCTTTCTCGTATTCATAGATCTGTCTCTGTTCCGTCAAAATAATAAATACGCAAAAATCAGAGTAGGTATTGGGAAGGGCGACACGCGCTGCTCTACCCAGGTGCAGACCTGCCTCGATCCAAGTGGGTATAACTGCTGATAGGAAATCTCCAAAATAGGGCGTGAACTCCAAAATTGGGCAGAACCTCCAAAATGGGGCGGGGTCTCCTTTCTCAAAGACTTTCACCATTGGCTGTGGCTTCAGCCAATTGTTACTGACTTACATTTCAAAATAATACTTTATAAATTAAACTTTGTTTCTAGTTCATCTAAAATAAAATATGCTATGTAAATAAATATTCTCCGTGAGAGCAATCTTATTAACTGTTTATCTCTTGAACTAAACTGGATTGGGGGAAAAATTGTGCATGCGTGTCATGCACCTATCTGTCAATGGGAGGAAGCCACGCCCTATTTTGGAGCTCCCACCCCTTTTTGGAGTTCCTGTCCCTATTTGGAGATCTCCAAGCTGCAGTTATAGCAAGTGGAGAGTGAATCAGAGCATGGCTGGAGTTTTTTCTCAACTTCACGGTCTGTTACTTTTCTTTTTTGGGGAAGTGGGGAAGTGGGGAAGTCATGGCCTAATGGTTAGAGGGTTGGACTCCCAATCGAAGGGTTGTGGGTTCTAGTCTCGGGCCGGACGGAATTGTGGGTGGGGGGAGTGCATGATCAGCTCTCTCTCCACCTTCAATACTACGACTTAGATGCCCTTGAGCAAGGCATCGAACCCCCAACTGCTCCCCGGGCGCCGCAGCATAAATGGCTGCCCACTGCTCCGGGTGTGTGCTCACAGTGTGTGTGTGTGTGTTCACTGCTGTGTGTGTGTGTGTGCATTTCGGATGGGTTAAATGCAGAGCACAAATTCTGAGTATGGGTCACCATACTTGGCTGAATGTCACTTCACTTCACTTCACTTTTTTATTTGATTATTGTTCCTGTAGTTTGTTGGTGTGGTGTATAAGTGATTGTAGAGGGAAAGGTGGGCTTGGAGGGGTTTGTAAAAATGTCTAAATTTTATTAAAGTTCTTTACAGGGTTTATGTGCTCCTTTCAAGGTTCATAGAGGTGTCAGGCAGGGGTGTTCATTATTCATCGCTTTATGGTTTATGTTTGCCAAAGTGTGAAAAAATTATGTCAGCTTATGCCAATGATGTCATAATTATGATTAGTAGGCAAAGTGACATACAGGTTTTGTTAGGTTTACTGAAAAATTTTAAAGGGTTATCTTCTGCTAGTATAAACTGGAGTAAAAGTGAAACTTTACTTTTTACTTTTGATTTTATGAATATGAAGCAACAGCACAACATCTGGGAATTAGTCTAGTTGTGCAGCTATTGGTGAAGTGGCAGATGATTCTTAATACAACAGAAATAACTTTTGTTGACGGAGTATGGTGATGGTCTCTGTGAACCAGATCCTGAAGACTCTTTTCCTTGTCTGTTTCTTTCAGTGAAACTAGAAGAGGTTTCTGGAGTGTTTTTAAAAACTCAAAAAATCCCTGTGTGTTGTAGATTTCTTTTCTTGTTCTGGGAGAACTTTGAATATGTATTGTGTTGTTATTTTTAACAAAAGATAAGAAAATTTATATTCCATGGCGTGATTTTTTAAAATTGAATGTGGATAGAAAACCTGAGTGGAGAGCACTTTATAAACCACCGTTGATGAAAAAGACGAGACTTACAGTGGAGAATTCTTCATGGCCCGGTTGCCGTCAATGCTTTTATTTCAGTTTTAAATCCTGAGGTTGATGCTGAATGTCTTTTTTTAAACTGAGAGAGAAACTATGGAAGGATTTTTCTGACTAATTTTAAATGGAATTGCAAATTGTATTTTCAGTTGCATTTCCATATGTTAACGCATAAATTGTGACATAAACCAGATGCAATTGTAAATCTTGCATTACCGTTTGCTTTTTCGCTTTTGTGAACACACAGTGAGTGCCAAATTTCAAATGAAATAACAAAGTCCATTTGCAACTGTATTTTTCATGTGTTACGAGTTATGAGCCTGTCATATTTAAATAGCAACATTAATTACCACGTTTGCTTCTTCACTTCCTCTGCATCATGCATGTAACCTGCCAAAACTCAAATGGAATCGTAATTCCTTTTGCATTTGAATTTCGGATGTCTACACTGAAAGCTGTCAATCAATGTGAGGAGGTGGACCTATAATAGGGGGCGTGTTTGAATTGTGAGGTGCAGGGGCGGAGTGGCAATCGGGATGATCGGTTGATGAATTTTCATGATCGGCCCATTATAAATTATTCATAACGGCCGTGAGCGTGGCCGGAGCTGGGAGTGGGAGCGCGGCGGCCGGTGTAGCAGTCGATTCTGTTCCCCTTGTAATGTCTGTTTCCCTTTACGCAAACATACTACAATTCTTGCGTAGTTGCCGAGTTCCTACACGTACGATCAGAACTAGCGTGCGCAAGAAGCGTGACTGGATGTACGGCAAATCAAATAGTTCAAAATACCGTCATAAATTTTAAACTTGAAAATAAAATTAAGACGAGAGGTTTTTCAACTTGAAATGTAAAAGAATAAGACAAAAATAACAGAACAACTGCAAGATGAATAATAAAAAAAAGAACATAAACGGGAGTGTGAGAATCATTTTACTGTGCTGCAGTGTAGCAAGAAATTTGTCCCTTTTTGCTTTCCTTACATCCAGGTGTGTTTGGTGTATTTGCATGCGGGAATGTTGTTAAATCCGCGGAATTTAGGCTACTTTGGGAAAATGATTAACTATATGGTAGGGTTTATTACACGGACCTGTCAACCCGAGGGGAAACAGACATTCCGAGGGGAACAGAATCGACTGTTACACCGGCACTGTATTTCTCAGTCATAGTTACCCCCCTGCACACTCATCTCATCTCCCCCGTCATATTCTTCATACAGAACTTTCATGGTCACAAAAAAACAAACAAAAAAACAAAACAAATTCATTTGATTATTCTTAAATTAACATAGAAAGGAGTAAAACCTCCTGGGAATGGGGAATTCGTTTATCCAATGAACCGATTGCAGGTCAAGTCTGTTTACAGAAATGTAGTGAGATAATGAGCGCCCCCTGCCTCCTCGTCTAATGGCATGACCCAAAAATGGCACACGCCAGACTAGAGAGAGAGAGAGAGAGAGAGAGAAAGAGAGAGAAAGCAGACAGTCAGGAAGGATTAGCGTGGTTGCATAACATTTAACGATACCCCCAAGGAAGGAAAGAAGGGAAAGGACAAAGGAGGGGCCGAAAAGGACAGAATGAAGAAGAAGCGGATGCTGGAGGAGAATGCATCAAAGTGCTCCAAAAATTACGGATTTATTCCGAAATCAGGCGTCAACAGGTGAATTTACAGAAAAAACTGTGGCGCAGCTCAAGCATTAACGTACGTTATTGCTAGCCGCCCGTGAACTAGCACAAGCTAGTAAATGTTGGTAGCCTAATAATAATGACTAATTTAATTAGTGGTAGGTAGACAGTAGTGTGTGTATTATATATATTCATACTATAATGACGTCGCCAACGCCAATTAATAATCAGTAACACTTTATAATAAAAGTTCAGTTGTAAGTAATTTATTTAAGTGGTTAGTTTATGATAAACTATATAATTTACAAAAACATTCATAAATGATTAGCAAGTGATATGCTCACATTTTATGTATGTTCAGTCTAACCATAGACCACGTGACCAGTAGCGGTGGCTTCTTTAATATATTTAAAATAATTTTGCAAGGGTTATGATGTTAGTAGTGGCCTAATGGTTAGAAGGTTGGACTCCCAATCGAAGGGTTGTGGGTTCTAGTCTCGGGCCGGCAGGAATTGTGGGTGGGGGTAGTGCATGAACAGCTCTTTCTCCACCTTCAATACCACGACTTAGGTGCCCTTGAGCAAGGCATCGAACCCCCAACTGCTCCCCGGGCGCCGCAGCATAAATGATGAACACTGCTCCGGGTGTGTGTTCACCAGTGTGTGTGTTCACTGCTCTGTGTGTGTGCATTTCGGATGGGTTAAATGCAGAGCACAAATTCTGAGTATGGGTCACCATACTTGGCTGAATGTCACTTCACTTATTTTTTCACTTATATTTTTTTGAATTTTTTTTTTGACCACCCCTGGTGAGGTGACATCGCAGCTGCCAATCAGTTTGTTCCTGTGTCAATGAACAGACAGCTGCCATGGCACAATAACATAATTCTGTCTTTTTTTACCCCAAATGCAGCGATTTATACCCTGCTTACAGCAGGAGCAACAACGGTATGCACAACAGATCAATATTCACTATCACCCAAATGCTTTTCTCAAAATCAACAACATCTTTCAACATTTCTCACTCCGATTGACATAAAGTCAGTAAACGGACAATTCAACACTTATTACAGTACATTTTATTCCTTTCTTTTAATTTGTAAAACAGTACGTCACACCTGCCTCATTATTTTAACTGCTTGAAAAAATCATTGCCAATCTTTATTTACCCATTTCCGCCGTATATATTTTATTTAATTTAATATTTGAACAGTTTTAATCAGTTATGGAGCAGGCTTCCCATGGCACCAAAGCATTGCGGAAGTATCAAGATCTCTCACTGTGTTCAGCCACCGATGCACATGATTATTAATATGAATTCACCTTGGCAGTGGCATGTTCTGTGGCATGTTCTGTGACAGCTGCGTCTAGATCGTTGGTGTAAAGTGAATTTTCATCTAGGGCAGACAGCTAGGAGTAGCAGCATTTACTGTTTTGTCACGAGTATCAAGACTGAAAGATCTTGAGGCAGATCTTGAGGCAGGTTCTCTATTATAAGATAGGAATGAGATCTAGGTGGCTAACAGGAAAATATGTGTAGATTTGCACGGTCTTTTTGTTTATGTGCCTCAGTTGGAGTGCAAACAGTAAAAGATCTTGAGCAAGAGGAAGCACTCTCTATGATGCTAGGATGCTCTGATCTGCTTTTTTTGCCTCCCATACCGATTCCACTATCTAGGGTTCAGTATTGGCATTTACATTTTTTTTTTTCCAACAATATCTTTATTTATTTTCAAACAACCTGACATTTACATATAGCCATTAGAACTCAAACCTCTTGCCCCAAACCCCGCGGAACCTTGTCCATCAGCTGACCAAGACATGACATCACAACACAAATAATTAAATAAATATAAATAACTAAAGACAAAGGAAATTGAAATACACAATAAAGTAATAAACAAACACTACATAAGTAAATAAAAATGGAGAAATTACAAAACCTACCATGCACAACCAGTCTCACCAGTGTGCACTACACATGAATCAGAAATTCAAAATCAGACAGTACACCTTTTCCCCAAATGAACTGCAGGAGGTTACTTATGGGTCGTCCCCAGATATCTCCCCCAAACAAGACAAGTCTTTATTAGCAAGGAAGTTATTAAAGGGGCCCCAGATATTATCAAAAATTGGTTGCCTTCCCCTGATTGTATACGTAATCTTTTCTAAGGGCAGAGTTGCTGTTAATTCTGAAAGCCATCTACCTATCCTTGGTCTATCCACCTCTTTCCAAGCAATTGCAATGACTCTTTTGGCCAACAACAGACCTATATCTAAGAATAATCTATGCTTCTTTCTTATGTTACAGTTAGCTGGGTAGATACCCAATAGAAAAATTTTTGGTTCTAAATGTAGTTTTATCTCTAATATTTCCTCAGTACACTGTTTCACTTCTCCCCAGAAATCCTTTATTTGAGAACACTGCCACAAACAATGGAAGAGTGTGCCCTTTTCCTTGTCACATTTTATGCAAACATCTGGTATGTCATTATTGAATTTATTAAGTTTAACTGGGGTCATATACGAACGCATTAACCAGTTGTACTGCAGAAGTTTCAAACGTGAGTTCACTGTTTGTATTTGTGCCTTGGAGCACGCCCTCTCCCACTCCTCAATGGAGATATTCTCCTGTAAGTCCTCTCTCCAGGACTCAAGTTTACGTACTGACGTTTCTGAAGATTCACCAACCAGTTCATTATATATTTTGGAAATTATGCCCCTTTCCTGGCAATCTCTCACCATCATTTCTTCGAGCTTTGATAGACTAGGAATAAACAGGGATTGATTTTGTTGAGTTCTAATAAAATCTCTCAGTTGCAAGTATCTAAAGAACTGACTGCGAGCTATGTCGTACTTGACAACAATTTCATCAAAAGACATCAGATGTGTATCATCAGGACTATAAAGATCTCCTATTTTTTGTAACCCCTGTTCCGCCCAAATTTTAAACCCCCCCTCACCTCTTCCTGGGGGGAAGTGGTCATTTCCCCATATCGGACTGAATACTGAGAGCGAGTCAGATACTTGGAGATATTTCTTAACCTGTTGCCACACGACAATCATATTTTTGGCCATAGGATTCTTTGTGTTATTTTTGAGTTTCTTAGACTTAGCTGAGTACAGGTAAATGGGCAAAGGCAACTTCAATGCACCACCTTCCATTTCTCTCCACAGTGGCACATTCTCCTCAGAGAAGTAGAACATCATTGTTCTCAGTTGCGCCGCCCAGTAGTACCAAAGTGGGTTTGGGCATTTAAGCCCTCCTCTATCATACGGCAAGTACAACAATGATAGGCGCTGCCTGGGGCGTCTATTGTTCCATAGAAACTTAATGAAAAGTGTCTTCAGCTGAGAAAATAAATTGCTTGGCGGTGGCAAAGGCAAATTTTGAAACAAATACAACAGTTTAGGAAGTACATTCATTTTGAGAGTATTTATTTTCCCCATTAACGACATGGGTAGAGCCGCCCATCTATCTAAAGAAATTGAGATCCCTTGCATAACTGGTCTATAGTTAATTTCTATGATATTGTTAAGCAGTGAAACAATTTGAATACCTAGATAAGAGAAGCGATTGACGACCTTAAATTGTGCAACTACATTAGTTGGATTTTCCCTGTCTACTTGGTTTAGTAACATAATGGATGTTTTAGACTTATTAATTTTATATCCTGAGATCTCGCCAAACTTCCTAATCAAGTCTAGCAGGGCCGGGATGGATTTGTTGGTATTTTTGAGAAAGACAATTATGTCATCTGCATATAAAGCTAAACGATGCTCCGTCTGTCCTATGGATATTCCAGAAATGCTATCATGTGACCTCACTGCAATTGCCAAAGGTTCAATTGCCATAATAAACAACAATGGAGACAGAGGGTCCCCTTGTCTACACCCTCGCTTTATTTTTATACTTTTTGAAGTGTTACTGTTAGTCAAAATTTGTGCATATGGCTCCTTATAGAGTAATCTTATCCAATTACAAAACGTCTCCCCCAAACCAAAGCGTGCCAGAATCTCAAACAAATAAGACCATTCCACTCTGTCAAATGCTTTTTCAGCATCGAGTGACA
This sequence comes from Carassius gibelio, assembly GCF_023724105.1. NCBI lineage: Eukaryota > Metazoa > Chordata > Actinopteri > Cypriniformes > Cyprinidae > Carassius > Carassius gibelio. The sequence goes on along the minus strand of NC_068399.1, from coordinate 404,882 downwards.
GTAAAGCAGTGTCTGGGGCCCCCTTTTGATGATAAAGAATATTCAAGATCCTTCTGACATTGTGGAAGCCTTGTCTGCCACGAATAAACCCATTCTGATCCTTCCCAATTATCGTAGTTATTATGTCTTCAATTCTTTTTGCTAAAACCTTACACAGTATTTTCAAATCTGCATTTAGCAGGCTAATAGGTCTCCAATTTTCACATTTATTAGTTGGTTTATCTACCTTCGGAAGCAGAGTAATTAATGCTCCTCTTAAAGACCACGGCAAGATACCGTTTCGGAAGGACTCTGTAAACATTTCTAAAATTGGAATCAACAATTTATTTTTAAATTTTTTGTAGATTTCAATTGGGAGACCATCAGGTCCGGGAGTTTTCCCTGCTTTAATACTATCAATTGCTGCAGATAGTTCCTCTACTGTTATATCTTTCTCCAAATTCGTCCTAAGAATTTCTGGTATCTTGGGTATATTTATACTATCTAAAAACACTTTTAATTCTGAATTGGCATTAATCATTTCGGAACTATAGAGACCCTCATAAAATTTCTTGAAGGTTTCATTAATTTCTGTTGGATCTACAATGGTTTCTCCTTGATCGCTCTGCAGTGAGGTTATAACTTTTTCACTCTGTAGCTGCTTAAGACGCCATGCAAGAACTTTCCCAGGTTTTTCACCCTGCTCATAGAAGGACTGTTTAAGTCGCAACAGACTGGCTACCGCTTTTGATGCAGATAATTCGTTGTATTGTGCTCTAAGCAGCAATAGATTTTGATGAGATTCTGTTGACCTTGTTCGATAATACTCATTTTCCATTTCTGTTATTTTTGCCTCTAAATTTTTTGCCTTCTCAAAAGTCAATCTAGCTTTAGAGCTTGTAATGCTGATTATTTGGCCTCTAATATAAGCCTTGAAGGCCTCCCATCTCATTCCTGCTGAGGTTTCTGTTGTATTAGTTTCAAAATAGAACCTGATTTGTTCATCCAGAAAAGAGACAAAACCGGGGTCAGTCAGCCACTTTTGTTTGCAACGCCAAATCTTAGCGTCTTTCACTAGCTTTGAGTCCTGATATACCAATGAGTTGGGAGCGTGATCTGAAATTAGGATAGCATCATAAGTACAATCCTTGACTTTGTGCCTTAGCTCTGCAGATATCAAAAAGAAGTCAATTCTTGAGTAGGACTTATGTATACTGGAATAACACGAAAACTTTAGATCGGCAGGGTTTTTTTCCCTCCAGATATCTATTAGGTTCAATTCTTTCATGAAATTATATATCGTTACCCTACTACGAATGTGAGACTCTACAGCTCCAGAGCTCCTATCCTTCACCGGATCTAATGCACAGTTAAAATCGCCCGCCACCACACATTTACCAGGAAGAGTGGACAAAATAAGAAATAGGTTTTGAAAAAAATTGGGGTCATCTGTATTTGGTGCATAAATATTCGCCAAGATAATTTGCTCTTTTAGCAAATTTCCTTGTATGATAAGATATCGTCCCAATTTGTCTTTGATAACCTTATTCACCTGGAGTGGTATTGACACATGCACCAACATAATGACACCTCTAGCCTGAGAGTTAAACGATGCAGAAAAGACCTTGCCTCTCCACCTCCTCCTAATTTTCAGATCCTCATTGTACATCAGGTGCGTTTCTTGAAGAAACACAATATTAGACTGCATTGATTTTATCCTGTTCATGACTTGTTTGGTTTTCTTAAGGTTTCGTAACCCCCTGCAGTTCCATGATGTAATTTTAATTTTTATCTCACTAGACATTTTGCATACTTTGTATAGTTATAATCTCCAAACATTTTAGGAGCCTGTATAATAAAAAAAAAAAAAAAAAAGGAACTAAAATCAATAAAACTACTGATGAACACTATAACCCCCCCAACACCCATATTCAGGACACTTAGCCTGAATTCTTCCCCTTGTAATCTTAAAACTTCCAGATAGCTGTTAACTGTTAACCTAAGGTTAAGACAGTATAACTGAGCTAACAAACGATGATTAACTAATAACACTAACCTTACCCTCCCAAGCTACCATAATTGAACATTATACATTTTCTTTCATAAACCTCATTTTAGCATAAACTGAAGGCCCTATATTATTCTAAGAGAATCCGAACACAAATGAAGTACGACATTATAACCCCAATTACTTTAAAGTTAACGCAGTGGCAATTGCCAAAGACACGTTTTGCCTCTTAATATAATCGGCTCAATCTTGTAAACTGTTTGTAAACCGCTTTGTAAACCGCGACGCTCCAAGTCATTTTCTAATAATTCAGTCCGGTCCCTCTTCTGACCTGATCCGTTTGATGAAGTCCTCTGCCTCGACATGGTTGCTAAAGATGTGCGACCGTTCTTTATAAGTCACTAGTAGTCGGGCAGGAGGGATGATGCCGTATCGGAGCCCCATTAGACGAAGTTGCCGTCTCGCCTCGTCAAACTGCTTTTGCTTCTTGTGAACACCTGCCGCCAGATCTTGGTAAAATCTCACTGTATGGTTCTTGTAACGTACTTCTCTTTTTGTCTTGGCTGCTCTCGTCACCAGTTCTTTATCCCTGAAGTTCAGAAACTTCATTATCAGCGTTCGGGGTGAGGGGTTATTGTGTGCTCCTGGTCCGATTCTATGAGCCCTCTCCACCGTTAGTTTTGTACGCCCCAGCGGCAGTTCCAGCGCGTCCGGTAGCCAGTTCTCCAAAAAGGCACACGCATCGTCACCCTCCGCTCCCTCAGGCAAATTGACCAGCCTCAAATTGGAGCGCCTTGATCTCGTCTCCAGGTCCAGTAGTTTTTCCTCCATGTCCTTGTTTTTGTTTTCTAGGACTCTTACTTTTGTTTGGAGCGCAGCGACATTATCTTCAGTTGTCGAAATCCTTGTTTCTGCCTCCGTGACTCGTTCTGCACAGTCAGTGATGTCTTTCCTGACATTTTCAATAGCAGACAATATGCCATCAAACTTGGTGGAAAACTCCGTTTTCATGTCGTTAATAGCAGTCAGAAATGTAGCTGCCATATGTCCGGACTCTCCCTCCGCCGTGTCATTGCTTCTGTCCGACGATTTATCCTCAGGAGTCGAGCTAGCATTAGCCTCGTCGGAATCCATGGCTTCGAAGTTAGCTGAGGCTTTCTTGCTAGAGTTAGCCGTCGTAAAGTCCGACAATTTAGCTTGCAGAGTTTTATTTCGTCCCTGACCGACTTTCTTCTGTGACAACGGCATCCCCCTAAGCTTATCTATCGAAATAGAGGTATTGTACTCGTTCAAGTCCAATATTTATGAAGGAATTAGCCAACAGGGTAGGAGAGCAGGTTAACGTGCGTTCACTCAGCTCGCCGCCATACCGGAAGTCCTGGCATTTACATTTAACTAAATGTAGAATTTATATATCTCTGTGAGTGGAACTGATAATAAGCATTCTTTCACAATCCACTAGATACAGACTGCATCATTATAAAGAAAAATAATAAACAATAAATATGGGGGAAAAAATATAGGTCTATGCATATTCATAATCTATGACAAAAAAAAAAATATCATAAACTAGGTTAATGGTTAATTTGGCAGCAAAAGTTATTCTAAAATAAATCAGTGCAAAATAATTTTAGAAATCCAAACATTTAGTGAAAATACTATTTTGTGGGTTACAAATAAGTGTTGCACTAAATCAGATCTGGGTAGTAACGAGTTACATTTACTTCATTACATTTACTTGAGTAATTTTTTGGGGTAACTAATACTTTTCGGAGTATATTTAAAGATGAGTACTTTTACTCTTACTTGAGTAAAATTTTTGGGAAAAATCTGTACTTTACTTTCGTTTCTTTATCTTAATGTAATAAATGTTATAAATGCTTCAGTTTATTCCAAACGTGTCGTCTACTTTTCTCTGGGCAATGAGCGATGCCCAATCGCGAATGATTCATTCTTTTGAGTCAATTCTGTTCAAAGGCTTGATCAGACCAATTGGCAAACGAGTTGGTTCATGAATCAGTTTGAATGAGTCGTTCAGTTCCCTGCCGCACGCGCCGCGTGTCTGAAGCGTCCCAGAAGCGTGGCGGATTCTGTGTCTTTACACACCAGTAGCGTGCCTGACGTGGCGCTGGCGCGCTGCTGCTGTAGAGGGAGACCGTTGACAGACCAGGCTCATGTCTTCATTACAACATATACTTTTTTCTACACACCTACACCTACGCTTACTGATAAAGGACACCGTCAAAAATATTGACGGCGAAATAGATTATGTTTGACAGGTGCAATATTTGAAAATCGATAATTATTATTATTATTTTTTTATTACATTTATATCTGAATTTATGTCAACCTATAGACTTTCAAATATCAAAATATCAGGAATTCACATGTATTTGTGTACAAAATGACATTTAAACACATTTTCCTATTATATTTTGCCTGAAAAAGCTTCCAACACGCGCGCGTGTCGTGGTAAAAATAGGCGTCGGTTCTATTTCTAGCAAGCAAGCGTTTGCCGCGCGGCTTGAGCCGCGCCTGAGACGCGCGTCTCACGCAGACGGTCTGTAAGCTCTAACCTGTTAACATGGGAGCCGAATTAAAAACCGACACGCCACGCGGCTGAGACGCTTACGCCACGCATCCAGTGTGTCACCGGCCTAAGAATATCAGCAGCGTTGAAAACGGGGCGATGGAACTGCACTGAATTGAAAGCAAATCTGCAAAGGCTATTATTTGCTTGCGATGGAGATCCTTATTAGATGAACGCGTGTGCTGTCTACTGTTTAACAGGTAATAACTTGGGCTACATTCGATTACAGTACACGATACCACTATGACATTAGTTTGTTGTACGTGTGTGGCTTATAACAGAGGGGAGTCAAGCTGAATGCAGCTTCCAAAAGACAAAAAATAGCAGATTAAGATTTTATTAATTTTAATACAATCATACCGGTGCGAGTACGTTCAGCGAGTCATATCATCAGCTGCTAAATTCAGATCTGTGATCGCTTGCTGGTGCTGAGCCAGAGACAGACGCTTTTCTACAGCGCTGCACATTATAACCAATCACAGACGGTTCTGTTGAGCTTATGAATGCAATGGCCAATCAGATGCGTTCCGATGAGTCATCGCTGAAATCCCGGTGCTTCCTTCACTCGCTCACTGACTGAACACCTCTCTCTGGTGAATTCTCTCGTCAGAAACAACAAAGTGCAGATGTGTGTACGAATCTATAATTAAGATATTGATTTCACAGTGTTAACAGTTTCAGTGATTTTAATGGGAGTTTCTGAGAGTGATTGAAATCTAGACTATCAGTGAAAATGATCTTTAATAATGTAAATGTTATTTGCTCTCTTTCTGAACAATGAAAGACAGTGGCGTAACGAGCCAACACCGGGCCCTTAAGCAGCATTATCAAGGCGGGCCCCTCTAATACAACACATGATGACGCTACGCACACCAAAAAAAAAAAAAAAACAGCTGGTGTCGGCGCACCATAATAACACATTGTTACCGTTACTGTCACTGCTATATACACATAAGGGCATAGGTCAAATACATAAAAAAGATGCTCACTTAAATTATAGCTGCATTTTCCGGGCTTTCCTCAGTGCGAAGTTGTCGATCATATCCTTAAGGTCCAGATTGCGCGCACGGGCATTCTCAGTTGACAGTATGGCAAGTCCAGAGAGACGACTCTGTCCCATTGAGCTCCTGAGATAGCTTTTTATCAGTTTTAGTTTTGGAAAAGAACGCTCTGCAGAGGCCACTGTCACTGGGATGGTCAGAAAAATCATGAAAGCAATGCAAACCACTTTTTTGTTTATAATTTGACGACTCCATGTCTGTCTCAAGTTCAACGTTTTTTTTTTTACTGTTTTGCACGCAATGCCATGTTCACCTGGGGATTCCCCAGTTCCAATTAGAAACAAATTACACCAAATTTATCATTGTTCGTTTCAAAAATTTATTTAATTTTCAGTCAAATATGTTTTTGTCATTATTTATTCAAATCAATTCGCATAAATGTGATCAAACTAAAGGTAGTCAAATGCGATAGGGGGACCAGGCTGTCAATCAAAATCTTCCAGTAACGCGGGCGGGCCCCTGATTGGTCCGGGCCCGTAAGCAACCGCTTACCCTGCTTACCGATAGTTACGCCTGTGATGAAAGATTAGTAGCAATCAGTGATGGAGTACTCGAATCCTGGACTCGGACTCGAGTCCGACTCGAGACTCCATTCTCTGGACTCGTGACTCGACTTGGACTCGCGGACTGATGACTCGTTACTTGGACTCGGACTCGAGGATATATAAAATCGGACTTGAGCATTCATCATGTTGTTTTTGACTAAAAATATTATAAAAAATGTTTCGTGCCCAAGACCGGCCGGGATCTATTCTTTTCCCTCACAGACACTGCTACCGCTCGCTCTCTTTGCTTGACAACACACTCGCTGACGTCACTCACTTTACTTTCACTTTACTTTTTTTCCAAAGCGCTAGGGCACTTGCGGGTAAGGATGAAGCTGATTGGTTAATTCTTGTCACATGACCCGCGGTGCGCTTGCGGCAATCTGAAAAGTTGAGATGTTTTTAAGTCATTGCGGTGCGGACGCGCCTAGATGCTTCCATTATGAGCATGCATACCGCGCCCCTACATTGGAAATAACGAACTTGAGCATGCAAAAGACGCGATATTACACACACACACACACACACACACACACAGTCATTGTAATATGCACGTTTCTTTTTTTCACTGAGTGTATTTCTGTAATAAAGGATTAGTTCACACAAAAATGAAAATTTCCTAATCATTTACTCCACCCAATGGCGTTTTTTCTTAAATTATGTTTTTTAAGGAAAACATTTCATGATGTTTTCTTCATATAATTGACTTCAGTGCCTACCAACTCGGTTGCTATTGTTTCCTCAAAAAAAAAAAAAAAAAAAAATCCAATATGGGACTCGACTCGAACTCTGGTAATGGTGACTCGACTCGGACTCTTCTTTGGTGACTTGGACTCGGACTCGAACAGTGAGACTCGAGACTCGACTTGGACTCGACAGTTGGTGACACGACTACAACACTGGTAGCAATATTTATATCACATTAACTTTCAATGTTAAATTCACATTTAATATAAAGTCAGTCGTATTAAAAATATGTTATGGCATGACATCTATATCTGTTACTTCAGTAAACAGACAGGGTTTTATAATAAATTACATAAATAGAGCTGTACTGCTAAATCGTGTGCCCCTGTTGCTTGTTATCTCTCCTTACTTAAGTTTGGGTGTTGAATGTGTTCAGAAGGAAGATTTCCTCTTGGGTTTTGTTTGGGGTAATTTTGTGTTTGGTTTCTTTCTTAATTTGTAAGTATCATGTGTTCCTTTGTGTTTTCAGATACATTGTTACGATGAAACTGCCAAAAACCTATCAGAACTCAGTCTAATTATTCACAGTTTAAATAAAAGTAAAAATTAATCAGTAAAAAAAATAATAATAATAAATTGCATTGAAAGCACTTACTCAGTTTATTTCTATCTTTGGAATACCACGAGTTATTCAATCTGACAAAGGTAGTAATTTTACGTCTAATGTGTTTGGTCAAATATTAAAACAACTTCACATTAAACATAATCTTTCCAGTGCTTACCATGCACAGATGCAGGGAGCTCTGGAAAGATTTCACCAAACACTGAAATCTTTACTACGATCATACTGTAATCAGATGGGGAAAGACTGGGAAGCTGGTTTACCCTGGAGGCTGATGGCTGCTCGTGAGGCTTCACAGGAGAGTACAGGCTTTAGTCCTAACGAGCTTGTTTTTGGTCATGATATACGAGGTCTTTTGGATGTTTTAGCTGATGACTGGTAAAAATCTGATCCACCAATGTTCTGACTTGTGTTAGCGATTTTTTTTTTTGTAGGGAAATTTTTGAGGCTTGTCAAATTGCAAAAGCATGTTTAGGTAAGGCTCAGGACCGAATGAAGCGCTTCTTTGATCGACGTGCAAAAGTCTGTTCGTTTAAACAAGGGGATCAAGTACGTGCATTGTTGCCTATTGTAGGATCACCCTTTCAGGCTAAATTTGTGGGACCTTACATCGTTGCTCATCAAATATCAGATCTTATTATTTGATCGAAACTCCAGATCGAAATAAGACCAGAGTATGTCATATAAACTTGTTAAAATCCTGTTATGCATGTAGGGAGGTTAATCAAACTCTTACTGATACTGACACGAAAGAAATGAATGGGTCTGATATAAAGATTAAACCTGTCCTTTTGATGAAAACGTGTGGAGTTGCTGATGTAACTCCATCTGAAGATGAGTTCTATCCTGGTGATTCGGTTCTGCAAGGCCGTTTGCAAAACTCAGAGACTCTTAAATCATTATGATTTAAGCTTGATTATTTGGTGGAGGAGCAACGTACTGATTTGATTAATAACGGAGTACGTCTCGCTGTTTTCAGATATTCCATCATGTACTCATTTAGTCGAGCACGATATTGATGTCGGCGACTCCGTTCCTATTCATCAGCATTTTTATTGTGTTTCAGAAAAAAAAAAAAAAAAACATCTCATTGCTGAAATTGACTACATGGTTAAAAACGGTATTGCTGGACCCTCATTTTCTAGCTGGGCTTCTCTGTCACTGTTGGTGAGTAAATCTGATGGCTCCTTTCAATTCTGCACGGATTATCGAAAGACTCTTTTCCATTACCTCGAATTGAGGATTGCGTTGATCAGGTGGGAAGTGCAAAATTTGTGACCAAGTTTGACCTTTTGAAAGGTTATTGGCAAGTACCCCTAACTGCAAGGGCGAGGGAAATATCTGCCTTTATTACACCTTCTGGATTATTATTACATATACATACATACATACATATTTCTTATGTAATGAGTTTCGGTTTGCGGAAATTACCTGCCACCTTTTAGCGATTAATGAATCGCGTCATATCTGGTTTGAATGGCTGTGGGGTATATTTAGACGATGTGGTAGTTGGGTAGTTGACACATGGGAAGAGCATTTACAGCATATTCAGGCTTTGTTGGATCACTTTGTTGCAGCTAATTTGTCTGTAAATCTATCAAAGTGTGAGTTTGCAAAAGCCACCGTTACTTACCTTGGTAAGATTGTGGGTCAAGGTCAGGTCGGCGGGTCCGTGGGAAAGTAGACATCATTGATAATTATCCTACTCCAGCTACCAAAAAGGAATTAATGCGTTTTTTGTTACTTACAGAAGCTCCAGTTTTGGCAGATCCAAAATTTGATCAACTTTTTCAATTACAAGTGGATGCAAGTAACATAGGCACAGGTGCAGTTTTGATCCAGAAGTCATAGGAAGGTATTGACCATCCAGTGGCTTTATTTTCCCGGAAATTTAATTCATACCAGTTAAATTATTCTGTAATAAAAAAAAGCACTGGTTTTGATATGAATTTTCTTAAATTTAGCTTCCTAGGCGCCAAAGGTTGCTGTAAGGAGGTGAAGAACTGAGAGACTGGATGCTAAGAATAACCAACATGGCATTAATGCTGTCTACTGAACATGATAGTGATTTATTTCTTATTTTTTGATTGTTGGTGGTCTATTCTTTTTAAGGGGGGGGGGGTGACAGGTCTCCTGCTTCCCCGCAACAGCCGGCCAGTGGGGGGAGCTGTACTGATAAATCATGTGCACCTGTTGCTTGTTATCTCTCCTTACTTAAGTTTGGGTGTTGAATGTGTTCAGAAGGAAGATTTCCTCTTGGGTTTTGTTTGGGGTAATTTTGTGTTTGGTTTCTTTCTTAATTTGTAAGTATCATTTGTTCCTTTGTGTTTTCAGATACATTGTTAAGATGAAACTGCCAAAAACCTATCAGAACTCAGTCTAATCATTCAGAGTTTAAATAAAAGATTCACAAAGGAGGTTAATTGAAAACTCTGAGTATGTTAACCCCTAAAATAAGGGAAACTAGCTTGTAACGCGATTGATTAGGTTTGAGTCTGGCTTTTGCCAAGCTCATTCTTCTCACTTTTCCCATCACATTAGAATTTATTTTCAATAAAAATGAACAAAATGTTCTAAAAGTGTAAGTAAAGTGTCTAACGAGTGTTTAATAATGATACAACTATTTATAATTGTAATAAATATAATAATGTACAATCTGTTATTATTGTATCCTGTTAATGTATAACAATACTGAGGTGCACATGTATCTGCCAGTATAAAATATAACTAGCATCTAATTATTATTTACACTTAGCCTGTTGCAATGAACTTCTACTTTTACATGGTAAATAGAATATATCACGATTTTCACTGTACATTTTTTCTGTAAGTAGCGTCTAGAGCTACTTGCACTTAGCCTACTGTAAATAGGATCTATCGCTAAGAAAGTATGTTAATTCCACTTAGTGTAGATAGCCACTGCTGTATTTTTCTTACTCTATTGACAGATCATTTGTAAAATAAGAAAAATGCACTTAAAATATTATTAATATTATTTAATATATATTTTTTGCCCATGAGATAACATAAAATGATTAGCTATTAGGTGAAAACTGGCAGAATGTTAGATTAATGAACTGTGATATTATAACACTGAGAATAATTATATTTGTATTGAGTCTGAAGTATGCAGACAGCTTTTTGGCGGGAGCTGTTGCCATGGTGAATTGTAATATCAGCGCTCCAGTGATAATGTCTTTTTATAGCTGTGGTGCACGCGCTTAACTCAGAGTCAGTCAATTTAGAGTTGATTAAACCAACTCATTTCAGCTGTTCTGTAACAAAACTCAGAGTTCCCCTTCTCAGGAATTTTTTTGTTATTTTGGTGCTATTATGCACAGCATAGTGAATGACAACTGCGTTTATGTTCATTGCATGGTGTAATTCAGCACATATCCAGGGTTCTATGAAATCACAACTCTTTTAACTTGGTGCTCAGCAATGCAAAAACGTCTGCATTCTTCTGAGTTTTTTCTAACTGCTCCTGTATGTTCTCTTCTCTCCAAATTTGAATGAGGTACCTCGCCTCTTTAGTGTCCCACAACGTTCCCCTGCCACTCATGGTTCTTGTGTGTTGAGGAAACAATGATATCGACAGTAGTAAACATGCGCGGGATACTTTACTTCCTGAACAAGTGCGCAACTGAGTCCTTCTTGCTTGCACATTCACGTGAAACCACGCCACAGTTTGGGAGCAACCGAACTCAGACCACCTTCTCCAGGCAGTCTTGGGTTTGGTACCCCGATTTTTCATGCAAACCATGCCACACTTAACTGCCAGTGTGAAAGCCCCTGAGAGAACAGCCTGACGCCGTGTTGCTTCAAGCACATAATTCTGCACACCGTATGCGCACATTGTAAGCGCTTTGTCTTAAAAAGTGCAAAGCACATTATATATGTGCAACAGTTATTGAGCATTTATTTTAACAGTTTAAAATTTCAGTTAGTGTGCATGTTAAAAACAATGCATAGTTGAAAAAAAATGAAAATATTAAATGTCTTCGATGTGAAATGGAGGGCCATCTAATACAATCATGCCCAAAAAAATTCCCTGTTGGAATTAATAATAAGACCATAGAACAGGGTGAGTCAAGTAAACCTCAGAGACAAAAACAAAATGAATCAAACGAATTTCAGGAACAGAAACAAAATGGATCAAATGAAACTCAGGAGGACAGAAACAAAGTGAGTAAATTGAAATTCAAGGACAAAAAAAAAGAGTGAATAAAATGAAATGAAGAAAGTGAGATGCTGGTAGATGATAAATTTGACGATGATAATTTTAAGGAATAAAAAAAAGATCCGTTTAAGGAAAAAATTTCTCTTCATGATTGCTCCCAAACTTCTTATAGTGACGTTGAGGTAGACTCTGATGCAGAATCTGTAGTTTCCTCACAATCCTTGCCCCTGGAAAGAGGGGGCTACTCTATGTTGAGTATTAAGAAGTTTCTTAAGAGCACTAAAGGAGCTAGGAATGTTAGACTTGAGAATGTGTTTCCTGATCTGCAACTTTTTATTGATTCAGTTAAGAATTTTCAGAAAAGTTCTGAAAGTGCAGGGGAAAAAATCTTTACTGATCAAGAAAGGTTTCGCTTAAAGAAACTTGTTTTAAAAGTTAGAAGACAGTTAGAAGATGGCGAATATGTTTAGTATTTCATATTTGTTTATTTCCTGTTTCTCTTTTGGTTTTCTTTTTTTCTTTTGTTTTATGAGTGAGTTAAAAATAGGCAGTCTGAATTTGAATGGAGCTAGAGATGAAAGAAAAAGAGCTACATTTTTCAGACTGTGCTCCCTTAAAAAATTAGATGTTATCTTTGTACAAGAGACACACAGCACTGTTGATAATGAAGTCGACTGGAAGAGAGAATGGTAGGGTGATGTTTTTTTAAGTCACAAAACTAGCAACAGTTGTGGAGTGGGTGTTCTTTTTTCCAAAAGTTTCAATCCTCAATCGGTTGAATGTGAAGAGTTTATTGAAGGTCGACTGTTAAAAGTCAGAGTATTATATGAAAATGTGCAATTTATCACTGTATATGCTCCAGCTGTTGGTAAAGAGAGATTGACTTTTTTAGAAAAGGTAAATGATGTCATTAGAGATTGCAATGATAAAGAGTTTTTATTTCTAGGTGGAGACTGGAATTGCACAGAGAGTAGACTTGACAGAAATCATGTAGAGCCTCATCCTGCCTCTCGTACTCTTCTGATTCAGATGTTAGAGACTCATGAGCTACATGATGTGTGGAGAGGGTTACATGACAATCACAGGCAGTATACCTGGACTCATTGTAAAGACAATTTATTGTCTATGGCCAGACTTGATCGTTTTTATTGTTTTAAGCATCATTCTAATGTTGTTAAAAATGCTTTATTAGCCCTGTTGGGTTTTCTGATCACTCACTTGTTGTGATTTGTGTCTTTCTGAAGTGTGTAAAGCCCAGTAGCATCTATTGGCATTTTAATACAGCTTTACTCAAAGATTCAAATTTGAAATACATTTTTGTCTCTTTTTGGAAAATCATCAAAGTACAAAAAAGATTTTATGTCTTTACAACAATGGTGGGACTTTGGTAACATTACAATTATATTCTTGACATAATTGTTTAGTTGTTATTTTTTCCAAAGTCTTATTGAAGTCGGTAAAAGCTCTAAAGTAGAAGAACTCCAGGCCTTGGCTGAGACCACAAAGGATCAATGTTATCTTGAGGCCCTTGAGATAAAAAAAAAGGTCTGTGTTAATGTCCCTGATCATGCTGCTGTCCGTAAGCTTGCTGTCAGTTTTTACTGTGATTTGTATAAATGTGAACACCAAGAAGAGCAGATGTTAGCTCAGAGTAGGCTTGGGCGGTATCCAAATTTTGATACTGTCAAACCTCCTCCCTATTTTACCTCGGTATTACCGTGAATAATTAAAAAATTATGACGTAAGGCTGAGAGAGCATCACCAAACTGTTGGCTTGTGCCTAAACCATTCAGAAACTGAATACCAAACACTAATCCTAAATCAATAACAAAATTACATGCACAACAATATTAACAACTTTTATTAGCAACAAATAGCAATAGTCAAACAATTAAATTAACATAAACATACAGAACAGTTTTTGCGCAGAGATGCGCACACAAATCAATAAAATCATTAGGGGTGTACACAGATAGTCGAACATTCGAATATTCGTTCTGCTCTAATTATTTGATAAATAAATGAAGTAAGAAAAAAAAAAACTTTTTGAACATTATCAGAACATTTTCCTTGATGCGAGTGGTGCGTCACCAACGATGAAGAGGATGCAATGCCCACTCGTGGGAAAAGATCTTCTTCTCCAGTTCTTCAGCGATGATTACAGAGAGTCCAGCCGAGACGAGTGGGAACAGTTCTTGCTGGAGCCATGTATTCCACCAGATGAGGATCCCATTCAGTGGTGAAAACGAAAACACGAAGCGCTTCACAAAACTTATTCGCTTAGCACACCGTTATTTGTGAGTCCCGCCAACGTCTGTGCCGTCAGAGCGCGTTTTCTCCGCGGTCGGCCTTATTGTTAACAGACTAAGGAGCCGAGTTTCCCCCGATCGTGTTTTACATGCCCGTGTTTTTTAACAAGAACATGTACAACAATAGGAAAAAAAAAAACCTACATTTTTATTTTTTTTATTTTTTGCTTTTAATCTGTACTTTTGTTTGTTTGCACGCATTGTTAGGTTTTCAGCTACAAAACACGACGTAATGTTCAAGCTTATTGTGTGTAAGCTTGTTCAAAAATGACGGAAACAATAAATGTTGCTGAAAAATAACGTCTGTCTCATTAAACTTCATTTAAATATTCGATTTTTGTGAGCTCAAAATTATTTGAATGTGATATTTGCGTAAAACGCCCATCCATAAAAATCACACTGCACTAACAACTTTTAAAAACAAAGAGCAGCTTATAAAAAAAAAAAGAGCAAATAGACCCACAACAGTCAACCAGAGTTGAATTTAAATAAACATCCATATATATATATATATATATATATATATATATTATTGAAAAGCAATAGGTCTAAATAAAAACTTCTTCTTTCCAGTCTTCTTTCCAAAATTGTTTTTAATGAAAACCAAATAAAAATACCTGAATCCATTAAATAAATAAAAAATAAACACAGTGCTAATAGTGCGAATGGCAAGTGGCATACAATCTAGTCAAGATTTTTTGCTAGGGCACGTTGTGGACCGACACCTTTACCTGCGGTGCTGAAAACCTGCTTCGATGATGTGCTTGTGGCACAGACGCACAGGTACTTTCATGCCACTCGCGACATCTGGGGAAAACACCAGTCAGCATTTGTCCATGAATGAAGTGGGTCCTCGTCTCCTTGACTAACTGGCTCTAAACAGTAGGCTGTTATTTCAGCTCCGACTCGATCCTCTACGTTGTCGATGCCGACAGGACCTGCCATTGCATCGGCTTTTATTTTATTTATTTTTTTCAGCATATTCCCAGAGTCATCTTTTTTCGTAAGGGCACAATTTGCAAATAGCCTCGTTCGTGACCAGGTAACTCGGTGCGGAACTCGCCATCTTTCCTCCTCTCTCTGTTTATCCTTGTCTCGTTGTCACGCGATGACAACCACGCATACGCAGTTTTAGGCATTAAATTATATTTAATATTTAATCCTTGTCTCATATATAAGTACATTGTTTTTAGTTTTTTTTTATTGACGGTATGATGGTATTGAAACTGATACCGTTGCTATTTTTAGATCCCGCGGTATACCATATTACCATACTACCGCCCAAGCCTAGCTCAGAGTTTTTATTCTGGTCTTCCCCGGGTTAAACAAGAAAGTAATGTGGTCCTGGGGCCCGTTCTTCGTACGTGGCTAACTCAGTTAGCTGGATTTGAATGTTGATGATTTGGCGTGATCTTGGATCGTTTGGTTCTTCGAAGCTCATCCCGGAGCTGCTGTCATAGCAACAGGTCTGTAAGCTTAAACCTGCTCGGGAGCAGCTTATTTCATGTAAACAGGATTAGATCGCTTTTCAACCAGAACTGATACTCAAAATATGTCTGCTACCACCGCTACTTTATTACAAGAGTATCGTACTGATCCAGGGACAATAATTTAAAATAATAATCATTAAAAAAATTATTTAAAAATAATATAAAAATGGTGTGTAGTCCATAACTATACACAGCCAGTTTTACTCACTGAAATATTTATTTGTCATAAAATTATTACTTCATAATTGTATTAGAGTCTTACACACATGCTATACAGATAATAGAGTCGTGCATTATTTTGAGTGATGATGCTATTATAAGAGTGCAGGAGATGCAGATAACATGATATTGACCCTTAAGAAACTTTCATTAATGCTGTCACGTAACAAATCTGTCCAAATATGAAATTAATAGTTAATTTCTACATTGAAATAAAAATGAAAAGACTGCGCAACTATTTTAAATTGCGAATCTAAATAACTGGGAATCATGAAAGAATTTCTAATAAAATAAAAACATGTATCTATTATCTGTTTCATGCATCTAATATAGCATTTATGTAGTTTTGTTTGCTTGGCTGTTTCCTTATAAAAGTCCAGAAATTTGTCAAGTTTTTCGTCAGGTGTCGTTTTAAATTATATGACGTCATTACATTGCCGTCTTGCAATCGCTGCACTGCTGATCATGGTTTCGAGTATCGACACATATCCCCTTTTAAGACAACACATGAACGCGCAATTATCTCAGATAACTCAATCCAGCGATACTAATCATACACAACAGGTGTGTTCGAAGAACCCAATTCATGATCAGGATTAGCACGATGATATCATCTTGGATGTGTTATTTGATCTCGGATGTAATAAGCAACGTACGAAGAACGGGCCCCTGGAAGCAGATATCTCCCTGGGGGAACTGTATGTGTTTTACAGAGTATGCAGAGCAGGAAAACTCCAGGGTCCGTATTCATAAAGATTCTAAGAATCCTCTCAGAAAACTCTTAATTTAGCTTGAAAACTTTTACGTAGGAGTCTTAGCTTAAGCGCGATTCGGGACCGATCTGAGAGCAACTCTGAGTAAGGAAAAGACAAAAACTTTCATCTTAGTGAGGAGGCGGGGTTGACCCTGTTGCTATGTATGACACAATCTTTTGAAGACTTTGATTGGTTGGTTGTCCAAGAAGGAAAAAAGGAGTGATTTTAAGTACAGAGTCTAATTCTCTAATTCTCACTTTGAATTTACATGCGTAATTTTTCCTATTTGACCGTTCTCTCTCTCTCTCTCTCTCTCACACACACACACACACACACACACATTATATGTGTGTATATAAATACTTTTTTTATTTACCATGCTTTTAATTTCCTATAAGGTATTTGATTGGTTTAGAATGATAAAAAAATGGTTCCACTCTTTCCAATTACATTGATTGAAGTGGCGGTTTGAGTGTTGGTTTTAATTGATCAAACACGGAATCAAAACCAAGAAGGGCGAGAAAGCCAAACTGGACAGAGGAACAGTGTTTACTGTTAGCCCAGTTAGTGGATGAACACAAGGCCATTCTTAAAGGAAAATTCGGGCCGGGTGTCACAGCAAGGGACAAGAAGCAGACATGGGAGCGTATAGCACAAACTATTAACGGTTCATTCCCCTGCTTGTGCGCACCTATGAGCCTGCTATATTCATAAATGCAGTTTTTAGCCTGCAAGGTGGGAACGTCCAGTGGAAATTAAATGAACTGCGACACAATAAGATGTCCTGAAAGTGCTGTAATTGTTTGTGTGATCACTCTGCTTACAGAAGGTTGTGAAAGACACAAATCATCACTATTGCATTGTTGCATTTTCCCAGTTGCCAAATATCGTAATGTAGTGATTACTTTAATTTATATATTAAATTATAAATTATTATATAATCTATAGTGTCTTCAGATGGTCTTTGGGGTCTTTTTGACCCAAAATTACTTTTGCTCAAATAAAAAAAAATGTTCCCTTTGTCCAAATGGTATGAAACCTTCTACGGCTCTCAACACTTTCTAGATCTACAAATAAAAAAATTAATTGGAATGATATCTGTTTTTATGTTAGCGTGACAAAAATTTGTGACACTCAGGGTTTTCCGCAATCAAAATATCATCAACATCAGAAACAACGCAGAACAAATCGACAGAAATGGCACAGATGAAGTGGCACACTTCCACCAATGCAAAAAACATCCACAATGCTAAATTATATTGCTCACAACACACGTACACACACACACACACACACACACATAGAGAAATACATTTTTGAGACTATAAAAACTGTTCTCTTATCATTTGTCAAATAAAATCATCCAAAATGCAGAACCAACTCAAATATAAAGTGGTGACACTGACACCGACAATGTGTACACACACACACACACACGCACACACACACACACACACTTGTGAGGTTATAAAACAACTGCTCTCTTATAATTATTTCAAAAAAATCATGCAAAATGCAGAACCACCAAAGAGGGAGAGAGAGTGAGTGAAAGAGAGATGACAGGATGAGACAAAACAATTTAGCACATGCACACACACACACACACACACACACACACCTGCTCCAACCCCGTCTACAGAAGTCATGCGGTTTACCATGCTTACTGCCTGCAATGCATTGTAATGTAACATTATTGAAAAACAGGGGGAAAAAATGCTAAACTTTGACAAAAAATATTTTAGTTTTGTTATAATTGTGATTTTATAATATTTAGATATGAATCCAACTTGTGAAAAGATATCTTTCAGGGAGTCAAATAGCAAATAGCATATAGTGGAGCTCTATAGCCATCTAGTGGTTAAAGTGATTTTCTTTTTATTTTAGAACTGCATTTTCCAAAAAATGGGTATAAATGTTACATTAAATCATTTAAAATGATCCATGTTATCCCCATGAATGAAAGTTAGAAATCTGGGTCTTTTATAAAGTGAATTTTACATAAAATGCTGTTTTTTTGTAAAAAGCCTATTTAAATAAATATTTATTTATTTCTAGAAATTTTAAAGATATCATAAATCCTCCAAAAACTGCACAAATGTTGAGTAAAAACATTAACACACAGAGTAAAATTACATTTGTAAAAAAAAAAAGAAAAACTATTATCTTGTTACAAAATTAAATATTATTGTCTGGGGTCTCTGGAGAGGAAACGAAGACCATCAGAGGGTTAACTCACTCCATTGTCTGTAACACATTTCTTCTGCCTCTTCATCTTTCTGCCATTTTCTCCTCTGCTAAAGAAACTCTTAAGCCTCTTAAAAGTCCTCGTCTGTGCTCCTAACAAGTTTGACCTTAAAACCTCTTTTAAGGGTTAAGATGCTTTCTGAATTGATTTTTTCCTTACTAGGATTTTTCTTTAATTTTAAGAGTAAACGCCCACATTTCTAAGAATTTTCCTAGAATTTTGACACTAGGAGCTACTTTAAGATTCTTTATGAATATGGGCCCTGGACTAGACGGTTTACCTGTTGATTTTTATAAGTGTTTTTGGTTCATAATTGGAGAAGATCTCCTGGCAGTGCTGAAGGATAGCTTAGCCAATGGACGTCTGCCTTTAAGTTGCAGGAGGGCAGTTCTTACTCTGCTGCCTAAAAAAGGTGACCTGCAGCTCTTAAAAAACTGGAGGCCTGTGTCCCTGCTTTGTACTGATTATAAGTTACTATCCAAAGTTTTGGCAAATAGACTTGTTCAAGTGATGGATCAAATTGTTTTGCCTGATCAGAACTATTGATTTCTGATAACATTGTTCTCATTCGAGACTTGTTAGAAATCTCTAAGCTTTTTGGTCTTAAAATGGGAATTATTTCAATCGATCAGGAAAAAGCTTTTGATCGTGTTGAACACATATATCTATGGCAAACAATGATCGCCTTTGGGTTTACTTCTGGTTTTATCAACAAGATCAAGACTTTGTACTGTGATGTTCAGAGTGTTTTAAAAGTCAATGGTGTTTTGAGCTCTCCTTTTCAGGTCCAGCGGGGAATTAGACAGGGTTGTGCCCTCTCTGGCATGTTATACTCTCTGACCTTTGAGCCGTTTTTACATCAGCTTAGATCTGTTTTACAAGGTGTGATTTTACCAGGGTGCAGTTTACCTTTAAAGTTATCTGCATATGAAGATGACTTAGTTGTCATGGTGGATAACCAACAAGTTATTGATATGCTAACTAATGTTATAGATCAATATGGCATTATCTCTTCAGCCAGAGTTACCTGGAGTGATGGAAAACAGTTTTCATTTAGATTGGCAGTCAGTCATCTTATCTACATCACTCTCTATCAGATCAGGCTTTCCACTATCACTCCACGAGACCACGACAGGTGCAACCAAACTGTTACATGATTGGCTGGTGGTGTGTCACTCCCTACGTTGCTAGGTTACAGATGGTGAGTGCTTTTGTTCATGCAGCCAAACTTGCTTCAAAACCTCAGGTTTCTTCCGACGAAGAAAAACTAATTGAGCCACGTGTTAAACTAATCATTTATCACATTCACTGTCTTAAGATGAATAAGATATTAACCCTGATGAGAGAGATCTGGTTCCTCAAATGTGATTCTCAGCAGACGATGAGAGCGGGCGGTCCGAGTGTTTCTGTTGAGAGCTGGAGAGAGAGAGAGAGCAGCTGCTCGCTAACAGCAGAGAACAGCAGACACACGCTGCTCATTCCTGTTCCTTTTGAGTAACGCTACATTTTATTCATTAACATTAGAAACACACGCTTTGGTGTAAAATGGAATTCCAAATAATTTTAATGAAAAAAAAAAGAAATATATTTGGGAAAAGAAATAAAATAAAACTGAATTCACAGGGCCTTACATAACTAAACATAAATTAAATAGTTTTTTGATGAACTGAAAGTCATTATAGTTCAATAGGCATAATTTGTGTCACCAAGCTCAGTAAAATAATTACAATTCAAATCTCAGAACTTGATATTTTATTTCAGTGTGTATTTACTGCTTGTATTCTTCTTCAGAACTGAGAGTGAACAGGATCATTTATAAACACACACACACACACACACACACGTGTTTGAAGATCTGATGACGTGCTGAGCAAGTGTGTGATTATTGAGAATAAAACGGAAAACTAATTACAGCAACACTTCTGTCATACAGTGTTACCGTCGCCATGGAAACAGTGAGAGGAGACAATATACAATACTGGTCACCATAGTGTCGGGGGGGGGGGGGGGTTAAAGGTCAAGTGTTTGTGTGTTCATTCATGACTCCTGATTCTGATGTGTTTTATCTCCATCAGATTCCCATCTGCTCACTATGGATCTGAACACAGTGAATAAACTCCTCCGTCTGTCTGAGAACAACAGAGAGATTACTAACACTGGCATATATCAGCCGTATCCCGATCATCCAGACAGATTTTATGTGTATCCTCAGGTGTTGTGTAGAGAGAGTGTGTGTGGACGCTGTTACTGGGAGATTGAGTGGAGTGGAGATGATGGTGTGGACATATCAGTGTCATATAAGAGCATCAGCAGGAAGGGAGGAGGTGCTGAGTGTGTGTTTGGATATAATGATCAGTCCTGGAGAATCAGCTGCTCTCCCTCCAGATACTCTTTCAGGCACAATAACAAACAGACTGTTCTCTCTGTGAAGTCCATCAGCAGTAGAATAGGAGTGTTTGTGGATCACAGAGCAGGAACTCTGTCCTTCTACAGCGTCTCCAAAAACACAATCAGTCTCATCCACACAGTCCAGACCACATTCACTCAGACGCTCTATCCTGGGTTTGGGGTTTGGGTTGGATCATCAGTGAAACTGTGTTGATGAATCATAATAGATTAACGAGAGATTCTACCCATAATGCTTTGAGCTGCATGATGAATCAGTAACAGTGAGATGTTAGAGTCTCTTCATCACATTAAACTGAACATGAATCAGAATAAATGTGTGTAGTAAATCCTCTTCTAGACAGTAAGATCAGTGTGTGATGAACTGTTTCTGTGCTTATTATTACTATTACAATCAGGCTTATATCTTATCATGTGATTTTTCTCTATTGTTTGTATTAAAACACAGTCAAATCCCCTTGAGATCATGTTTTATTGATGATGAATGTCTGAAATGTCTGAATGCTTCATGAATAAAATGAATTCTTCACGAGACTGAAATCAGCTTCAGTTTATGACACTATCAAATATAACATATAGATTTATTATATATTATTTATTATATATTATATATTATACGGTATATTCACTGAACAAACATCTATCATTTGATTTACTAAAACATGTCCAAATGTGTTCTTGCTTTGATTTAAACATTACTATGAAAATAATGCAAATATTGCTATATATATTTGTCTCAACAAAGGGTTCCATTTTATTAATTAAATTCTTCATTAAATTATAACAAATTATTACAGAAATGTGTCAGAAATATAATAATCCAATTCTACTCTCAAATAAAAAATATTTTCTAATAATAATAGTAAATAATGACCAAAATACTAGTTGTAGTTCATTTTAATGATTACAAATCAGTTAGCAGATACTTTATAAATGAGAACATTTAAAATTATATCAATTAAACCCATCCATAAAAAAATAATCATACTGCACTGTAAAAATTAAAAAGTCAGTATTTAATAATAATAAAATTAACAATAATATTATTTTCATTTTAAGATTTATTAAACTGTATCAACAAATATAACTGTAATAAATACTGACTATTTATTTTTTCACAGTGCAGTAGCATTTTTGCAATCATACATTTTAAAATAATAAAATACATGTTATGGAAATATTAGTTTTATTATTATTTAATACGGACATTTTTCAGTGCAGAAGCATTATTAAAATCATATAATAATAATAATAATAAATATGTAATAAAATATAAAAAATTAATAGTTGAGAACTATTATTTTTAATAATTGTATTGTTATTAAACACTGACCGTTTTTTACAGTGCATTAATAATAATAATAATAAAAATATTACATTTATTAAATTATTTTATTATTATATCAATTGAACACATCCATAAAATGCTTCTACACTGTAAAAAAAAAAAGTTGGTATTTAATAATAATAATAATAATAATAATAATTGTACATGAAATGTAAATGTAAATAATAATAGTTTCCAAAATATTTTCTTATATTTTCTAATCTTTTTAAATCTGTTTTTATTATTATTATAGCAAACACATTAAACTCATAAATATTAATAATTAAATGAATGAATAAAAACTATTAATATATATATTTAAATTATATTTTATATTTTATTTAAACCTCCATAAACATTTTATGATTGCAATAATACTACTGCACTGCAACCAATAGTCAGTATTTTATAATAATAATAATAATAATATCCAAAATATTAATTTTATTTTTTTTATTTTTAAGATTATATGAATTAAAATAAAGCTTACATCACAGAATCATCTGGAAACTGATTCTTGCAGTGCTGAAACTATTTTCCTGTTGATACCATAAAGCTGCTTTGAGACAATCAATACTGTAAAAAGTACAATAGTCCTGTCTCTCTAATCAGTTTAGAGCTGATGAATCAGGTGTGTTAGATGAGAGAGACGGACACTGTAAAGCTCTGTATAAATAAAGGTGACTTGACAAACAGCTATAAATCATTTATTGTTACAATAATGCTTTTGGCCTGTAAAAAGTCTTAAATAAAATGATAATAATTCTTATAAATATTATCCAAAAAAAAAAAAAAAAAAAAAAAAAAAAAATATATATATATATATATATATATATATATATATATATATATATATATATTCTTTTTTTTTAATTATATGATTATACTGTAACATTAGTCAGTATTTAATAATAATATTTTCCAAAATATTTATTTTATTAATTCATTTTTTTGACAATTATATCAATTAAACATCCATTAAAAAAATTAATTACAATAATTTTTATGCACTGTTTTTTTTAAAAGAACTACATAATGTATTTTCTGCATGATTGTGTAATTCACATTATTTAGTAACATCAGCATTTTACAGAGTCAAGACCATATTACATACTGTATTTCCTGGACAGGAGGCCTTAGTTAAATTAAGACATTTAAGTAGTTTATAAAGTAAAGAGTGTACACAAAGAAAACATAAATAATGAGTGTATTCAACACTTTGTCTCCTCTGTGTCTCTCCTAATCAGCGTAGTGTCCTCTTGACAAATCCGAGCTGTATGCAGGAGGTTTTGGAGAGACACAGACGAGAGGAACTGTTGAATAAAGTCGTTATTTTTGTTTTCTTCTCGTACAAACAGTATTCTCGTCGCTTTATAAAGCTATGGTTGACCCACCGATGGCAGATGGACTATTCTGACCATGTCTTTCATACTCTCCTGGACCTCGACACTCTTATTTATTTGGCAGCCTATGGGACAGTTACACGCCTCCTGTTTCACCCAAATCATCTAAAATTGTGTTCTGAAGACATGGGGGTAAGCGAATAATGACATGCGTGTGCATGTTTTTAATGTATGACCTGTAACAAAAACAACATAAGTTATAACACAATAATATAGGATAGGTTTAAAGAGTATGGTAACACTTAGGCCTGCAGCATTTTTAATATCTGTCTCTCAAAGAAGAGTAGTTGAAGACCCCTGCTCGATTTATAAAGTATGTGTTCTTCAATACTGTACATCAGATCTATGCTATGAAATAAAAGTGCTATTGAATCCACAGCTTTGCTTCTGTGTAAATGTGAAGAACTATTCTGCAGTCAATCAATTACAGTATTATTATTGGAAACACAATCACTATTAACAGAAAGTTTTCCCTCAATAAACACCTAACTGGCTGCTATTAATATTAACGTAAGGTAGTTGTTGTTGTAGATGTTTAGATGGGTAGGGGTAAGGAGAATTAAGTAGTACTAATAAACAGCCAATATGCTAAAAATATGCATGCTAATTAGCATCTATGAATGTTCCCTAATCTAAAGTGGTATAATTTGGTTAGTAAATTATGTAATTATATAAGGACAGATGTTTTAAACTCACCAAGACTCAACTTTCAGAAGCAAGCCACATTAGTAATAAAAGAAGCTCGTTTTCAGAGCATTCATTGGCATATTAACATGGTGGACAGCTGTTCATCACCCGTTTAGATTAACTGTACTGTACAGGGTCAATACTGACTCCATATTGAAATGGTCAAGTGTAATATATGTAGATGTTTAGATGGGTAGGGGTAAGGAGAATTAAGTAGTCCTAATAAACAGCCAAGTGTTTAACAAAGAGTAGACCGTTCTTATGTAAACATTCAATTCCACATTAAAAACTCACTGAAACTGTTTAAAACTGATTCTCATTATATCTGCGTCACTCGGCGTACAGCTTTTATTGAGGAACATCTGATGAACACATGATGCTGAAGATATAAATCTCTCCTGTTTCCGTCCGTCATGAAGGTGTCCACGCTGAGGACAGGTGTGAGGGTTTCACGAGTGTTTCTTCATGTGGCAGTTGAAGTTGGCTTTACTTCTGAAGCTGCCTCCACACTGAACACAAACGAAAGGTTTCTCTCCGCTGTGGATCCTCATGTGAGTCGACAGGTTTCCTCTCTGCGTGAAGCTCTTTCCACAGCGAGGACAGGAGTACGGCTTCTCTCCGCTGTGAACTCTGGCGTGGCTCTTCAGGTCTTCTCTTCGAATGAAGCGTCTCCCACACTCTCTGCAGGAGTACGGCTTCTCTCCGCTGTGGATCCTCAGGTGGATTTCAAGGCTTCGTTTCTCAGTGAAGCGGTTTCCACACTGCTGGCAGGAGTATGGGCTCTCTCCAGTGTGAACTCTCATATGAAACGTGAGGCTTACTTTCTGCGTGAAGCTCCTTCCACACTGTTGACAGCTGAAAGGTTTCTCTCCAGTGTGGATTCTCGTGTGGACTTTAAGGTTTTCTTTCTGCGTGAAGCTCTTTCCACACTGTGGGCAGCTGAAGAGACTTCTAGTGCTTGTCTTTTGGGCTCTCTTCTGAGAAGAAACCTCATGTTGGGACTTTTCAGTCTGGGAGCAAATAAAAGGTTTTCCTCCAGTTATGAAATCAGGATTGTCCTCACACCGAGTTTTCTCGTCCATTTCTTGCAGCATCAGGTCTAAGATGAAAAATACAAATAATAGTTAACCTGAGTTTAAAACCACAGAGCAAGAGGCATTAAAATGTCAAATAAATAAGTTAATTAATTTCTTTTCCTTTCAGATTTCTTTCTTTTTTATTGCCGCCACCAGCAGTTTTGGTTATTTACAATGTTCATGGCCCCAGAATAGTCTTCTGTATGACTGCACAAGACCACTCAAACGTTTGGGATCTGACAGATCTTCAGTGTTTAGTAAAGAACTCCATCGACACCATTGCCACTGGAGACTTCTACAGGACATGTATTTGGTAAAGACAAGGAAAAGATCATCTACTGGGCAGAAGGTATGGCTCGAAAGAAAAGACCAATTAATCTGCAAAGTCATGTGGAGATGAGACGTGAATTATCACGAAGGGCTGTCCTGAAGCGTCGATCAAAAGGAGCGAAAAGCTATTGAAAACAAACTAAAAGTGTTAGCTGTGTCCGTGATCGAGAGTGTTTCCTGAGCTGGAAGAAACTCAATATCTGCTGTGACTGATATTCTCTCTGGTGCTTCAGTGGCCGTAATATTTGTCATGTATGGTTTAATAGAAGACTGTTTACTCAGGACGAGTCGAGAAACTGGAAAAGAGAAAAGAGGAACTGATGTAATTGCCTGTTGGGATGAGAATGAATCGTAGGAGGATGCTGTAGACTTTGACGTGTCGTGTATGAATTAAGATCTAACATTATTAATCAAGGACTAATCAATTATTAAAATACCCGTCAACTCTTTTAGAAATGGTTTTGTTGACAGAACTGTATTATTTTGAACCAGAATTAAAATAAAAGTTTGTATTTTTGGACGAAATCCCTGTCTCTTTAGATCTTGTCATGTAAACTAATCTCGATCTAATCTCATATGTAAGCAGAAGTAAAACTGATTTATAGTTGTAGATTAAGATGTATTAATATTTGACTATTTAAATTGCTTGCCATCATTATTAGTCAATTAAGAAATACTAAAGAAACAATGAAATTAATGTGGCAATGCCAATTGTCTGTTTAATACAATAAATATGTTAATATAGCTTTTATTTGAGAGGATTTTGATTTCATATGGAAATATATGCGTGGATTGTTGCTCTCGGTTTCATTAATTAGTGGTTAATTAGAAATAAAAAATGTTTTAATATACACTTTTTAAAAAGAAAACATCTTAATCTTGTTGGGCTTTTAATTTCCTACATTGAATTATGCCAATAGACCAAGAAATGAGGAAGAAATTAGGAAGTTATGATTTTTTTTTTTGAAGTGTTCGATCAAGCGGAAGTTTTTCATTGTTTTATTGTTTTAATTAGGTACACATACTGATTATGTCTTGATTATAATAAGCAAAACCTTTGGTATATTATTCAAGGATGAATAAACAGAGAAACAGAGAGAGAGAGAAGAAGAAAAAAATAAGAGAAACGAGAGAAAAATAATGTTTTCACTGTCCTCTTAAACACTGTTTTTAATCACTTTTTATCTTTTTACGTGGATTTCAGCTGATTCAGCAGGAGTTTTTCAGTGTTTGGAGAATGTGAATATTAAAATAATAAACCATATATAGTAGACTATCAACGAACAAGACACTTCTACTGACTCATAGACAATAACGTTCCTCGAGGACAGATACAGCATTACACTGTCACATCCCACAATCATTTATGACTTCACAATGCTTGCAGACGTTATAACACTGAATTAAACAGCTGCAATGGTTTAAAACACAAACCTTTCTGCAGCAGACCTCAACAGACGCAGGAGTGCGGCGCAGCCTAATGACGTCACACCGCCAGAACAAAATAAAAGTCCTGTTCTTCTCCTTGAATTTTGTCTCTTAAGCCCCTTTCACACTGCCATTCCGGCAAATACAGGGGTAAAGTGTTCCTGCAATTGTTCCCTGGTCGCTAGATTTGGCACTTTCACACTGCCAGTGATGACCCGGTATATGTGCGTGCTTTCACACACAACCCTTGAAGATCCCGTAACGACACGTGACGTGTAATGTATGAGTCGACAATGCTTGGCACGTTATACTTTGACTGAAGCAAGCAAACGATCTCTGAGTCAGTCTTTGCTCTTCGTACATAATATACAGGTCGTTATTATATGCTCAGCATCTTCTTTAATGCCTCTTATCACTGCTCCTTTTCCCCAGGACGAGGATACAGTGTTTAATCCTGTATGGTTTAGCTGGGGTCTCGATGTGATAGTTCCTTCTAATTCATTGTTTTTATATTTTTCATGACTGACTGTTGTATTTTGTAATACCGTCTTATTTTTCTGTCTTCCTCCACATTTTCTGTCCTATAAATGAGAGCTCAAAGTAAAGAACCCAGGAGGAATATTATTAACTGTTTTACTGATATAACTAACTTTGTTTTGATGAACTTTAACTTCATATTAAACACAGGCTGATTCTTGAGAGATTCATTTAATTATTTAAATAGATAATGTTCATTTCTTAAAAACAAAATCACATGGTTCAAGGATATAAATATACATTACAGGTGCTGGTCATATAATTAGAATATCATCAAAAAGTTGATTTATTTCACTAATTCCATTCAAAAAGTGAAACTTGTATATTATATTCATTCATTACACACAGACTGATATATTTCAAATGTTTATTTCTTTTAATTTGGATCATTATAACTGACAACTGAGGAAAATCCCAAATTCAGTCTCTCAGGAAAGTAGAATATAACTTAAGACCAATACAAAGAAAGGATTTTTAGAAATCTTGGCCAACTGAGAAGTATGAAAATGAAAAGTATGAGCATGTTAAGCACTCAGTACTTAGTTGTGGCTCTTTTGTCTGAATGACTGCAGCAATGCGGCGTGGCATGGAGTCGGTCAGTCTGTATTGTTTCATTGGGGAAGTCGTGGCCTAATGATTAGAGGGTTGGACTCCCAATCGAAGGGTTCTGAGTTCTAGTCTCGGGCCGGCAGGAATTGTGGGTGGGGGTAGTGCATGTACAGTGCTCTCTCCACCTTCAATACCACGACTTAGGTGCCCTTGAACAAGGCATCGAACCCCCAACTGCTCCCCGGGCGCCGCAGCATAAATGATGAACACTGCTCCGGGTGTGTGCTCACAGTGTGTGTGTGTGTGTGTGTGTTCACTGCTCTGTGTGTGTGCATTTCGGATGGGTTAAATACAGAGCACAAATTCTGAGTATGGGTCACCATACTTGGCTGAATGTCACTTCACTTTCACTTTCACTGCTCAGGTGTTATGAGAGACCAGGTTACTCTGATAGTGGCCTTCAGCTCTTCTGTATTCTTGGGTCATAAACTCTTGTCAAACTGCAGAGCCGGACAGTAACGGAGTACATTTACCAGATTAAAGTACTTAAGTACAATTTTGAGGGATCTGTACTTTACTCAAGCATCATATCACTTCTTCGTGAGTTGATTTTCCCTTGTTTTCCTGACTTGTTTGGTAGAGAAGCCATACCTGTATACTTACCATTGTCTGGCCCAGATCCAATTGAAAAAGTGACACTGTCCTCCTCCGCTTTCATGTCTATCTGGAAGAGGAGCCGTACTTGCATACTCATTATCTGGCCTGGAGCTGCCCTGTTAATGATGTGAGTTATTTCTCCCTTGCTTCCCCTGAACTGTCTGGAAGAGGAACTATTATCTGTATACTCATCATTATCTGGCCTGGAGCCGATCTGTTGAAGTTGAGGGACACCTCCCCACCCCTCTGTTCCTTGGCCTGCTGGAAGAAGAGCCACCCCCTGCCTGCCTCAGGTCTTGCAGAATATTAAATAGCTATTCTATTTCATTTGTTTTACTTAAAATGCATGCAATATTGTTAATGGAAACACCTGTACTGTTCTCAGCACACTCAGAGGAATCTATTCAAGTAAGTTTTATCCCATAATACAGTAGAATTTGCTTAAATCCCGGATCCAGTACGTATCCAGACCAGATGGTGGATCAGCACCTAGAAAGGACCTCTACTGCCCTGAAAGACAGCGGAGACCAGGACAACTAGAGCCCAGATACAGATCCCCTGTAAAGACCTTGTCTCAGAGGAGCACCAGGACAAGACCACAGGAAACAGATGATTATTCTGCACAATCTGACTTTGCTGCAGCCTGGAATTGAACTACTGGTTTCGTCTGGTCAGAGGAGAACTGACCCCCAACTGAGCCTGGTTTCTCCCAAGGTTTTTTTCTCCATTCTGTCACCGATGGAGTTTCGGTTCCTTGCCGCTGTCGCCTCTGGCTTGCTTAGTTGGGGTCACTTCATCTACTAACTATCATTCTGCATTATTGACGCACTGTTTTCCTAATGAATGTTGTTCAGTTGCTTTGACACAATGTATTTTGTTTAAAGCGCTATATATTTTTATGAGAAAACCTCCCAGTTGCCATTTATTCAGTGCGCCCTTCCTAGTGGTTCCGCGGACAGATAAATATTAGCAATATTGTGGTTGAAGTCTCATCAGCAGTACTCAGCATGCTCCGAATCCATCCGAAGAATCCATTTTTGTAAGTTTTATCCCATAATATTGTAAAATGTGCATAGAAAATATGTTTATATCTGTCTTTGGTGGCTGGAACAATAGTTCTGCCCAGACGGTAACGCTGAGACATATAGTTAATATCAGTGATACGCAGCATACAAGGAAATGGTCTAGTGTGTGGCCAGCCTAAGTCTGTCAATCAAGGCCCATATTTATCAAGCTTCTCAAAGTGCCATTTTATCCTTAAGTGCTGAGAATTCATGACATTTGCTTCTACTTTTAATCTTAAGTATAAAAGCAAGTTATCAAACTTCTTCAAAATGACTTTTACTCTCCCATCTATTTAAGACAGGTCAAGAGGTCTCTCAATTTGTAAAGAAACAGAGATGTGTGTGAATCTTTCAGGAGAGGAAGAATGTTCTAGTAATGTTTGACAATGAGCAGCTAATCAAACATTTAATTTCCTTGGTTATTCAAACAGAAAACTAGCAAAGAATATGTACTTTACCAAAGAACATTTGGTCTAATGCGATTATTATGTGCTCTTTAAAACACTCCCGTTATAATCAGTGAAGTTATAACTGTATCATGAATAAATCTATTCCCCCTTATTTACAGTGCACACATCTGCTGTGCGTTACGACTGCGAGACGTCCACCAGAGCTGATCACGGCCACACCGCGGCAAGTTTCTGAAGCACTCTCGGCACTAAAGATAGGCACCTATATATTTGATGGATAATAAGAATAATCATAATAATTGTCTAGCTGTCATCAAAGAAATCAACAGGCAATATCTCTGAATATCGTTGATAATACTATCGTCTACTGGCACAACCCTAAATTGAAGGTTTTGATGATGATTAGTTTTCTTACGCTAATGTCTTCTCTTGAAAAGTCTTTATTTTTAAATGTGTATTGAATGTAAACTCCTATTAGAAATTTAACCATTCAATGGGAATTTATCTGAAAATATTCTTAAATAAGGAAATCTACTCAGTGATTGGTCCATGCATATTAAGTCATCCAAAATCATGTTTGTTTCATAGCAAAGTGTCGCTTCACTTAAATTACCAATGAGATGCTTGATAACTAACTTTCAAGCACAGGTCTGAGCCAAGAATTTTTTTTCACTTAAGTCAATTCTTGAGAGTATTTCCTAGAGGCTTGAGTGTCTTTGGGCATGTGTTGCGTTTAGATCCGTGATCTACATTATAGTCAAGCCTGTCCTCCAACAAAAGACGACCATATAGGTCGCTTGTGCAAGCACCTTATTACGATCTGTATTTATGTTTTAAATGTAGCATTAGGGGATTTTCCTTTTTTTTTCTGCGGCCGTTACACTTATATGGGAATGGGTGGATGAGGTAATTAGGGCAGGTGTATTTAAGTGTGTAAATCGTAAGCCCTAGAATGTAGGCTTTGTCATACCCGCCCCTCTTACGGTGTCATTCGCTTCTTCTCAGTAAGTGACGGAGGTTATGCACGGCGTCGTGTGGTTTCCAAGTGATTATGGGATGTGTCCTTGTCGTTGAAGTGATTGCTGTAACAGTCTTGGCACCGTACCCTGTGAGTTGCTTCAAGCGCTTATTGGAAGCTTTTAGGTATGTCAGCTTTTGCAATGTGTTGTCTTTCGTTTACGGATTATTTTCTTATAGTTTGGGTTTTGTTGTTTTGTGTGGAAATGGTTTGACCAGTGTGTTTTGGGCCATAGTCAGAGATGGGACCAAGTCACACATGTGCAAGTCTCAAGTAAGTCTCAAGTCTTAACCTTCAAGTCTCAAGTAAGTCCCAAGTATTTTTTTCTTGGGCAAGTCAAGTCAAGTCACCTTAATATTGTTATCTTACCTGCAGAATCTGATCTTAATAAAGTTAAAAGACAAGATATAAGTAACTGTCAGTAAATTAAAATAATTTGGATTTGCATTGTAAATACTCATGTTCAGTAAAATACATCATGGAATTAAACAAAATTGTAACTTCCTAAAATTATTTATTTTTCACTTCTGCCAACAGTGTTTGAAATGTTTTACATTTTCAACATTGAGTCTCTCTCTCTCTCTCTCTCTCTCTCTCTCTCTCTCTCACACACACACACACACTCTCTCTCTCTCTCTCTCTCTCTCACACACACACTCTCTCTCTCTCTCTCTCTCTCAGAGTATAGAATATAAATATGACGTATTTTCAGTTGTTTCATACTTTTTTGTTATGTACATTACAGACCAAAAGTTTGGACACACCTTCTCATTCAAAGAGTTTTCTTTATTTTCATGACTATGAAAATTGTAGAGTCACACTGAAGGCATCAAGAGCTATTTGACCAAGATGGAGAGTGATGGGGTATATGGGGCACAGATAGCATACGCAGTCTACGTGTGGTTATTATGGGAAGCAGATAGATAGAGACTGAATACCAAACAAAAAATCTGGAAAAAAACACATACAGTATATAGGATATAAAGGTTGGAGTGAAATACGTATTTTATCCCTAATCAAAACATGACTTAGTACTTGGTTCAGAAACCCTTTTTGGCAATCACAGAGTTTTTCACAAGTTCATCAAACAACCGCAGTAAGAATATTTCATCAAGCACGGTGAGTAATGGCTTCTCCAGCTATCGTTATTTGCACCTCTTGCCACATGTACAGTTTATCTATCTCTGTCGCTGATGAGGGATTCACATGTGATAAATGCAAGGAAATAGTTAGGCTGACAGAGAAGATTTCAGAATTAGAGACACGCATCCAAACTTTAATTGAGGACAGTAAGAATGTTAGGGCTCTAGATATGGCTTTGGATGCGTCTAGCTCAGGGATTCCTGTACATTGTCTGGTTCCAGCAGAGCCCCTGCAGCAGGGCAACTGGGTGACGGTGAGGCAGCGTAGTCGTGGGTCAAAACACCGCTCTTCTGTTCCGATCAAAACATTAAACAGGTTCTCCCCACTCAGTGATGCACCCACTGAGAAACCTGATGAAAGTGCTCTAGTTATTGGTGATTCTATTGTACGGAACGTGAATATAGAGACACCAGCCACCATAGTCAAATGTTTACCGGGAGCCAGAGCGCCTGACATCTTGGCAAATGTAAAAGTGCTGGCTAATGCTAAACGTAAATACAGTAAGATTGTTATTCATGCCGGCGCTAATGATGTTCGACTTCGCCAGTCGGAGATCACTAAAAATAACTTTAAAGAGGTGTGTGAACTTGCAAGCACGATGTCAGACATTGTAATATGCTCTGGTCCCCTCCCTGCTTACCGTGGTGACGAGATGCATAGCAGATTGTCATCACTCAATGGCTGGATGTCTAAGTGGTGCCCACAGAATAACATAGGTTTCATAGACAATTGGACGAGCTTTTGGGGCAGACCTGACCTGTTGAAAAGAGATGGTCTTCATCCCTCCTGGGGTGGCGCCACTCTTCTGTCTAGAAATATGGCAAATAGTCTTAGTGTTTATACTTGACTAACTGGGGCCCAGGTCAGGAAGCAGACAGACTGGCTAAACCGACCGTCTGCTAGCTGCCTCCCGTCACAGAGGTCAGTTAATTCTCAGCACATAGAGACTCTTTCACCTAGATATCACACTATAGAGACTGTGTCTGTTCCACGAACTAGAAAATACAAAAAACGTCCAAACCAAGTTAAGGTTAACAATTTAATTGAGTTTCAACAAATAAAAAACAAATGCAATATGGATAAACAAATGATAAAGATTGGCTTATTGAATATCAGATCCATTTCTACGAAAACACTTTTTGTAAATAATATGAACACTGATCATAATATAGATGTGCTCTGTTTGACAGAAACTTGGCTAAAACCTGATGATTAAATTATTTTAAATAAGTCCACCCCCCAAGATTACTGTTATAAACACGAGCCGCGTCTAAAAGGCAAAGGTGGAGGTGTTGCTTCAATTTATAACAACGTTTTCAGGATTTCTCAGAGGGCAGGCTTCAAGTATAACTCGTTTGAAGTAATGGTGCTACATATAACATTATCCAGAGAAACCAATGTTAATGATAAATCCCCTGATATGTTTGTACTGGCTACTGTATACAGGCCACCAGGCCACCATACAGACTTTATTAAAGAGTTTGGTGATTTTACATCCGAGTTAGTTCTGGCTGCAGATAAAGTCTTAATAGTTGGTGATTTTAATATCCATGTCGATAATGAAAAAGATGCATTGGGATCAGCATTTATAGACATTCTGAACTCTATTGGTGTTAGACAACACGTTTCAGGACCTACTCATTGTCGAAATCATACTCTAGATTTAATACTGTCACATGGAATTGATGTTGATAGTGTTGAAATTATTCAGCCAAGTGATGATATCTCAGATCATTATTTAGTTCTGTGTAAACTTCATATAGCCAAAATTGTAAATTCTACTTCTTGTTACAAGTATCGAAGAACCATCACTTCTACCACAAAAGACTGCTTTTTAAGTTATCTTCCTGATGTATCCGAATTCCTTAGCATATCCAAAACCTCAGAACAACTTGATGATGTAACAGAAACTATGGACTCTCTCTTTTCTAGCACTTTAAATACAGTTGCTCCTTTACGCTTAAGAAAGGTTAAGGAAAACAGTTTGACACCATGGTATAATGAGCATACTCGCACCCTAAAGAGAGCAACCCGAAAAATGGAGCGCAGCTAGAGGAAAACAAAACTAGAGGTATTTCGTATTGCTTGGCGGGAAAGTAGCATATCCTATAGAAAAGCATTAAAAACTGCTAGATCTGATTACTTTTCTTCTCTTTTAGAAGAAAACAAACATAACCCCAGGTATTTATTCAATACAGTGGCTAAATTAACGAAAAATAAAGCCTCAACAAGTGTTGACATTTCCCAACACCACAACAGTAATGACTTTATGAACTACTTTACTTCTAAAATCGATACTATTAGAGATAAAATTGCAACCATTCAGCCATCAGCTACAGTATCACATCAGACAGTGCACTATAGACCCCCTGAGGAACAGTTCCACTCATTCTCTACTATAGGAGAGGAAGAATTGTATAAACTTGTTAAATCATCTAAACCAACAACATGTATGTTAGACCCTATACCATCTAAGCTCCTAAAAGAGGTGCTTCCAGAAGTCATAGGTCCTCTTCTGACTATTATTAATTCCTCATTGTCATTAGGATATGTCCCCAAAACCTTCAAACTGGCTGTTATTAAGCCTCTCATAAAAAAGCCACAACTTGACCCCAGAGAACTTGTTAATTATAGACCAATCTCGAATCTCCCTTTTCTGTCCAAGATACTAGAAAAGGTGGTATCCTCACAATTATGTTCCTTCTTAGAGAAAAATGGTATATGTGAGGATTTCCAGTCAGGATTTAGACCGTATCATAGTACTGAGACTGTTCTCCTTAGAGTTACAAATGATCTGCTCTTATCATCTGATCGTGGGTGTATCTCTCTATTAGTTTTATTGGATCTTAGTGCTGCGTTTGACACAATTGACCACAGCATTCTTTTGCATAGACTTGAACACTTTGTTGGCATCAGTGGAAGTGCATTAGCATGGTTTAAATCGTACTTATATGACCGCCATCAGTTCGTAGCAGTGAATGAAGATGTATCATATCGATCACAAGTGCAGTATGGAGTACCTCAAGGCTCAGTACTAGGGCCGCTACTCTTCACGCTTTATATGTTACCCTTGGGAGATATCATCAGGAAACATGGTGTTAGCTTTCACTTTTATGCTGATGATACGCAGCTCTATATTTCCTCGCAGCCTGGTGAAACACGCCAATTTGAAAAACTAATGGAATGCATAGTCGATATAAAAAATTGGATGACGAGTAATTTCTTACTGCTAAATTCAGAAAAAACAGAGGTGTTAATCATAGGGCCTAAAAACTCTGCTTATAATAAACTAGAACACTGTCTAAGACTTGATGGTTGCTCTGTCAATTCTTCGTCATCAGTTAGGATCCTAGGTGTGCTACTTGATCGCAATCTTTCCTTAGAAAGCCACGTTTCTAGCATTTGTAAAACTGCATTTTTCCATCTCAAAAATATATCTAAATTACGGCCTATGCTCTCAATGTCAAATGCAGAAATGTTAATCCATGCATTTATGACTTCAAGGTTAGACAATTGTAATGCTTTATTGGGTGGTTGTTCTGCACGCTTGGTAAACAAACTACAGCTAGTCCAAAATGCAGCAGCAAGAGTTCTTACTAGAACCAGGAAGTATGACCATATTAGCCCGGTCCTGTCCACACTGCACTGGCTCCCTATCAAACATCGTATAGATTTTAAAATATTGCTCATTACTTATAAAGCCCTGAATGGTTTAGCACCTCAGTATTTGAATGAGCTCCTTTTACATTATACTCCTCTACGTCCGCTACGTTCTCAAAACTCAGGCAATTTGATAATACCTAGAATATCAAAATCAACTGCGGGCGGCAGATCCTTTTCCTATTTGGCTCCTAAACTCTGGAATAACCTACCTAGCAATGTTCGGGAGGCAGACACACTCTTGCAGTTTAAATCTAGATTAAAGACCCATCTCATTAACCTGGCATACACATAACATACTAATATGCTTTTAATATCCAAATCCATTAAAGGGTTTTTAGGCTGCATTAATTAGGTAAACTGGAACCGGAAACACTTCACATAACACCCGATGTACTTTCTACATCATTAGAAGAATGGCATCTACGCTAATATTTGTCTGTTTCTCTCTTGTTCCGAGGTCACCGTGGCCACGAGATCCAGTCTGTGTCCAGATCAGAGGGTCACTGCAGTCACCCGGATCCAGTACGTATCCAGACCAGATGGTGGATCAGCACCTAGAAAGGACCTCTACTGCCCTGAAAGACAGCGGAGACCAGGACAACTAGAGCCCAGATACAGATCCCCTGTAAAGACCTTGTCTCAGAGGAGCACCAGGACAAGACCACAGGAAACAGATGATTCTTCTGCACAATCTGACTTTGCTGCAGCCTGGAATTGAACTACTGGTTTCGTCTGGTCAGAGGAGAACTGACCCCAACTGAGCCTGGTTTCTCCCAAGGTTTTTTTCTCCATTCTGTCACCGATGGAGTTTCGGTTCCTTGCCACTGTCGCCTCTGGCTTGCTTAGTTGGGGTCACTTCATCTACAGCAATATCATTGACTTGATTGCAAATAAATGCACAGACACTATTTAACTGAACAGAGATGACATCACTGAATTCAATGATGAACTGCCTTTAACTATCATTCTGCATTATTGAGACACTGTTTTCCAAATGAATGTTGTTCAGTGCTTTGACGCAATGTATTTTGTTTAAAGCACTATATAAATAAAGGTGATTGATTGATATATATATATGTAATATGCACTTCTCATGATTGGGTAATCGCGGCAGCTACATTTGTTTTTCTTATTAATTGTTTTGCTCTATGAGAAAGATAAGGTAACTAAATATTCGGGGCTTATGCCCCCTTAGCCCAACCCTAGCGCCGCCCCTGGAATGCGTTTTTTTGACGGCCTGCTAGCGGATCATTGGGGGCCGTTAACAAAACATCTTTTGCGCGCGCAAGTTCGTTATTTCCAATATAGGCGCGCGGTATGCGCGCTCATAATGGAAGCAACGCGCTCACGACACGCACCGCATCGAGTTAAAAACATCTAAACTTTTCAGAATGCCGCAAGCGCACCGCAGGTCATGTGACAATAACTAACCAATCAGCTTCATCCTTTCCCGTATCAACGTTGAAAGCTCAGCTAAGATGAAGGAGCAGCTGATCATAGCTGTATATGGATTGCTATTTTAAAATGAATTTAGTAGCAGAGCTACTGCGAGCGATTTTTAGTGCTGCAAATCCATTTATCCTTTGCTGAAATTTCTACGTCTTCATTGAGAGAGAGAGCGTGTCATGGATGCTTAGCAACGACAGACGCCCCAGGAGCACTTCTGCCCGAGCGCTTTGGAAAGAAGGAGAAAACGGCGCAACTAGCGTTTTCCACGCGTTTTTAGTCGCGAACTTTTGAAGACAAAAGCGATGACCCTCGGTACCTCTCAGGCTGACATGTTGATGTGATGTGATATCTGATTTAAGTGGGCGTGGTGTGTGTAAGGTAGAGAGGGCATGACTGATGATAGTGTTCTAATCCAGTCACGACGCTATTCTCAGCCTGCGCTCCAGCTGAGTAATCAACTTTATTTAAAAAAATAATTTATATATTTTATATTCAAACTGAAATCATGATGTGATTAACACTCAAGTCATTCAAGTCATCGTGTCTCAAGTCAAGTCAAGTCCCGAGTCTTTAACTTCCAAGTCCAAGTCAAGTCTCAAGTCCTAAAAATAGCGACTCGAGTCGACTCGAGTCCAAGTCACCAAGTCACAAGTCCCCATGTCTGGTCATAGTGGTACAACAGTGGACCGTGTAGTGTAATTATTTAGCAGTGTGTAATTATCATATTTGTGCCTGATGTGATTGTGACAATTATTTATTTCAACTACTAACTAATTTTTTCTTTTTTTTGGATCTAGTCACCTGGGTGCACACCTTTTGCTGTGAGTTTGGAGCACTGGGGTTTGAGCACCTCTCTCGATTGTGTTTGCCGTGCACACATAAGTGGTTGAGAGCACAATTGTTTCCAGCTAGCTTGCCACCCTTAAAGTTAGCTTTAGCCTTGCGGTTTTTCTTTTATTTATTTTTCTTGTTATTTAGTTTGATTCAATATTGTAAATCAGGTGTGTCTGGAGGAATGGTCTTTTAACCTTGAAAACCGTAGTAATGTCCAAATAAATTTGCTGTGATTATACTATGACTAAATTATGTCCATAGGCTATTTTTCCTCTTAAAATGAATTTGTTTATTAGATGAAGCAACTCTGTCTTTTCACTGCACCGAACCTGGGTTCCTTTTTATATTTCCTTGGGTGCAATTCCCAAGGTGGCGTAGTCAGTGCTATCTGGATTTAATTATACTAAAGAAAAATACTGCTACGGTCACATAAAGTTAAGCGGCCTCTAGCGGACGGAAAAAATATTTACAGTAACACGTTGCATCCGTCGTCATGAAATGACATATAACGTCATTACCAACCAAAATGCACATTTATTTAAATGCAATGTGTGGACTTTTTACACCGATCTCAGTAATTCGTACATATTTTACTAGGTGGCTTATTCATTCAAATGACTACACCTAACCCACCCCTAAGCCTAACTCTCACAGAAATCATGATTTATTGAGCATATACATTTTCCTTGCACGTCCGTTTCTGGGATCAAACCCATGATAGCATGATTACATATCAAGGTATAACGCAATAATCTACCAACTGAGCTACATGAAACCCAAATCAGAGTGCAAATAAAAGAGTACAAAACCTTAATATGAAAATGACCTTCTGCTGATAGGGGTGCAATTGTTGTATATGCTCTGATGAACATTACCTTTCTTTTTCTTGAACTTGGAGGGACTCTTTTCGACTAGTGAATTTGTGAATGGACTGGAAATAATCTTTTTCTATTTTCTGTTTGTCTTATTCATAAAAGAAAACATTTTAATTATCAAACTGAATAAAAAATAATTTATGATTTCTTTTTTTGTGAGTGTGCTTTGGAAACAAACTGAATTGAACTCTGACATTTTTGTTGAAGAATCTGAGTGAACAGATTGTTTATCCAAGTCTCTGTCCCCTGTGGGTAAAACAAAGAGGGCTCTGATTGTCATCTGTTGCACAAGACTAAACTGAAACAGTTACGGAGTTGTTAATCTACATTCTTTATAGTTTTATACATTTTTATTTCTTTCTCTGTTGAATGCATTTAAATTTGATTCACTCCTCCTATATATATATATATATATATATATATATATATATATATATATATATATATATATATATATATATACACACACACACATTTTTTCCACAATGTCTAAGGCCGGGGAGGGTGGGTTTCCTGTCAGTTACATTTATTTCCAGCAGTTCAGTTTAGGGTTGGGCAATATATAAATAAAAATATATCTTAATATTGTGAAAATTTGTACGATATTAGATGTATATCTCGATATATATATATATATATATATATATATATATATATATATATATATATATATATATTATATATATATATATATTTCCATTTTCCTGTCTTCTGTTCTGGCTTAGTTCCTGTGTGCCCATATTTGGTTGTGTAGCTGTGGCCTATAGGACGAAGCGAGATGAACAAACACAGATGTTCTTGGTTTAGATCAGGATCAGCAGGCTCACAAAGCTTTATATAAACCTTCTCTCTCAACTCAGAGTTTGTGATTAACTCTGGACTGGAGTGCGTGCTCAAAGAGCAAATCACACTGAACATGGAGAGCATCAGTAAAGTGTCATTTAAATTCACTTCTCACAATTAACCTTTCTGCTGAAAATTAAGAGATGTTGTTATTAAATATGAAATGAATTTAAATGCATTTACAAGGCAGGAATTAACACTTCTCCTGCAGGAAAAGTTTGGTATCAGAAAGAAAATATAGGACTATGCAAAGGAGTCAACTGAAATTAATTATTTATATATAGTTTCACAGAGCTCCTAAGGAAAACATATACAAGTTTAGTAATTAAAAAAATTGGAAAGGAATTAATAGAAAAAGGAACTGCACACTGTTACAATCCCTTTATTTCAAGAAGTTAAAACCAGCATTGTTTTAGTCAAAGACTTTCGTCAGGCAAAGGTAACCGTTCAAGTACTTACAGATTCAAACAGTTTCAATTAATGACACCTGTTAACAATCAAAGTCAATCAAGTGAGCAGCTATAGTATATCACATTAAAACAACACCTCAAAACATCGTAAGACAACACACAAACACTCCCCCATCTTTTAAAATTACTTTTCAAGTTCTAGAGTTGATCAATGCTTAATTATATAAAATACATTCAAGTATAAAATGAGACCATATCAACAAATTCACTCTTAATAAGAGTTATAAACTTTGTCGTATTGTTGACATCACCACCTCTCCTAGGTACTTTAACATGTTCAATTCCAGTATACCCAAGTGTGGAAAGACTACTTCGATGTTCTGCAATCCTTGTTTTTAAAGCACATTGTGTCTTTCCTATAAATGCCAATCCTCATGGACATTTTATCATATAAACAACATTTTTAATAGTCCAATTGATCACACCCTTAATTTTAAACTCCCTTCCTGAATGAGGATGAGAGAAGACATTTGTTTTTATAGTGAAATTACACTGGGCTCAACGACCACAACTATAATTACTCGAAGGGATAGATAAATGAGTGGGTCGTTCAGGTAAACTAACATCAGCTCTTACAAGATGATCACGTACATTAGGAGAGCATTTATACACAAACCTTGGTGTTTTTTCAAAGATATCGCTGAGGGGAGCATCAGATTTTAAGATATACCAGTGATTATTTATGATCTTTTTTATATTTACCTGTTTTTTATTTAGAGAGGACTCTTGACTTTAATTTCCAAATCTCCTAAGTGCAGACTGTTTCCAATCTTCATTGTAACCTTGCTCCCTCAACCTGTTAACCAGGTCATTACTTTGTTGTATATATGACTAAATGTGATGTGTCCGGTTAAATTGACTGATGGGCTAGCTACGTTTCAGAGTTGTAGGACGGTAGCTCGGTCCATGCAAAAGTGTGTTATGGTCAGTGGGTTTTCTATAAAGATCTGTGATTTATTTTCTTGCCATACCTAATAATAAAAATGTCCAAAAAACTTAACACATCAATCATCATAATTCACTGTAAAACCTAAGTGTTCATCATAAGTGTTAAGAAAACTGTGGAAGTGTAGCAATTGATTTTCAGTACATGACTGTAGTGAGTTCGTGTGGGCAAGGAAGAGGACAAGGGGTCGGCTGGACTGCTGACGTATCTTTATTTAATAACAAAACAACTCAAAAGTCTAGCACTAGACGGTGACTTTTATTCTGGCACGTTCACGCGCTATTTCCGTTTTCCTTTCCGGTTTCCGGTTTCGGTTCCCGTCAGCAGTCCGACTCTCTCTCACTTGCTTCCGTCTTTCCTGGCGTTTTATACCCTCTCCACGCCAATTACTAGAACAAGAAACAGGTGATAATAATTTCCGCCCAAACCACTCACTTACCGCTCGTCTCCCGATCCTCTCTCCCGCTGCAGACTTCGCTAAACCACGCCCCCCCTGCCACATACCCCCACCGCCCGACTCAGGCCGGGGAGCCGTCCGGCCTGCAGCCCCCCCCCCATTCCTGGAGAGGAAGTCGGCCACGGCCATCTGAACACCCGGCCTGTGGACCACCTTGAATTTAAAAGGCTGAAGAGCTAGATACCAACGAGTGATCCGCGCGTTGGTATCCTTCATGCGGTGGAGCCACTGCAGCGGAGCGTGGTCCGAACAGAGGGTGAACTCCCGTCCCAGGAGATAGTAGCGGAGGGTGAGGACGGCCCACCTGATGGCCAGGCATTCTTTCTCAATGGTGCTGTACCTAGCCTCTCTCTTTGAGAGCTTGCGGCTAATGTACAGCACCGGCCGTTCCTCCCCCTCTATGTCCTGGGACAGGACCGCCCCCAGCCCCCTGTCCGACGCGTCTGTCTGCAACAGAAAAGGGAGAGAAAAATCAGGAGAGTGTAATAACGGCCCGCCACATAGAGCAGCCTTGACCTGGGTAAAAGCCTGCTGACACGGCTCCGTCCACTGGACCGTATCTGGCACCTCCTTTTTAGTAAGGTCAGTCAAGGGGCTGGTGAGGTCCGAATAATTAGGAATAAAACGCCTATAATATCCCGCCAGCCCCAAGAACTGCCTCACCTCCTTTTTGGTCTTGGGACGTGGGCAGGTCGCAATAGCGGCTGTCTTATCAATTTGGGGACGCACCTGTCCATGCCCCAAGTGGAAGCCCAGATACCTTACCTCCACACGCCCAATCGCACACTTCTTTGGGTTGGCCGTGAGCCCCGCTCCCCTCAGCGACCTCAGAACAGCCCTCAGATGCTGCATATGCCGCTGCCAATCATTACTGAATATAATGATATCATCCAGGTAGGCAGCCGCATATGCAGCATGGGGCCGCAGAATTCTATCCATGAGGCGCTGAAAGGTCGCAGGTGCCCCGAACAAGCCAAACGGAAGGGTAACAAATTGGTGTAAACCAAACGGCGTTGTGAAAGCTGTTTTTTCTCGGGATAATGGAGACAAGGGGATCTGCCAATAACCCTTCGTTAAGTCCAATGTCGAATAAAAGCGAGCCGTGCCTAACCGATCAAGCAACTCGTCAACCCG
Organism: Carassius gibelio; assembly: GCF_023724105.1. Taxonomy (NCBI): domain Eukaryota; kingdom Metazoa; phylum Chordata; class Actinopteri; order Cypriniformes; family Cyprinidae; genus Carassius; species Carassius gibelio. The sequence continues at coordinate 361,486 of NC_068399.1, read as the reverse complement.
CGGCATTGGATACGCGTCGAATTTCGACACAGCATTCACCTTCCGATAATCCACACAGAACCGGACTGAGCCATCCGTTTTCGGAACTAAAACTATCGGGCTCGCCCAGTTACTGTTGGATTCTTCTATTACCCCCATGTCAAGCATAGCGCCTAATTCAGCCTGAACTACTTTTTTCTTGTGCTCAGGTAAGCGGTACGGCCGGCTGCGAACTACCACGCCCGGCTCAGTCTCGATATGGTGCTGAATTAGGTTAGTACGGCCCGGTAGGGGTGAAAAGACGTCGGCGAACTCTGCCTGTAACTTCGTTAAATCAGTGAGTTGGCACGGCGAGAGGTGATCTCCACCTGGAGCCAGGGCGAGGGATTGTGGTTTGACGTTCGCCTCTGGACCGAGATCATCCTCCCCCCCAATCACCGTTGCCAACATCACTGATTCCGCCTCATTCCATTTTTTGAGGAGATTGAGGTGGTAAACCTGACGAGCCCCATTCCTATCGGACCGTATTACCTCATAATCGAGATCCCCGACTTGGCGTGCGACCTCAAACGGCCCCTGCCACTTAGCCAATAATTTTGAGCTCGACGTTGGGAGTAATACAAGTACTTTCTCTCCCGGTGCAAATTTGCGTAACCTAGTTCCCCTGTCATACAGCCGGCTCTGGCGGTCCTGGGCTTGTAACAAATTCTCCATTGATAGCCGCCCCAATGTGTGGAGTTTTGTTCTCAAGTCCAGTACGTATTGAATTTCGTTTTTGCCCTGAGATGGTCCCTCCTCCCAAGTTTCTCTCAGAATGTCAAGCACCCCCCGGGGCTGGCGTCCATAGAGAAGCTCGAAGGGGGAAAACCCTGTGGAGGCTTGTGGGACCTCTCGCACGGCGAATAACAAGGGCTCTAGCCACCTATCCCAATTTTTGGCGTCTTCCTGAACGAACTTCCGGATCATGGATTTAAGAGTGCGATTAAATCGTTCGACCAGGCCGTCAGTTTGTGGGTGATAGACGCTAGTTCGAATCGATTTAATGCCCAACAATCCGTATAATTCGCGTAACGTACGTGACATAAACGCCGTGCCCTGATCAGTAAGGATTTCTTTCGGAACCCCCACCCGGGAGATAAGACGAAACAGGGCATCCGCAACACTTTTGGCGGAAATGTTGCGGAGGGCCACTGCTTCAGGATATCGTGTTGCATAATCAACTATGACTAGTGCAAAGCGATGTCCTCGTGCCGATCGCTCTAATGGCCCGATGAGGTCCATACCAATTCTTTCGAAGGGGGCCTGCATTAATGGGAGAGGGCGCAAAGGCGCTTTTGGGGCGGCCGGTGGGTTCACCAACTGACATTCCGGACAAGACGCGCACCACCTGCGCACGTTGTCATGAATGCCCGGCCAGAAGAATCGGGTCATGAGGCGATTTAGTGTCGCTGCCTGTCCCAAATGGCCCGCCATAGGATTAGAATGAGCCGCATGGAAAAGCATTTCCCTGCGGCTCTTTGGAATTAACAACTGGGTTGTATTTACTTTTGTCTGAGCGTCTTGGGTCACTCGATACAACCGGTCTTTTAAAATGGCAAAATATGGATAGGAGAGCGGGAGGGCAGGCTGGAGAGACTGGCCATCGATGGTGCGGACCTGTTGGAACGCATGTTTTAGCGTCTCATCCTGAGACTGCTCCAGAGGAAAGTCATCGTGCTCCGAGAGAATTAGTCTCCCGATTCCACTCGGTTCCCCTGAGGCAGACCTCAGCGGTCCTGGCTCAGTTTCCCCCACTTGAACCCGCGCGGTCTCCTTCCGTGCCTTATTTCCCCAAGAGGCATCCGCACATAACGACCCCAATAAAACCGTAAACGCGGGCCAATTCGTCCCCAAAATTATTGGATGCCGGAGGCGGGGACTAACCGCCACCTCCACACTATGCTTTTGTCCCCGAAATTGAATCAAAATTGGGACGACCGGATATTCCACCACATCCCCGTGTACGCACCGCACCTTAACCACGCGGCTTGTATCCAATGCCCCCGGTTGAACCAGGCTTTGATGGATTGAGGTCTGGTTGCATCCTGAATCCACCAAGGCCGGATATGTACCCCCCTTGATACTCACGGGAATTTGGTACTCGCCAGCCTGACCGGGGGTAGCCTGTGGGTCGTCCGGGACCCGGATCATCATCTCCACCTCCATCACTGGACACCTGTCCACAAAATGGTCCGGGTCCCCGCAACGCCAACAGGCCAGCCCAGACCTACCCGCCGCCCCAATGGCAGGGAGTGGAGAGGGGAATTGGCGTGGAGAGAGCGGAGAGACGGAAGCACTGTCCCCTCCGGCAGCCCCAAGCCCCGCCCCCCTGGGCGGGGCCCTTGAACTCGCGAAGCGGCCTTGGTCAGTCCCGCTCCGCCCCCGGGGCGGGACACGAGGAGGGCCAGGTGGACGGGTCCTAGGGAGAGGGACAGGGCGAGAGAGAGAAGGGGGAGAGAGAGAAGGGGAGAGAGAGTTAGTAGGCGGGGGTGTGCCGACCCCTGGGCACGCCACCATGTGGTCCTCCGCCAGGTGGATGGCCGAGTCCAGCGACGCGGGGCGGTGGCACTGGACCCACTCGGCCGTCTTCTTGGGGAGGCGAGTGATGAACTGCTCCAGCACCACCAGGTCGACGACATGCTCCACGTCGCTCCCCTCGGCCAGTAGCCACTTGCGGCAGGAGTCCCGGAGCTGTTGGGCCATCGCGAAGGGCCGGCCGGCCTCGCCCAAGTCCAGGGAGCGGAAGCGCTGGCGGTGTTGTTCTGGCGATCGGCCGACCCGCTGGATGATGGCCCTCTTCAGGTCGTTGAAGACCAGGAGATTCGCCACCGGAAGTTGTTGGGCGGCCACCTGGGCCTCGCCGGAGAGCAGTGGAATGAGGCGCACCGGCCACTGCTCGCGGGGCCACCCGCAGGCCTCAGCCGCCTTCTCGAAGAGCTCTAGGAAGGCCTCCGGATCATCCTGGGCCCCCATCTTATGCAGTGGCAGGTGCACGGGGGCGGCGGGCGCCCCGGCGGCCTCGGCGCGAACCTCCCGATCAATCCAGCCCCGGAACCTCTCGCGGTCCTCCTGCTGGGCCTGGATGATGGCCTGGAACCGTCGCTCCTGATCGGTCCTCAGGTCCAGCAGCGCCTGGTGTTGCTCGCGGTGGAGGACCGCAAGGGAAGAAATGATGTCCGCAAGCGGCGTGGAGGACGGGCTTTGCATGGCGGCGGCGACGGTCCTTCTTCCTTCCCGGGTTTCGGCACCAGTGTAGTGAGTTCGTGTGGGCAAGGAAGAGGACAAGGGGTCGGCTGGACTGCTGACGTATCTTTATTTAATAACAAAACAACTCAAAAGTCTAGCACTAGACGGTGACTTTTATTCTGGCACGTTCACGCGCTATTTCCGTTTTCCTTTCCGGTTTCCGGTTTCGGTTCCCGTCAGCAGTCCGACTCTCTCTCACTTGCTTCCGTCTTTCCTGGCGTTTTATACCCTCTCCACGCCAATTACTAGAACAAGAAACAGGTGATAATAATTTCCGCCCAAACCACTCACTTACCGCTCGTCTCCCGATCCTCTCTCCCGCTGCAGACTTCGCTAAACCACGCCCCCCCTGCCACAATGACCATAACATAAAAATATCATCAATATACCTTCGCCAAATTACAATATTTGAAGAAAAAGGGATTTTCTAGACCATTAAATATGTATTTCTGTTCAATGAGTCATGTGAACCTCATGTATTACTTTCTATGTGTAAAAACATACCCCATACATCTCGTTAAAATAAAGGTCAAATTTCCATTTAATTCTGGCTGTTGGTTCTTAATAAATCACTCTAAGACACTTTCAAAATGCATTTTCTTTATCCAGGCTAAAAATAGCTGCATATTCATGGTTCTTTATCATTTTTTTCTATAATATATAATGTTCTCCTAATGTGATGAGTTTGTCAGGTCTTGATAAAACCAGTTTGGTCCTCATCAATAAAGTTGGTTAAAAACTTTTCCTTTTACAGAGAATCAATGAATATAGTTTATTAAAATTTAATTGGTCTATATGAATCACAACGGTTTTAATGTTGACATTCACATCACAGAGGCTTGAGATGGTGTTATGTTTTTTTAACGTTCTTGTAATGTGACGTAATAATACAGATAGAACATTTAACCTGCAATGTTATAATGTTGTCAATAAAACATTATTACAATGTTTCAAGATAACAAAGAAAGAACATTCTCTCAGCCGCATTAGGAGAACGTTATAAAGATGTAATTGAGGCTGGAGGTGATGAAATGTTTTATAAAATGTTCTTGTAATGTGATGTGTCAAAGTGTGTTACATGAAGCACTAGTGGTACTCAGGCTCCCTCTAGTGGTATGAAGATGAATCTCTAAATTCAATATACGTAAATTAAACGGGTCATATGATGTTGCTAAAAAGACAATTATTTTGTGTATTTGGTGTCAGGGCACTTGTGTTTGAATAGAACAAACAGCTGAAGCAATAAGAGAAACATACAAAGTGTTACGAGGCGTGAGGACTGGAACTGAGAACCGCTGACTTTTACTGTGTTTTTACGCATTGTGTACGCACATAACCCCCCCCCCCCCCCAATATTCACATCTATTGACTTTATTAACATTACAACAAAAAATGCAAATATCCATTAAAGTTATTAAAGCTAGCAATTTTTCTTTTGCTATTTTTTTAATTCTAATTATTTAAGAAGCAAAAGCACAGATCCACAGATTTACATGTAAATTTGATGATGGTCAAGACAACCATTGGTATTCACCTGCTGTCTGAGTGTGCGAGCGCAGTGTGCACGGAAAGTATGGCATTATTTCACTGACTAATGTGGAGAGCGCATTATTGTAGAGCGAAAGTACATTAATACAATGCGCAAGCACGGATCTCTACCACGTGGATTTCTTTGCTATCGCACAAACCGGAGATGTGTGCTCAGATACACGCTGCTCTCGTCCAGAGAGAGTCCACACACTTAAAATATGCCTCTCCTCTCCCTCAAACTGTGTCCTGTGCACGCTCAGATCTCTCTGTGCTCACGCGCTATAGATATCAATTACTTTCACACCTGAATTAAACGTTGTCAAAGGTTATTATTATGCACTATTAAAAAGTAGTCTCAAAACAGATTTGTGCAGAGCCTTTCCTTGAATTTTTTACTGTTGTATTTTTGTTTTACTACATCTCTTTTTTGTTTGTATTTAGGTTTATGCAGTTTTCGCCATTTCCACGCCATTACCGCACCTTGGGCTAAGGTGACAGATGGGGGGCTGAAACCCACCTAAAAAGGGTTTAGAAGCACCCCTGGCATAACATGCATAATTATACTGTAACATAAATATATATATATCCATTTTACCTGATTCAGTTAGATGAGATAACAACATGCCAATCCGTGGTTGTGTTTCCAACACGACTAACCGTAATCATCTTACAGTCAATAAGCGTGACTGAAACTCAGGCCCTAGTGGATGGCTAAAGATTTGTTCACTTATATTCATGAATCCTCAAGGGAATATCTGAATAAACTGATGCTGGTTTTTATCCTGTATGAAGTATTTCTAGGTGACCGTCTCTATCAAATGTAGTGCGGTCTCTTGCTGTCCAAACGGGTCACATGCCTTATACCCCTGGTGCAGGATCCATTCTCAAACTCTTCAACATCTTCACTGCACAAATCTACACAGCTCTTGTAATGAGACACATTAGTCAAACATGTTTTCACAAAAACTAGTTTTTCACCAAAATAAAAGATCAACTAGTTTCAGTCAAAAAAAGCACAAGGGTTTCTCTTGCAAGTGCAGTGCAAAATATGCAAATTATATTACCAAAACCCTTAAATATTAATGTATTTGGATTGCCCTTCTACAGGTTTTTAACAAAACATCCATGCATAAACAGTGCAAAATACAGTTTGGGATTATTATCATCTGCTTTATACAGCATGTTTCTAAAATAAAACAGCTGTTTAACAATTTTGAGCATGTGGTAGTTTACTGAAGTTGATTGTAAAGCCATTGCTGCCAGTCATTTGATTTTTAACCTGTATAATGTACAGTGTGGATCTAAATGCAAACTTGGCTTGTGTATTTATACATGTTGAAAGGTACGACGATGAAACAACGTCACAATATCAACAATGTTGGTCCCATTTACAGAATCAATACATAACTGAACATTGGTCAACCACTGTACTGACACTGATACACAAGTGCCATGAGTCAGTTGTTTTTATAATTGCACTCACTTCACACTTTCTTACATTTAGATACAAGCCATAAACTTTTGCAAAATATCAGTGGTATGTATACCTTTGATCTATTTAAATGAATCCATTATCTGGCCGTTTGAATGTGTTATTATTGGTATGTACATTTCTATTATTATTTTTAGCGTCGAATGGGGCTTTTATTTTGGTATGGTTTCGTGGCGTCATACGGCTGCGCCACAGTGTTGCATCTGCCTGTCTGCTGAAGAAAGGTTTGTTTTTAATCATTTCAGGTGTTTAAACCAAACTAACTATCTCTGATGATTATATAGACAGCTGTGGTATGAGTCAATAGTTAGTGAAAGCAATACTGTACTATTACTGTTTTCTAATAATGATAATGAGCAATCGTGTCTGTGAGTAAACATAACAAAACGTGCAACTCATTCACAAACTCAAGTCATGATAAAAAAAAAAGAGCTTTCTGAAACTCAACACAGTAGACGGGTTTCCATCCAAAAAAAACAAAAAAAACAACAACAACACACGATCATCCAAATTAGGTTTGATTCCATCATGGCGTTAATATTCTTACTGTTTTGCGTTCTGTTATTATTTTTAGGGTTAGTTTTGAGCGTTTTTGTCTAATTAGATCATTGAAGTCCATTAACTCTGACTGGCTCCCTAACTAGTGTGCTGACTACTGAACTAGTGTGCTGACTACTGAACTAGTGTGCTGACTACTGACCTAGTGTGCTGACTACTATGTATGCACGATTATGATTTTTCATGGCCGATACCGATTTCGGATTTTTTTTTTTATCTTTAAGCAACAAACAAGAAAGAAGGAAAGTGTGCATAATCAAAATGTTTATTTGGTATTTGATAGGCCAAGCTGGCTTTTGGCTATTGAAAACAATAACCATAACCATCTGAATAATGATAAATACATTATTCCAAAATGTTAAAATCAAATAATTTTGGTGCAAATAAAACAGATGCAAAGTGTTTCATTCATCCAGTTAAAAAAGAAAAAGGGTTATGATTCAAATCTATATTTTTTTTTACTTGAGACAATAGTTATTTATTTTTCATTGGCTCAAGTTAAAAAATATAGATGTGAATCATTACCCTAAAATGGTTTAATTGGATAAATGAAACACTTTTTTTGTCTGTGCTACTGCAGGTGATTTTAAAATCAAATTAAGTCGATGTAATTTTAAGGTAAAATAAAAATAATCATCCTAACGCAGAGCTGACGTTTACTTCTGGCTTTTCAAAAAACAACAACAACAAAAAAAGCATTTCAGTTCTGTCACAGTTTATTCCGTTAGGTTTCTCATCCAACATGTGAGAAGTTGAGCTGAACATCCTTCACTGTCTCCGTTTGTGCAGGGACAGAGACGGTACGCTCAGAGCAATAGAGCCATCTCTATATGGCTCTGAGTACGCTCGCACTACTCCAATGAGCGCAGGAAAGGGACTCTTATTTTGTACGACAGTACAACAACGGCTGATTGCTTCCTGCTATCTGTGCCTCAGACGTGTAGCTCTGGACTTCCAGTGTTGAACGGCTGCCCGTGTCCTTACATACAGATTTCGAAATACTTCCACACAAATGACATAGCGAATGATTACAATGTAGTGCTGACTCATAAACTAGTGTGCTGACTACTGAACTTTTGTACTGAACTAGTGTTCTGGCTAGTGTGCTGACTACTGAACTAGTGTACTGAACTAGTGTGCTGGCTACTGAACTAATGTCCTGGCTAGTGTGCTGACTACTGAACTAGTGTACTGAACTAGTGTGCTGACTACTGAACTAGTGTACTGAACTAGTGTGCTGGCTACTGAACTAGTGTACTGAACTAGTGTGCTGGCTACTGAACTAGTGTACTGAACTAGTGTGCTGACTACTGAACTTTTTTACTGAACTAGTGTGCTGACTACTGAACTTTTTTACTGAACTAGTGTGCTGACTACTGAACTAGTGTGCTGGCTACTGAACTAGTGTTCTGGCTAGTGTGCTGACTACTGAACTAGTGTACTGACTACTGAACTAGTGTACTGAACTAGTGTGCTGACTACTGAACTTTTGTACTGAACTAGTGTGCTGACTACTGAACTTTTGTACTGAACTAGTGTGCTGACTACTGAACTAGTGTACTGAACTAGTGTGCTGACTACTGAACTAGTGTGCTGACTACTGAACTAGTGTACTGAACTAGTGTGCTGACTACTGAACTAGTGTGCTGACCACTGAACCTTTGTACTGAACTAGTGTGCTGGCTACTGAATTAGTGTACTGAACTAGTGTGCTGACTACTGAACTTTTGTACTGAACTAGTGTGCTGGCTACTGAATTAGTGTACTGAACTAGTGTGCTGACTACTGAACGTTTGTACTGAACTAGTGTGCTGGCTACTGAACTAGTGTGCTGACTACTGAACTTTTGTACTGAACTAGTGTGCTGGCTACTGAACTAGTGTGCTGACTACTGAACTTTTGTACTGAACTAGTGTGCTGGCTACTGAATTAGTGTACTGAACTAGTGTGCTGACTACTGAACTTTTGTACTGAACTAGTGTGCTGGCTACTGAACTAGTGTGCTGACTACTGAACTAGTGTACTGAACTAGAGTGTTGACTACTGAACTTTTGTACTTAAATAGTGTGCTGGCTACTGAACTAGTGTACTGAACTAGTGTGCTGACTACTGAACTAGTGTACTGAACTAGTGTGCTGACTACTGAACTAGTGTACTGAACTAGTGTGCTGACTACTGAACTAGTGTACTGAACTAGTGTGCTGACTACTGAACTAGTGTACTGAACTAGTTTGCTGACTACTGAATTTTTGTACTGAACTAGTGAGCTGCTGACTACTGTACTAGTGTGCTGACTACTGAACTAGTGTACTGAACTAGTTTGCTGACTACTGAATTTTTGTACTGAACTAGTGAGCTGCTGACTACTGTACTAGTGTGCTGACTACTGTACTTGTGTGCTGACTACTGTACTTGTGTGCTGACTACTGAACTTTTGTACTGAACTAGTGTGCTGACTACTGAACTAGTGGTCTATAGCACAAGGCTCAGTTTTACCCGGTTAACGGTTAAGTTCACGTTTAGTTTGAGCAAACTCTGAGTTGGGAGAGAAGGTTTATATCGAGCTTTGTGAGCCCACTGATCCTGATCTAAACCAGGCTGGCTTTATCAGGTTTTATCAACTCAAAACTTGCTCTGCAACTGAGTTTGTTCATCTCACCTCATGCTACAGACTACAGGCAGCTGATTGAGTTATTTAGTTTGATTTACGTTTCTGTCTGTTAATTATTCTCATCTTAATCACACAGATAAACTCTGAGATCCTCAAGACACTGTTATAAAGATGGAGTTTATTAAAGAGGAGAGTGAAGACCTGAAGATTGAAGAAGCTTTCAAACGTGAAGATACTGTGAAACAAACAGAGATGGTGTTTGTTAAAGAGGAGAGTGAAGAAGACATGACGAATGAAGTCAAACATGAAGATGAGGAACTAACAGGTCAGTTTCATCAGTCATTCTGAGAAGAAAACTTAATTAATTTAGTTGTTTGTCACGTTTTCGTATGACGTAATGGAAGCTGACAGTATTCAAAACTTCAGCGTACAGCTGAGAGGACAATGTTTGTCTAGTCTGTTACAGGTGAATGGCAGGGTTCAGGTCTGTCTGAAGTTAATCAGTTCTCTTGGGTCAGTCTGTGGGGTATAGTACTTTTTATACTTCACATAAAATGTCTATTACAAATGAAGTACTGAATTATAAAAAAAATAAATAAATGTAAATGAACAAAAGTTTACGTTGCGTTTACTATCGTCCGTCCAACTCTGATTAAACATTTTGGATTTTCTTGTATGCTGATTATAAAGAAATAATAATATTAATATGATCTGTCATTTGAGAGAGAGATCTAGACCAACGTTTTGAGCATAATATTAAATATAAATCACACATCCATACCAACCCAGAACCCATTTTATACCTTCTTTCTCAAGTTCATAAATCATTAACTGGTGTACCACAAAGACCAATTGTTGCAGGAATAAAATCATTAACAACCAAAATTTGTTGAAATTCCATCATATTTACAAGACACGAGCCATTTTATAAATCTTTTATCATCGATAATTACCTGATGAAGAAACTTATTTATGTACTATAGTTAGATCTTAAGAATAAGATGCATTTGTTCTAATAGAACAGACTTTAATATTGAGTCAAGGAAACTGTAATACACATTTTTAGCAGGAGGATATAAAAGACAATGGCTGGGTTTGGCCTAAGAAAAATACATTATCTGCATGATCTTTCAATCAATAATTCTGGAGAAAAACACATCAATCAGTAGGGATCTCACAAACATTATTAAAAACCTTGGGATATCTTAAGCACAGATGAAAAATGTAAATGTACTGTGTCTTTTCCGACGGCGTCGAAAGCGTCTTATTATATTGTACTCTCTGTATCTCTCTCTATATAAATATATACACCCCAAGCAATAAAAAATTATAAAACGTCCTCATTCAAAATGTACCATCTGTTCCTGTTTCCACTGACACTGCAAACATGCAGCTTCTTTGTTTATTTTATTTTTATAATCTTTTAAATATGTATTATATAAAATAGGACGCTGCGCTACAGCTAAAGTTAAATGGCGCTGCCTTAATTTTTTAATTTCTGTACAGAGAGGTCACGCAGTGACGTATCGGTCCTCGACTGGTACCACATCTTCACATGATGCAAATTCGCAGGTCAGAGTTCACCAAACTTGAACTTTGGAACGCAGCGAAATGCAAAATTTTTCGTCTGATGCATTCACATGCGTATGAACGTAAGTCAATGGAACGAAAAGTGCAGTGTGACCGCCCCATAAGGCTTTAAAGCAGGTCCGAAAAATCTATTTTTGTGATTGTGGATAAGTGCAGTGTCCCGTGAGAGTAACTCTACCATTGAGTTAACACTGATGTTAATGTTTGTCGCAGTATATTGATTCTGTGGTGCCAGAACTGCAGCACAATACAAGGATATTTCTTTAAACCGCAAATGTCTCCACGATCTGCTTTTGGTGTTGGGTGATATGCTCATCATCAGCCTGTGAGATCACAGATACACAATATTATCATGCTAATTTATTTGTTTACCTACTTAGTCTAATTGCTGAATACTGAACCAACTCCAGTATATGGCTAAAAGCAGCCTGAAGTTTTAATATGTCTTAATTTGTCTAACATAACTTAATAGAAACATTGCAAGTTACTAATTATAAAGCTTAGTTATACAAAAAGCAGCTACAGAAAATGAGCAAAGAATATTACATTACTACAGAACATCCTGAGTGTAGTGGGAGTATCATGCACTTCATGTGTGGACATACAGTGGAGCGACATGTTGTGTCTCACAGGACCACGGTGATACATACATACAGACAACAGTGAAGTAAAACAGTATAAACCTATACACAACTAACCTACTGACAGATTCTGACTATAGATTTACTATATATAAATGTTTACCTATGCATAGACTGTAAAGGAAATATAGACTATACGAATGCTTCCCATTGGCACGGTTCAACTTTTTCACGGTTCGGTTTGTTTCACAGTTTAGAGTCATGGGACAGTTCGGTATGTGCTATGTTTATGAAAAAACTATACTTTCTAATAAAAATACAATAGATTAAAGATACAAACAATAAACAGTGATTTTCATATTTTTTTTAGGTAGGTCTAGCATAAGTTTTTAGGTACAGAAATTGAATAAAGTAATCAAATGTAAAACAGCATTGAATATTGGACTGTATAAATTAAAGATAATTCTTTAAGTTACAAAAGCTTTTTAATCAAGAGCAGTGAGTGATGTCTTTGTTGTTGCTGTTGGATTAATATAAAGACTGTCACTTTAAGAGAATGCACTGATACAGTACACCTGTGTTCAGCTGGCTATGTCTGCTGTAGGATACTTATCAAGACGGGCATTTTTGCATCATTTTTGTGTGAATTTGTTCATTTAAACACAATACTTCAGAGAGAGCTTATATTTGTGCGCGGTTTTGACACACAAATCTTCAAACTTTACATGTTTTAACTGGCAAAGCTTAAATGCGTTTAGTTTAAACACAGGTATTGACGTGTGCTGTTCAGATCTCATCTGTGCGCGCGCTATCAGCACCCGGATGATGACGGGATAAATGACTGCTCATAATCCAGCATACATTCACATTGAACAAGAGTTTTCTTCTCTCATCACTGTTGTTGTAATGTCTGGGAAGCCAGAATGTGCATCCATCAAACAGAAACATATTAAACGAACCCAGTTGGTTTTACGTGCTATTTATATCAAACCATATTACAGGTGCTTAGTCAGATTCCAGGTCCCAGTGCGTGCTGAACCGTGTGAAGAGAACCGAACGGTTCGCTTGTTTCAGCGAACCGTCCCACCCCTATACTTTACATGTGCACAGAGAAACATCGTAAGTCAAGGAGCTGGCTGGAGAACATGTAAACACATATTTGAGTATTTTGTGGGATTATTTAAACACAGCAGTGTGTGTGAAGTGTCTAGTGTGCATAGAGGATAATTGTACAAGAAGAAGAAGGAAAAAACGTTTCATACAGTTTTCTGTGATGTGGTAAGGTTGGGGGATGTGAGGGTGTGTAGGAGGTGAGATAGTCCATGTTTCAGGAGGAGGGGGTTTGTGTGGGGTTTCGGAGGAGGGTGGTGTGGTTTGAGTCCTCACATACTGGGGGATAAAGCTGTGGATCAGTCTGGTGGAGTGGGATCTGATGCTCCTGTACTGTCTTCCTGATGGTAGCAGCTGAATGAGACTGTGGGAGGGATGGGTGGGGTTCTTCATGATACGGTTGGATTTGCTGGAGCATTGTGTGAGGAAAATGTCCAGGATGGAGGGCAGAGGGGCACTGGTGATTTTTGCAGCTGTGTTGACTGTCCACTGGAGGGTCTTACGGGCTGCTGCACTACAGTTCCTGTACCAGACCGTGACTCTATGGTTCCTCTGTAGAAAGTGGTGAGGATGGGTGGAGGGAGACTTGCTCTTTTCAGCCGGTGGAGAAAGTCTAGGTGCTGTTGTGTCTTCTTGGAGAGTGACATGGTGTTGGTGTTCCAGGTGAGATCCCCTGAGATGTGCACCCCTAGGGATTTAGTTCTGCTGACTTTCTCCACAGTCGAGCTGTTGAAGGTCAGTGGAGGTTGGTCAACAGAGATTCTCCTGAAGTCCATCACAACCTCCGTTGTCTTCTCCACATTGAGGGACAGGTTGTTAGTTCCACACCATTCAGCTAGTGCCACTTCCTGTCTGTAGTGTGTTTCATCGTTGTTGCTGATTGCAAACTCTATGATGTGATTGGAGCGGAACTTGGCCGTGCAGTCGTGGGTCATTAGTGTGAAGAGCAGCGGGCTGAGCACACAGCCTTGTGGGACACCTGTGCTCAGTGTGGATGTGCTCGAGGTGTTGTGGCCGACATGGACTGACTGAGGTCTTTCAGTTAGAAAGTCCAGGATCTAATCACAGAGGGAATTGTTAAGGCCCATCAGGTTAAGTTTATTAATGAGCTGTTGTGGAATTTTTGTTTTGAATTGTGTAGGATTCTGAAATAGGAGTCTTTATTCTCTAGGTGGGTAAGAGCCAGGGGGAGGGTGGAGGAAATTGTCTGTAGAGCGGTTTGGATGGCATACAAACTGGAGTGTATTGGGAGGCTGGTTTTGATGTTGTGCATGACTAACCTCTCAAATTACATCATCATGATTGGAGTCAGTGGCACACGCGCAAAGTGAGAGCGAGAGAGAGAGTCTTACATACATGCAGAATTGACACACTTCATGTATGCACTAAACGATTCTTTGTTGTATTTTCCTGCAAAAATAACAGAGTTCCTTAGTAGGGGGCGGAACTAATGCGCAAACTGCAATCTCATTGGCTGGTGCTCACCTACTGAGCAAATCAGTTTGACTGAATGCAGAAAACCTGATTAATATTCATGAATCCATTACTGTTCTAAATTTTAATTTATGCATTTAGCAGACACTTTTATCCAAAGCGACTTAAATTGAATTCAGGCTAACATTTTTTTTACCAAACACGCGTTCCCTGGGAATCTAATCCACAACCTTGCGCTGCATTATTATTATTATTATCAGTATTATTGTTAGCTTTTCCCCTTTGTGTTTTTTTTTTTTTGTTTTTTTTTTTTTTACAGAAGCACTAAATGATCAACAAAGCACCACCATCAGTCCTAAATTCAGTTAAAATGTCTATGCATTCATACCTGGTTACCAAGTTTTAATACTTTTACTTAGGGGTGGGCGATATCTCGATATTTAAAATATATCGAGATATTTTTTAAACACGATATGGATTTTGACATATCGTATATATCGATATATTGTTTATATTCTGATTCCGCCACTTTGCTTGTTTGCCTTCCCTGTGCTGTGCTCGCCCCCGCTCGCTCGCCCCCCGCCTCCTTGCTTTTGTCCCCTCTCACCTCGCGTGTAGAGAACTAGTAAAAAAAAAAAAATTATATGGAGATACTTCAGTTTTAAGGCGTAGGGCGAACGGCAGGCAGAAGTCTACTGTAGGGCCCAATGAAACACGGACGGAATCGCGGAATCCAGTCATAAAAAATTGAATTTACAGTTTAACGCGGAATGTCACGGAATTGGTCAAATTTTAAATGAATTAATCAAAAGTCGGTCATGCACTTACATCAAATCGCGAAATGGACTAATATCTGCAAATATTAACCCGGAAAAGTCTATTTAAATATGAATCCTGCATGTTCTGCGTGTCTGTGTCAACGAATGGAGCAGAAGCGCGTCTTCATTCATTAAACACGGAAGCTCGCATAACGCTCGCGCTGATTTCATTGTCTTTCCTCTCTCTAAATAAAGACGTGAACACATGAGGAACATCTCCAGAACTGCACTGAGAGTCACTTCATGAGCTTCTGACCGTTTGATTTGAGTAAGACTAGCTCATATCACATCATAGACTGTGGTATCACATACACAGAACTGTAAAGGTAAACCCGTCAAAATAAAAGTATTTGACAGAAATCTATTACTATTGTACAGCAGAATGTAGATAGCCCACTACTACTACTATTAAAATGAAACGAACATAATTTTATAGGAATAATCACACAACATTTCTCCCATGTTTTATTTTTAATAGTAAATCCCCTTTGTTTACCAAAAAATAAAGTTTGCTTAATTTTAAATAACTAAAAGATAAATTAAATGAATGTTTTATGCCTTCATTTGATAATCAGAAAAATGTAAATACACAGAATTTCTGAAGGGAAAAAAACATTTCACATAAGGCTATTTTAAGAATGCTTTTTAACTAATTAAGTTGTTTTTATGCATTTAAATAATTGCACATGCTAAAACACAGAATTAGGTAACAATAAAACATATGGTGAAGAAAAAAAATAATATGTTTCATAGGCCCCTTAACATGTAATATTTGCCATATTTGTTTTTGCAGTAGTTTTTTGGGGGTTATTTTTCCTGTAAAGATATCGAGATATATATCGTATATCGAGATATAGCAAAATATATCGAGATATATTTTTTGCTCCATATCGCCCAGCCCTACTTTTACTAAAGTTCTATCATTATATAATACTTGATTATCCAGATATCATATTAAAATGCTTGACTGACTGATGTTAACAGTGTACTTTCAAGCAGTAAAAAGCTGTGCCATTTTAAAAACATATACTCTGTGTGTGTGTGGGGGGGGGGGGGGGCATGTTTTTGTGTCATATCAGGACACAACTCTGTATAATAACATGGGTATGACACAGGTATTACAAGGAGAGGGTGACTTATGAGGACATAACCCATGTCCCCATTTTTCAAAACACTTATAAATCATACAGAATGAGTTTTTTTGAGAAAGTAAAAATGCACAAAGTTTCCTGTGAGGGTTAGGGTTAGGTGTAGGGTTGGTGAAGGGACATAGAATATACAGTTTGTACAGAATAAAAACCATTACACCTATGGGATGAACACACTTTACACAAAAACACACGTGTGTGTGTGTGTGTGTGTGTGTGTGTGTGTGTGTGTGTGTGTGTGTGTGTGTGTGTGTGTGTGTGTGTGTGTGTGTGTGTGTGTGTGTGTGTGTGTGTGTGTGTGTGTGTGTGTGTGTTCCTGTAGCTCAAGTGGTAGAGCATTGTGTTGTCAATCGCAAGGTTGGGGGTTCGATTCCTCGGGAACACATGATAAAGATTGTAAAGGTAAAGATTGATAGCCTGAATACACTGTAAGTCGCTTCGGATAAAAGCGTCTGCTAAATGCATAAATTAAATTGTAATAAATATATATATATATTAGTATATTAGTATATCTGTCTGGTGAGTAAACTAAAGAATTTACTAGCCAATGGCGATTCAATTGCCAAGGTGTCCATAGACTTATTATACCCCCTTAATATTGTGGCAGTTTTTTTCTTTGTGGTATCGAAAATGGTATCGAATATCAAGGTATCATATCAAAGTTTTAAATTCCAGTATTTTGACTTCCTTATGTCGCCTGGAGACAGACAGAGCACCTGGTCATTGGGAGGTATGGGCAGTTTTTGTGCAGGTGTGTCATTCTGCGTTTCAAACCATGAATAAAAGTGCTTGAGGTCATCCGGGAGAGATGTGTTATTATCACAGGCCTGTGGCGGGGGCTTGTAGTCTGTGATGGTCTGAATGGCTTGTCACAAGCTCTGTGTGTCTCTGCTGTATGTGAAGTGATTGTGGATTTTCTGAGCATATGACCATTTGGCATTTTGGAGGCCATAGGACAGATTGGCTCTTGCTTTTTTTTGAGGACTATTTTGTCTGTCGATCTGAATGCTTCATCTCTGGTCTTTAGCAGCACACAAACCTCTGCTGTCATCCACGGCGTTTGGTTTGCACGTGTGGTGATGGTCTTGGTGAGTGTCACATCATCAGTGCACTTTTTGACCTAATCACTCCCAGTATCAGTGTACTCCTGCTGATCTGTGAGAGTGTTGTAGGGGGCTGCTCTTTAAACATGTTCCAGTCTGAAAGCAGTCCTGTAGTTTTGAGTTAGCATCATCTGGCCAAACTGATGAGTTTTTGAACCAGTTTGGTGAGTTTCAGAAGGGGTCTGTGTGCTGGAGTTAGCATAACAGAGATGTGGTGAGAGTACCCGAGGTAAGGAAGGGGGTACAGCCTTGTACACGTTCTTCTCTGTTGTATGAACAAAGTGCAGTGTGTTTTTACCTTTGTGGCAAAGGTCACATGTTGGTCCAACTTTGGCAAAACTGTCTTTAAGTTTGCGTGGGTGAAGTCACCTGCGATTATGAAAAAGTCGTCTGGGTTGTTTAGATGATGTGTTTGCTGCGAAGTGTTTTGGTTTTAAGATTAGCGGATGTAGGAGCTAGCATACATGTTGTTGGATTTGATGGTTTACATCTTTTCCACGTCTGTTGTTTTGTACAAATAAACTAATGTTGACTTGTTTCTGTTCACTCTAGACCTGATGCCGCTGAAAGAAGAGAGTCAAGAACTGAATGAAATGGAAGAGAAAAATCATCATGAGAAATATCATGATTTAATGACTGGGGAAAAATCCCTTAGTTCCTCACAGACCTGTGAAACAGAAACTAGAGACCAGAAAGTCCAGAAGAGAGTACATACTAAAGCAAGACCTTTCACCTGTCAACAGTGTGGGAAGAGTTTTGCTCTGAAGGGAACTCTTAACATTCACATGAAGGTACACACTGGAGAAAGACCTTACTCCTGTCAACAGTGTGGAAAAAGGTTTGCACTCAAAGGAGGTTTTAAAAATCACTTGAGAGTTCACACTGGAGAGAAGCCTTACACCTGTCAACAGTGTGGGAGGAGTTTTGCTCTAAAAAGAAATCTGAATAGCCACATGAGAGTTCACACGAGAGAGAGCTTCACCTGCCAACAGTGTGGAAAAGGTTTCAGTCAGAAACAAAACCTTGAAATCCACTTAAAAATCCACGCAGGAGAGAAGCCGTTCAACTGCCCTCGGTGTGAGAAGAGCTTTGAACACAAAAAAAACCTGAGTATCCACATGAGAACTCACACTGGAGAGAAGCGTTTCACCTGCAAACTGTGTGAGAAGAGCTTCACACGAAACGAAACTTTTAAGGGTCACATGGCCGTTCACAAGGGAGAGAGTCCCTTTGAGTGTGAGAACTGTGGAAAGAGCTTCAGATATAAAAGAAACCTTAATCATCACATGAGGATTCACTCTGGAGAGAACTGTTTAGATGTCACTGACAGGAATCAGCGTAAGAATCGAGTACATCGCTCCGCGGAGAGGCGTCACACGTGCCCTCACTGTGAAAAGAGTTTCACACAAAGAGCAAAGCTGGAGGAGCACATCAGAATACACACTGGAGAGAAGCCGTTCACCTGTCCTCAGTGCGGAAAGAGCTTCACAATTAAAGGAAACCTTAGGATTCATATCAGAGTTCACACTGGAGAGAAGCCATACAAGTGTGTTCAGTGTGGAAAGAGCTTCACATATCACACAGACCTGAAACGACATGTGCAAACTCATTCTGGAGAGATACTTCTCATTCCCAGTGTGTGACAAGAGGTTAAGAAAAAAGAAGACAATGGGAAATGTTACTCTTTTAGAAAACAATGTTACTTTCACACACCACAGCTGCAAGCTTCATCTGATTTAACTTTTGACTACTTTATTATTATTATTAGTGTGTCCTTTCCCTATTTATTCTTCACCTGACCATCTTCTTTGCTGTAGTTTCAAATATTAATCAGACACCCTTTAATAAACACACTTCAGCCGGATCAGATCAACATGACCTAAAGTATGTAGAGAGATCTTCCACTACTCAATTCTCTCTTAAACAGACACGCACTGCTATAGGAAACACATCTTTCTATAACCTTCCTATCATCATAACCCCAGGTCATTCTGTATGATAACTATCCTCTTGTATATGGTCTTGTGTAGTGTACACTGTTTAATGTGTGCTTTTGACAGAACTACTCGTTCATGTGGTCTTACCTATGCCATGTTTAGTATCTGTGAATTTGTCTTTTGATTAACTATATGTTGGTAAATATGGATCATATTAGTGTTCTAGGAATCTTCAATGGTTTGTGTATCAATACCCAATCCAGTTACACATGCAGATTACCATATTTCCAGACAAAGAGTCGTAAACTTTCCCTTCAGAAGAGCAAGTCACCATTGGCTCTCTACTTCTGAGACCGAATTAAACAGAGGTTTAGTATAAGTTATAGACCCCTTTATAAACACCTACAGCGGAGGCAGCATGGAGAGAGGTATCAGCAGGATGCTTGGGTAATATAGATCCAGCCACCTGCAATCTCTGGAAGCACCTACCATCATTATAAGCCAAGATTTTCTGTTGTGCTCACGGCTGTAGATGATGCCAACTACAAATGAATCTATGCTAATGTGGGCATTCAAGAAAGACTGTCAGATGGAGGAATATTTGGCCAGTCAGACATCCGAGTAACATAACTTCCTTATGCATTTGTTGGAGATGAAGCATTCCCTCTAAGAAACAACGTGATGAAGCCATTCTCCTCCTGAAATCTGAATATTTAACTACAGATTACAAGGGCAAGGCACAGTACAGCTGAAATGCAGATTGAAGATGCAGAAGACGAGAACCACAATGTAGTACCCAGGGCTTGGAGAAAAGATAGAGGACTTCCTTCTGTGCCAGTCAGCAATGCACAGAATACCACAACCACTGCCAAAAATAAAATCAAGTCAATCTGAAGGCATACTTTCTGTCATGCTGGATCTGTTTCCTGGGAGAAATTGTTTTTTATTTAAAAATGGACATCACTTAATAAATGTGTTCATTTAGAGTGTGTTAATACCTAAATGCAGTGCTGATATTTTGTCTTATGCATTTATTTTAAAGGCCAGAGTGTTGGTGTGACTACATTAGGCAATAGTTCCAAAACCCATCAGTAGACAGGTTATTCTTTATGCTTTAGTATTGTTGTACATCTATATCACATCAAAATCACAGGAATTAGATTTTTCTGCATCAATCAGGAAATTGTGATGTTACTCATCTTAGTTAATTGACTAGTGTTCCTGTGGGTCAAGAGGTCGAGCATTGCGTTAGCAAGCACAAGGTTGTGGGTTTGATTCCCAGGGAACACATGTTAGCCTGAATGCACTAAGTCACTTTGGATAAAAGCGTCTGTTAAATGTAAAATGTAATGCCTAAGTAAATAATGCACTCAATGTAACTTGTGAAATTTTTACCCAAGCATTTGCAAACTTCTTGGTGCCGTAGTTATTAGCTACCTGAAACTCCTAGGTGAAGCAGCAAGGCGTCTTCAGGCTCAAACATTTCTCCATTAGGTTGAAGTGAGTATGCAATATGGCAAGTGCTCTGAAAACTTTCACATGTCCTATAATTGGTATTGCTTTAAAAAGAGTGAAAAGGTATGTAAATCACCAACAATTACACAAAAATGAAGCACATAGCGAATATGCCTGTTGTATAGTTCAACACAGTCTCACCCTTATTCGTCACTGCCGGTCATTTCCCCCTCTCACGTCCATTAGTCCACGTTTAGGGTACCCCCTATTCATCGCTTGACAACGTAGAGGGGGGTCGTCCGATATTTGAATGCAAATCCCTCATCTTTGGATTTTGACGAACCTTGCTTATCCATCTAGCAGTTTTCCTGTGCTGGAAAGTATGTTTTCAGGCGATTGATTTTAATGCTGCTGATTGTGTGTTTTGCAGTAGCATGCGGCGCAAATACTGTTAATATCATTATTTGGTGCAGTGACCATATATTTTATTGTAAGAATCCCTGGTCTAAATCGGAATCACGGCTTGTTTCTTTTTTAATATAATTTTGGGCTACATTAAAACAGTATAATTGCAGGACTGCATATTTGCTGTAGGCTTAAACATGCCTTCATTTAAGTGGGATATTTTTAATTGTTGATGGTATTTCTATTTGCAGTGGCTTATAGTGAGCCTACAACTTTGCTTTTTTTGAGACAAAAATAAAAACAAAATTTAAAAAGAATAGCCTACTTTTATAGACCTTTCCTCTAAATACTAATTATGAAGTTGTGAAAAATTAAATAGCCTGCTGCAGAAATGTTTATATTACCTAATATGGACCTTTGGCAAAGAGATGGATGCATTCTGGGACGTGATGTGTTGAAATCTAATGGCTAACATATACCCGTGTTTCCTTAGATATTTCTGCTGACCCCTTTAAAATTTTGAGCAAGGATATAAAATATTAAGACTGTACATTTTCATTATGATTTATATTTTGGTGCAATTTTGAGCAGCGCGTCACTGTGCGCGACCATCACAGAAACCATTGCCCAGCGCGATTCCACCACGGGAAGTCACTTACAACAGTCTAATAAACAAGAGAAATGTGTGTGTGTGTGTGTGTATATACAACATTTTTTTTTCTTATATTTTGGACGTGTAAATGCTTATTAATGGATTATTGGGATATATATATATATATATATATATATATATATATGTGTGTGTGTGTGTGTGTGTGTGTGTGTGTGTGTGTGTGTGTGTATATGTATGTTATTCCTGTTTGTTTATCCATTGGAATTAAAGCAGAACCAGGATGTGTTCAAAATAGCGTGATAGAACCCTTGCTCACACAAGACTTCTTTTTAAAATCATTCATTTTTTTTATAAAGAGTCCAACTCTTTAACCATTAGGCCACGACTTCCCATTTTTAATGTAATGAGGTGCTGTTTTTTAAAAGGACAGGGATTAAGGAACATTGAGTGTAAAAAGTAAAATCAAGTGTTGCTACAGCAGGTCCCAGTCACGGCCAGAGTCGAAAGACTGGTGTCTCTCATATCAGCGCTCCGGAAACCAGAGACTTTCTTTCCATTACTGCAGGTGTGTTATTTATTTTGACTTCACTGGTTCAAACAGTATCTTCATTTATTATGAATTGGCCATTGTTCAATGTTATTCTCTTTTATTATAATAAACTACTGTGTTTACATATTTTGCCTTGTTTTAACCGAGTCCTTCCTTCAAGAGCTTAAAGCTGACTGTTTGAGGACATACATGAGGATGAAACGCACTTCAAGCCTCAACAGACTGGTTGACCCGAAAGAGCCTCATATCAGGGTGGTGGGAGAAAGAGAGACCCCGACAACATGTGGCAACACGGATCTGCCAACACTGTGGAAATGGTCCAGCCGTCATCCATTGTGGTGACTGCCGTCCACACCCATTCCTCTGTGGTCCCCCGAGGTCACGTGTGTTCCCCAACAGGGATTCGATGACCCATGCATTCTCTAATCCAGCTTGTGTTGTGGAGAGGGTTCTAACCCAGTGTGGTAAGTGGTAGATCTTAAAAGTCACATTCTTAGACTGGACTGAAAAACTGAAGCCGTCAAGTACATCTTGTTTAAAATAGCTGCCAGTAAATCAATGTTATTCTTTAATGCTTATCCATGTGTTTTTCTTGTACCTTTGGAGATGCCAGTGTCATCGCAGGACAGTCCATAGTTGTGGTTACAATGAATGGTTTGGGTGGGGGTCACTTCTGTAGGAGTGTCTGCAGAATTACACCCACAGCTATTTGCTGATCACACCTTGTATACTCCCTCATCACAATGATGCACATATACGGATCAGTGAAATTCATACATGTTACATTGTGCAAGAACTTTTCTTCATCATGGCTGCAAATCTAGAGGTGTCAATAGGTTGTGTGTTCATTTAGATTGGATGGGCCCAAGTATGTGATGGAAAACAATTAACCTTTGTCCAGTAGAGTGCCTTACAAAATGTCTGTAGAAGTGTCCTCCTGATTCACCTTAGTCACAGGTTCCCACATCAGTTGTCAGAATGACAGAATTCCTTCTTTTTCCAGGGGATATTGTTATACTTGGCATACATTACAATAATTAATAAAGGCTCAGTGTGTTTTAACATGTAAGGTGAGACGTGGGGCAAAGCATGCAAAGAAATGTTATGTTCAAGTTCTGACTGAAGCAGAAATGATCTCTGACAGTGATTCTGAGGAATATGATCGCAGTAGTGACTCTGAGCAGGATTACACATGGCCAGAGTCCTGGTTTCTGCTGTTGTGTGCTGGGGAGGGCCGCTGGGACGGGTTTGGGAAGGACAGCTGGTTCTGTGTTTGGCCTGGAGCAGTCTTCTGTCATGCTCAACATCGAGGAGGTCCTTCGTCTCCAGGGCAAACCAGCAACTCAGTTTCACAGAAAAGGTTAGGGGAGAGATGCACTTTCAGTCTCTTCTGGACTTGTTCCTGCACGGTTTACTTGTGCAACACCACCACTGTAAATCACTCCACAGCTGCCCATCATGCATCACAGGGTCAGTCGAATTCACTCTTCACTTTGACATGTGGGATGTTTGTTGTGTCTGAGCTATGTGTGTTGTTTCTGTGATTGTATAAGCTAATAAATGGCTAAACTGTGGTGTGTTAAGTACAATGTCTACCAGAGGGAAGAAGACGTTTCATCATCACAGTTTCCTCCCACTCCTAGATTCATCTTACACATGACTCTCATATCCCACAATGCAAGTCAGGGGTCTTCAACGCCAGTATAGCTTCAATGTACGTATTTAGTCAGTGGTTTGGTCACCAGATACAACACTTTGCTCAGTTTTGCTCTGTTTGAGTGTAGTTGAAGCCCATTCAGAGCAGTCCACCCACCGAGCCCAGAAGAACCACAGATAACACTAGCCTTGTAGCTGTGTTCTGTGCTGCGTCTCTGGTGGAAGATTATAGAGATGTATTCCTCAGAAGCAGAAGCTGGCAATGGTTCAGGTCAAGGTTCAGGGCAGAGGTCAGTAATATCTATTCTCTTCAGACTCACATATGTTACCTGCACCAACTATTAAAACTTAAATGTATATATATATTTCTTTCATTTTCTTGGATTAACATTACAGCAGCTAGTAGCTAAAGTACACATATTTTTCTTAATGTTTACTTTCACTTAAGACATAACCTACAGTTTTTTTTTCGAACATACTTTCCAAGACGGGTATTTTGACATATTTTTTTATGTATTTGTCGGTACAACAGCAAAAATAAGCAAATTCTGTGTGCAAGTGTTTTGAGACGCCTCTCTCTGCGTGAGCCTGAACACCTGAACACTTGTTGGCTTTTTAGAGCCCAAGTATAAGACCCCTTCGAGGCACTGTTTCAGTCGAACTGTAGTGCCTGAGCTGTATGAGGCAATGAGCTCACTACAGATCTCTGGACACACACACAATCATAACACACATGCATAGCTCTGTCTGACTGGACTCTGGTGTGAACGTGTAGGGGAAGCTTCAGTACAGAGGAAAGCAGCGCTGCTAAATGTTGGACATTGAGCACACATCAAACTACATTCTGTGCTGCCTTGAGGACAAGATGAGAGAGTGGGAAGAGTCTGTTGGTCAGTCTGTCACAATACAGTTTGTTGTTTCAGATAATGCAGCGAACACGGTGAAAGCTTTGACTGAATATGGGCACATCCGTTGCGTATCCCATACGCTTCACTTGGTGGTGATCAAAGCACTGGAGAAGGACAGGGTTGTGACATCCCTTCTCTCCAAAGCCAGGAGCATATCTGGCCATGTTCATCGCGCAAGCAAAGCCAGCAACAGACTACATGAGCTGAAACACAGCTGAACCTCCCCAGCACACACAGATGTAAGAACAAGGTGGATATATACGCTCTACAAGCTCCAGCGGCTGGTGGAGCAGCGCTGGGCTGACACAGGAGTCTAACATGGGGAAAGCTCCAACAATCCTCTATCCAAATGATTCGGGGTTAGCATCAGACATGCTCACTGTTCTTAGTCCTTTTGATGAGGTCACACGGGCACTGTCAAAACACAGCGCCTCCATCATCAGGTCACTGCATGCTGGTGAGGAATCTGAGGATGAATCTGGTCAGTTCATGGCTGGTGATGATGATCAGGATGGTCCAGGGAAAGGTTCGGCACAGAAGAAGGAAACTGCCAATCCGAGCAAAGAACTAAAATGGTGTTTAGAACCAATTTTTGCAAACTCCACATTTGTGCTTGCCGCTCTCCTTGACTCCAGATGTAAGGCCAAACAATGTTGATGTGGAGGCACTGAAGAGGACATTACTCCTCAGGATGGAGCTCTGTGACCCTGTGGCTACACCTGCAGGAAACACAGAAGAGACACCTGCCACCAGCAGCACTTCAGCCTTGTCTTTCCTGCAGAAAAAGAAATCAGCTATTCCAGTGAGGACACGTTTACCATCAGGTGATGTGTTAGATGTGGACACCAGCGTTACCGATGACCCAGTGAAATACTGGTCAGACAAGCTTCAGTGCTGGCCAACTCTTACACGCTTTGCACTGCAGCATCTCAGCTGTCCACCTAAGAGTGTCCAGTGTGAGTGTGTTTTTAGCACAGCTGGAAATGTGGTCAGGCCACAGCGTGCAAACTTAGACCCTGGCCATGTGGAACAACTGCTCTTCATTAAAGTCAATGCAGATCTGAAAAACAGCGTCGCACTATTTGATCACTAGAACACAGTCCCCACCGCCCCGCTCTCTCTCTGTCCCTCTCTTACTCACTCATTCACTCACACACACTCACACACTCACACACACACACTCACTCACACACACATACCTGGTGTGGAAATAAAAAAAAAAAAAAAAATCACACTGATTATAAAAAAATTTAAAGTTAAAAAAAGAAAATTATGTTGAGATGAAAACTCTTGTTCATTACATTTAACTTCATAATTGCAAGACTTGTTCTCTATATAGTTAGTTTGTTATCGTGATCAAAACCATCGATCTGAAGCTCAATGCTGATGCTGTCATGTAAATAGTTTTCTAATCAGCAATAAATGTAACAATTTCTGATCAACCCCTATCAATTGCATGCTTAACCCTGTAAAGCCTGACACATTAAAAAAATGGCAGAAAATTATATATTTTTGTAAATTAGATGTTTATTAAGCCTTGAATCAAAATAATAAAAAAAAAATTTGGCAATTCATTTTGTTTATGATATATTTTTTGTATCACATTTGATACATCAGGCTTTTAGGGAACGTTTTGCTTACAACAGTGTAGATTTTAGATACAAAAAATCTATTATGCCTTTAACAGTTTGAAAACATAGAACATTTTAGGCAGTTTTTCTCTTTTTTTTTACATAGATCTTTTTTCCAGTCCTTTTATTTCACTTTGGGGTAGTCACGAAAGCAGTTTCTGTCTTTGTTCAGGCAAAGATGCACCTTACACTTCTTACAGTACACATGTGAGAAGTGATTGTTGGTGCAATGCTTGCAACTTTCTCTATCTCTTTGGCAGTTGTGTTTACTGACTTGCCCTCTTTTTGTATGCTGTACATATTTGTTTGTTCTGCCGTTTCCTGTAGCATTTCATCAGTGACAAACTGTTTGAAATACATGTATGGAGTCCAGTTACACCTGTCTTCTGTCCCTTCCTCATCAGATGCAATGAAATTGACAGATGGAGGTTGAAATTGTTTTTATCTCCATTGTATTCTTTATTTTTTGCATTATCCTTCACCGACTGCTTTTTGACAGTTGTTGGGATCTCAACTTCTATGCTGCTCTGGACTACACTTTCGACTTGATAATCTTCTTCATCACTGGTGTCTGAACTTCCATTATCATGCATGGCCTGAGGAATCCATTCCTCATCCTCCTCCTCCTCCTCCTCTTCCTCTAACTGCTCTAGGTCACTTGAATTGCCATCCATTATTATGTCGATTACATTTTGAAGATGCTTTTTTTTTCTCTTTTCTTCCTCTAATCTTTTTATCTAAAAATACACATAAAAAATTGATGATTCCAGCATATTGATTATAATTTTAGAGGAATTGTTACTGTAAAAATAACCTAAATGTATTGTAAGATGACATTGTGGTAGGCATATTGTAGATTACATAAAAAAAAAATGTGACACGACTATTCAGGGATAAAGAACCTTATACCTGCAGTTTCAAATTTAATATGTGCATTTTTAACACAATATATATTTTAATATGACATTTCAGTCATTAATTGCCATTAATTGAATCATCCCAATATTGTGTGTGTTTGCATTGTGGTAGTCATAAAGTATATAACATTGCTACAATTGGACATTACTGTTTAGACATAAAGCACCATTAATACCTGCAGTATCAAATTTGATACACAATTTCCAACACGATTTACTTGTAATTTAATGATTAAATTATTAAGTAATTATGCATTATTTCAATTCAGAAAGTGTTAAATTAATTATATCAGGCGAAATCCGATATAATTTTTTACCTTAACAACTTGAAATTAGCCTTTATTTTCCTGCCGAAAGCGTCTGGCTTGATCCAATCGCAGCCGCCATTTTGAAAAGCTAAAAAATCACCCCTCTACTGCCTGCAGTACAGTGAAATTCCACAAGATGGCAGAATACACGTATCAAAATAGATACAACAGGTTTTCAAAGAAAGTATTGCTCTCACTGATTCAATATATGTCTTAGAAACTCGTGTATCAAATATGATACATGCGGTTTTAAAGGGTTAAAATAACATACCGGTTAAAGCCCCGCCCGATTTAAGTCAACCAGACCCACTTCCGGGTTAAATCCCGCCCACTTCCGGGTTAGGCCCCGCCCAGCCCGAGTACAGATACAGATAATTCATATGGTTAACAGATACAGATAATGCTGTACTCGCTCATCCCTAGTGGAGACGCTGTTTTTGGTAAAACATGATTTTGACGTCTTCATTAAGTTTTGTTTATAGAAAACTCTTTTTAAAATATTTTCATTTTGTATAAATTGTATCTTAATTTTGATCAATGTTTCATCGATCAGTTGCCCATATTTAATAAATAAGAAGCAAATGTATAGCCTAGCAGACAATGTAATAATGCCCCGGCAGGATCACTTGCATTGCATGTGAACTAAACTCAGCGTGTGCCTCACAGAATTGAGAAATATAGGATATATATTACAGAAAGCTTGAAATGTCTCTCCTTTTAATCGGAAATATTCAAACCAAAATAAATGGGCTACTCTCTGATGATGTAATCCATATGAAATGTGCATTTCTGTCTGGTGTTCTTGTCTGCATTGTCAACTTCATCTTTGCAGCAACACAGAAAACACCAGTTAATTACTAAACAATTAAATGTCTCCTTGCATATTTTGGAACCAGCAGGCCGTTCTGTGTTGAGCGAGACCCCACGGAGTGAGCGAGCGGAGCGGGATATTCAGAAATGCTCTCTCCCTCACGAGCTCTGATCAGAACAAACCCAAGCCTCAATGTCTGCTGACCTTGCAGAAACATAATAGACATAGCCAGACTAGACTATTTTAGTACTAATTCTGAGCTTACGATTTATTATAATTCTTGACAAAATTTTTTTTTTTGCCTAGTTCCTATGTCTATGGCCCTAGACGTTTAATGACACTACGATGAGCATTTACTGCTCGTTAAAAACACGGTTCAGAAGCGGGTCAGGTACAATATTTTATTTGTCTATTTATTTGTCTATTTTGGTCCGAGTTGCGGGCGGGTTAAAACTTCGGTCGGGTGTGGGTTGTTTATACACTGACCCGCACATCACTGCTAAGTGTGTGTTTGTATTCCTCTAACAAATAAAAATATCACAGCACATATAGTATGTTGTGGAACAACACATTTGGTCTGATTATGATTGTTAAAGTGAAGGAAATGACATTTCTGTATTTAGACAGTTTTATATAATTGTATGTATTATTCCTGTCTTTATATTCTTTTCATTCACCAGGACACTTGTACAGATTTACACAGGCTTCTGGAGGAGATCTGATGAATGCAGGAGGAGACACACTGATTTCACCCTTACAGGAGGTTTGTACTGTAATTATGACGCATTCAACTTCAAGTTCATTGCTGTTTTTGTAAACCTCTTCAATGTAAAGAATTGATCACTGTGTAGTTTGTTTTCTGCCCTGCCCAATCACTTTTCCAGTCACATCTTGTGAGCTCCAGCCACGCTGACGGAGACAGAGACGGAGACGGAGACAGAGGAGAGTCTGTTTCTCCATCTCCAGAGGTTATTACTGATGCACTAAACTCACACGCCTCTGAGGATCTGCTCGCTGTTATCTCTGCCCAGTTATCTCAAAGATATTTGTAAAGTGTCGAAGGCAATAAATGAAAGTGCATCAAGGTAAATGCTCCTGTAGATTAAACAGTTAGTGACAGTGTTTGTGCCCCAGTGTCTTAAGAGTCCCTGGTCAACCACCAAACTATGCGCTTTCATTACCGAAAACTATTTATAACATATCTGCAACTTAACTTACTGCAAATGTTTATTGTCTTTGAGAAATGACAATTAAATACACAGTACAACTACTGTTTACATGTTTCTAGTTACTGTATATTGTATTACATTTACTGAGATTAAGTACTCCCTTATTTTAACATAGATCTTTAATATGAAAAGTAAAGCAGATATTATACATTTTTCAATTAATTTTTTATAATAAAACTCTAACTGTTCTTTGACAGGACATGGCACACATACTGACTCCACATCAGAAGACAGTAATGTCAGTAATGATGACCTCTGTGTCACACACATATGGCCAAGGCATCCAGAGATATCTGGAGAGACCTAGGGAAAGGCAAAAGCAGAGTCAGTTCACAGATCTCCAGTGGACAAATACTGCAGTACTGCCTTCAGAAGACACGTGTGAAGATCCAGGGATCTAAACGAACGAGACCCCTCTCCACTGCTCGGGTACCGTACGCTTGCAGACTGCCCATAACACACGAAAGAAGCCTGACAGCAGTGTGATGAAGTGTGCCACGGTGTAGAGGAACTGAGGAGACCACACGGGCCAGCTGACGAAAGGGACACTCCCAAGGGCCCTACACTTGCTAAATCTGGAGAACATACTGTAGAAAGCCCAGTGTTGGAGTCCGGATGTGGGGATAACGCCCCTACACCTGCAGTGCTTAAAACACATGATGGAGATAAGAGGAGCAGGAGAAAAGCTCAGCCTTCAGAAGATGCTAGAGGAGAACGGATTCAGAGAAAGGTCTCCCGAGGAGTGATGCTGTGGTCACCAGATCCTGTGAAACTGATGATGTTCACATCGATGCCACAGAAAGGTGAGGAAGATCAGACCCATTCGATGTTTATGAGGCATCCTAAGAAGGTCATGTGCCTCGTGACCACACCCCCTCATCTGTGATGCACTTTCTACAGTCATGTCAAACCGATTATTATGGTTTGTCTGGAAGAACATCACAGGGAGACAGTACTCATCATGTGTGATGGGTTCCTTGATTTACTTCAGGCTGTTGTCTACAGTTGTTGCTCAAAGTCTGTTATGACCCTGTCACTGGGAAGGAAGAGGAAGAGGAAATGAAGGTTCCTGCTCTTCATCGTTGCTTGAGCCATGTGATGAAGAATGACAAGTCTTCTGTAAAAACAGTACGTGTACATTAGTAAAGGTCATTAGTAAAGTCTACATTAGTAAAGGTCATTAGTAAAGGTCATTAGTAAAGGTCATTAGTAAAGGCTGTGGATGCATGTGTTTGGCCTGTTCTCCTCCTCAGCTACACGGGTTGAGATGAAGACATTGTGTGGAGCACGGCACTGCGGGAGAACGTGCGGAAACATGTTCTCTATCTTCACACCAAGATGCTAAACATTTCTGGAGATCTGACACAAGGAACAGAGGAGGACTTGGGTTAATAAATCAGTAGTGTCTTCTTAAATGTGAATTATGTCAGTTCTGTGGCAGTATCAGCACCAAGGGACACATTGTGTAATACTTTATGAATAAAGATGTTTTCTTCAACATTATATATTTCTAAGACATACACAACACTGTGCATGGGTCTGCATGTTAGGAGCTATTTTGTAAAGTTTTGTTTGAAGATTTGACTTGCATAATGCATAATACACATAATACAGTAATACTGAAAAGTGGCACAAATCCAATTTATATAAAACAAAATAATATTGTGATGAATGTCAGCTGGACATGTGAGCTACACCTGTGCAGGATGAGGTGCCACATCTCTCTTGTCCACACTTACGCTGCGTAACTCTACTATGATTTATTGATTCATATTTAGTTTGTTTGTTTGTAATATGTAAATTTGAGATTGAGTATTGGTTGTAAGGGAATGTAATGAGATGCTGCTCGCTGCAGAGACCTCCAGGACTGGGTCAAGCTCCACCTGTTGGGTCTGCGCTGACCACTACACTCCCGTGTTTCTGTCAGTGTCTTATCAATCATAACTGTTAGACAAAACATAGCTATTAATAATCACACTGTCCTCGACACAAAATATGTATTTATATACACATTCAATAGATTATATTATAACTATAGATGTAAGTATTTACACAATTATATGTCTTTCAGGAGATTTGAGCCGCCATGGAAAGCTTTCATTATCACATAATTATTCATTTTTGTGAGTCGCATATCATAATT
Source organism: Carassius gibelio (assembly GCF_023724105.1). NCBI lineage: Eukaryota > Metazoa > Chordata > Actinopteri > Cypriniformes > Cyprinidae > Carassius > Carassius gibelio. The sequence continues at coordinate 329,684 of NC_068399.1, read as the reverse complement.
CATGGATTTAGTCTTTTGACTGATATTCCATATAGTTTTAGTCATATTATATTATTATCCTCAACAGACCTGACGGGAAGTTTGCAGTAGAATTAACTCTACAGAGGCCCTCCACGACCAGATCTGATAAAATAATAATAATAAAAATAATGCTAATTGTCTTGAATGATTGCAGACAGTTGAATGCTATTTTCAAGCAGTCTTGAATTCAGAAGACGATGGATGAAAATGTGTCTATTCTGCCGGTGTTGTTGTATTTGGGGAGAGGTCTGCACTGTCAAGTCACCGTTTACAAAGGGTGAGACTTTCTAAATGTTATTCGATAAAGAAGAGAATATCAGAAGGAGAAGTTGATGTGTAACATTGAAGTATTGGATTCATGAATGTAAAGCCATCTGTGGTGTGTAAAACCATTGGCAAGGTGCAGACTGCAGTTGATTAAGAGACCAATGCTTTTACTAGTGTCTCAACAGGAATCAGCAGAAAGTGTTTGTGTGGATCCCCAGAGAGAGATTCAGGTGTTGGATTTATTATTATTATTATCATCATACAGTCAAAGACCCCCAAATATGATCCTGGAATTTAAAAGGCATCCGTCTTTTATAAACATCTAATAAACTGAATGAAATTAAAAATAGAAATCCCAAATTAGTGTGCGTTCCTTTTCATTATAATCAACACTTCCGTACTCACTATAGCACAATACTGTCAGCTGTATTATTACTTTATTTTGATGTTTAAGTATATTTATATAGCAATTAATGTACAGAGTAATAACTGGATAACTTAATTTAACTGATATCTCAATTCAGTATTTTATTTTACTAACTTAGAAGCTTTTCATCTGATTAGTTACATTTTAATATTGTTTTTCTTAGTTCTGAATCTTTTCATTTATACAGTTTCTGCTGTACACATTTTCAACCTTTCAATCTTACTTTTTTATTTTTTTAATCTTATTTGTTGTCTTCTTAAAGTAAATATCATGTAGGGAATACTCCAATAATTTGTACATACTATAATAATAATAATACACGCACATCATCAATAACAATGGAATATCTAAATGCAGTAATAAATGTAGAAGTAGTTCTTTAAAATAGAAAATTACTAAATATAATATATAAATAAATGTTAAAAACTGCTTTAGTTATTTATTAAATCAAACAAATAAATGCCTATACTCCTTATCATTTAAACATTTGTTTGAATTAATTTTAGAAATATGTGTTGTTTTTTCATTAAAGCAAATGATATAATTGAATGGTATATTAAATAATTTATAAAAAACACACCTATTCTGAGACATGAAATCAAGGAATTGTGAATTTATTAATCTTAAATCATCTTCCTCCCATGTGTCTCCCTTGTCTCTGGCAGATTTATTATGAAACATTTCAACAACAATCATTTCTGAACAGCCTCAGTAGTGTTTCTTCTATTATTCTGCTGTAGCTAATGTGTTTTAGATGTGCTGTATGTGATTCTAACGATGGCTAAGGGAGTAGTGGAGGCAGAGCTCGTAAGGACACGGCTGTATCAGTCTCACAAGCGGCAGGTATGTACCCCGAAGCCGCCGCCAGGCGCCGCCATTTAGAATTTCAGCCGCCGCCAGCCAATAATTTCATAAGCCAAATTGAGCCGCCAACTGATAAAGTTTGGCTGAGCCGGCTAGAATTATTTGCATCAAATAATAATTCTATCACATAGAGACATGCACACACGAAATATATAAACAATACAGGAGATCTATTTTCCCTCTGGTTTCATAACAGCACAGTCTTGTGCTCGTTGCTACGATACACAGACTCACAGTGAATTGACGACCAATTAAAGTTGCTCGTTTTCCGTACAGAAGAAGCGACGCATTTTTTCTCGCACCGAGGTGAAATGGCGGAAAGAAGCAAGCAAGGTAATTTTGATCTCACTTCTCACATACTTTCCTAATTCCTACTTACCTTTTTTTTAATTTAGGCCTACCAAGACTTTTGTTAAATCTTCAGGGCACGGTTGCACAAACACCTGAATCAAAGATTGATGTTATGAACCAAATATTCTGGAACTGAGAGATTTATAGCACTGAACGTGATATTACTGCAGTAACAAACCACCATTACATTGCTAATTCACGACGCATGCTTCAGTGTACACTGAAGTGAAAAAAGTCCGAAATACACATTTAGGTCATTATTTTACTACACTTCGTCTGTTTGCGTCTGTAGATTTCTCATAAATTCAACAAAAGTGTGCGTTCTTAATCAACATACTTCTCCGCGATCTCTGCCGTCACCCTCTCATCACATGCACCGTTAGAAAGCTCTCTCTCTTCTGTACAATCCTGTTGGATCCAAATATGGTCATTTCCTTTTTATCAGCAACCAATCGTGAAAGTAAAAAGACTGAATGCGCGATCTCATTGGCTGATGATAAATCTTTAAAGCCCGTTTTCTCAAAATGACCTTTCTCTACTACAAGTCCGAAATCTCCACTTCAGTAGTACCTAGTTATATTATGAAGACATTTACAGAGGGATTTGTACATATTTTATTCCTAGCCTGATATATATAACATTTTATTCCAAAAAACATGGCGAAAATCATTTTTAAGGCTATTAACACAGTATATTCTGATTTACAGGATAACAAAAGTAGATATTCATAAATCCCTCTGTAATTTTTTCCCCATCTAATATGTGAACTATATTTTTAACCTGGCTTAATCCAATACTCAGATTTCGTTTTCTTAAAATATATGCAAATTAGCACCTATTTAAATAGATATTGCCTAATTTGCATATTTAAACATTAAATTAAACTTGTAATATTTTTTTTCTCATCTTAATGTAAGTAATCAACTGGAAAAGTTTCATGGTGATATTTGCTAGTTAAATTTTTTACCTGTAGTGTCTCGCCTTAACTATAAAATTGAACAGCGAATTACTGTACATGTCATAAATATATTCATAACGTTACTCCGTGAAGTTTGACAAGTGTGCATTCTTACACAGCAGCATGGACATTATTCACTAACGTAACAGTGGCTATTGAATGCGCCTAGCGCTATAGCTAATATTACCAAATAGCTCAAGTAGGCTAGTTCTAGTTCTAAATCTTCACTTTAGGTGTTTGGTGCAACTGTTCTTGTAAGTAAGAATGCCTTTTTGTCAGGACTATAATGCCATTTTGTCATTGTGTCAGGACTAGTGTTTTATGGATATTTTTGTTCTCTTTTAGGATGCGGAATTAACAAATGTATCAGCACATCACAAACACATCTGCTCAAGGATTCTGGTGTGACATGGAGGCCCACAGTGTTGATTCTGCTCGTACCATTCGTTCACATTTCTGGACATATATGGGCGATTTGTATGTGAACAACCATCGCATTGATGACAAACTCTACTGCAAACTCTGCTTTGAAGCAGAAATGACAAAAGAACATGGAATGCTGTCAAAAGTGTACAGCTTGGGAGAAAAAACATCAAGTGGAAACTTCCTTGCTCATGCCAAAGCTGCACACAAAGAGAGTACAATATTTCTCAAAGAACAATCAAGTAAACTGACTAACTGGATCCAAACTGTGCCGAAAGGAAGTCCAGCTACTTCCCAGTTTGATGTTAATCACGACATCGTGTTGTGGCTGTGCCAGGACCTGCTCCCTTTTGAATTAATAGAAAAGGAAGGTTTTCAAGCATTCAACAAGAAAAATATTCATCTCAATTTGCCAACCAGCAGAGCCCTTGCAACAACAGCCCTGGCAGATGTCTACATGGGTTTGAAGTCCAAAGTCAAAGAGCAACTGTCAGACATTGTCAGTGGTACTATAATGTTAGATGGCTGGACTGACGCTCATCATCGATACCCATATGTTGGTGTGAGAATCTGCACTGTAGATGAAACTGGAATTTCCTTCTGTTTACACTTTGTGTTAAACCTTGAGAAAATCACACATCAGAAAACCTTACAGTGTTTGTAAGGGAATTACTCAAAGAATTCCTTCCCAAAGATAAAAATGTGTTGCTCTTTGTCCCGGTTACTGGGCCATGAGAGAGTAACATGCGTAGCACACTGTTTACACAACTTACTCATAACAGACACTCTTACCAAAATCCCTGAAGCACAGGCCTTAATTTCCCAATGCAAGGATATTGTCAGTGCACTGCACTTCAAGGCACATCTAATAGAGGAATTTGTGTTGGAGCAGAAAGAGGCAGACATATTTGCCAAGATTTAAGACCTGCAGGATGAAATTGATGCAGATTCCAATGATCCTATTGATGAAATAGATGATGCAGAGGATTGGCAGCTGGGAACTAAGAAATCAATACAGGGCTCAGAAACACACGAAACACTGAAGACCACAGTGCCAACACATTGGAACAGTGTCCTCAACATGATCAGAAGCTTCGTCAGTATGGAGACAGAAGTCACTGAAATCCTGAAGAGGATAGGAAAGCCCTTGTTATGCCTCCTACCTGATGAGATCAAACTACTTTGTAACTTATTTAGCTTTTTGGAAGACTTTGAGAAATTCACTCTCTTTATAAGTGAAGTCAGTCCAAACCTGAGTGCCATACCACTAATCAGAGCTCGAATCAAGAAAATCTGTGCAGTGGCTCCCAGAGATCCACTACTGATGAAGAGACCAAGAACGGATAGTGAAAAACATGGACAAACGAATCCCCATGTCAGATCTGGTTAGAGCCACGGCAGTGTTTGATCCAGCTGTCAGAGATATCACTATGATGAAAGATGAAAGCAGAGAGCTGCTGCAGAATCTCCATGAGAAACTGAACTCCTCCAGGTGACATTGATATTGTCGTGTACTTGCTAACCACTTACTTTTCTCATGGTTTTGATTTTAACAGCCATTTGCCTTATGCATATATTTCCCTTTTCAGATTCAGTTCAACAGTGTTTGGGGTTGGAGATGAGAGGACAACTACTGATGGTGGTTCTGGAGGTCCTTCTGGTGGGACTGGTGACCACGATGGAGATGTGGGAGGAAGTGCGAAACGCCTGCGACTAGAATTATTAGCAGAGGCACAAGAAGATGCAGAAGCTCATTCTTCAAGTTCTATCCTTGACCAAGAGATAGATGCTTTTCTGGCAGTGAGAACAAGAGACCAAGGACTACCTCTCCATTTCACCAGGTAGTGTGCCGGTGGAATACATGTCTAGTTCCACTGGCCTACTGCAAGGTGTAATATGATAAGCTTCATCCACGATAATGCCAAGTTATTGTATAAAACTTAGCCTACATACATTTAGCATAAACACATTGTACGCTTTTTGACAATGTTTAGTAGCATACAGACTACAAAATAAATGTGCATATGTTGTGAAAGTAAAATCTGGTGTTTCCTTTATTACATTGCATTGCATTTTGTAGAAATATAGTGTAAGCCATGCATTGCTTGGAAAGATTGAGATCTAGTTAATCAGTATAACAGACATCTGTAGACAGGAAGTGCATGCAGCTTCAGCCATTAGCCGGCTAGCCAGCCAATAACTTAATCAGCCAGCTATTATTCTCAAAACAAATGGCTTCGGGCTGTATTTGGCATCCACCCATCCATCTGTATGGTAAAGTGTGATTTGTGATATTGTGATTACAGTGTTCAGCCCAAAGAAACATCGCTCCTTCTGCTCCTGTGGGTCTGAACACGTGGCTTTGTGTCATTTTTAATAGCTATTGACTAATTATATTAGCTATTACACATATTGTCCCTATTGACAATTATACAATTAATTACATAACTAGTAAAACTGAAGTGTAATGCTTCAGCAGTCAAAGTAACATTATTGCAAGTGTTACGTTTAATTCGTATGGAAACATAGAATATATATATTTTTTATTATTATACATGTTTACAGTTGTTAAGCTTTATTTGTTATTACTGAAGAGTTAGGAATGTAGGAAAGCCTGTTGGAAACTTTCAATGTATTATTTTCTTCAAATATGAAAGCATAAAGAGATTAACTATCACTTCTCTCCCTAAACAGATTCAGTGCTTTCTCTTTCAGCGTGTCCAAGAAGACCTCAACTAATCTAAAAGTAAAACAGACTGACCTACAGGATAAACCAAAGCTGTGTATATCAACACATTTCTTTTTACTTAAATTTATACATTTTATTTTATTCAATGACTGTTTGTTGTTGAAATGGAGACACAGCATTGCTTTCATTTTTATAACAATAAGTACATTTTAATCAGATGCATCATTCTTTCTGTTTGCATAGTTTCTCAAAGTCTCAAAACGCTGCAGTAAAATGTTTTGATATGAGGTGTACACACAGTATGGGATGTCCCTTACAGGACGTGACTATTGTTTTTCTACTTATAGAAATGTCCTGTACATTTGACCATGTCTAGAAAACGCTTCAGTAAAATGTTTTGATATGAGGAATGCATGTAGTGTGGGACGTGCAGTATACGAACGGACCATTCATCTGTTCTGAGGGTCTCGTAGCTCTCTAGATCTCATCATTTCACATTTATATTTTATTACGAGTTCTGCTATGATTGGAATGGTGGAAAATATAGTAAGTTCATCTTAAAAGTGAAATAACTTGATCCGGTTTGACTGTTTTTCCTTTCTTCAGCATACATTTTTCATCATGAATCAAAGTTGTATTGTATTTATTGAACATAACTGTATGCATTTGAAAACTAGAGATGGGTTCTGTTTTAATGCACCCAAGTGTACCTAAAATAAAAGAGTTTAATATACAGGTTTGTGGCTCTTCATTTCTTTTTATTAATTACCCTCTTGTAAGTTCACATAAGTTCACTGTTCTTTTTTAGAAATATAGTATTTGTATTAAATCTATATTCACTGAGTTGAATTGAGAATGGAGTATAGGAAATCGAATCGATCTGGAACATCTGAATCGATCTGGAACATCTGAATCGATCTGGAACATCTGAATCGATCTGGAACATCTGAATCGTTCTGAATCGATCTGGAACATCTGAATCGATCTGGAACATCTGAATCGATCTGGAACATCTGAATCGATCTGAATCGATCTGGAACATCTGAATCGACCTGGAACATCTGAATCGATCTGGAACATCTGAACCGATCTGGAACATCTGAATCGATCTGGAACATCTGAATCGATCTGGATCTGGAACATCTGAACCGATCTGGAACATCTGAACCGATCTGGAACATCTGAATCGATCTGGAACATCTGAATCGATCTGGAACATCTGAACCGATCTGGAACATCTGAATCGATCTGGAACATCTGAATCGATCTGAATCGATCTGGAACATCTGAATCGACCTGGAACATCTGAATCGATCTGGAACATCTGAATCGATCTGGAACATCTGAACCGATCTGGAACATCTGAATCGATCTGGAACATCTGAATCGATCTGGATCTGGAACATCTGAACCGATCTGGAACATCTGAACCGATCTGGAACATCTGAATCGATCTGGAACATCTGAACCGATCTGGAACATCTGAATCGATCTGGAACATCTGAACCGATCTGGAACATCTGAATCGATCAGGAACATCTGAATCGATCTGGAATATCTGAATCGATCTGGAACATCTGAACCGATCTGGAACATCTGAACCGATCTGGAACATCTGAACCGATCTGGAACATCTGAACCGATCTGGAACATCTGAATCGATCTGGAACATCTGAATCGATCAGGAACATCTGAATCGATCTGGAACATCTGAATCGATCTGGAACATCTGAATCGATACTCAGACCTAGTAATTCCTGCTGTTAATGATAATTTAATTTATAATACTCTCATCTGCATTTTACAATATATGAATCAATACATAACCATATGTGGTCCATCCATATGACTATATAATGTAAAATATAATGAATGTCATGCAGAATTTGATTTGGACTATTGTTAATCATCCTCTCTGTAAACCTATGCATGAGCTTGCTTAACTCATAAAAAATACTTTGTTTCAATAATCATACATGCAATAATGTAATACAATACATGAATCAATCCATTATTGCTATGTGTTTTCAAATATATGAGGAAGCTTCTGAAACATTGAAATATATTTTCTAATGTACTGCGATATAAGTTCTAGTATATGTCCACTTGTTGCTGATATTATAATGATATGACCAGCACCTGTTTATATGTCAGTTGTGATGGAGGTGTTTAATTCTGAAAGATTAATTGTTCAGGCGAGAAGAAAGTCTTTGTTCACCCCCAGAGCCCTGTGAGACACTTTTCATTAAGGACGGACATGTTTTATTGATTACAGATGGAGGTGGTTACAGACAGATGGGTTTGTTCTGAAGGGTGTTGAAAGCAGAGATGACGTCCACTAACAAGACCCTAGCATAAGTCCCTGATGTGTCCAAATGATGCAGGATGTAGTGCAATCCCATTGTTTTATGGCGTCTCCTTTATCTATACACCTTTTACCTGTTTCTTTATGATTCTCAGGTGCGTAAGTAAAGTTTACTCTGGACAATACTATAAGCATTTCAATAGTACTTACAACTTGCTCAGAAGACTTCCCTGTGGTCAGTTCTTACGGCTCTTAAATTACTACTCTTACAGACCATAACTTATCAATAAAAAATACAAGTTTTATTAAAGTTAACAAAAGTTATATCAACGTACAATAGTAAAGTTACAAGATCAAGGTATAATCAGCTGGTTTCAGGCGTCGAGGGACACTGTGCTTGTTCAGTATCCGTCCGTCGAGTCTCTCTCAGTCTTTTATACCCAGACGTCGAACGCTGGTTCATCACCTGGAGCGCTGCCGAGGCTTTCAGTTGTTTACTTCACATTGCTTTAGTCCTTTTCCTCTTCTTTTTCCTCTTAACCATCTGTGAAATACACCTTAACTACTATATTGTCTATTTATCATAAAAAACTATTTCTAATACATAAGTGTTTCTACTCTAAATCAGTCACTACATACATTTCATGCAAGTAAGCAGTTTTCTTAATGTTAGTGAAGTTACACAATATATTTTCAATATAGCATTAATCACAGGGTTACATCTTAGTACTTAAGCAAAAGCATTATTACTACTCGGGTTACAGTACATCTGTTTAGAGCAAATCTAGCCAGTACAATTGCAAATTCATCATGTCCATTAACACCATATTCACTGCATCATCCACAGAGCTGTTTGCTCAGCAAGGGTCCAGTAATGTTCAGGTAGGCCAACACCAGTCTTTCAAATGACTTCATCACCACAGATGTTAAAGCAACAGGTCTGTAGTCATCAAGTCCTCTTATTTTTGTTTTCTTGGGTGCAGGAATAATGGTGGAGCATCTGAAGCAGAAGGGGACTACACACGGCTCCAGGGATCTGTTGAAGATCAATCTGAAGATGGATCATTAGCCGTATTTCCCCTGTGGGGCCAGTGTGAGCCAGGGCTTAAAACAGGCCGGGCGGGGCTCAGAGCCCTAATTTGTTTCCATGCGTTGGTAATTATTCAAATTCAAAAGCATCTAAGATTTACTACAGAAGTGATACATTGATCATAAATTAATTGATCAGGACTCAAAATTAATCACACAGAAATACTTAATAATATTTATTTTTTTATAACGCTTATGAAATAGCCTGCTCATTCAGTCGAGTCTGTTTCTGTTTATCTGTAGCCACATTTAGAATGAATGATAATATCTCCATTTTTATAAAAGCATAATGCGTTCTTTATGATAGGCAACAATGTGCACCTAAACCCTCAAGACAAGACTCGTGACAGATAATATAAGTTACTAAATAATCACACGATTGTGATAGAGAATAAGAAGCTGACGTCTGATTTCTCCAAGCGGTAATATTTAACATGTTTACTGTGTAACGTTAATGTTTAGCGTACATAGTCTTTTACATCGCTTATAAATATTTCTGCCTTGTTTAGTGATTATAATCCACATCGGATCAAGTTATTTCAAACACTTGCTGCTAACTAAGAGTGAGTTTTGAGCTCAACTGATTTAAAAACGTCTTTAATGCTGCTGTTAAAGCTGTTATCTTTCTGAAATGATCCGCAGAGCAGACTCTAGACGCGAAGAAACTCCTCTTTGTTCATAACCCCTCCTCTAGCCCCAGCTGGCCCGCTTTGGCCCAAGGATTTCGTCTGGCCATAAAACCCTGGCCGTTGGCCCCGAGGAAGCCCCGGAAGTGACAGTGGAAACGCGTCTGGCCCTGGCACACACTAGCACACCCGGTTCTAGCTCGACAGTGGAAACACAGCTAGTGATGAACAGCACAGGCTTTGGGGCAGGCAGAAAAGACAGTTTTACACTCTGTTTGATTGTTTACACTATAAACTCTAGCTATTTATATTACAGTAAATACAGCTGGATGAGACAAAAATTGTGTGCTCCATTTTTATTTTAAAAGGAGGCAATTACTTTTTATTCCTATTTTTGTCAAAAACAAGTAAACTAACAGCAGTCTTGAACAAACTTTTTGTAAGGGTACTTTTTTATATAAACAACACAAACAGGGTCACAATTAAATGACTTTTCATATATTTGTAAGTATATTTCATACGTTTGCTGTTTTTATTACACCAATCACAACTGAACTGTCTTTCTCCAAAAGTGAATGCATCATTTCTAAACCTTTTGTCTCATGGGAAACAAGGAATTATTTCCAGAATGAGTTTCTAAGTGCCGCTTCAGGCTAATGTGATGTATGACACTCATGTCACACTGAGGACAGGAGAAAGGCTTCTCTTCAGAATGACATTAATACATTTCTCTCGAGTGAATTTTCATGTGGTTCTTAAGGCCTGATTTACTTGTGAATCTCCTTCCACACAGTTCGCATGTGAAAGGCTTCTCTCCAGCGTGAAGTTTTATATGGGCCTGAAGATATTTGTTGGTTTTGTAACTTTTCCCACATTGATGGCACATGTGCCGCTGGTCCACACTGTGATTTTGTACATGATTCTTGAGTTGATCCCTGTCAGCAAAACTTGTTTGACACAGATGACATCTAAACCCTTTCTCTCTCGAGTGAATAATCATGTGATTCATAAGGCTTCTCTTATCTTTGAAACTCTTTCCACACAGTACGCAGTTGTTATCCTTCTTTCTAGCGTGAAGCCTCATGTGAGACATCAGATGATCATTGGATTTGCAGATCTTCCCACACATTTTGCAGGTGTGAGGATCGTCTCTGGTGTGAAATCTCAAGTGGGCTGTAAAATTAATTTTCAGTGAAAAACTCTTTCCACAGAGAGGGCATTTGAACGGCTTCACTCCAGTGTGAATTCTCATGTGCACATCAAAGTTTTCCTTTCGTTTAAAATATTTTCCACACGGTTTGCAGGTAAAAGGGCCTTTTATATTGTGTATTCTGATGTGGCCTTTAAGACTGGCTTCTTGATTGAAACTCTTTCCACACTCTAAGCACATGACCAGCTTTTCACCAAAGTGAACTCTCATGTGAGCCTTCAGATTTACTTTAGCTTTGAAACTCCTCCCACACTTCTTGCAGGTTTGAGGTTCGTGGCTTTTCAAGTGCATTGAAAGGCCTTGTTTTTGACTGAAACTCCTCCCACATTGTTGACAGGCGAACGGTCTCTCTTCAGTGTGAACTATCATCTGGACTGTAGACTTTCTAGTTGCTCTTTTACGAGTCTGAGAGGAACTAAAAGAGTTTTCCCCAGCCATGACATCATGACATTTCTGATTTTTCTCTTCGGTTTCATTCAGTTCTTGACTCTTCTCTTTCAGCGCCATCGGGTCTAGGGTGAAAAGACACAAAAACAAGTAAAGACCAGTTTATTATATTTATATTTATTATATTTATTATTTTATTTTTTTGTTATTAGTATTTGTTAATGAGTATGTACTATATGTGTTTACATTGCAGTATGTATTTCTAGTCTCTGCTGCAGCAAAACAGTTGTGATTTTTTCGTAGCCCATCAAAAGCTGAGTTTAAATGTGTCAAAAAAAATAGACCCAAGTTATTTGTCATGTGTGGTGCTTTACTTTAGCTTTGTATAAACATGGACTATTTTACTGAATGTTGTTTTGTGTAGTATTGAGGTGTAAGAAAATACAGATCACACACAACCCTTGAAGATCCCGTAACGACACGTGACATCAGCGCGTGACGTGTAATGTACGAGTCGAAAACATTAGGCACGTTATACTCTCACTGAAGCAAGCGAATGATCTCGGCGTCAGCGCAGAAAGTGAGGAACTAACTGATCTCTGCTTCATAACAGTTTGCACATATGTTTTGTCGCGAACGTTGATCTTTCTTCAAAACAGCCAGTAAAAGAGGCATCGCACCTGCAGCTTTCTCTCATTTTGGGACTGTTTTGTGCAGATGGGGTGATGCTCGTTTCGTGGTTTCGGCGATTCCACACAAAACATTTTAAACACAAAATGAAAAACCTGTGAAATCCAAGTGGAAAGGCTCAACATCTGTATTTATTTTATTGTTTTATATTTGTTTTGTTTTCTTTAGGAATCCTGTAAGCACTTATTTATTGATATTAAGCAGATCTAATTTTGTGTTCAGATCAAAAATCTCATGACATCGTATGTCAAAATTGTACACTGAATCTGTGAACCTTTATAGGTTCTAATATATATGGTCTTTTTATAAAATACATTTTACATGCATTATACATTTAACTAAAGAACTTTAATTCCCAACACCCCCACCCTTTACTCGTACTGAACAAAAATTGGTTCAATAACGTTGAATGTTACAGGGACTGATTATTGCAAATGCAGATCCCACTGTGTTCTGGTTAAATATTTGTATTTATTTACTTATAGCAATAGTTCTGCATGTTGTAAGAACACAACACCAAATGCAAACCTTAGCAATAAGTGTGTTTGCGTCATATAATATAGTTACAGTTAATAGTGTTCATCGTCTGTTTATGTCTTATTTTTTGTTCACAAACTGATGATCACCATTGATAAGCTACTACTGATATTGTAGAAACTTAATTTTCTGTAAAGTTGCTTTGCAACAATTTGTATTGTAAGAAGCGCTATACAAATAAACTTCAATTGAATTGTGTTCTTAATTTCAGCTTTTCCTAAAAATATATCCTGTTCCTAAAATAAGAAATATCCCAATATGTCGCCTTGCTGACAGTATTGCAATGTATCGCAGATTCTTGGTAGTACACAGGTCTAGGTAGTACAAGGAATATCTTCTGTATCAAAGTATATTTTAAGATTCTGGGGGATTCACAGTACACGGAAGGTTTTAATTTTTTTCTTGAATGGACCTTTTTTTGGCTTATTTTATGGTCAAGAGTTTTTGGCAAGGTAAATGTTTTAATTAGAATGTTACTTAGCTGATGATACTGTGCATGTGTGATTCAGCGTGAAGCAGACTGACACACAGAGCGTCTGAACTGAACTGATTCTGTGCTAATGTTATGAGCGCGGGTAAACAGAGGGCTTGGATCAAGGGCAATCTGGCGAAACTTAAGTTAATTTAATAACACATACATCTCAATGGATTATGTTTAGTAAGTGTATCATAGTTTCTGTGCTGATGACACCTCATTTATTTACTTTATATCTTCTCATAAAAGACTTAATCCTTATAAGCACATTATTGCTGTTACTGTATTTGGGTGAGTTGTTGCAAAACTTAATTGTAAACTTTTCATGATTATGAGGTTTTAACTGACTAAAGTTATGATTACTGACTTTATATATTTGAATGTTTGATAGATGTGACGCCATTATGTCGAGCGTAAAATAACTCTTTCATCCAGTTTCTTGAATCGAACCGTCTGAAAGAACTGGTTCTCGGAAAAGAATCGAACTTCCCATCACTAGTACAATCTATTAAGACTGAGTCTGTTCCCCGAATAGTGAGGTCAAAATATACATTTAATGTAGGATCTAGAAAAAATCTTATTGTAATTAAACCAGAAACATGTAAAGTAAATGAACAAAAACAATCTTTAAAGTTTGGGCTCATAAATATTAGATCACTCACACCCAAAGCAGTTATTGTAAATGAAATGATCACAGATAATAGTTTTGATGTACTCTCGATCTTACTGCTATAGATTTGGTGAACTGGTGCAATAAGATCCGGTTACATCGAGTGATTCGTTCACGAACCAGATATCACAAACTGCTTTGATTTGAACTCTCTCACAACAGACACGGAAGAGAAGACAATGCTGAATAAAGTCGTAGTTTTTGCTATTTTTGGACCAAAATGTATTTCTGATGCTTCAAAATATTCTAACGGACCCTCTGATGTCACATGGACTACTTTGATGATGTTTTTCTTACCTTTCTGGACATGGACAGTATACCGTACACACAGCTTCAATGGAGGGACTGAGAGCTCTCGGACTAAATCTAAAATATCTTAAACTGTGTTCAGAGGATGAACGGAGGACTCACGGGTTTGGAACGAGATGAGGGTGAGTTATTAATGACATAATTATGATTATTAGGTGAACTAACCCTACCTGAGACTTGTTATAGCACTTTTATATCATTGCTCTATTGTTACTGATTGCTTCCACTGTCTTCATCTGTAAGTCGCTTTGGATAAAAGTGTTTGCTAATTGAATAAACGTAAATGTAATTAAGCATATAAAAATGCAATGCTAATTTACATATCCTTCATCACTGCTTAGAAGACTATGAAATATGTTGTGTGCCTTGTGTAAGCCACATCATCTAACAGAAGGATTTATTTAGAAGAATCGACTGATGTTATGAAGTGAGTCTGGAGTATCACAGATGGTGTGAATCACATTAGATTAGGGCTGCATGACTCATCTAACGAGGACTGGGATTGGGTGCCGCTGTACTAATGTGTGCGGTTTCATTTGACAAAAAAGAAACAAAGTAGTTTTTATTTTAAGACACCTAAATTATTTTCTCTTTTATATTTAGTATTGCTCTTTAATAAAGAAAAACATTTTTATCTGATTACTTGATTAATCAATGTAATAATTTCAAATAATCGATAGCTACACCTCTAGTATTTTCCTCATATTATTTCTGAACATACTATATATATATATATATATATATATATATATATAAAAGACAAGTTTGTACAAGATGTAGTTATAAGTTCATGCATCTTTTCTGCAAAAATATTTAACAAGTAATTTACCATTCACATCATGTGTGGTGCACTTGGAATATAATTTTTACATGAATTTTTCAAGATGACTAGTTAAACTTGTTAAGTATATAAATGAATAAAAATAAATCAAGATACTAATGTTTTGCCACATCGCCCAGTCCTATTGTAGACAGTGCGTGAAGTGGGTGAACAGACGTGCTGGTATTCTGACCCATCCGTTTGTTTGATTTTTACATTAAAAAGTAATAATTTATTTAATAGTTCCACAATAAATGAATAAGCCAATAATTAAACGTTTTCAATAGAAAGCATAAGTAAAGCTGTGATATCAAACAGAACCAAACCTGCACTACACCTCCTGCCTTGACCTCACTGGACTAAAGCCCTGCATTTCAGCCCGAGCCGACGGCCCCGACTTATTTATGCCCCTCGGGACGGGCTTCGGGCCTTTTTTGGGTTATCCTTCTATTTATATTTTTAGACATTAATAAAAATTAAAAAAAGAGAGAAGTTGACGTCGACGAAACAAAAACAAACGTAGAAAGACATTTCGTAACCTCATAACTTCCATAATCTGATAATTCAACCCGTTATAATTAAACTGACATCACAGTCTCACGCACGCACGCTTTTCCGTCAGCGCGACCCACGATTATACTTCACTTATATCCACTTATTGTAGTAGTAGCTATTACATGCCTCTAAATTAATGTATTAATCATAGCCTAGTTGGCCAACTAATAATTATAAAATGATGATTCAAGTAGCGGCGAGCATTTCTGCGTCTGCACCTGTTGCTGCGGGCCACGCTACAAAGAAGAGAGCGAAGTACAGCAATACATGCGCCTCAATCACAAGATGAAGGTGATGGACGAGATGTGCTGCTCTGGTGGAAACAGCACGAGACCCTGCTACTGTCAAGACCGGCTCGCTCTGTGTTTAGTGTCCCGCCAGCAGCAGCAGCGAACGTGTCTTCAGTGCCGCGGAAAGAGTAATAGAGTGATAGAAGAGGGGAGGACGGGGTTAAAACCTTCCACTCTCTGGAGCCTATTCTTCTTCTCCACGATGCTCTGTAAGAGACTGTTCTAACTTTTCATTTGACTGGACTTTATTTTCGTTTAACTGTTGGAAACTAATGGAAAAAAGAATGGACATGTTCTGAGGTGCATTTTTGAGGCAAGATAACCTGCAAGTTTGTGTTTAATTAATTTAATTTGTTTAGATTGTAGACTATTTCTCATTTCGTTTGCGAGCGCTGTTGCGAGCCTGCCTCAGTATTACATTTTTTCATTTTACTCACTGTGGTTTAATAAATAAACATTTATTAAACTAACTGTCTGTGTGATATATTTTATTGTAGCCAAGTAAAGTATTAGCGTTAATTTGAGAGGCTTAATTGATTAAATATGTTTTAGGCTCCTCGCTGTCAGTTCGGCTGATTAACGTTAATCGTCATTTAAAAAAAAATGCTCCAAACATTTTTCTAAACTAACTTGATAAAGAAATGAAAAGAAACATAACACAAAATGGATCTATGTTAATTGCTGCAATAGAGCAGGCTTCCGCTGTGATAAAATAAAATAAGTAAATAAATAAAAACTCGGGCTGGTAATTCTGATGCGCTGTCGGACACGGGTCGCGCTAGGGCCTAGATTTGAGGCCCGTGCAAGGCTCTAGACTGTTCTACTACACATATATAAGAAAGACTTTGTGAATGAAACAGACCTGTTAGCTCCTCATCTTCATGTTTGACTTCATCTTCACTCTGCTCTATAATAATCCTCATCTCTGCTTGTTGTTCCTCAGGATCATGTTTGACTGTGAAAGCCTCTTCAATCTTCATGTCTTCACTCTCCTCTATCACAGACATCATCTCGGTTTGTTCCTCATGATCTTCTTGTTTGACTCTGAAAGCTTCTCCAATCTTCAGGTCTTCACTCTCCTCTTTAATAAACTCCATCTTTAGAACAGTGTCTCGAGGATCTCAGTCGCTTCAGTTTATCTGTGTAAGAAGAGAATAATCAACAGACAGATCTGTGTGTGTCTCAGTCAGCACCCTAGTTCAGTGTTCAGCACACTAGCTCAGTAGTCAGCACACTAGTTAAGTAGTCAGCACCCTAGTTCAGTAGTCAGCACACTAGCTCAGTGTTAAGCACACTAGTTCAGTAGTCAGCACCCTAGTTCATTAGTCAGCACACTAGTTCAGTAGTCAGCACACTAGCTCAGTAGTCAGCACACTAGTTCAGTGTTAAGCACACTAGCTCAGTAGTCAGCACCCTAGTTCATTAGTCAGCACACTAGTTCAGTAGTCAGCGCACTAGTTCAGTAGTCAGCGCACTAGTTCAGTAGTCAGCGCACTAGTTCAGTAGTCAGCGCACTAGTTCAGTGTTAAGCACACTAGTTCAGTGTTAAGCACACTAGTTCAGTGTTAAGCACACTAGCTCAGTAGTCAGCACCCTAGTTCATTAGTCAGCACACTAGTTCAGTAGTCAACGCACTAGTTCAGTAGTCAGCACACTAGTTCAGTAGTCAGCGCACTAGTTCAGTAGTCAGCGCACTAGTTCATTAGTCAGCACACTAGTTCATTAGTCAGCGCACTAGTTCATTAGTCAGCGCACTAGTTCATTAGTCAGCGCACTAGTTCATTAGTCAGCACACTAGTTCAGTAGTCAGCACACTAGTTCAGTAGTCAGCACATTAGTTCAGTACACTAGCTCAGTAGTCAGCACACTGATTCAGTATTCAACACACTAGTAAGGGAGTAAGAGTGGAGCTGCATGATTTGGGGAGAAAGGTTCACGAACTAAATAAAAATAAAATAAAAAAATAACCTTAACTTCTTGAGTTAAAAAATAAGTTAAAAACCCCCAGGCTTTTTGATCTTCTTTGGGCCCAACATTTTCTGTTGTTATGACTATAGACCTCAAATATAATTTTTAATTATAAATATGACGATACAACAATTACAAAAAACACATATTTCACAAAAACAGGATTTCTGTTAACATTGGAGTTAACTTTTCAGGTTTCCTAGAACATGGATCTTAAATAGAAAATGACACGCGCCTTTTTTGTTTACTCATAAAAACGTTTCATTACTTTTTCCCCTTTACTCGTAAAACTGTTAATTAATGATGTTAGATACATTATAACGTTAAATGATCAACTAACTCATATGCAAGATCTCTATAAAACGATTATATAAACGATTTAAAAACAAACCTTTCGTCAGCAGAACCTTACAAGCAAGTGCGTAGCGCGGCGCAACCTTATGACGTCACATCAGTACACCAAAATAAAAGCTCCATTCAGACGGTGAAAAAAAAATCACAAAAATAAAGCATAAAATAACGAATTGATTTTAAGGATAAATCACAGATTCCCAGAGCTATCAATACCACTGATATATACAGTTCTCTCTCCACCTTCAATACCACGACTTAGGTGCAAGGCATCAAACCCCCAACTGCTCCCATTATTCACATTCAGCCCGCCGCCATTTTGATTCGAAAACGAGGCTGTGAGGAATACAGATACAAGGGGCAAGGAACTCGACCGGAAGTTGAAGTCGGGTGGGGGCTGCCATCTTTTAGCAGAACTTCACTTGCGTTAGCATTCCCATTGACTCCCATTCATTTTGGCGTCACTTTGACAGCGAATAACTTTACATCTGAGGCGTTTAAAGACTCTGTTTGTCCATTATTTATTTCTAAAGATACACGAAAATGTATAAAGGGCTCCATTACCTTCTATGTTACATTATGGCCCCGTATAAACAGTTTTTGTAAAAAATAGGCTAACGATTGCGTGATAACCACTCGGCTCTCTGTCGCATTACCGTACAGACAGGAGGAGAAGCTCGCAGGCAATTAACTTAATATGGCGTACTGGCGTTACATTTTAAAATACTATACAAAATAATTAATCAGAATACTTACTCCTGCTCACTCATGACAAAGAACTCCCTGCTCAAGCTCGCCGTCTCTGCAAGATTAACGACGGCAGTTTGCACGCACAGCTACTAGAAGATTTACATCTGTCAGACAGGTTGCTGACGTCGTCAAGCTTCGTTTGAGTCTGCGCATCAGAACCGGAAGTGCTAAAAAACGCTAAAACTGGGCTTCATTTGTCTCAATTGAGTTCCAATGGGGTCGCTGTGTCCATTTCTTTTACTGTCTATGTACAGATACAGTCAGCAGCGTTCACTATTGGTGTATTGGTGTACCGGGATGCCGGTCGTTTGGCCGTCAAAATAAAGAGAATACGTCATTTCACAAATTTCCACAGGACAGAGAACTTCAGAAAAAGTGTATAAAAATGTTAAAATTCAACGGAAATTGGACCTAACCTTCAGGCAACAATATTGCATTTATGGAAAAAAAGGACTGTGTACACTAACGTTAACCTTTGGGCTAAACGCTAAATTCTAACGTGAGCATGTTTATTTTCCTTTAAACACATGCACAGAGCTAAATATAATATTTTACCACAACAACTAAGGTCAAAATCTCAATTTTTCATAGATTACAGAGAACACACGAGTGTGCTCGAATCATTTCTCTCCGGGATGTTTTTCAAGAAGAACACTGACTGGAATCAGGAAGCTAAAGGGAAGTTCAGTTCCCTCCGTGTTTACCTGGACTCAACAGCCACACCAAAGGAAAACCTTGCGATCCTCAGTGAAAAATATCTATTCTTCAAATGATGTTATATAGATTAAAATAATTAATTTGAGATTAGAGCGTACAGCTAGATCATAAGCACCTTTCATACATTTACATGAAATAAAGATAAACATGTCAAGTCTCACAAAATACTACTGGGTAGAAACTTTATTTTTATGCAAAGCGAAATGTATTTAATAGTTTGTTGTGTACTGTTTGGCATCAACCCCTTGTAAAATATCAAATTTATGTTCTGAACATTATTATTGTTGTTTCTGCTTTAGACAATAAAACTGTCATTTAGAGGAAGAACATGAGGAAGATGAAAGGTGAGCAGAAATGGAGGAAACTAATAAACATGTAAATTAACGTTACTCTAAAAGCTTTGTGTGTCTCATAATCGTGATATGCAAGTTGTATAGTTCAATCAATGACAGAACAGAGGGTGCACAAAATATTAATACCTGCAAAAAATAGCCAATATTTCTTGAAGTTGTTTGTTCACAATCTTTATTAGTGTTTGATGGCCCCCATCATTCACTTTTTGTTTTTATATTCTTATTCACTGATTTAGTCATAATAATAATAATCTTAAAATCTGTTTTTTAAATGCACAACAACTGAGCTTAAGGTTACAGATGTTTTGTTAGGCTCTGATAATTAGCTCTATTTGGATCTCTAACCTGTTACCAATTCACACTCAGTCAGTATTAAACACTGCGTAAAACCAATAATAGACAATAAAAGAAAATATAAACACACATATATTCACAATATCCCCCACAACCTACATGCACGTTATTAACCCCTATAATAATTGGTGTTCACAGTATTTTATGCCACCAACCGTGTCCTATTGTTACCTGACTGTCCTCTTTCTCTGCTGTTCTTGAAGGATGGACCAAGCAACGAAGAACGGTTAGTAGAAATCTGTCATACAGAATGTGTACCACATTTTCTGCACTATAAGGGGCACTTAAAAGCCTTTAATTTTCTCAAAAACGACAGTGCGCCTTATAATCCGGAGCGCTTTATATATGGAAACAGATCTAATAGGCCATTCATTGAAGGTGCGCCTTATAGTGTATATACATGCATCACGTGAGAAATAAACATGAATATAGAGTAGGTGTATAAAATCTTACTTGCCTGCTCTCATTCTCTCTCTGTAAGAGCCATATTGCATAATTCATTATTTAAACTATCACAATTATTTGTGTTATGTTGCATGTTCTGGTTATATTATGTTGTATACTATATATATATATATATATATATATATTATAAGTTGTAAACCAAGTGGATTTATGTGAGAAGACTGTAAAAAGTGTTAAACGATTGATGTTGAAAATAAACTAAGAAATAAAAGGACATCATGGACTCCTGTGTCGTGAGTAAACGAGTTCAACAAGACAGATATGTGTCAAAACCATGTCCCATTAACACTCTCAGTCTCTCCATCTGTCATGTCACAGAGATGCCCAACACTGATCATGACTATTTTATTATTGGTCCGAATTTCCCCGGATGGGAGCATGAGTTTTGTGAGCAGTCTTTACACAGGAAGCATCTCTTCACCAAGTCATCTGGCATTTTCAATCTTCTCGAAGAGGGTGATGCTGTGATGGTAGACAAACGCTTTTTAATCAAAGACTTACTTGATCAAATTCATGCCACAGTAGTTATTCCACCTTTTCTCGGCCCAAGTGGACAGTTCAGCCATGAGGAGCTCACACACACACACACACACACACACACTCACACACACACACTCACAGACACACGCACACACACACACACACACACACACACACACAGCATTGCTTGTTTGAGGAGTCACATTGAACGGGCCATTCGTCGACTCAAGGAATATCACATTGAATCATGGAATCACAAAAGTGCAATTTTGTATATTAATTACATAGTTTAATTACTGGATTACATGCATATTTCAGAAAATTAATTTTTAAATAAAATGATACGATTTTTATAATACTGAATTTATACATATTGTAATTCTTACCACATTTTAGTTACAAAAACATTTCAATATAAAAATGTACCTTTTTAATTAGTTTCTCTTTGTAATAACATTTGTACTATTAATTATTTACAGACATGTCTGAAGCTTGAGAGAATTAAAACATTCTGCATTTCATAGGAATACAGCTTCATTTGTCATATTTACAGTAATAAAAAACTATTTAACAGAGAATGCAATGTATTTACATTAAGGTAATAGTTTATCCAAATTGGAAATTTGGTCATAAATTGCTTAGCATAAATTTGTTCCAAACCTGTACTGATTTGTTTCTCCTAGTGAACATAGAAAATACTTCGAGGAATGCAAGTAACCAAACAGTTAATCGTTGACTTTTTCTTCCAAACTATGGAAAATCAGTGCCTATTGCCAACTGTTTTGTTACCCACCTTCCTCAAAGTATCTAATGTGTTCAGCATACAAAAAATAATTTATGCAGGTTTGGCACTATCCCTTTAAGAATTAAATACACTTCAAAAGGTAATTTGAGGTTTTGTTTTGGTTTACAGTCTCCTGTTGCAGAGAACAGGTAAGAAACAGCTGAAAAAGAACAAATCAAGCTTAGACTTCAGCTCCTCCCATTCATCTTTGTTGAAATGGATACGGTGGTAATCACTATTGCATTTTACAAAAAAGCCACACCAGGTAAACCCACCAATCCCCATTTGTCCAACAATCTGATAGTAGTACTCGTGGGTCTTTTTCAGAGTCAAGTTCCCTGCTGCACTTGTCAAATATGAGCAGTTTTTGAAGCGGTCATTGTTTGGGCATTTGATCTCAGATTTATGCTCCATTTTTAGGTAGTGAGCCCGTGTGTAAAGTAGTCCTAGGAAATGATTACAGTGCCCCAATCCTGCTTTACAAGTGCAGTGGGTGTCTCGGATAAAAGGTTTTCTGAAGCCAGCTCCACCTGCAACAAAGCAACAAAATGTTAAGAAAAAGACATTATCTAACCCACATTTCAAGACAAGGTGTACAAAATAACAGGTGTTTGTTTTTTAATACTTTGATCTTAAAGTATTTCAAAACTATAACGGTTGTTGGTATAACTAAGTTACACTTATGTTATAACAAGTGTTATAAAAAGTAATTAGTTAGAATCTACTTATTACATCTGTGTAATAAGATAAGCCGGTTAATGTTTTTTTGTTTGTTTGTTTTATATCCCAAACAGCTATCAGCCTAACCGTTTTATTTCCCCAGTACTTATATAAAGAAATGTATTTACAACATTAAAGATCATTAAAACTACTTAAGACCATATTCATGTCACCAATAACACCTTGCACTGTAGAATGACTCTGCTTACCAGAAACACCTGGTATTTAGTATGAATGAACAAACATACATACAAACAAAGTCCAAAAATGAACGAAGGACCTAAACTTGAACTCAACATGAACCGTCCTGAACATGTAGGGTGTAACGTAGAAGTTTCCTCACAACACAGAATACCTCCATGTTGTAAGGCGCTTCGTTCTTCCGCATCGAGGGAAAAGACCGGGCCCTAACACTACAGCCTGCTTCGTTTCTCTTCACTGTAAACCACAGGTATCATGGACATCAAACAGAAGTAATTATCACCTGCTTTCAGGTGGATCAACATTTACTACACAGAGCCGCCGTTCACTGACACGTTACAACAAAAACATCCTAGACAATTTAATTTCATGATCATTAAATCGAAGAAACCGGGTGTGATAATGACAGCTGTTTGCGTAGCTTCTCCGTGAACTATGGCTCTTTGTTGTAAATGTTGTTCCATCTGAGAGCATGTGAAAATACCACATTTAATGACATGGATAAAAGAATAATGTGGATAATGTGTCGTACCTGGCGGAGGTGTGAAAGACTCGTTTCGTGAGAACAATAGAATAATAAATCGGGGAGCTTTCAAAGCCAACACACATACAGAGAGCACAGGAGAGTTTGCATGTGAGATCTTACAGAGAGGACAAGTGCTATAGATCAATCTGATTAGCCTTCTCTAAAAACACACATGACATGCACTGTTAAAAATTTATTGTAATTTTACAGGAAATTCCTGGCAACTAATTGCCGTGAATTTACAACAAGTAATATACAGGTAATATATTGTTTTTTTAATACAATAGAGTCCTGTATTTATACAGCAGTGCTACTGTGATTTATTACAGTAAAATTCTGTAATTTATTATAATTTATATTTACTGCAACTCAATTTTACAGGAGACAATTACAGTTGAATATTGTAATTCAAAATTGTACTCATCTTGTAATTTCTAATTGTTATGATAAAATTCTGTAATCTTCCACAATTAAAACCAAAACCATGGCATCTTTTCTTTCTTTTTTTTTATTAACACACTATGCAACATCATATTACAAACTTCTTTTATCTTATTTTATCATACAAACAATATTAGTTTCACTGATGTCCAGACAATGTATCATCAAGGGGAACATGGTGATAAAGTGCCCAGCTAGTCTTGAACTGGGGAAGCTGTGGGTTGGCATCAGTACCTGCCCATCAACTCAAAGTCCAGGAGTTTTCTTAAGAGGGTGCAGACAGGGGCGTTGAGTCCATGTCTCTTCTCTGCTTTGCTACCCAACTGGGAGTTGATTCCACAAAAAGCTCTGAAAACAGAGAGATTGAAAAAAGTTTTCTTATCTGTTAATGATGAATATGGTGTAAAAAACAACAACAAACAAAAACAGTAAGTAAACTATTCCTACTTGGTCGCTGAAAAATAAATGACGTTGATGTATTTATTTAACATTAACACAACTTAACATTTACAATCACATTGGCTTTAACATTGTTTTCTTAAATATGTAATGCCACTGTATGCACTGTAAATTGTATTTCACTTTGGACAAAAGTGTCTGCAACGTACCTTAAAGGGGTCATATGACATTGCTAAAAAGAACATTATTTTGTGTATTTGGTGTAATGAAATGTGTTTATGCGGTTTAAGGTTAAAAAAACACATTATTGTTTCTCCTCTATGCCCCGTCTCTCCAATTAGGGTTTCTTTGCCAAATTTTTACGAATGTACATAAAAGACGCAAAGGATTGAATAGTCTTTTGTCTTTTGACATCAATGAATAGAGTATATCAAAGAGTCTAACAATACTGAATAAAAAGAAAATGATTCATGGGTAGCTCCACATGAGAATGATGGTTCTATTATTTTTATTACCATATTTTCCGGAATATAAGTCGCACTTTTCTTCATAGTTTGGCTGGCGACTTATTAATCAAAATTAATTTCACATGAACCAAGAGACAACATTACCGTCTCCAGCCGCGAGAGGGCGCTTGGTTCTTGGTTCTAAATAAATGTGACTCATAGTCCAGTGCAACTTTTTTTTTTTTCTTATCATGACGTATTTTTGGACTGATGCGACTTATACTCAGGTGCGACTTATAGTCCGAAAAATACGGTAGTGTGCAAACAGTTTAAACATACCTTTGGACAAATTCAAGAGTGTTTGAGGCATCTTTGGGATAATGCAAGTTAAACACAGTAGTCAGCAAAGGTCGCTGCCACTCCATTCAGCAGGCTGTTGTGGGGACCCATCACAATTGTTCCTTCTATGGACATCATCCACGTGTCTGCACTTAGCATTTCAGTCACCACTCATATGCTACTACTAAATATTGTAGAAACTTAATTTTCTGTAAAGTTGCTTTGCAATGAATAGTATAGTAAAAAGCATTATACCAATAAACGTGAATTGAATTGAATTGAATGATGGGTGAAAGTACCAATTTTATCGGGTGGGAGACAAAGTCATCCTATGGTTTTTGCTAATTTGGAGTAGGCATTTAATGGATGCAATAGGCTTATGTTGAATTACAGTATTTCCTAACAACTATTAACAGGGATTAAAGGAAGGAAACTTTGTACTTGAAATATGTTCAGGGTGCAATAGCAAATACTTAAACTAATAACAAAACATACTTAACGTTACAGTACGTTAGCGGATTCAGAATCGCCAGATAGTCGTAGCAAAGTCAGAATGACTTCCTCTCCTAGGTTCACGAAACGTTTGTCCATAAAATGCGTTACTGTTCTGTTTTAATAATCTTAAAAATTCCTAAATGCATCTACTTTCGAAAGGCCAAATAAAGTGCTTTTTCTTCCTCCTAGATCCACACACATCTCTCTGACATGACTGCTTCAACACTAACTGTGGTTACTGAAACCACGGCTTCTTTCTTTGGTGAACACTTGGGTGGCATTACACAAATATTTCCACATAGAGACATAGGGATGTGGAGGCGTGTTAGTTTATATTTAAAAATGGACTTGTGTCTCTCCAAACCCGTAAGACCTCCGTTCATCTTCTGAACACAGTTTAAGATATTTTAGATTTAGTCCGAGAGCTCTCAGTCCCTCCATTGAAGCTGTGTGTACGGTCTACTGTCCATGTCCAGAAAGGTCAGAAAAACATCATCAAAGTAGTCCATGTGACATCAGAGGGTCAGTTAGAATATTTTGAAGCATCGAAAATACATTTTGGTCCAAAAATATCAAAAACTAAGACTTTATTCAGCATTGTCTTCTCTTCAGGGTCTGTTGTGAGCACGACTGCTGTGACTACGACTCTGCTGACATGTTTTCTTTTTTATTGGGTGCGCCAGAAAAGCAGCGTCACTGCAGCGTCACAACAGACCCGGAAGAGACCCTCTTTTAGGGTTTGCATTGTGGTCTCTCATCTGATCAACAAGACATCTGACCGTTGCTCTTCTCGCTGCTGGATTTGGTCTTGTTGAATTTGTGATAGCTGTACCTCTGACGGCATCTTCTCCCAGTTTATTTTAAACTTTGCAGGCCATGGTGTGTGTGGTGATGGAAGAAGTCTTCCTCTAGTGTTGAATTGTCCGGGTGTACCTGGATAACACAAGGTTGAGGAGGTTTGTGGACTTTCCACAGAAAACAGAGCTGAGGAGGGTTCTGGACTTCCTGGAGGAAATGGTGCTGAAGAGGGATCTGTAATACACACATTTTGATCATTGGAACCCTATGATCCAGACACACTAATGTTGTACTTTAACACCCACTATGATATTTTATACTTAACTCAATCATTAAATTTAATTTAACATTATCAGTGCTGCTAGTCTGAACTTGGACAATAAAGTGAAATCTATAATAGAATGGTAGATACATTATGCTATTTCTAGGAAGAAAAAGCTCAAAAACAAATTTAAATTATTTTGAACGACAACCCTAAGATGGAATATAAAAATTTAATGCAATCATTTACTTAAAATGGAGGGAATATTCTCAAAGATTGTCTGCACTTCACTCTTATGTCAATAGACATTTCACTCTGCCACAATGTATCATTGAACAGGTAATATAACTTACTTTAAGCAGTAACCACTTGTCTTTTATTTTACTACCTTTTGTTCTCTAAATGTAAATGGATCTCTGTACTGGGAGATATTAACAGAACCATTACCTTTTGGTGTGAAGGCACAAATGAGTTTTCTGCACTGGACTGGACGGAGGTAGATCAGAAGATCATCTTCCCTCAAATAGAAGAGGTCCTCCATGCTCTGCACACCAAGGCTCTCCAGGCCTGTCATCAAGGATGCCAATGTATCTGTGGGGAGCCCAGGAAGAGCAGCCAGGACAGCCTTGCCGATGTCCTCTGATGCAGCAATCACTGTATTAGTATGTTTCTGCAAACGAGTGATGGAGAGAGATTACTGGCATATCACACATCTCATAGGCTAGCAAAGGATAATAATCAAGCAGATCGTCATGTCTCACACAAACAAACTGCTCTTGGGCTGTCCCTAACCCCAATGTCACTCACAAACAAATATTTTTCAGAGATGAAGGACACAGAGCCATGGTGAACAATGACCAGCTCTATCTTGCCAACCTCAAATTCTTCATCAGTTTTTCCCAGCAAGATACACATGCCCTTTTTGTATGAAGTGCCCTTCACTGTGACAGCATGAGATGCTACTGTATCTATAAATTCCAAATTCAATCCAAGCACAGCCTCTCTGATTTTGTCACTGTAGTCATTTACATAGAATGCTGTGCCCTTATCAGATGACACTCTTGGCTGGAACATTTCACCAGCACTCAAACAGGCTTGGAGGAGCTGGCGTCGCTCAGCAACTGTTTTGCAGATGTTTTTGAAATTGTGCAACTTTCTAGCACATCTCTTGAAGAAAGAGTGCTTACTCTCGAACCTGAGAGTCCAAAGGCGAATTAGGGGGCCAAACTCTGTAATAAGCTGTTGATAATGAAGCATATAGTGGTGTTTGGGCTTCAGGGGCTGATCAGGAAAGAGCTGTCTTCGAAAGTATATGTATTCCTCAATAAGTATTTTAAGATAAGCGACCTGATCTGTTGTAATTGCTGGAGCACAAATTAGATCTACAATTTCTCTAAGCGGGGGCACAAGTTGCCAAACAGCATTGTCACATGGATTCTGAATCCTATCTCCCATCAGGAGGGGTAGCAAACGAAGGAAACACCCGTTCTGGGCTGCATGTCCAGTAAGTTTATTGCTACCTGGTGAAACATCAGCTGGTTTGTCGTGGCCATCATTCCCCTGATACTTGAACTGATCTATGCACCTGTTGAGATGTAGATAATTAAAATGTTTATCCTTAACTAAATAAGAATTAAACAAAGCAAGGTCACCCGAAACAATGCCTTCAAACAGGTCATGCCCAAGACATGGGGGCAGCCCAGGCTGGCAAACATGAAAGAATGATAGTTGGTTAAATGGAGAATCTGATTTAATGCCGCACTCAGAATTTCTGCCGCTGGTAGGGTGACCACCTGGCTATTGCTGTGTTGCAGGACAGCAGACCTGATTTTGACAATGCGGGACACGAGGGAGAGAAATTACTATTATTATACTAGGTGAATAAATATTTATTTTTTTATTAGATATCTTTTTGCAGTGATGTGAACGTTTTAAATTGCTAAAAGGGTTTATAAAAATGTTAATGACGGCGCTGACCGGCGCTGTGAACATCACTAATAATATTTAATAGTAATATCAGTAAAAAATTATTTTAACAGCATGTCTCTATTCAATCCAAATAATTAAGTGAAAATAATAATCCAATCGCTACAAAGCACATTTACAAATAAGCACATAAATTCTATTAGGAGAGACTAAGATTAAATGCGTTCTTACCGGATTCAGTGCATCTTGAATTTATATTTTTTGTCTGATCTGGCAGCTTCAAGTAGGGCCTTCTCATTCATTATGTGTCTGTAGAACTCCCGGCAGGTGTAGCTGTAGTTCACTTTCACCAGGAGTTCACTTTTTATGAGGTCCACTGTTGCGCGGTTCCTTGTCTCTGTCCACGCAGCAGTCATGAGAGAAAACACCCTCTCCACGAACGCATTGGTGACAGGAATGCTCAAAGCCAAAGATGCCAGAGCTGTTATGTTTGGGGCACGGACGTGCTTCAACAGAACTGTCCACTTAGATGCAACAGGATTTGTTGTTGTTGCGATTTCCTTTACGTGCGGCATAAGAACACAGAATTCATCATACAACTGGTTCATGTCCAGTTTAAAGCTCATTTTTAATGCTTCAGCTGCTCCACGGAGGTCTTGGAAGCTAAATTCCCTCTTGATAGCCAGGCATGAGATGTGCTTTAGGTAGTTGCCATCAGTGAAATCAAACCACTTGTGTAGATAAGCAAGCGCTCTTTCATAGAACATAAGAAAGTCCTGCTCTATAACAGCACCCTGTGTGGTGGGAAACTGTTGCAGGAGAGTACTGGTCTCGAGTCCAAACAATCGATCATTTTTCCTTTGCTCTAGTTTCAATTTGAGATTGGTCATTAACTCGAAAAGTTCACACACAGTTGTCTCGTCTCCCTCAACTTTAAGCACTGCGTCGAAAAAAACTTTGAGGCTATTTTGCAAAAACAGCAAGTATGCCTGGAGTTCACAGGGCACGTCTTCTCCATCCTCACAATTTGCGAGCAATTTCCAAAGTGCTGATGACAGCGCTCTTCTCCGAGAGATAAAAAATAGCTTTTGACAGCTGGCCAGGAGTCGTGCAGACGTTTGACAGCAGGCCACAAACTCAGCCACCGTGTCGGCACATTCTTGTAAAGAGCCGTGTACTCCTCGTCCACAAACTCAAACACTTCCTTTAATTCTTACACATGTTTATCTGAAGACGAAAAGTGGTTGCAAACTTTTGTGACTATGTTCTCAATGTCAATTCTGAGCTTATCGCCTGCATACCTCCCACAGTTGTGCAGAATATGGGCCACGCAGTTGGGCTTGATAACTGATGCATTCTTGTCCGTCAGTTTTTTATACACCGAGTTATGCACACCATAATTGACGCTGGCGTTATCAGCTGAGTATGCAGAGATCCGTTCTAACCCCAGGTTTCTCTCCTCGAGCCTCGAAACAACCTGGTTGAAAATTGCATCAGAGTTTTCATTACAATCATCATTAAAGTCCAACAGTTTGTTCTGCACTCCTAGGTCGGGTGTGTAATATCTTAATGCTAACGGGAATAACTTGGTTGTTCCATGGTTTGATGCATCAGACGCAATGGAAAAGTGTGGAAAAGAATCCGGTCTATCTGCAATCATTGGCGTATTTAACTGTTTCAAGCATGTTTCTAAAGATGCTGGTGCAAGCACACCTGTAACAATAGATGCACTCTTCGTTCTTCCACAAGCCAGCTTCTTTGCTATTTCTGAATCGGGGAA
Organism: Carassius gibelio; assembly: GCF_023724105.1. Classification (NCBI taxonomy): domain Eukaryota; kingdom Metazoa; phylum Chordata; class Actinopteri; order Cypriniformes; family Cyprinidae; genus Carassius; species Carassius gibelio. The sequence continues at coordinate 299,166 of NC_068399.1, read as the reverse complement.
AATGACTGGGGCTAGTTTAGTAGTACAGTCACCTGATCTATACGATAAACCATGCTGCACATTATGGTAGACACTTGTCACTTCAGCTGCTGTGATTTTATTTTGGTTCCCATCTTTGGGTGGAGAGAAAAAACTTGTCATGCTAGCGTTAGCATTTCTTTGTTGTGCATTTTTCTTGTGACTTTCCCCAATCTCCGTGCCTCCTTACATCCCCCTCACCTCCATGCGTGATGGTGAAACTCCGGTGGCATACACTGCAATCTCCTTTATTAGGGTCACCTGTAATTGGTTTTAACCATGTATATTTTTTCTCCCATTCCTTATTATACGAACAAAGACGCTTTTTCTTCTCGGGAGCTCCGGATAGATCCATTTTTCTGTTGCGTGTTTTTTTTTTGTCTGTGTGGGGGGGGTTTTTCTCAGTGTTTATTTTCCCGCTCTGGCTAGCCGCTAGAACCAATAATAACGGCTGCGCTGCGCATGTTCAGTGTTTTTTTTTATTTACATTTTTTTTTTTTATTGTAGAATTGTAATTTGCTAAATGCGGGACTATAAAACCGCCGATACTGTGAGACCCTAAATTGTCACCTGAGATAGCACACAGTCAACCTTTGACAATTTGCCCATCACCTATCACAATACCAGTCTCCTCAAGAGCTTTCAGGTCTTTTATGAGAGGCTCAAATACCTTGTCTATCCCAAAATATTTAAAGGCCTGCTCGTTGCACAAGAGAACAAGTTGCATTTGATCTGTGGTGGATCTGTTATGAGGCAAAATATCTGTCAGAGTTAAATAAACTGCTACAATCTTACGTTTCTTTCTTGAAGAGCCAAGTGGATTGACAACTTCAAACGCATCCTGATAGAGTATCAGACCAAGCGAGGATGGCTCCATTTTATATAAAGGGTTGCACTGAGCTCCCTTTCCATCATTAATGTCCTGGAAAAGACCATCTGATGATGCCTTGGAACGTGTTGCTGCATACTACTGTTCTTGAATAGACTTGCTTTTAAAAAGTGTAGCCAATGTTTCTTGAACAGGTACATACTGGGCAAATGATTCCCTACCTTTATCATCATTACCTAAAAACAGAGGTACAGGCTCAACATAATTAAAATGTTTCTTAAAAGCTGTCTTCCTTTTCTGGTCTGTGCTCAAAGGTCCACTGTTACAGGCAGAAAGGAGGTCTTCTTTTCTGAGTTCGACCATAATGTTATTGATTGTGGCCTCTGGGACTCCAAGGACAGTAAGTTTGTCACTTAAGCTGTTAAGCAAATTTGTCAAACTGATATCATGGACATCTTGATATCCCTCAATGATAGTCTGTATTGTAGTAGCAGGTAACAGTAGTTTAGCCTGAAGTTTAAGATAGAAGAGAGTGATATTCAGCAGAAAGAGGGATTCATCATCAGCAAGAGTCTCTTCTGGCTCATCATCAGAATGATCAGAGGGTGCACACTGAAGAAAAGATTCTTTGGCAACACACCTTTCCACATTCGAGGGATCTATGTGCACAACACTCTCATTTTTGTGTTTTCTAGATATATGAGATGCAAAACTCGACACAATAGTGAACTTGCTATCACATCCTCTAAATGGACATTGAATTTCTAATCCTTCTTGCAAGTGTGACCTCAAATGACAAACTGACAAAGATGAAGGATGAAAGATGAAGATTCACACCTTACAGCACAAAAGTCACATTGTATAGGAGTAGCATCACATAATGGTGGCTGACTATTCCTTAAAGGTCCATCTGCTTTGTGGTCTCTGTACATAATATATAAGTGACCAGGCGCCCAAAATCTAAATATGTGAGGTAGGATATTTATAAAGCACACACTATAAATATGATAAAGAAGCAGAAACAGATAGTTGCAGTAAAATAAGATATTTTAATAAGTTGAAGAAACAATATTATAATTTGTGACATATACACTCTCTCTCTCTCTCTCTCTCTCTCTCTCTCTCACACACACACACTTCTCCCTCTCTTTCTCTCTTTCCCTCCATCTCACACACACACACTTCTCCCTCCCTCCCTCTCCATCTCACACACACACACACACACACACACACACACACACACACACACACACACACACACACACACACACACACACACGTGAGGTTATAAAACAACTGCTCTCTTATAATTATTTCAAAAAAACCATGCAAAATGCAGAACCACCAAAGAGGGAGTGAGAGAGAGATGACAGGATGAGACAAAACAATTTAGCACGCACACGCACACGCACACACACACACACACACACACACACACACACACACACACACACCTGCTCCAACGCCTTCAACAGAAGTCATGCGGTTTACCATGCTTACTGCCTGCAATGCATTGTAATGTAACATTGAAAAACTGGGATTTTTTTCAGTAAAAAAAAAAAAGATTTTATAATATTTAGATATGAATCCAACTGAATCCAACTTGTGAAAAGATATCTTTCAGGTAGTCAAATAGCATATAGCATATAGTGGAGCTCTATAGCCATCTAGTGGTTAAAGTTATTATTATTATTTTTTTTTTACTTCATTTTCCAAAAAATGGGTATAAATGTTACATTAAATCATTTAAAATTATCCATGTTATCCCCATGAATGAAAGTTAGAAATCTGTGTCTTTTATAAAGTGAATTTTACATAAAATGCTGTTTTTTTTTGTAAAAAGCCTATTTAAATAAATATTTATTTATTTATAGAAATTTAGAAGATATCATAAATCCTCCAAAAACTGCACAAATGTTGAGTAACAACATTAACAAACAGAGTAAAATTACATTTGTAAAAAGATATATATATTATCTTGTTACAAAATTAAATGTTATTGTCAAAAAACATGAGTGTGGACAGGAAAGAAAGACCATCAGAGGGTTAATATACATTACTTCCTGAAATCACGTGCGCAAACACAAATAACAATAGTAGTAATAATAGTTATGTTAAATCTTACTTGTGAAAAGTAATCCCGAGCCGTACTTGCGATGGTCCGCCGATTAGAACAGGAAAATGCTGGACAGTGCTCTGGCGTCTTAACTGCTGCCACGCAAAGAAACTAGGAGTACGACCGGTTCAAGATGGCGGCCGCAAATCTCGTCGCCCAGGGGCCAATAGGGCGTCTACTTATATGATGTCTATGAATGCACACTCTAAGTGCTAATATTGCCCACAACCCATTGCGTACGGGAGGGAGGAGCTTTGCGATGGCTTTGTGGTGATGTAAACATGGCAGCCGGGTGCAGCAGCGGAGATGCACCCTCAGCTTTTAAGTGTAAGAATTCAAATGTTTAACCCTAATTAAAGTTATATTTTATTTCGTTACACACATTGCACATGAACGTCAGAACCAGCCGCCTCACAAACGACCTGCGTTTGGTTCTACGACGACGCAGCCCTGCTTCCTCACTCCTCAACTTGGTAGAAGAACACATAGTAAAATGTATTGTGAAAAAAAACGATGAGAAAAAATGATGGGAATAGTAAATACAATTTTATTGGACATAAAGAATGAATGAAATGTTAACAGTTGTGGTGTGCGTAACTAGTCAACCACGTTGTCGTTCATGTTGCATGACGTCATCGAAGTATGTCCCAGAGCGTGCATACTCTTTTGCTACACACTCAAAAGTATGTACTTTTCCTCACAAAAAAAGTACATACTTTTAGGTCGTAGTATAAGTAGGCGAATTGGGACTCAGCAATGCTCTGCTCTTCCACTCTGGTTTGTCAAGCAATAAGTAACGTTATAACGTCTAAAGATACCACATGAGCAGCTTAGCTCACAGTTATGGCTAACTTACAGAATTAAATAAAGACACCAGCACTGACGTTTCATTAAATCCCATATTTCAATTGAAGTTTGTTTATGTTAATTGAATGAACTAGGGGTGCTCCGATCACGGTCGGCCGATCGTTATGCGCATCTCGTCAGTAAAGCCGGTTCTCTAATCAGCGGTAAATTCCATCAGGTGCGTGATTTCACATAGAGCTGCTGTTACTACACAGAGCCATTGTTAATTGACATTTGATAAATAAGGGCTAAATGCATACTGAGATTAAAGCGAGATTGCAGATTTGTGTCTTTGTAAAGCCTGAAAAACCACAATAAAGGCTAATAAAGGTGGAATAAAAGCAAAAGAATAATGATAAAAGAATAATGCGGATAATGTGTCATACCTGGCGGAGGTGTGAAAGACTCGTTTGGTGAGAACAATAGAATAATGAATCGGGGAGCTTTGCAAAGCCAACACAGAGAGCACAGGAATGTTTGCATGTGAGATCTTACAGAGATGACAAGTGCCATAAATCAATCTGATTAGCCTTCTCTAAAAACACACATGACATGGCCTTAGAAAATATTTCATAAAATTCACAGTTTTATAGATTCGATTATGACATTTTCATACAAAGCTTTGGAGGACTTGTGGCTTTAGCTACACTGTGTTTCTAAACTCATATCCTATAGCAATACTTTTTTAAATACATTTAAAACATATGTTTTTAATATTTTTATTTTTGTTTTTATGTTTGAGCTTATATATCTCTATTATCATAACAGTCTGAGTGATTCTGATTCCTGAACAGTAAACTTTGAAGTGTCAGCTTTGTGATCAAAGGTTGATTATGTATCTAGTCAGAAAGAATCATGAGCAGAAACCTTTTTATTTTGGGTATGTAATTTCGGTCTCCATGCCAAAAATGGGGGGGGGGGTGACTGGTAAGGGGTTAAGAACCGGTTTGCCAAAATGAATCAGATTTTCCATATTGGTCTTTTCAGCGTGACCCACTGCATGCAAAAAAAACAACAGCTGCAAAACAACACATCAGTACATTAAGCACGTGGCTTCAGTGTGTCGTAATTTGAATGTGTGGCTTGAGAAACTGGTACTGATAAACTACACCATCTGCCAAAAATATGTACTTTTCATACAGATAAAGCTATTGTGCTGATCCCTAAATGTTGTTTCCCAGCGAAGGGTCTTATTATCCGAGCTCTGATCTTCTTGGGGTTCTCCAAAAATGTTCAAGCCATCACTACAAACTCTAAAGGGTTAACTGTGATTCGTCTAATTCGTAGGTAAACCACCACACCTTCTTGAGCCTGAGACCTTACCTGGCTATAAACCAAAACTGAATCAATTGAATCTCAGCTGGAATCAACACTTGTTTATGATGAAATGAGTCATCTATTCTGTTACCATGAAACAACTGTTCATTAATATTATTAGACAGATTATAACATTTCATGAAAACATTGAATTCATTCCAACGTTCTCTGTATTGATTTGAACTCTTTAAAAAGATTAAAAAACAAACCTTTCTTCAGCAGAATCACAGATGCAAAACTGCAGCCTAATGACATCACATTGCTCCACCAAAATAAAAGTCCTATTCACATGCTAAAAATTACAGAAATTCACACACATAAACCCCATTTAAATTATAAGATAAAGGACTGTTTCAAAGGATAAATAACAGATCATTACTAAAGCTTCTGGCTCTAATTGTAAGCAAATGTGAAGTGATCATAATTATAATAGCAACAACAAAGCGGCCGTGATATTCTCAATAATGAATAAAATCAAGTGTCTTGAGCTCCACATTACAGTTTAATTTTAATAATGCAAAGATAAATATTAAGTTTATGGCTGCAGAGACATCTACTGTGTGATTTATTAAATGAAATGATATTAAGTTATACCCATCTGATCCATCTAAGTTTCTCCACAGAATACAAGGGGAATTAATTAAATCAAGCTTGAACTTTCTGTTAAAGTGCATTATTTTAAAGAATGGTGACTGATAAGGATTGTGTTGATGGTGGTTTAAAGCAATTGATTTTGACTGTCTGCCAAACAAAATGAAATGTGAAATATTGACAGGCTGTCAAACAAAGAAACCATGAACACATACACAAAGAGGACCAACGAAAAACATTCCCAAATGTAACCAGTGCTTCCATTGTTGCAGTTAGGGCATTGATTTGTAGAGTGTGTGACATAATTTTCAAAGCTACTATTCACTAGCCTCATTTATTTTATCACAATATATTTCCCATGGTGTCTCCATCTACTGCACAAGCAGGGTTGATTGTCCTGCAGACGCATCACATATTGGTGTTAATCACTAGCTTCTGTTATTGGATTACCTACTCAAAAACACAAGAAGAGAAACATATAATCAACAGCTACTATTGCAGAAAGATTAGAGCCGCCAGCAGCTGATTTAGTCTTGGTCATGGTGGCATTCGGTGGAAAGGCGTGCATCCAAATGTGTTTTAGAGACCCCTTGAGAAGCTGAAGACAACTAAAGAAGCAGTTCTTGCTCCAGGCCAAACCCTCACTAGTGGTACAAGATATTCGGGAGAGAAAACTGTCAGCCATGGCTGTCTCAGGATTGTGTAGATTCCAGAAAAATAAACAAACGAATAAAAAGCTGAATAATATTTACACTGAATGATGATCAGGACACAGATGGAGTAGATCGAGTCCATCAACACCCCCAAAGCTTTGCAGTGTTGAACTCTTCATGGGTTAATGTCTGATGAGCACATTATTATCTATGTGTAAACAATGCTTCCTTTGCTTGCTTCTGCTTCTTCAGCTGTGTTTGTGGATCTGAGATTCATTCAGAACAGGGCTCACAAGTAAATCCATCAATCACAAACAAAAGGTTTTTTTTTCACAAATGTAATTGCCCCTTCACAAAATCCACTGGTCCCAGACAAACGGACAAGTGTTAATGTCGAGCCCTGAAGAAGATGGATTGCTGGTCATTTTTAGTCAACAGCGGGCAAAGAGTTAAGTAGATTTTCTGAAACTTAATTTGTACATTACCGGTGCACAAAAATACAATTCAAATTCATTAAATTCTTCAAAACTTAGAATTAGGAAAATGTTTTGTTTATAATTCAGTTTTCAAAAAATGTAAGTTTATAAGACACTATATACATCTATAAAATGCTCCTTAATCAAGAGTTAACACAAATACAAGCAAAGTATACTTAAAATTATAATTTTCAGTATATCTTCATCAAAAGGTCAAGTACAAGTAAAGGCCAAATATACTTGGACTTTTCTGTCATTATTAATCACTTATAAGAGTAATTTTATTTATATTTCAGTGAAGCAAACAAAAAGTAAAAAACTATGCTTTCCCATTTTTAGTTTTAAAGTGTATACCAACAGCACACTTGAATAGATTTCTTTTTGAAAGGGGACTCTTTAAATACAGAGTTCTGGCATGAGACTCTAGATGGCGCAGTCCAATAGGTCTAACTCAATCTGACCTAATGACATCATTATCAAATGACACAGCTGATTGGTTCTCTCCTGTATTGGTAGCCAATAAGCTCACTGCTCAACATTCAAATATATGAGTAGAGCTTGCCTTAGCAGTCGCAGCATGCTTCAGAAACCCTCCACCTTCCCCAGCTCCACCTGTATAGATCTGCTATGAGGTGGTTCATGTATGCTATGGGGGATATTCATGTGTGTTATCTGTGAAGCAGCAGCAGTATTTCTTACACACTCACAGCAGCATGTTGTGCATGTACTGCTGCAGCGTAACAGATCTATTCCACTAAGACCAAATACATTACGTTACTTTAATCACTCCGAGAGTTATCGTGACAGAACTCTTTCACGGTCTCACAAACACGGTCTCACATTTACAAACCCAATTCCTAAAAAGTTGGGACACTGTACAAATTGTGAGTAAAAAAAGGAAAGGAATAATTTATAAATCTCATAAACATATTTTATTCACCATAGTATATAGATAACATATCAAATGTAGAAAGTGAGACATTTTGAAATGTCTTGCCAAATTCTGTCTAATTTTGGATTTCATGAGAGCTACACATTCCAAAAAAGTTAGGACAGTTAGCAATAAGAGGCCGGAAAAGTTAAATGTACTTATAAGGAACAGCTGGAGGACCAATTTGCAACTTATTAGGTCAATTGGGAACATGATTGGGTATAAAAAGAGCCTCTCAGAGCGACAGTGTCTATCAGAAGTCAAGATGGGACGAGGATCACCAATTCCCCCAATGCTGCGGCGAACAATAGTGGAGCAATATCAGAAAGGAGTTTCTCAGAGAAAAATTACAAAGAGTTTGAAGTTATCATCATCTACAGTGCATAATATCATCCAAAGATTCAGAGAATCTGGAACAATCTCTGTGTGTAAGGGACAAGGCTGGAAAACCATACTGGATGCGCATGATCTTCAGCTCTTAGACAGCACTGCATCACATACAGGAACATGATCCAGAAGCGCAGGTGTTTTCTCTGGGCCAAGGCTCATTTAAAATGGACTGTGACAGAGTGGAAAACTGTTCTGTGGTCAGACGAATCAAAATGTGAAGTTCTTTTTGTAAAACTGGGACCCCATGTCATCCGGACTGAAGAGGACAAGGACAACCCAAGTTGTTATCAGCGCTCAGTTCAGAAGCTGCATCTCTGATGGTATGGGGTTGCATGAGTGTGTGTGGCATGGGGAGTTATACATCTGGAAAAACGCCATCAATGCTGAAATATATATCCAAGTTCTAGAACAACATATGCTCCCATCCAGACGTCATCTCTTTCAATACTGCATCAATTACAACATCATGACTGTGTAGAAGAAGGATCCGGGTACTGAAATGACCAGCCTGCAGTCCAGATCTTTCACCCAGAGAAAACATTTGGTGCATCATAAAGAGGAAGATGTGACAAAGAAGACCTAAGACAGTTGAGCAACTAGAAGCCTGTATTAGACAAGAATGGGACAACATTCCTATTCCTAAACTTGAGCAACTTGTCTCCTCAGTCCCCAGACGTTTGCAGACTGTTATAACAAGAAGAGGAGATGCCACACAGTGGTAAACATGGCCTTGTCCCAACTCTTTTAAGATGTGTTGATGCCATGACATTTAAAATCAACTTATTTTCCCCTTAAAATCTGAATATAATATTGAAATTTAAAACTTCCACTTCGTGCATTCTGTTTTTATTAACAATATGTACAGTGTCCCAACTTTTTTGGGAATCTGGTTTGTTAATGACTTTCCATTTCTATGTCTAAGTTTGATGTTTTAATTACACTGAACACAACTTAATTGTCTCTGTCTAGAGTGAATGCAACAATGACTGTTGAAATTGCTCCTTTTTCTAAACTTATCGTCACACTGAGGAAAACAGCAATTTCTCACCAGAATGAGTTTGCACATGCCGTTTCAGTTCTGTGTGATATGAGAAGCTCTTTTCACACTGAGGACACTTGTAAGGCTTCTCTCCAGTGTGAACTCTCGTGTGAGTATTAAGGTTTCCTTTATTTGTGAAGCTCTTTCCACAATCTGGGCAGGTGTAAGGTTTCTCTCCAGTGTGAAGTCTCATGTGATACTCATAGTGTCCTTTAATTGTGAAGCTCCTTCCACACTGAGGGCAGGTGAAAGGTTTCTCTCCAGTGTGAACTCTCATGTGATTCACAAAGGTCATTCTATGTTTGAAACTCTTTCCACATTCATGGCACATGAAAAGCTTCGCTCCGACATGATTTTTAACATGATTCTCTAGGTGATTCCTGTCTGAGAAACTCATTCCGCACTGATGACATATAAAACAGTCCTCTGATGAGTGAGTCCTCATGTGATGATTAAGGCTTTCTTTATATCTGAAACTCTTTCCACAGTCATCACAAACGAAAGGCTTTTCACCAGTGTGAACTCTCATGTGGATCTTGAGGATTGCTTTGATTTTGTAGCTCTTTCCACACAGTTTGCAGGAGTAAGGCTTCTCTCCAGTGTGAATTTTTATGTGGGCATCAAGTTCTTTTTTCTGCTTAAAACTCTTTGCACACTGAGAGCAGATGAACAACCTCTTGCCAGTGTGGTCTTGCATGTGAACTTTAAGATGCCTGTTTAGTGAGAAGCTCTTTCCGCACTGAGGGCATATAAATGGTCTCTCTCCAGTGTGAATTCTCATGTGAATTTTAAGATTTCCCTTTACTGAGAAGTTCTTCCCGCACTGCTGGCAGGGGTAGGGCTTCTCTCCAGTGTGGATTCTCATGTGAACGTTAAGACTTTCCTTTCGTGAGAAAACATTCCCACACAGTTCACAGGAGTAAGGTTTCTCTCCAGTGTGAATGCTCATGTGGGCACGAAGAGTTTTCTTCATTGTAAAACTCTTTCCACACTGAGGGCATAAGAACGGCTTCTCTCCACTGTGGATTTTTAAGTGGGTTGTAAGGCTTTGTTTTCGACTGAAACTCTTTCCACACTGCTGGCAGCTAAAATGACTCTCTTCATTGTGGACTTCCAGGTTCTTAGTTTCTGTTTTATGAGTCGGTGAGAAACTAGAAGAATTTTCCCCAGTCATAGAGTCATTATTTTTCTCTTCCATTTCATTCAGTTCTGGAATCTCCTCTTTCAGCGACATCAGGTCTAGAGTGAACAGAAACAAAAACAAGTTAACACCAGTTTTGTGATACAAAGATATGAAAACATTTAGAAAGTAAAACATCAAATCCAACAAACATGAATGCAAGATCTTATACCCAGCAAACAACTGAAAAGGTGTAACCTGTGATCTCAGAACCTCCTGTCAATATTGTTAATTATCGGCTTTCTTTAGGACACATCTCAAATACTTACAAGTTGGCAACTATCAAACCCTTAATAAAACCCTACAGTAGATCACTGGATTGGAGTCCCACTGGTCCCTACACAAATCTAGCCAGATCAGGCAGAACTGGGAGATCAAAAATATACAATGGGTCCCAGGATTAAAGAAAGGCGTTAACATACATATTAACTTCTCCAATGTACATAATAAAAGGCTGACAAAATAGAGCTTAGGGCAAGAAAACTGTAATGGAAAAGGAAAATAATTCTACTCTTACCCAGTTTATTTCAGTATACAAACTGGGTGAAATAAGCAAAATAATTGGAAAATTACATTAAAGTCTATGAGACAGCAAATTAGAAAATATCCAGTATATTAGAAATAAATGGGAAATGGAGGGAAATTTTGAAATCCTAGAAGACATTTGGAAAAAGTATTCCTAAATCACAGTGGAATATAAGATACTCTTCAATCTGGAGACAATTTGGTTGAAAAACAGTTTGTAGAAATTGGTGAACATAAATTTACCTGAACATAACTGGTAGTGCACCACAAGGATCGGTCTTAGGTCCTGTGATGTTTATAATCTATATTAATGATGTGTGCAGAGTATCAGTTAAAATAAAATGTATTTTATTTGTGGATGACACAAATATTTTCTGTTCTGGAGATAATTTACAGTGGCTTTTAGAGGTGATTACAACAGAAATTAAAACAGTGGTTTGATGTAAATAAACCATCACTAAATGTAAGCAAAACCAAAATTATATTATTTGGAAAATGTAAAACAGACTTCTTATTTTAAGACAGGAATTTTTGATGTAATGACCAAACTTGAGTCCAGCTTACATTATAAAATATATTGTTCCAGTAACAATAAGGGATAGAAATATTCTATACTTTTTTTCTAACATCTGCTGACTGTGGTACACAGAAGATGTGTGCTTCTGGGAAATGTAGGAGCAAAGCAAACAAAGTTTCCTTACTTTAGCAAAGGAAAACCAGTCTCCTCTTGCTCATCAGTAACCACACAGTGCTGATGAACTGGCAGACAGTTCCACACTACTTTTTACTACTTAATTTTTTATTTTATTTTACACGTTTAATACAGGAGTAAAAATTAGGATTTTTTTTTTCAAAGAGAGACTTTGAGAATGAAACAGACCTGTTTGTTCCTCGGTCTCTTCATGTTTGAGTGCTTCTTCAATCTTCACGTCTTCACTCTCCTCTTTAATAAACTCCATCTTTATAACAGTGTGCTTCAGCAGGAGTTTATCTGTGTTTAAGATGAGAATAATTAACAGACAGATCTCAGTCAGCTCCCTAGTTCAGTAGTCAGTACACTAGTTCAGTAGTCAGCACACTAGTTCAGTAGTAAGCGCACTAGCTCAGTAGTCTGCACAAAAGTTCAGTAGTCAGCGTACTAGTTAAGTAGTCAGCGCACTAGGTCAGTAGTCAGCGCACTAGGTCAGTAGTCAACGCACTAGGTCAGCAGTCAGTACACTAGTTCAGTAGTCAGCGTACTAGTTCAGTAGTCAGTACACTAGGTCAGTAGTCAGCGCACTAGTTCAGTATTGAGTGCACTAGGTCAGTAGTCAGCGCACTAGTTCAGCACACTAGTTCAGTAGCCAGCTCCCTAATTCAGTAGTCATTGCACTAGGTCAGCAGTTAGCGCACTAGTTTAGCAGTCAGCGCACTAGTTCAGCACTCTAGTTCAGTAGTCAGCTCCCTAGTTCAGTAGCCAGCACACTAGTTCAGCAGTCAGCACCATATTTCAGTAGTCAGCGCACTACCTCAGTGGTCAGCACACTAGGTAAGGGAGTCAGCACAATAGTTCAGTAGTCAGCGCACTAATTCAGTAGTAGGCAGACTAGTTCAGTAGTTAGTACACTAGTTCAGTAGTCAGCTCCATATTTCAGTAGTCAGCGCACTACCTCAGTAGTCAGCACACTAGCGCACTAGTACAGTAGTCAACGGACTAGTTCAGTGGTCAGCACACTAGGTAAGGGAGTCAGCACAATAGTTCAGTAGTCAGCGCAATAATTCAGTAGTCAGGAAACTAGTTCAGTAGTTAGTAAACTAGTTCAGTAGTCAGCGCACTAGTTCAGTAGTCAGCGCACTAGTTTAAAAAGTGAAGTGAAGTGACATTCAGCCAAGTATGGTGACCCATACTCAGAATTTGTGCTCTGCATTTAACCCATGCAAAGTGCACACACACAGAGCAGTGAACACACACACACACACACACTGTGAGCACACACCCGGAGCAGTGTTCATCATTTATGCTGCGGCGCCCGGGGAGCAGTTGGGGGTTCGATGCCTTGCTCAAGGGCACCTAAGTCGAGGTATTGAAGGTGGAGAGAGAACTGTTCATGCACTACCCCCCACCCACAATTCCTGCCGGCCCGAGACTAGAACCCACAACCCTTCGATTGGGAGTCTAACCCTCTAACCATTAGGCCACGACTTCCCCTAAGTAGTCAGCTCCCTCATTCAGTAGTCAGCGCACTAGTTCAGTAGTCAGCGCACTAGTTTAAAAAGTGAAGTGAAGTGACATTCAGCCAAGTATGGTGACCCATACTCAGAATTTGTGCTCTGCATTTAACCCATGCAAAGTGCACACACACAGAGCAGTGAACACACACACACACACACACTGTGAGCACACACCCGGAGCAGTGTTCATCATTTATGCTGCGGCGCCCGGGGAGCAGTTGGGGGTTCGATGCCTTGCTCAAGGGCACCTAAGTCGAGGTATTGAAGGTGGAGAGAGAGCTGTTCATGCACTACCCCCACCCACAATTCCGTCCGGCCCGAGACTAGAACCCACAACCCTTCGATTGGGAGTCCAACCCTCTAACCATTAGGCCACGACTTCCCCTAAGTAGTCAGCTCCCTCATTCAGCAGTCAGCGCACTAGTTCAGTAGCCAGCACACTAGTTCAGTAGTCAGCGCACTAGTTCAGTAGTCAGCGCACTAGTTCAGTAGTCATCTCCCTAGTTCAGTAGTTAGCGTTCTAGTTCAGTAGTCAGCACACTAACACACTAGTTCAGTAGTCAGCGCACTAGTTTAGTCAGCTCCCTCGTTCAGTAGTCAGCGCACTAGTTCAGTAGTCAGCGCACTAGTTCAGTAGTCAGCACACTAGTTCAGTAGTCAGCACACTAGTTCAGTAGTCAGCGCACTAGTTAAGTAGTCAGCGCACTAGTTCAGTAGTCAGCGCGTCAGTAGTCAGCACACTAGTTCAGTAGTCAGCGCGTCAGTAGTCAGCACAATAGTTCAGTAGTCACTAGTTCAGTAGTCAGCGCACTAGGTCAGTAGTCAGCGCACTAGGTCTGTAGTCAGCGCGTCAGTAGTCAGCGTGTCAGTAATCAGCGCGTCAGTAGTCAGCTCCCTCGTTCAGTAGTCAGCGCACTATGTCAGTAGTCAGCACACTAGGTCAGTAGTCAGCGCACTAGGTCAGTAGTCAGCGCACTGCATCAGTAGTCAGCTCCCTCGTTCAGTAGTCAGCTCCCTCGTTCAGTAGTCAGCTCCCTCGTTCAGTAGTCAGCACACTAGGTCAATAGTCAGCGCACTAGGTCAGTAGTCAACGCACTAGTTCTGTAGTCAGCACACTAGTTCAGTAGTCAGCACACTAGTTCAGTAGTCAGTACACTAGTAAGGGAATGAGCACACGAGTTCAGTATTCAGCGCACTAGTTCAGTAGTCAGTACATTAGTTCAGAAGTCAAGCGCACTATTTCAGTAGTCAGTCAAATCAAGTCAAGTCACCTTCATTTATATAGCACTTTAAACAAAATATATTGCTTCAAAGCAACTGGACAACATTCATTAGGAAAACAGTGTGTCAATAATGCAAAATGACAGTTAAAGACAGTTCATCATTGAATTCAGTGATGTCATCTGTTTTCAGTTTAAATAGTGTCAGCACACTAGTTCAGTAGTCAGCGCACTAGTTTAGTATTCAGTGCACTAGTGAGGGAGTCAGAGTTAAAGACCTGATTAGACAATATCTTTCAAAACTAGGAAATCATAAAAGAACACAGATATAATTCAGATATTTATGTTTTCCACTCGGTTTGTACTATTATGTGTGTGTGCTGTTCTTGTATTTACACTGATGTGTCTTCAGTCTGCTCTTATCACAGATATTAAAACCATGATAAACCTCAAGAAAAAACAACATTTGACCAAAGAGACTGAAGTCAGATCCCCAAATATTAATAGATTATCTTCAATATAAATAAGCTTCAGGATCGACAGATAAAGATAAATACAAACAGTGAATCACTGTTGAGAAGCATCTGATTCATTTAATCTGAACTGGTTTGAGAAAGCTCAGTGTCTCCATCATTTCTTGATCAAACTGTGTTTATGATGAATGCGCTGCATTCACACAAACTCTGTTTATTAACCTAATTAAATACATTACACTGTTACACTCGAAAACGATTCATTAATTTAAACACGAATAAAAACAAACCTCTCTTCAGCCGAATAACAGACCGGACCGCGGCGCAGACCTGTGACGTCACGATACGCCATCAAAATAAAAGTCCCTCTCAAACTGATGAATTACATACAGAAAACATATTTAAGTGATCCGATTAAAGATTGATCCAAATAATAACGATTTTACTCCTCATAATAGTCCTCTATGGAATAACAGATGAATTGTGAAAAATATCAAATTCATCCTCTGTCAGCTCTTTTATATGAGCTGTTTTGTGTGTAATAAAAAGGAATAATGATTAAAAGCAAAGATATGACAACACATTGAGTTGTTAGTCCTTGTCTACACTTAATCAGAGTGAATGTGTTTAACCAGTTCTCTAGAAACACTGTAACTCAAGGAGTTTAATGTATACACATCTATAAAAGCAATCAAAGCACCGAGAGGATGTCATCAGTTGTAGAAGCTGTCAGACTCATTATCACAGAGATCAGGATGATCATAGTGTGATTACTGAAAACCAGAACCAGATGCTCCACTGATACTCCAGGTTTACTCAGAAAGGCCGTATAACTCGTGTAAAGTGTGCTTCTTCTGTACGGACAGAACAGTGTTACGTTACACAATACTATCTATAACCAAAGACACAAGTTCAGATAGCTTCTCAGAGGTGACTCTACATGCTTTATCATGACGAGTTTCACAAATAATAAATGAAATATTGATAGAAATAATGTCTCTTCTGCATTAGAGAAATACCTCTGCTAGATTAGCAATCCAAATGTAACAACAATAGCTCTCACAAACATAAACTAACTAATAAAAATGTCTATATCTTTAGTTTGCCTCTTCATCGTGTTTTTCTTCCTCATCTATATTTAGCTGTAGAGCTGATCTTTCCCAGCGGTTTCCTGTATTTTAACAAATAAGCATGTCTGTGAAACCGAATCCCTTTCAGTGACTCAACAGAGAGCTGGTTGAGTGAGAAACATGTGTGTTGTGAGAGGGAAGAGACAAAGTGTGCAGTCTTCAGCTTTTCTGAGGAGCATGCAGTGCTTTTGGCCTCTTCTCAAAGTATCCGGTCCTCCTCTGGTGCAGCCGCATGCATCGCTCTATGCATGGGCGTAAGTTTGGTCTCAGCTTTGATGGGGACACCCCCGAACCCCCCCCCCACCCCCACCCCCCGAATTACTTTGTTCCAGACTGTTGGCAATACAGAATATCACAATACAGAACTGAATATACTTCATCTCATTATATTGTATCCTTTATAATCTCAAAAATGCACTCTCAAAAAATACAAAACCTGAGACTGTGTAATGCTGAACAACCAAACTTTTTATTAACATAAATTATTATGTACATTATTAATATTTACGCTAACAAAAAAATACTCTGCCACAAGGAAACAAATCTATATAAATAAATATAAACATTTTTCTATTATAAACACTTTTCCCTCCTGTACACTCACGTTAATACCTAGGAATTTGAGATGCTGAACAACCATTGTTCCATGTACGTTAGTAGCCTATTTATACTTACAAAAAAAAAAACTCCATTATGGCTACTTTCCACATTTTACAGCATTTTCTTGATTTCATCCTTTTATCTAAACTTTCCAAACAGATGCCTACGTCTGTCATTTACAGATACAAATTGTTGGCCTACATCGTTAAGGTCCACTTTGTCAAGGGCCTCTTGATGTACATGACATACAGTTCAATTATTAAGGCGCTGCTGAGACACAGTAGATCGTAACCAGGTTTTCAGTCTCGTCAGTACACTAAAGCTTCGTTCAGCTTCAGCTGAGGCCACAGGGACGACCAACAACAACCTAACAAGCTTCTCAACTTAATCAAATAAGCCTCTCACCTCACTTGGCATTGCTTTCAGAATGCATGCAGCTTCATCCCTTGATGTGATTGTATGCTTTAAAAGAAACATCGGTAGCTGAACCTTCAAAATATCCATGTTTATTTCTGAATACTGTACAATCACACATCCATCTGCCCAGTGAGGAGAACATTCTCGATCTGTTTCAGTTTCTGTAAGTCTGATTGGTTAAACCATTCCTTGAACTGAATGCCCAAACTGTCCAACACCTTGAAAAATTCTATTCTATAGTTTTCCTCTGGTGTTTTTGGGTTATGCTGACTTGCCCCGCCAGTGAATCTTCTTGGGCGATTTCTTTGATGAGGGAGTTGAATAGGTTCAATTCCCATGGAGTCTACCATTGACACTGCCTTCTCAAACACTTTTGCAAACTTTTCCTCACTCCTTTTTTCTTGAAGAGTTGAACTAACATAGTCAACAGCAGCTTGCATGCCTTTAATTGATTGGGACTGTTTTTGCAGAGATTTGTTTAAGCACTCAAGCTCCCCCAGCACCTCTGATGCTACCAGCAGTCCAAGAACAGTATTACCCTTCTGGAAGCGATCTAGGAGACCATTGGCTCTAGTGCCATTTTGAGAACCAACAGAGGACATTTCCTCCAAACTACACAACACAGCTTCATACTGGCTAAGAACTGTATCAACAGCTTTACCACACACTGTCCACCTAGTTGGACATAGAGGTTTAACTGTTTTGGTAGGCCCCTCAGATGTTAGATGGCTAGCCAATACCCCTTTGAATCTCCCTGATTGGTTGCTCAGAGTTCCAAGCTCATGGACCCACTGCAATGTGTCACATAGTAAGGTAGAGGCACTGCAAGCACTCTGTGTTATTAGATTTACACATTGTGCACCACAATGCACATACAAAGCCAATGGCAGTTCTCTCTTCATCACTGCCTGTGCTCCTGAGAATTCCCCTGCCATATTTGCTGTTCCATCGTAAGTCTGACCTCGCGCAAGCCAGAGATTGGAATATTCAATCTCAGGAGCACATCAATAGCTATCTTAGCCATCTGCTCACCAGTTGTCCCTAGCACCTCATACAATCCCACAAAGACTTCCTGCGGCACAAGGTCTTGATCCACATATCTGAGACATATGGAAACCTGCTCTTTCCCTGTATATCCTGTGTACCATCCATTATGATTGAAAACTGTAGCACAGACAAGGACCTGATTGTTGAGGCAATTTCCCTCTCAATCGTGTGGGCAAATAAAGCTAAGTACTCATTTTGGCACTGTGGACTGATATAATCATGGCAACGTTTGAGCCAAGAGGATAAAATAGGGTGCTTGGTTGCAAGGAATTTCACAAGATGGTAAGAATTACCCTCATTAACATTATGTCCTCGAAAGGCAACTCCCTGTCTTGCTAGATATCTCAATGAGCCCATAATTTGCTCGAGACAGTACCTCACCTCCTCCTGTAATCTAGCCATTGAACTGGATATTTGTGTGTGCACTGGAGTTTGCTCCAGTGTATTGACAGTAATGGCATGTTGGTGGGCTTTGCTTTTCTTGTGGCGATTAAAGCATTCTACGGCATTTTTCCAATTGTTAAACCCATTAGAGCAAAAGGCAGGGTCATTTCTTTTCTCTAGAGTGGTCTTTTTGATGGTGTATGCTTTGACACACTCAAAACAAAGAACTTTCTGTAATGTAGGACTATAATGCAGCCATGGATATTGACTTAACCACTTTGTCTGAAACCTTAATTTCTTGTTTCGAAGTTGCTGTACTTTTATGAATTTTGGATCAGGCTGGTATGGCTTACTTCTCAAGTCCAGGACACTGCTACACTGACTTGCTTGAGGATTGCTGTTTCTCTCACTGACTGTCTCCTGAAGAGCAAACAAAACATACCCTGGTTTTTATCCACACTGATATCCTTTTATACTAATACCAATTCACTTCACTTTCGCATAATAAAACAGGTAGACTTTATTTATATTTAATAATTTGCTATTAATCAATAGTAGTATATCTCATCACAGAATCACTTTAAGACCTTCTCTTTAAGACGATCTATCACTTTAAGACCTCACCTGAAGCCCTGAAGGTCCAGCTACTTCTTCCTCAACATGCTCTATGACATCTTCACAAGATGTCTGAGTTTCCTATATATATACAGTAATTAAATAATGAACTAATGAATCAAATACACACGTATTATAGTATGCATTCAACACATCATGTTTATATTTCAGAGCCATTTTTAAATATGAAGGGAACATGGTTTTGTGGATTAATGTGTTGAAATTTATGTTAATCTATGTGTTAGTTTGTCTGTATGAGACTAGCAGTAAGCTAGATCAATATTAGAATAAAATAAAGATCATATTCTAACATTTTATTATTGTTGAACTATATAACATTGATTAGTGACTGGTCAGTCACTACTGCTAGTTTATTTGTGTGGCAAGCTAGTTATTTTGCCTACTTACACTCGGACTCTGCTTTATGAAAAAGCTTCTTATGTCCCCTTTCTTCTTCTTGGGTGGCATCTACAAAGTACAAAAAGGGGCGGAAAAAACCCCAGAATATTAAAATGTTTTTACTCTGGCCTTTGTATGTGGCAGAGAGACAGCCCTGGTAACTTACCGTCGGCGTCGTCAACATGCACGCACACCTCCCGCTCGCTGCTAGTGCAAGCACAAAAGTAGCCCCGGCCCGCACGAGTAGCCTGTCAGATACCCCGGCGCCAATCAAATTACGGCGTTTCTTGTACTGTCGTCATCCTGGCCGTTAGAATCGATCCAAATAGCAGTTCAAAGGTGCTTGCTAAATATTGGTGGGGACAAATTTGCCATCTCAAAATATTGATAGGGACTAGTACCTAGCACCCCCCCCCTAAACCTACGCCCATGGCTCTATGAATTTCTTCAGATTGGCGACTGGTCAGAACACTTGACATCACCAGTCTCTTAGGTACTAGATGTCATGTTCCAGTCTGGTGGCTCACTCATGTCCATCCACTGAACTCTTCCATGGGAGTCATCCTCTTCTCCAGATACTCCAGACTTGTGACGGCCCTCACCAAGTCCATCTCTGCGGTTTTCTGCCAGTGGTTCCTTAACTTTGAGGGACATGAAATTGTTGCTCTTTTGTTGAAGAAGAATGTTGAGTGTGCGGTTCAGTATTTTCTTCACCTCCATGAGGAGTTGTTCTCCATTTCCATGTGTTGAATGTGGAGCAGACACGAGTGAGAGCATGTGCCACAGTCAGATCTCACTGAAGTCGTGTTGTTTTCAGTAAACTTCTTGATCATTTGTCTGGTCTTTCTGTGGGAAAGCATCCTCCTGCACAATGTAAAACATTTATCGTCAAATTAACAGTAACTTATTGGCAACAATTATCCATTTATCCAATTATCTATTTCATTCAACAGTAAAATTACCATAACACTAACTACAGTAGTGTTTCGCTTACTGTTAAATTGAATAAAGCATTTTACTACTAGTATTACACTGTTGATTTGAAATAATACTCTATAGTATTACACAGCTATGAAATGTTATTTTAACTTATTTTATAGTGCTACTGAATTTGTAGAAAACCTGTAAAATTGCTTTTTCAGCTGTTGAAGGGGAATAGAAAAGGAACACCTGAAGCTTTAACAGCACAAAAACAGTTTATTCAAACATTTTAAACAAGACATCAGTAAAAAATAATGACATGTAACAATAAAAATCCGTTTTTAAACATGAATAATTAACAATTTATAATAATTAAAATGAGTGAACAATTCATGCAAAAATGAATGGGTAAAATACAAACTTACACACAACACAGAAGAACAAAGAAAGAAGGTGAGGAGGGCTGCAAGAAATGATGAGCACAAATCCAACAAACAACTAATCATCAAAAACCTCACATTATCAACATCTTTACATGATGGGCTTGTGCATAGGGCCCAGCAGCTTTATCATTAATATTTTCAACTCAAGAGTAAACATACACACAATGTACATTTTGGTGGATAATAGCCTATGTTAAATACTGCTTACATGTTGTGTGGCATAAACGGATATTCAGAGTTATTTTTACAATGTACACCAACTGCAGGAAAACCCAACAGAGGAAAATCCATGTACTGCAAAAAAGAGCAATTTAATCTACATAGAATCATACAGAAGGCATTAGATTTTTTATTTAGTTGTGTTCTGAGATATTTCAAATAAAATATGTTTATAATAAGTTCAAAAGACAAAAAAGCTGCATTTATTAAAATAACCCCGTTCTTAATACTGTGTGCTGTTACCTGATGATCTACAACTGTCTTTCTGTTTTATGAGGGTTGTTCATGAGTCACTTGTTTGTTCAGAACAGTTAAACTGAGCTCTGTTCTGCTCTTTTCTGTTCAGAAACAGTTTCTGTTAAACAGAGCTCAGCTGTTCAGAACAAACAAGCGACTCATCAACAACCCTCATAAAACAGAAAGACAGTTGTAGATCATCAGGTAACCACACATGTTGACAAACATGTTATAACTTTTTCTATATTTGATATTTTCAGTGTATTTATTGTTAGGTTAGTGTGGCTCTAGAGGATTAGTTCAGTTTCAGATTGAAATTACCTCAAGCTTTACTCCCGCTCAAGCCATCGTAGGTGTACATGATTCTCTTCTTTCTGATGAACACCGTCAGAGATATATTAATAAATATCCTGATGCATCCGAGCTTTATAATGGCAGTGAACAGGACCAACGAGTGTGAAGCTGAAGAGAGTGTCTCCATCCACATTCATCCATCACGGCTCCACAGAATTACGTAATAAAGGCCTTCTTATGCAAAGTGATGCATTTGTGTAAAAAAATACCCATATTTAACAAGCTATAAAGTAAAATACCTAGCTTCCACCAAACCACTTTCAACTTACAAAGTGTAAAACTCTCGCTGTTCAAAAGGTGTACACTATGTCCTACACCTTCCCTATTAAACTAATGGGAAAAGTAACTATCGTGACGCCAGAACCGTTTTTTTTTTACTTTAATACATAAGGCTGTCTGGCGGAAGCTACATATTTTTGTTTAAATATTTTTAGTTTTGTTTCTTTTTTCCACAGATGCATCGCTTCGCTTCAGAAGGCCTTTATTAACCCCACAGGAGCCGTGTGGAGTATGTTTATGATGGATGGATGTGGACAGAAGCAGGTATCAGTCACTGCCATTATAAGACTTGGAAACTTCAGGATATTAACCCTTGTGGGTTGTTGGGGACGTTTTCGTCCACTAGGGGGTAAAGTTGAGTCTTATTTTGGCCACAACTTTCTCTTTGTTTGAGCTAATGCTTTTAAATTTTTCAAAAACTCAACGGTACACTATGGGCAAATTCACTACCCTTTCGGGATGTTCGTGGGTGAAAACATCCACTCAATTAAACTGCTGTTAAAATGTACCAGATAAATATTTTTTTCAATTTTTTACATAAATCTATTAATCAACCTCATTCCTGATCAAAACTACCAATTTTTTTTTAATTCCAAGATTTTAACTTTTTAATTACCAAGTTCATAAATGATGTCATTGATTTGGAAAAAAAACCCCACACAAAATTACATATTTTCAATATAATAAGTGATTGTGGGCAGGATATTTTTTTATATATCACAGTCTTGGGCATGTCAAAGATTAGTAACAAGATTGGCTTTGATGCATTGTTAGTTTTTGTGCAGCATTAGATGAAATTTTTTCTCCCTAATTAGTTGTTGGTGGCTGTTTTTAACCCATTGACTTCCATTATAACGACATTTTTTGATTGCAAAGCCATGACACCATATAATCATGCATTCTTGATTGTTTGTGGTTTTCTCTTAACCCTTTAAATAGGCCTGTGCAAAAAAAAAAAAAGCTTAGTTTCTGGCTTGTATGGAGTTATATGGAGTATAATAGCAAATTAGGCCAGTGACACACTGGATGTGTGGCGTCTCTGCTGCGTGCCAGAAGCGTGGTGGTTGCTTCGCGTTTTCTGTGTCTTTACACACCAGAAGCGTGCCTGACACGGCGCTGGCGCGCTGCTGCTGCTGTAGGAGACATAGAGGGAGGCCGCCGAAAAACCAGGCTCTTGTCTTCATGACAACAATATCAACTTTTTTTTACAGACCTACTGATAGGACACCGTTAACAGTATTGACGGCAAAATAGAGTATGTTTGACAGGTGCAATATTTGAAAATCTATAATAATTTATTTTATTTTTTAAATGACATTTATATCTGAATTTATACCAACCTATAGACTTTCAAATATCAAAATGTCATGAATGAATATGTATTTGTGTACAAAATGACATATAAACATATTTTCCTAGTATATTTTGCCTTGAAACGCTTCCGACACGCGCGCGTCGCGTGAAAAATAGGCGTCGGGTTCTATTTCTAGTATGCACGTGTTTTCGGCGCGTCTCACGCAGGCAGTCTACAAGCTCTAACCTGTTAACATGGGAGCCGAATTAAAAACAGACACGCCGCGCAGCTGAGACACTTGCACCATGCATCCAGTGTGTCGCCGGCCTTATAGTGTGTGTGTGTGTGTGTGTGAGAGAGAGAGAAAGAGAGGGTGTGAGAGAGACCTTTGTACACTAAACCTTGATGTACAGTATCTGAAAAAATCCAAATATGCACCTCATGCTCTCAGAACTACATGGAGTAAACAATATAAAAAGAAGTTTGTTCATGCACCTGCTGCCTTTTGATGGTGAAAAGTACAGATGGCCTATATGTGAAATGCTCCTCTTTTTTTGATGGTAAAGCCAGTTTAAAACCTTAAAGGGGGGGGGGGGGGGGGTGAAATGCTATTTCATGCATACTGAGTTTTTTACACTGTTAAAGAGTTGGATTCCCATGCTAAACATGGACAAAGTTTCAAAAATTAAGTTGTACGTTTGAAGGAGTATTTTTCGAAATTAGTAAACAATGTTGTTACTAATCTTTGACATGCCCAAGACTAAAAAAAAAAAAAATCCAGCCACAATTACTTTTATATTGAAAATAAGTCATTTTATGTGTTTTTCCCCCCCAAATCAGTGACATCATTTATGAACTTGGCAATTAAAGAGTTAAAATCTTGGGATTTTTTTAAAAAACATTTGGTAGTTTTGATCAGGACTGAGGTTGATTAAAAGATTTATGCAAAAAAAAAAAAAAAAAATGAATCTGATACATTTTTACAGCAGTTTAATTGAGTGGATGTTTTCATCCCGAACAACTCGAAAGGGTAGTGAATTTGAACAATCCACAAGGGTTAGTTAGTAAAGGTTAATTAGTAATACATCAGAAAGAAGAAAGTCTATGGATGGCTTGAGGGTCAGTAAAGCTTGGGCTAGTTCTCATTTGAAAGTGAACTAATCCTTTAAAAGTAATTCATATTGTGATGTATCTGGTTGTCAAAACAGAAAGCAATAATGTCAAATAATGTTAGATTTACCTCAGGAAAGACATTTAATGAATTAAACTGATATGATATGGCTGACATGAAACATTTTATCAAGATCTTTTTTGTCCATTTCCTGTGAAACACAGATGAGTGTAGGCTCCATGAATGAAATGAGCACAGCACAACACTGTTTCTGTGTGCCTTTCAGAAATCAGGTTTTGTTTTACTTGTTTAAAGAAATGTTACAATTATAATAAAAAACAAAACTAATTCTGTGAGTTATACAAATGTCAAATGAAAACTGTAAAGGGAACAGGCCTTCATTTCTGGCCCTTTCCACCATTTTAAAGATTTTTCTAAATACAGATTCAGACACAAATAATTCTGAGATGACTACAGATATTGGCTCCTTTGCACACCCCTATTATTACTATTATTACCTTAGCGATTCTAATCCCTAATAAAAAGTGATATATATATATCCCTAATAAAAGATGAAACTTGTGTGTTTAAGGCTGTGGTTTTCCTCCTGCATTTTGAATTTTCAGGATTTATCCTGACAAGAAACCTGTAAATACAAAAAAATTTAAAGATGTGTGATCACAATATGTAGCATCATCTCTAATAAGTCATGTCACAATAAGGGATAAGCTCTAAACATCTTTGCATTTATGAAAAGCCCATTGGTGTTACTAATATAAACTAATTTGTAACAAAAGTGTATGAATGAAATAACATTTTGTTTTAGCCAAGTATTCTGAAAATACTCCAGCAACATCCCTTATACTTGAACATTATTTCATGCTGATGCCTCTAGTCATATAGTGCCTCACTGTAATATACACAGATCTACCCCACAGTCTTAAAAATACAGCAGCGCTGGTTCTTCAGAGAACTTTCTTCTTGTCAAGAAACTGTTTTCATCGTATATGGTTCTTGAGTTGAGCTAAACGCTTCTCTGGAGATGAAAGAAGGTTCATTACAGGTTCTTTAGATAAGTACGGTTCTTCAAGGTGAGGTTAGCCCTGAGGTGCAGTTTCCTGCCGAATCTGTCTTTGTCTTTCTGCACATCCAAACTTATACCTGTGTTTCTGACAAAGTATTTTTACTTCACTACTGTACTTCGCTCGTACAAATACTTGAAAAATCTACTTGAGTAGTTTTATTTTGTGTAACTTTCACTCAGTACTCCTCTAATTTGAAATGAAGAAATCATGACATGGTCCGAGATGCAAAAGCGGTGTCCTATTTATAAACCAACTGATTCTTTCCTACACTATTACAGTTTTCTACAAATGCAAACAAGTTTTTTTTTCCAAACTCTTCACACAGTGAACACAACAGAAGTCTGTGTGAGCTAAACAGAGGATCAATTATCATTGCTTTGGCACAAAATGCATTCAGACTACATCTCTCAAATCTGTACGCACGGGCCAATTTACACACGCTTACATACTGTTTTCACAACTGTTAAACTTATGTTCAAAACAATAACGATACAAAACTGAATAAAACAGCAATTTACTACATTACTACAGTAATATTTAAATGAAATATATTTTAAATCTTACAGTTTTTTTCAACTGCTTACACACATTTTCCAAAGTTTTCCTCTTTTTTTCAAAACTTAACACACAAGAATTGCACACACAAGACGCAAAATGCCCCACATCTCTTTCAAAATGAAACACCACAGTCAAAATATCACAAACATATTTCAGAAGCAAACATTTGTCTTACGTTGTAAACACCTTTACCATAATGTTATATTTTTGATTATGTCATATACACACTGTTATTCAAAACCTAAAGCTCTTTTAAAAGCTCACATGTACATGATTGAATGTGATTGGGAGAGAGCGGTTGAATATATAAAGTAAAAACAAAAGTAAACTTGAAAGCAAACTTTTTATTTATGTTTTTATTTGTGGTTGTAAATGTAGTATTAGTGTACACAGTTTGAAAAGAAAAAAAAAATACATCAAAAATATGTAGTGTTGTAGCATGTAGTGTAAAACCAAACATAATGTGTGTGCTTGCGTGTGGAGATGGTTGGGTGTATCTAGCTCCATCTCTCCTCCACAATACTTCATCCACGGCTCATGCTATATTCTCTCTTGCCAGACAGCGTTGAAAGAACCTTCTTGTATGCGTATCCAACCTTGGATGGAGGCAGCATCAGTGTCTCCACATGCCTCCTCCATTGCCTGGAGAAGTGTCATGTTAACATAGGGACGACGATCGTACACTTTCCAGCGCCATGTGGAGAAAAAATGGTGAATATGGAGGCAGCTAGACAACAGAAAAATGGGGATGCATAGCAAACCAGTTTTGGACCTGATGGGCATGATGAAAGCTGACATTATCCCAGATGATGACAAATCTTGCCTGGTCTTCATTCTGCAGACCCTGAACAAGCATGTCATGAATAGTTTCCATTGGGTTAAAATCCTGTTGGGTTAAAAGTTACATTTTCAAGTGTATCAATTAATATTAATATCAAAGCACACAAATGTGCACATACGGTTCATAAATGAGATGAACATAACATAAACATAATAATAAAACAAAACATAATCATAAACACAACTAATAATTATAACAATAATCTGCTAGCTGCTGGACCTACTGATGATTAGTAAAATAAGAAGTTTTTTACTGATTACTAAATACAAAGTTTTTAAGGAGGAGGCAGTGTGCAGAAGGAACTCTTCCTGGAATATTGAAGACTGTGTGTTACAAAAACTCCCAAATATGAGCAGAGGGCTTTGGGAAGAGGATGTCATATACAAAGAAAAGTTCGAAACACAGATCGACTGCTTGTAGAATCATCTTCTGTTCCATCGCCTCCCCGTTTAAAATAATAAAAACTTGGGAGGAGTTCCTTGTCACCGAGCACCAGGACATGTGGATTCTGGCTTATCTCGTGATTCAAGTACAGCACTAATTAGTGCCAACCTTAAAAGAATTAAAAAAGTTTAGTTAACATGCATTGTGATGATATTTCATGGATACAATAACTTTACAAATGAGAAATAAATGAGAAATAAATAATAAATTTAAATAAGGCTATAGATCATTGGTTCCCAACATTTTTCAACTCGGCCCACATAACAAAACACATGTTTGTGCGACCCCCTGCAAAGTGCAAAAAAATGAATTGACCCCTCTATTGTTGGGTTACTAACTTAGTACTCAGAAGCTAGATTGTTAACTGTCTTTATTGAATGAACTAGCAATGAACAGAAAATAACTCGGTGTGGCACCGCTCAACAAGATGGCAAAACCAGACCCAGGCAGAGCTCGGCAGAGGGTAGACAATCAGTGAAGCAAACAGTCAGGAGGGAACATGAAGAGCAGTGTTGAGACGAGAAGTCAAAACCAGCAGAGAACTAGAGCACTGCACAAAGACTAGAGTCAGACTCGAGTGATGAGCGCAAACGGAGAGCAGATATAGAGCGAAAAAGCTGGTGAGAAACCAATGAGCAGCTGCTGCATTGAAGGGAAAACAAAAACACGATTTATTCTTAAACCAATCAGCGAGCTCGAATAGTGGAAGCATAGTTACAGTTTAATATTTATATTAGTTAATTCTAAATGTTATTTAATTATATATATATATATTTTGACACAAAATGTATGAAGCACAAAATATTGACAAAATGTAAGAAGCCCTTTTGTTGGTTTGATATACACCATAGCAAATACAAAAACATGAACAGCTGAAAACATGTAAAACCTCTCTAACTTCCTTTTTTTTGCTCCATGACCAGTGTGTGACGACTGGGTGAAGGAGAAGCTGGAAACAAGTGAGAGTATGAACAAGGTTTAATTAAAGACAAAAACAAGCTGGAAAACGAACAATGCTGGGAAGACGGTAATCCAAGATGGTGGAGGCGGTGAGTAATCCAGATGGTGGTGGAGAGTTGGCAGCAGGAGAGGATGGCACAGGAACTGCGGGGAATCGAGCCGAAGGTAAGTGGTGATGCTTGTGATTGTTGCAAAGAGTGGACGAGTAGTGATGTGACATTTGAACCGAGGCGTCGGAGCTTGTGTGGAGAAAAAAGGGGCGTGCCAGATGAAGCTGTGATTCGAGGCTTGTGTTGTTGACATGGACATCACGTGACTGATGACAAACGAGGCCTCGGTTTGTGTGGGCACGTCATCGGTTCGGTCCAAGTGTCGGTTGTGTCGTCATCGTTATTGTGTCATATATGTGTTACGGCTGTATATTATTAGATTATATCAGGTTAGATTAGTTATAGTATATTGTTATTATTAATTAAAGTAGTTATATTATAGTATTTTTATTTTAATTAGATAAGATTTCTTTGGAATGATTTTATTTTATTTATTTTTTTTGGACTGGGCTGCTTTTTGATTTGGATCGCCCTTTTGGATTTGTTTGCTTTTTGTGACCTCTTCCTTTTTCCTTGTAATGGAGCCAGCAAGAAAGAGGAAATCCTCCTCTGTCTGGGAGTTTTTTGAAATGGTTGGTCACAATAAAGTATGTGTATTATTATTATTATTGTTATTGTCTTGATCTAATAATAATACTCACTATAA
Organism: Carassius gibelio; assembly: GCF_023724105.1. NCBI lineage: Eukaryota > Metazoa > Chordata > Actinopteri > Cypriniformes > Cyprinidae > Carassius > Carassius gibelio. Next base: position 270,257 of record NC_068399.1, on the reverse strand, counting down.
GGCTGTATTATATTTCATGTCTATTTGTTTATGTTTCTAGGTGAAATGCTTGCTGTGCCTAAAGGAGCTGACATACAACAATAACACCTCCTCCATGCTCAGGCATTATCGAGCACTGCACAAGCATGCACAGACCACTTTTCAATCAAATCAATATTTATCTGAAGTGAATCTCACAAGATCTGAGGATCCACTAGTATATTGGGCTCAACATAAACATCTGTATCCTTATTTATACCAGCTGACACCGACATTCCTCTGTTCCATGCGAAAGGACCTTTTCCAAGGCTGGAGAGGTTCTGTCCAATAGGAGGAATCGTCTAAGCCCCAACACAGAAAAAATTCTGTTCCTCAATAAAAAGAATGTGTGATCCTTCCTTCACCCACCCAGTGTTGCAGTTTGTTCCTCTAAATCCATAGTCCCATGAACACAACACTGCACTAAAACTAGTAACAGTTTACTGCACAAAACACACCAGAAACAATTCTTAACCTTTCCCACCCCACACTTTTCTGTTGTAATTTGCGTTATTACACTCCCTCCACTATAAGAACTACACTCAACACAGTCTCACTTCTGTTGTTCCTACAGTCACTATCCAAACAATTTATGAATAATGAATGAACTGTGTGTGACAGTTGTCTCTGCACAAGTAAATTCAGACAGACAGAGAAACATATTTTATTTGATACCCAGGCAATGGACAAATGTCTGCTCAGGTCATTGATTCAGTATTTTTATTGGTCTGCTATTTCTTTGCACAGTAGCTAGGTGTCACTAGTGAGCAATAATGAATGAAGCTTCGAGTAATGAACCTTTTGGTGAAGCAATGGGCTGCAAGGTCTCAGTGGTTCAGGAAGCCTCATTTTGCCACCACTATGGATGAGGTTCCGGGGGAAGACACGGACATCCAGACCCAGAACAACACAGAAGACTTCACCCAAAAGGTGCAAACACCCCGAGATCACGGTTTACCAACCGTGACACAGTGTCAGAAATGGAGTAGCGCAGCCTGCTGTTCCACAAGGTTTGTTCATAAAAAGTGTGAACCTCTAGGCAGTGATTACAAATTTAACTGGTTGATAATAATATGTCACTACAGTGTGTGTGTGTGTGTGTGTGTTTTGGAGAGCATGTGCGATTCACAGTGGGAGGAAACAACGACAAATACTAAAGTTTAGCGATCAATTTAAAGTAGGCATCATCAAATGATGCGTGTAGGCCCAAGTTATGTGGGAAATCTGTAGCAGTTTAGAAAAATTGCAAGCTCCTCTGAATTATGCATTTAGTTTTATTTTGCATTAAATTCATCTATTGCAGAATTGCAAAATCCTGGAGGGACTGAGTATAACAAAAAAAAAAAAAAAAGCATCTGAAGTCAGGATGAAATATATAACCTATGTCCAACTATTGCAAGTGTTTCCAGATTTCCTGGAAGGACATTTAAAGCCCTGGGTTCTTTCTTTGCAAAGAGTAAAATCTGGTCAGTGATGACAGGAGCCCAGAATTCATAAAGTGCAACAAACAACAGACTGCAACAAAAGAATAAATAAGCTTAAGCATTTTAGTTAAATTAATGTAGTATTTCTGCTACGCTAAGGCCCGGCATACACTGTGCGATTTTCATCCGATTTTGAGCCGAATTCTGACTCGTGTGACTCTTTTTCGTGGTCGGGCCGAATTTCAGCATTTTCGTGCGTTGTTTGTTGTGCAGTGTTCGTGCAGTGTACAAGGGGAAACGAGAGGCGATAAGCCTCTCACGACCGGCAATCGTTTGGTCGGATGGAGTTATGACATGTAAGAAATTTTGGTCGCCTCTCGTGAGGTATCACACTATTGAAGCAGGGCTACGAACCGATTTTCCGTGTTTCCCTCACTGCGCGTGCGTGAAACCATAAACGAAACCATGGTGACACCTGACACGGCGTGTAGTGTGGACTGGTGTGATGGAGGGATAACTTGTGGAGTTATGGCAAAGAAAAATAAAAGAGGCGAAAAAATGCCTGCTTACCTCCAGTTCGCGTTGCAAAATGGATTGACCATATTGGCCACGTCTTCCCAGCCACCTGTGCGTCTAGCCGACGCTTTTTTTTTTTTTTTTGGACGTTTCAGCACACACAAATATCACCAAAGCAGTGCGTTTATCCCGGGAAAGCATGTTTATTCTGAAACAGCCACAAACATCCGGGTTCTGAGGGATCCTACGTGTTGATTCGGTTGATTCCTCACGTATAGTGTGAGCAGTCAAATCGCAACTCAACTATCGGACCGTACAGTGAGCGCACAAAAATCGTGAGCTTTGGCTTTACATCACATGCGATCTACCCGTACAGTGTGAGTTGGTACCTTGCCGAAATCGCACAGAAATCGCACAGTGTATGCCCGCCTTAAGACAACCCTTCAGAAAAGTCTTGTACTGCAAATCATTATACTCACCATTCCAGGAATGTCACAAAGTCTTGGATATTCTGTGTTGATTTCCTCAACAGTTTTTGTTCCAGAAGTTCAAATCCATGCAGCCCTATGAGGTGCTGTACGTTTCATGAACTCCTCAACTTGACTGTGAGGGCTTCTGTTGTTCTTTAGCCACTCAATCATTGTGTTAATGTCAGTCAAAGACAACTCAGACTCTGCTGATGTCAAAACATTCAAATGAGGGGGAAAAATTACGAGAGAAAAAAACAAAGACATTCAGAATGTTTACAGCTGGAATAGTCTAGGTGTGACCGGTGAAATCTGCGTTGCGTTTTCTTTCCTTAATAACCAGACGGACATCAGTTGACGGTTCTTCATTTACTGTTAAACATAACACAAGTCTATTACAGTGAGTTTTCACCCTTGTCTTTTCTGTTTAATGAATGTCAAGTTCAATGCAATCAACACATGCTTCAAGTGCATCAATCCACAGAAAACTAATTAAACTAAGTGAAAATACAGAAATAAATCAAATATGCATGTAAAATAATATAATATAGGATTTAAATAGAGTATTAAAGTATAAAAGTGATTTTTAAAGCAAAGATGAAATTGGATTGATCAGAGCCAATTAGAAACCCTCCTCTCCCATGTACAGACAGCGCAGAAAGGGAAGAGGCGCAAAGACAGGAAATTAAAACCAATTCTTCCATCAGAAATTTAGAGGGGAAAGTGCACACACAGACAGACATATTCAGGAATACATATTGAACAGTTTTTGTGTAATTCTATATATGAAATGAACATTAATTTCCATACCTGTTAAATAGGATCTTAGTTGATAACCACTGTGCCAACTTATTCTATGCCCTAAAAGTATACTCTTTTTGTGACTGTTACCATGTTCTGTATTTTTCTGTTTTCAACATTGATAATCAGCATATTAGAATGGTTTCTGACACACTACAACAGGGCTATTCAAATTTTGTCCTGGAGGGCCAGTGTACTGCGGAGTTTAGCTCCAACCCTGATCAAACCCGCCTAGCTGTGATTTTCTAATGATCCCAGAGACATTGATTAACAGGCTCAGGTGTGTTTGATCAGGGTTGGAGCTGGCCCTCCAGGGCAAAATTTGAATATATATATCTCCATCGTGACCCATCCCAAGCTCTAACCTGGCAGTGGAAAACTTGGTCGAGAAGAGGAATTCTGAGATGAATGTGGCTGCCTGTACTGTCTCTGGCTGTGTGGGGGTCTAAGCCATTTCCTCAAGTTGTGCAGTCTTTCTTCTTAATACCTGGTTTCAGGGTGAAGATAACGACCAGGTGTATGCAATGCCTCCTGCAAAAATATTGAAAAATTAAAATAAAAATCAGTCATAAAGTGGAGACTGGTTCTCATTGCCAGTTTGTGATTATCTTTTAATCATAATCTGTTAGCACAACTTACACATCCATGTCCCTCACTATTTTTCAAACAAGGAAACTGGCAAGTTAGCGCTAGAGCCATCTACTTTTTGATCTCAGCTGTTTACAAAGAAACAACATATGAACATTCATATAGGCCTTATTTGTGTAGTTTTTTTTATTTAACCCTTATGCGTTGTTGGGGAAGTTTTCGTCCACTAGGGGGTAAAGTTGAGTGTATTGAAGACTGTAGTATGCACTGATTACTGTTACGGTTCTAAATCACCTTAGAGGACTATTTACACCACTAATGTCCAGTAACTAGGAGAGGATTCAAGAAGCCAGAATCATGTGTCCAATTCACTCAATGTATGAATGAAAAAATGAATTATTTTCTCAGAATGTTAACACAATGTAAATGACACAATAAAACAGTGTAGGCCTACGCAAAATAACCAAAACAATAAAACAATATTCCTAAAATCAGAAGATACAATAATGTTGATATAAGGCAGTGAAATGTGTTGTTGAGAATACTCAGTCCCAACTAGTCCCAGTTTTCCAGAGAATGTCCATGTAATGAAAGGAAGGCACAGATATCTTCAGACGTCGATCCTCAGACGTGATGTCATCACATTTGGAACTTGAACAGACGGTATGTTAGTAGGAATCTTTGTTTGATACTGATAGGGTTAATATGATGTGGTGATAACAGTGAGGCCTGTAGCTTCGTGTGCTGCGATATTCAGTGTGTGTGTTGGGTTTGTGTGATTACAGTCTGCTGGACAAACGTGGATAAACGTGTGGTTCTATAATGAAACAAATAAACTCAATCAGTCTCTGTTACATTTCGTACAACAAAGTGCTGTGTCATTATCACTTCACATGATTAAACGCGAGAGATATCGAAAACATATGATAAAAGCATAATATAACAGCTGTTCTTTTATAACTGAAGAACTGTTGGTAATACTTTATAATAACGGCACACTATTAATCATTAATTAAGCATTAGTAAACAGATAATTCATAATTTATAAAGCATTAATAGACAGTAATAATCAGTTTATAAATACAGATATAAATGCTTTATTCTTGATTTAAAAGCATATCTATAATGTGTAATTTCATACTTTATTCATGATCAATTTATAATTTCTCAATGAAGTATAGCATTATTTACAAACCAGTTATTTAGGAGTTGCCAGTGATTCATAAGATCACAAGAAATGTAGTAAATTCAGGTAGTTATAAAGCATTTAGTAGTGGTCAGTTAACTATTTTTGTGAGCTCATCTAAAGTGAGGACTAGTTATGCCCTGTAAAGCATTTATAAAGGATATTTAAAGGCTCCGTTATCTTCTAAACAAAAAAACAGAAACAAACACAACACACTGATACAGAACATAGAAATATTAACAGCCTTTAAATGTCATTTGTAAAAGCTTTACAAGGCATAAATAGTCCTCACTTTAGATGAGCTCACAAAAATAGTTAACTAACAACTACATATGTTTTATAACTACCTGAATTAACCCTGAATTACAGTAGAAATACATGTTAATAAATCATTTATTAACACTATAAGTAACTATTACTATATGTCTGAATAAAAAGATGTATGAATGCACATTTAAATAGTTTATTAATCATTTACTTAGAATTTCTAAGTGATCTTATGAACCACTGACAACTCCTTAATAACTGATGTGTAAATAATGCTATACTTAATTTAGAAATGATAAATTGATCATTAATAAAGTATGAAAAAACAATTATTAAATACATTATAGATATGTTTTAAATCAGGTATAAAGCATTTATATCTGTATTTATAAACTGCTTATAAATGTCTATTAATGGTTTATAAATGATGAATTAACTGTTTCCTAATGCTTAACTAATGATTAATAGCATGCAGTTATTATAAAGTGTTACCAAAACATTTGGTAGTTTTGATTTACAGATAACAGATTTATGCAAAAAAAAAAAAAAGGAAAAAAAATATGAATCTGATTAATTTTTACAGCAGTTTAATTGAGTGGATGTTTTCATCCCGAACATACCGAGAGGGTAGTGAATTTGAATAATCCACAAGAGTTAAGAAATTTTGTCAAGTGATTATACTTTAATACTTCAATCAATCAATTGATTGATTGATTGATTGATTGACTTTAATACTTCTACTCACTTTTCCCCAAATCTCTCCATCAACTGAGAAACCAACAACCGCACCATCTGACGTCGCTCTTTGAGATGTATCCATGTAGAATTGGTCTCACCCTTCCCAATTCTCATACATGTGTATTTATCTACCCAACCCCGCTTAACCCATAGTGACAAGTGTGTGAAAAGTTTAAAGAGGTGCTTGCATGCACATTCTGAGGCAAATGAGTCTGGTTAAAAAGGAAACCTAGAGAGGAACTGAATATAGTGGCATTAGTGCATGGAGCACTAAAAACGCCGATACCTTAATGGTCATCATCAGAGTCAAATGGCTTAACTGCATGTAAATGGGTGAAAATCATGCAGTTCACTGACACTAAGTGCTTCCACTGCCTGGTTAGGAACAACAGCGTAGGCAAAGTAAAGTAATTATTTTAATATGTGCCTCTTATATGACCACAAATAATTGAATTTTCTGTTGCAGCCATTTTCACAACATCTGAAGTGCTAGCACTATTAATGCTATGAACCAAACTTAGATGTGCAAAAAGTTTTGTGTCCCCTGAAATTGATCGTTTGCATTTGAAACATGTGATAAAAAAGTGATTCAAAAATTAAATCATCATGGCTTAGTGCAAACTTAACTCCCAAAAACTCTGAATGAAACTTTTTGAATTTAACCCTGAGACCAATTCTTGGGATTAGTGCAGCAATGCTGGTGTCATCCAGCAGCATAAAACTTGGTTTATCCACTCCTTCCTCTGTGATAAGATGAAGCAGAAGGAGAAATATTTTATAGATTGTGGTGAGTGGGGCGGGGCCGAGGGACTTGGGAACAAGGAGTGAGGCCGGCGGAATGATTGGGAAATCAGCGACACCTGCGACCCACCGCCGGTCTCGAGTCCCATGTAGGAGATGGAAGGATATAAAACTGGAGCGACGATAGTGAAGGACGAGAGAGGACCAGGCCTGGGCTTTTAGTTGTGTTTTGGGTTTATTTTGTGATTATTAAAGTTTCTGTTTGATTGTGCGCCGGTTCCCGCCTCCTTCTTCCCGATGATTACAAAGGTTGAATTCATTACATCGATAAAATACGAAATTAGTTAAAGATGCTCAATTATGGCAAAAATATAAACACTCATTTTAGTCAATACTGAAATCATGATTATTTAGCATAATTATTGGTATTCATTATGAATAAAGTCTTTCATGAAATTAGCAATTTTAAATATCAGAGAAGTTTCACATTTATAATACTTAATCAAAAACTAGTACTAGGTTAACTTATGTGAGTAAATTATACCACCCTTTACATATTTGACTGATTCGGTCATTAAGTTTGGACTTGTAGAGAGGAACAAAAGTACACTGTAAATGAAAGGAAGCTTTGTTGGACGAAATGTTGCAGCAACACACTTATCATTTCATAATTGTTGGAAGTCAAAGGTCTAATTAAAACTTACAAGTATCCGTAGCCACTTCATCTACAGCGATATCGTTGACTTGATTGCAAATAAATGCACAGACACTATTTCAACTGAACAGTGATGACATCACTGAATTCAATGATGAACTGCCTTTAACTATCATTTTGCATTATTGAGACACTGTTTTCCAAATGAATGTTGTTCAGTGCTTTGACAATGTATTTTGTTTAAAGCGCTATATAAAGAAAGGTGATTGATTGATTGATTGATTGAACAGATGAAAATCCTCTAGTTTACCCCCCATTAAAACGCTTCTCACTGAATTTGGTGTCTGTCGCATGATGGCTCAAACAGTTTCATTCAGTGGTCCAATCCGATAAATGGTCAGAGCGGCTTTTCTAGCTTAATACTAATGATTTCGTTGACCTTTCACATTTCCCAGACAATTTTATTAATGTTAAATAATACTTATCTAAATAATAATAATAATAATAATAATTCCTTACATTTATATAGCGCTTTTCTAGACACTCAAAGCGCTTTACATAGACAGGGGGTATCTCCTCATCCACCACCAGTGTGCAGCATCCACCTGGATGATACGACGGCAGCCATAGTGCGCCAGAACGCCCACCACACACCAGCTTATTGGTGGAGAGGAGACAGAGTGATGAAGCCAATCAGCAGATATGGGGACTGTTAGGAGGCCATGATGGTCAGAGACCAATGGGCGAATTTAGCCAGGATGCCGAGGTCACACCTCTACTCTTTCCGAAAGACATCCTGGGATTTTTAATGACCACAGAGAGTCAGGACCTCGGTTTAACGTCTCATCCGAAGGAAACAGTTTTGCTAGTGTTTCAGCTGATGTTTTAATGTATTAATGCTAGCGGGCAAACGGGAATAATAATTTACAATCGATCTGATTCTCTGGGGAAGAAAAAAAAACTAAATGGAATTAAAACTTTTTTAAAGAATAATAATAATATATATATATGTATCAGTACACATAACTTAAATGTTATAACAGTTATATACATCATAAAATTATATCAACAGTTACTTACCTTTAATAATCATGCAGGCTGCCGTTCATGTCCGCCTCAGACGCTGACTGGACCGTTAAAATTTGAACTGAGTGAAGCGGGAAACATATTTAACCTAACAGTTGGGTTATAATTGAAAATAACCCAATGACAAAAAAAACATGACCCAACAAATTTTAAGATAACCCAACACAGTGACCAAATATGTGTAACCCAATGGTTGTGTTAAAAAAAACAACCCAACGTTTTTTGCTGTGTAATATTTAACAATATGGTCAGATTGTCTTAAAGTTGGGTGTTTTATTGTACAGTTTGATACCTTACCAAACTGTGACCAATGCAATGCTCTGTAGTAAAGGAATGCAAGGGTACTACAGTAAAATATATGTATTATAGTATAGACCTATTGTTTGTTATGGTAAAAAAGCCATTATGTGTACATTAGCACATGTGTACATTACATTAGATTGTTACACACCGGTTCTCATTTCTAAAGGTTCGAACTATACCCGCCACAGACTCTCAGTCCAGCCTCTCTCATTGTTAAACCATGGTTTATCACATGATCGACTACTGTACCCCTAATCTCATTCGAGACCACTCTTTTTGTTCCTTGTCCTCCTCCATTTCTGACTCGTCCTCTTCCTCCTCTTGCTCCTCTTAGTCGAACTCGTCCTCTGGCTCTCCCTCCAACTCCTCTTACTCTGTCTGCAGTGTTTGCATCCATTGTCCAAAACCTATTACTTGACCTTTGGCCTATTTATAGGCCACTAGTAAAGTTATGATTGGTTGTTGTTAAGTAAAGCAGGAAGTGTTTGCGCATGTGAGGAGTTAGTGTGAGGCGCTGATGAATTATTGTGGCATTTTGATTGGTTGTGTTTATAAAAGGAAATCAAGAAACTTCCTGTCAGATTTTTGTGTTGCATAGAAAATTGTGTGTTGTTTTTTGCAAAAAGTGTTTAAAGAAATTGAAAACTGAGTAAAAGGCCAAAAATTTGTGTATGGTTTTGCAGATTTAGTGTGTGGTTCTGGTGTTTGAGAGTCAGGTTTTAGAAATTGTGTGACAAGTAATAATTTTGTGTGTAAGCAGTTGAAAAAAACTGTAAATTAAATGCTATAAAAACAATTGGACAATTAGTAGATTAGCATTACTATTTCATCTGTATCAGTGGATGGTGTACACAAATTATTTTACTTTGGAATTATTCAGTGCAAAAAAAATGTAAATAAGTGAATGACATAAAATATTGTCGAATGCTGCATCATGTCTGATTCATTCCAGTAACATATTTTGTAGTGAATTATAAACAGATGTGTCCTTGTTTTACACAAGAAAACATTGTATAATGTGTTTTACAGGTGATTGTTTTGTGGATGACAAAGTGTGTTTGTCATTTGTGTTTTGGAAGAATGAGTTGATTTGAGACCTGAAGAAAGTGTTTTGGTAGTTATAGTGCATTTTGAATGTGAAAGGAACTGCTTTGCCAAGCTTAAAGTTTGTTAGGAGAACTGTGTGAAGAGCTTTGAGAAGTATTGAGAAATGTGTCCTAGCTTCTGTAAAAAACTGGCCTAACACACATAGCTACAGAATAGACATCTATTATCTGCGTCTTTTTTTTCTATTTTCGAGAGTTTGCTCATTTACATTGTCTCTATTAAGAAGTTTGCTGTATACATTTATGAATTATCTATAAGCTTTTTATGTTGGGTAATGTATGTATTTGATGTGTCAGATATTCTGTGTATCAACATATAAAAGAGTATTTCATGGAGGTAAGAGCTAATGTTAAAAATATAAAAAGGTTAAACATAATAAATATAATTCAGATAATAAATACATATATATATTTTTTTAATGTTAAAATATCAGCTTTTTTTTTTTTTTTATTAAAATATGTCAAAGTACTTAAAGTTCTAGGTTTACCACAACCTCAAAAGCCTGCCACTTTCCTCTAATACATTGGAATGTTCAGCAGAAAACATGTTGGCTACATAAAACCAATGTGTGAAATTGTAGAATTATTGTTCTTTTTAAGAAAAAACTAAATTGATTCAAATGGAACCATTTACAGGTGATACATACATATATAATTAACAAGTAAATGCTGATTTCAAGATGACCAGGAAGTCAAGTCAAGTCAAGTCCCCTTTCTTTATATAGCACATTAAACAAAATACATTGCGTCAAAGCAACTGAACAACATTCATTTGGAAAACAGTGTGTCAATAATGCAAAATGATAGTTAAAGGCAGTTCATCATTGAAATTCAGAAAAAAACCTTGGGAGAAACCAGGCTCAGTTGAAAATAAGAGAGAAACAGACTAATATTAGCGTAGATGCCATTCTTCTAATGATGTAGCAAGTACATCGGGTGTTATGGGAAGTGTTACGGTTCCAGTTTACCTAATTAATGCAGCCTAAAATCCTTTAACGGATTTGGATATTAAAAGCATATTAGTATGTTATGTGTAAGCCAGGTTAAAGAGATGGGTCTTTAATCTAGATTTAAACTGCAAGAGTGTGTCTGCCTCCCGAACAATGTTAGGTAGGTTATTCAGGTATGGTTTTCAGGGTGTCCTTTGATAAATTTGCTTGCAAACAAACCCTACACCATATTGTCCTGCCAGGACACTTAAGCTAAAAAATGTGCAAAGTTTTTCCCGCACATCGTAAGTCTCTCTGCATCCCCTATTTCCACCCATGTTTGTAGCAGGGGCTAGCACTTCCTCTCTCTCTTCTGCCTCATCCAACCACCTTTGATTGTCCGATGGGTTTGTTGTGAAGGAAGTTGTGAAGAATGCAGGCTGCAGTTACAATAGAGTCTTGGATTGCCTGGCTTCACGTTGATCTGTGTATGGAGTACCCTCCATCTGGATGACAGAATGCCAAAGGCACATTCTACAACCATTCTTGCTCGTGACAGTCAGTAATTGAACATTTGTCTCCATTGTGGGATTCTGTTCCCTGGAAAGGGTCTCATCAAATATGTTTTCAGTGGGAATGCAGCATCACCCACCATGGTGTACGGCAAGGGGCCTTGTACACCAGATTGTTTCCCCCTGTATAACATATGCAGTGTATATACATTTATAAACTCTAATATTAATACACATTTATGTGTTTTACAGTGAACGACTGTAAGCGAAGATGGAAGTTGTTGAGAGATTTTTAACAGAAACAAGAAGCAAGAAGCAGAAAAAATTGCCCAGTGGTTCTGCAGGTGGCACAATCAGAGAATGGAAGTACGATAAAGTAATATCATTTCTGTTGCCATACATGCAGCCTAGAAGGTTAGTATGTCACTTGTTGATCTCATATCTTACTCTAATGATTTTTTAAATTCTGTTATGGACAGTTACTACAAAATATTGTTTCAGTGAGAATGAGTACTGTACATTATTATTTGTGTGTAATCTAAAAAAATACATACGTGTTAGTGCCAATATATTAATGTAATATATTTATTAACTTGTAGTTCCAGACACACTTTGCAGAGGGGAAGTCGTGGCCTAATGGTTAGAGAGTCGGACTCGAAGGGTTGTGAGTTCGAGTCCCGGGCCGGCAGGAATTGTGGGTGGGGGGAGTGCATGTACAGTTCTCTCTCCACCTTCAATACCACGACTTAGGTGCCCTTGAGCAAGGCATCGAACCCCCAACTGCTCCCCGGGCGCCGCAGCATAAATGTCTGCCCACTGCTCCTGTGAAAGATCAGCTACCCCCACACCACTGCCGAGAACCTACACACCACAAATAACACCCCTACCCCCACTATACATCCCAGGGTTCCTGGATTTCAGCCTATTAACCCCAAACCCACCTACAGAGAGGAACAAACTCATCACCCCCAACATATCACACCTCCATCAATCTCCATCATGCCTGGGGCTTGTACCATGATGGTAGCTGAACAAATTCAGAGTTACAGGATTAGTTTTGAGTTGACAAAACCAAACCTCTCCAATCCGGCTTTGTTGGTACCATGATGCTGTTCATTAACTTTCTTTGTCAACTCAGGCTTTGATCCTGAGTTTGTGGAGCGCATGCACATGAATGTGTGACATCACTGGCAAACAGCCAATCACAAGCCTTGCAACACAAAGCAAGTTTGATTTACTTCTCGTGAGAGACCCAGCGAGATTTAAAACTGAAGGTTAAATGTTTTGCCTAAGGTTAAGAGATTGAAGAATATGACCAATTTAAAAATCATATAAAAAATAAAGGAGGACAAATAAAATAAATAATCTTGCTTCTTTCAGTGCAGTGACAAGTGAAACTTGTTAAATTAGTTTATACATTTAAAAATATATAGAGACTCGAACATGTAAGGTCAGATTTTTTATTTTTTAAGTAGTGCAATCTTTTGATACTACGGCTTTTTTATATTACATGATCTGTATACATTAAAATTTATTTAAAATAAATGATTTAAAATAACTGTTAAACTAAAATTGCTTGTGTGTAAAAGATAAATAATAATAATGATAACATGAATCACAATAATTATATAAATCATAAAATGACTCAGTAATTATCATTAAAGCCAGACTTCTATTTTATTTTTATTTTTTTGCATTAGTGACCTTTAATTTGGAGCAAAATAAACTGTAGTGTCTTTGTGTCAGACATGTGTCACTTCTCTCACATCTGATTGGTTCACCTTCAGTTTGAGATCTCTAACCCAGAACATAACCTGCCCCGGAGCAGGTTAGCCGTGCAGCGCAAGATACCATGGCAACGAACACCGATTAAAGCTGAGCTACTTTCATAGTACCTAAAACCCAGGGTTGGCGGAAACTAAACTGAAACATAGCTGGCTAGCCACCTAATCCAGCTTTATGGTACAGGCCCCTGAACAGCATTCCTCTGTTTACCATCAACTGTACTAATACAATTTAACATTACAATGGTTTTAATTTATTTTATCCAAAATTATGTTGTAAATAGTTTCAATGTAATAGTTTTTTGAAGGGTTATTTTTGTACTATTTTTCATGTAAACATATTGTTAATCATGCTTGGTTTATAACTTCCTGCATAACTTTGTTTTGATTTTTGTTCAATTTACTTAATAAATCCTTTTTATTTCTTGATACCCAAGTCAAAGTTATTTCTTTGCAGTTTGGAACTAGTGCAATAAATGTTTAACTAACTTATTCAAACAAAAAGTAAATGTATACATAAATATTTACAAATACATAGATTAATATTTGATCTAGATTTTATCACTGACGTGTTGATACCTCAGTGTAACTGCAAGTCGCTGCTTAGGTTCAATGGACTGCCTGTTGTTTGTTGTTTGCCTTGAAAGGTGGCCTCCAATTAGGGAAAGAATGTGATCCATTTGTTCTGCACTAATCCTGAAGTACTTTAGATGCTGGTCACGGTCAAGACGCAGTTCAGCGACAAGATGGTTTTATGCACCATGTTATCTCCTACGTCGGTTAATGGGATGAACCCAAAGTCTGCGTCTTTTTCGTAGTCTCCTTAATAACAAATATAGGATGATGGCATTCCGTCTATCAACAACGACGCAACAAAAGTTACAATGAAATTATTAATTAAAAAAAGCTTCTTGCCTAGTCTTTTTAAATGTATTTGAAATGGAAATAAAGAAATGAGAACTCATCCATTATAGATTACTCGGTCCAAAATCCGCTGTTCAGTTGCGCGCTGCCTCCACTGCCGGTGTGAAAGCAAAATAGCCGCGCGTAGCTTCCACTCTGCTGCAGCTTGTGGTGTGAACCTGGCCTTTCTCTTTCAATTTCATTACAAAAGGAGACAACTGCTGTACAGTTTTTTATTGTGATGTAAACATGGACCCAGCCAGAAATAGAGAAGTGGTTGAAAGAGGAAGAAGAGTGGCTGGGAGTGGCGTGGTGGAAGAAGAATAAGAGGAAGATCAAGAGCTGTAGTCTCATGTAGTAAATAATGGTCTCTCAATGAGAGAGTGCAGCCAAATCTGCAACGCTCTACAGTGGCATCCATTGTCAAGAGTTTTCCGGCAAACCAACAAGTAACTTGTATTCTGCAAGGGCATTTGCACATTACAGAAGTAAATAAACTTGTGTGTAATTGTTTTTGCATTTCTGCTTAGGACTCGACGGTTACCTCACACAGATGAGAGAGCAAGGATGCTCACTGATGTGCAGGAAACTAGTCTCACGTTACGTATGTAACCATAGTTCCCTGAGTAGGGAACGAGACACTGCGTTCTCTAGGGGCCACTTTAGGGAACACCTCGTCGTGACCCGTGTCTGAAGCATACATTAAAAAAACACTAACTTGTTGGCCGGCGACAGCCTCCGACATCACTACCGGCGTGACTATAAATGAGCACCGGGAGAGTACGTCATTATTTTCTTAGTCTGAAGCTTGCGTCCGAAGCATGGCAGGGAGCTAGAGGACGCAGTGTCTCGTTCCCTACTCAGGAAACTATGGTTACATACGTAACCTAAGACAGTTCCCTTTCGAGGGAACTTCGAACTGCGTCCTCTAGGGGTCGTTTTGGGGAACAGTATACCCACGCTGCCATTCTGAGGGGAGTGCAGGCCAGAATCATGGCGAGTACTAAGTACCAACTCTACCATTTCCATGGGCGTGGCCCCTGGGACGTTTAGATGTTAAAAGTTGAAAGTTAGTTAGGAGAACTGTGTGAAGAGGTTTGCAAAAGTGACTTAAGGATTGAGAAATTTGTCCTAGCATCTGTAAAAAACTGTATTTCTTGCAATTGTGAATCAGATAAAGTCTGAATTGCAAGATGTAAACTCGCAATTCCAAGAATAGAAGTCCAAAATGTGAGATAAAAGGTTCAAAATTACCGTTTTTACTTTTTATATCCTGTGACTGAAACAAGCTTGCATAGTAACCAAAGGCCATGTATGTTGTAATTTCTGATCTCTGGCATCAGCTACCATCCACATCCAACCCCGACCCACAGTTCAGAAAGCAACTTCAGTCAAGGTTCAGTTGAATTTCTGCATAGACGACCCCATTTTTCTATTGTACATTCTATAAAGTAATGATATATTCAGTTTTAGACAGTATGTTGCCAAGAATGAATAAATTCAACACTTAAAAAATTTAAAATTGGTTTCAGTTGAAGGTAACTTAATTGCAAAAAACAATGGAATTTTGGAACATTTAACAATTTTGCACTGATCTGTTTTACTATAATAGTAAACTAGAAAAAAAAGTTTGTTAAGACAAACTTTAGGTTGGCTTGAGAAAGCCTAGCCTGAAAGTTTTTAGCAGTTGTTGCCTGACTAGAGAGTTTGAAAAAGTTTGAAAAGTTTATAAGTTTTAAGTTTGATGGCAAGTTACAAGCATGTCACTAGCATGAATAGCGTGTTACTATCATTTTCCTAGCATGATTTACAAGTGACTAGCATGTCGCTAGCACGTTTCTAGCATGATTAGCATGTTACTAGCATTTATCTATCATGATTAGCAAATGACTAGCATGTCGCTAGCATGTTTCTAGCATGATTAACATGTTACTAGCATGATCAACAAGTGACTAGCATGTCACTAGCATGATAAGCAAGTGGCTAGCATGTTCCTATTATGATTAGCAAGTGACTAGCATGTTGCTAGCATGATTACCAAGTTACTAACATGATGCTAGCATGAGACTAGCATGTTTCTAGCATGATTAGCAGGTTACTTGCATGTTTGTAGCAAGTGACTAGCATATTCCGAACATGATTACCCTTACGAAAAATAAGTTTATTCAAGTGTGCTATTAGTATACTTCTTTTAAACTAAAAATAGGAAAGTATACTTTTAGTTTACTTTTTATGTACTACTCAGAAATGCTCTTTATGTACTTCTCAGAAATATACTTAAAATTTTATACTTTAAGTATACTTAAGTATACTTGACTTATACTTACAAAAAGTCTAAATATATTTGAGCTATACTCCTAGAATCTGTGTTTTCATTGTTTTATGGTAGAGGGTGCTAGTATGCATCTTATGTACACAATTTTAAAAAATACACAAGTGAAGAAGAAAAAGAAACACCACCCAGCAGGCACAGTGCATCAATGTGACTTCAGGAAGACGTTGAACTCCAACTAATCCAACGTCAGTCAGACGTCATATTTTGGTTGAAAATTAAAGTTGGGTTGACGTCTAAACCCAAATTTGTTTGACGTCAAACTCCGACATCAGACAGACGTTGAATTTTGGTTGGAATAAGCACCACAATGCAAAAATGGGTGAAATGCAAGGCAGCACATTAAATATCTCAAGATCTCAGTAGAGGAGGATTAAACAACTCCACAAACAGCATTACCAGCTTCACGTATTACTAACCAGACTGACTTTATTTCTGTCAGACATCTACAAAAGCTTTTATTGAAAATTAACGGGGGTTTAACTCTAATGTGTTTAATTTCCAAAACAGCATAACAGTTAAACACCATACATGTGATTAGTGTTTCCATTAGTTGGGCTCTTAACACTTATTATATGTTTTGGCTATTGTGAGTGTGTTTGTTGAGCACATTTGCAGCATCAAAGAAAGCTAAAGTTACATGAGATCAAGTGATGGCTGTTATCTGTTAATGGTTTTATATGCATGATTTATATGCATGATAATCATAAGCATGATTAGCAAGTGACTAGCATTTATTCAATTCAGACACATTACTTAAGTCAAACATCCAGTAGTGTGTCTGAATTCAGTCAAACATCCAGTAGTGTGTCTGAATTCAGTCAAACATCCAGTAGTGTGTCTGAATTCAGTCAAACATCCAGTAGTTTTACTGAATTCAGTCAAACATCCAGTGGTGCGTCTGAAATCAGTCAAACATTCAGTAGTGCGTCTGAATTCAGTCAAACATCCAGTAGTGTGTCTGAATTCAGTCAAACATCCAGTAGTTTTACTGAATTCAGTCAAACATCCAGTAGTTTTACTGAATTCAGTCAAACATCCAGTGGTGCGTCTGAAATCAGTCAAACATCCAGTAGTGCGTCTGAATTCAGTCAAACATCCAGTAGTGCGTCTGAATTCAGTCAAACATCCAGTAGTGCGTCTGAATTCAGTCAAACATCCAGTAGTGCGTCTGAATTCAGTCAAACATCCAGTAGTGCGTCTGAATTCAGTCAAACATCCAGTAGTGCGTCTGAATTCAGTCAAACATTCAGTAGTGCGTCTGAATTCAGTCAAACATCCAGTAGTGCGTCTGAATTCAGTCAAACATCCAGTAGTGCGTCTGAATTCAGTCAAACATCCAGTAGTGTGTCTGAATTCAGTCAAACATCCAGTAGTGCATAATGCACACCTCCTATAAATATAAGTTTATATTTATACTTTTTGTACAATTTCTAGCCATTTTTCATGTCACAGTTTTAACCTATTAATCTTGATTTCTCATAACTTATATTTTTATTGTCATGGTGTGAGTCAAGAGTAAGTTGCGATGCGAATAGAGTGATGAACGTGCAGCCTTGCACAGAGAGGACCAACAACCAAGGTATGGATTTTTCATTCAGAAACTTAGACTGAAATGACAGCTCCTTAATACAACATAAGGAAATTATGAAGTTTTAATGGTTTTTATAATGACTGTTAAATTACCATAAGATACAGTAAGAGCCTTTATGTAATTTTTTATGCATTGTGCTGCACATATGACTATCACACATTTTGAAATTAACTTTCAATTAATTTTCTGAGTGTTAAAGATTTTATAATGTTTAATTATAATGTTATAGTTTTATTTTGTTATTTGATCTTCTTTTACAAAACAAAATATAAATTTCAGTCAGTTTGCAAACTCCCTTTATGCCACCTGGTGGAACAACTTCAACACGTGACTGACTTGCAGTTAACGCTGTGGAAATGTGGCGGCAGTACACACGGCAGGAGTAGCCATTTTGGTTGGCCACCTATTGTATAATTGGGCTTTTTATATTGACTAATGACTATGTATTCTGTTAGTTTTTCTAATTGGTATGTCTCTCTGGGCAACGAAAAAATATAAAGCTGAGTATCATCATTAGAACAGTGAAAGCTAACACCATGTTTCCTGATGATATCATTGATGGCTGTAATATATGTAAAATTTGAACCATGCTAATGCACTTCCATTACTGTGTAACACCTCATTTCTTTAAAGCTGTTACTCTGAGGGGTTCAACAGATTTTTAACATGTACTGATTAAAATACTCTTCACAACACAAATGATCTTTGTATCTTAATTTATTCTTCCCACCAGTGTACATGTTCATACAGGAACAAAAACCAACAAATAAACCAAAGTCAATTTAAACACCCTTCGTCTTCTAACTCAGTCAGTGATATGAAATAAACTTATCATTCCATGTAGAGTTGAAGTAAGAGAATTGATGAGTGATAGTCCACAAAGTTATTTGAGTCTGATGCAATGTTTTCCTATATCCCCTAGTGTTGTTGGCATTGGGCGTGTTGCTGTCCTGTATGCCGCATTGGATGAACCCAAAATTGAATTAAGATGCATCCATTCAATTACACCCGAAGAAAGCAATCATTTGTAGGACAGACAAGTGTAGACAGACTAAATAAAGTCCTTTCTAAAAAGAAAGCAGATGGCTGACATCAGTAACTACATTGTACAGATGTTGTAAGATAATTAAACCAAACCATACTCACAGCTGAGCGGAAACTCAAAGAGTTCTCAACCAAGGACTTTCATAGAGGAAGCCGGTAGCATGAGTTCAACCAAATGGTTTCCCTCTACCAAACGAACTGACTTACTCTATGGTGAACAGGCTTATATATCCGGTCACCTCCAGACAATAGCACCCTCAAGCTGCTCCTAGAGGTACTACATGTAACCCAAATACATTACCTACGCAAACCACCAAGAGAAGTGGAGAGAAACACACAGTAGTCTAATGAGAAACAAAGTAATGTTTTTGTCCGTTACAACTGTCAACAAAGTTTTCTAGTCTATGCAAAAGAATGTTGTGTTCGACAGTGTCGAAAGTGGACATATACTTGAAGTGGTCTTCATTTTTGTAGTGTACTGCTTGCAAATGCTTACCTGCATAGCTTGTGTGACCTACAATGCAATAGTCAGCTGACAGCATTTTGTGTGTGGGTGTGTAAAAATAAACTTAGTACTGCTGAAAAATAAGATTCAATATACAATTTTATTAAATCAAACAAGGTACATTCGTATACACTTTATTCAATTATTCATTAAAGGATAAATACTCACTAATCACTTATGTAAAGGATATAATGAAAATGAGGTGGAACATCAGTTCTGATTCCCTTCATTATCAACACAAACAAAATTTGAGAAAATCAAAGATACACATTGCCGTTCGGCACGATTCACACACACTGATCTTACTGCCTGTATAAGAATTTCTAACACATTTATTCTGACATGTCATTTCAGTGACACAAGTTCATCTGCAGGATTAATGTCATTAAGAGAAAAGAAGAGACTATAATATCACTGTTACTGATTATCATGCAGCTCAGTCAGTGTTGGGAAGGCTACTTTGGAATCAATTTGAGACTTTAGCA
Organism: Carassius gibelio; assembly: GCF_023724105.1. Classification (NCBI taxonomy): domain Eukaryota; kingdom Metazoa; phylum Chordata; class Actinopteri; order Cypriniformes; family Cyprinidae; genus Carassius; species Carassius gibelio. The sequence goes on along the minus strand of NC_068399.1, from coordinate 250,273 downwards.
TTAGCTGTTTTTACTTTGAGATCGTTTTGTGGTTAAATACTGATTTAAAATCATAAGATTTACATTGATGTATATACACTGTTATTAAAATCAAATCTTTGCATAGTGATGACAGGAAACTCTGGCATCTAATAGTGCCTTGAGAAAAAAAAGTTAATGTACAAATAAAGCCAATGCACAAACCCCAAAAGAAAAGAAAATATTTATCAAATATGCATGTGTCCTATTCTGTGTTTTAAACTTCTGAAGCCTTTTCTCTCAGTAACTGCAACAGATTACAGAGTACATTTATTTTGTAACTAGTTACTCCCCAACACTGAGCTCAAATCATAACGAGTAGAATCTCTGATTAATCTATTCTAATTTATCAACACAGTTTCACTGATGATCCATAATCAACACTAAACCCAGGAAAGAGCGGCTGAGTGAATGTGGTCTGTTCTGTGTGGATGAGACTCATTGTGTTTTTGGAGACGCTGTAGAAGGACAGAGTTCCTGCACTGTGATCCACAAACACTCCTATTCTAGGGCTGCTGATGGGCTCAACAGGGAGAAGCATAGATTTGCTATTGTGCATAAAGAAATTTTGCGTGGGTGTGCAGTACAAAGTCCAGGACTTATTATTTTGTCCAAACCAACACTCATCACGTCCCTTCCTGCTTATGCTCTTATATGACACTGCAATATACACAGTATTTCCACTCCACTCCAGCTCCCAGTAACAGCGTTCAGACACACTCTCTCTACACAACACTTGATTATTCACACCAAATCTCTCTGGATGATCTGGTAATGGCACGATATTGCCATTGTAAGCCATCACTCTGTTTCTCTCAGAGAGTTGGATGCAAAGATGCGCTGTGTTTGGATCCAGAGTGAACTGATGGTGATCTAATGGAGATAAAACACATCAGAATCTGTAAAAATGAATCCGTTTGATCTTTTCATTTAGCCGCACTATTCATGTTCAGTGCATCTTACAAGATATCCTGTGTAAATCATCATTTACATCATTACATACATTAAGCCCTGTTCATTCCACCAGTGACAAACAGCATGATTCTGTTCATTAAAAGTGGAGAGCTGGGGACGACCAGTGACATGAGCGACAATGACCACTGACAAAAGAGTGGAGCTCAAGTGTAGACACACTCTGATTTATGAATTACATATGCACGTAAAAGACACTTTAAACAATCTGAGTGTTTATGATTCATACACTGATGATTTTTTAAAACATTTTAGGACTGATGCAGTTCATATTAAAACAGTTTTTCCCTGTATAATGTTTAATATTAGAGACGAGTCAAATTTAAAATTACATTTTGGACATATTTGGCAGCGTGAGTTTAAATTATGTATTGTTAGATCATTCATCTGGTCAATGATTCAGTGATCCATAGTTTATAACACTCTCCAATAGCACAACTGATGTAACAAGAAAACCAATTCCTATTTAAATTAGAATGCTAGTTTTATCAGCAATATATCATGTGATCACATTTGCTGAAGCTATGTCCACATGAGCACTTTACCAATAGCATTAGTGGGATAGGAACATTGAGCGACAAGTCACTGATGGTGTGAACGCAGCTTTAGTGACTTACATTGAAGGAGGTCATTCCTGGTCTTAGAAGCAATGCTGTTGTACGTGACTGTGGAGATCAACAGAGACAAGAACAGTGTGATTCTCATGATCCTGTATCCATTCCTGACACATTTCTAATATGATGTTCTCCAAGATATCAGATGATGGAAGACTCATTTCTGAGAGCAGATGAATTTTAACCTCTGTCTGAGGACTTTACCTCTGTCTGAGATGTTCAAGATCTCCTCTTTGCAGACATCATTCAGTTTGTCTGTCAGCTGACGGACAGTTTCTTTCAGGCCATCAAAAGAGAAGAAAGAACCAAAGGGAATTTTGGGTACATCTGTAGATTCAGGAGGTGCTGAGAGAGACTGGAAACTCTACAGAGAACAGAAATCAATTTCCATCACCTCAAAAATGAATAATAAAAAATAGTAAAAACATGAATGACATTCAGGGCCATGCACAAAACTACGTAAATATGAGGTGCAATATATGAGCTTCAACTCTGCTCTGGGTCCCTTTTAAACATTGTGTAAATGTTAGTTCTGCTGATTATCTATAAAGATCTGAGTTGTTTAGCTTCCCAGTATCTCAGTGAACTTCTGTTGCATTTCAGCCCTTCACATCCATTATGATCTCAAAATCTACATTCCGTAATATCAAAATCAACTGCGGGCGCGCACCTTTTCCTATTTAGCACCTAAACTCTGGAATAACCTAATTAAACATTGTTCGGGAGGCAAACACACTCTCAGGGCTGGGAAGGTTACTTTTAAAATGTATTCCACTACAGATTACAAAATACAGTAATGTATTTCATTAGATTACTCAGGTTAAGTAACTTAATCTAAATACTTTAGAATACTTTGAAATACTTAAGCTTTGTAATACAAAGGAACATATTAACTTGATGTCTTGATTTTATTCTTTCCAACATTTACCAGCCATAAGATTTGTGTTTTTTTGTTTTTGCATTTTATTTTTAAGAACATCAATTTTCCATAGGATTTCTATGAACAACAAAATATGGTTATGTCATTTAAATCTTCCAATCAATATAAATTCAATTTGAATACAATGAATGGGATTCTGTGCTGTTTCTTGCTGAATTCCAAGCTTCAAAATGAATCCATACACACAAAAACATAATAAAAGTAGCCAAAACAACTGGCACAGTTGTCCTATTTATACAATAGATTTGTTTAATGAATGGACAAAACTTTAAGTGCAAAAGAATCGCTGAGTCAAAATTGACAGAGCTCATTTCCCATGGCCACAAGCAATGTCGTTATTAACAATGCTTTTGGGAAACACACCTGAGGGGTTGCGATTTCAAAATCCCTGGTAGCCCTTCGGGCAGGCATTCTTCAGGTTTTGGTAGCCCAAAATGAATTTAACTAACCCGGAATAAAATAAAAAAAAGACATTTACTGAACTTTTCTCTGGACAAATCTGCATGATCAGCAAAAACCATTGAATTACTATCCAAAAAAACCACGCAAATCAAGATAGGAATTTTACATCACTATTCACGAGAGCCCATCGGGCAAGGCTATGATATATTTTGGAGCTGACTGGAAAACACAATAGCCCCGGGACGTCGGAGCCCTGCACCTCAGATCTATCCAGTTTGGGAACCAGTGTAGATCTGCACCCAGGAATACCACAACATAGCCCTCAATGAGACGAGCCTTGAGCACAGACCTCAGACGGATGCTGATGCTGCAGGTGAGGCAAGTTACGTGGTGAGTGAGCTGATCGTTAAAACGGGAACGCCATTCACAGAAGGGCAGTTTAGAAAGGATTGCACGCTGACATTCTTTGTCCAGAAAAGAAAAACATGTTCAACAATCACAGTGGCAGAGCAGATCAGCAAGTTATTGAGTGAGATTTATGATAATTTACTCAGCAAATCTTTTCACTGCATACTCTGTGGCACTTGACGAAAAGCACAGACATAACCGACAGGGCTCAGTTAGAAATTTTCATCCGGGGTATTAATGACCGATTTGAAGTGACAGAAGAGTTGCTGAGTTTGTGTCCAATGCACGGCCGTACCACAGCCAAAGATATATTTCAGCAGCTGTGTGAAGAAATTGAGTCAACACATGGTGATGTACCTTAGTTTACTGAGGTCCGCTGCTCAGCAGGAGGAATGTCCTGAAGAGATTGTTTGAGTTAAGATCCGAGGTGAAGAGATTCATGGAAGATGGCTGAATTTGACGATCCTAAATGGGTCATGGACCTTGCATTCTTACTTGACATACTTGACATAACCTGAAGCTCCAGGGCCTAGGTCAGCTCATCACAGCATTGTGAAAGCCTTCTCCACAAAACTAAGATTGTGGAAAACTCAGTTTCCTGCAAAAAACCTCAGTCATTTCCCAACATCCAGATCTCTTGTGGAGGAGGGCACAGCATTCAGTGGTGATAAATATGCCTCTGCTATTGAAAACCTACTGAAGGAATTTGATCAATGTTTTGCTGACTTCAAGACACATCGTGGCACTTTCCAGCTGTTTGCAGACCCCTTCTCAGCTGATGTGGAGAGTGTCCCAAATCTTTTGCAAATGGAACTAATTGACTTGCAGTGCAACAGTGAGCTAAAAACTAAATTCAGAGAGGACAAGCAGACAAGACTGGACAGTTTTTAAGAGAATTACCTCCATGCTTCCTAGAGCTGTCCAAAGTGTTCAGTCGGGTAATGTGCCTTTTTGGAAGTACATATCTGTGTGAGAAACTTTTCTCAACTATGAACTTCAATAAATGCAAGTACAGGTCCAGGCTTAGTGATGCCCATCTTAAAGCTGTACTCAGAGTTTCACCTGTGATCTCCTTCAGGGCAAACTTGTTCAAATATATATATATACTGTTATAATAATGATAGAGACACCTCTGTGTAAATGTTTTGTTAAGTTTGATGAAAATATTTAAGCAGTGTCATTTGAAGTAAATTAAAAAAGCAATGAGGTGTCAATCACAGCACTGGCCCCCAGTCCCGGGTGTTAGGCCCGATGAAAACCCTGGGCCAAAGCGGGCCAGCTGGGGCTAGAGGAGTGGTTATGAACAAGGACTGTGTTTCTCCACGTCTGGAGATCATCAGCCGCGGATCATTTCAGAGAGATAACAGCTTTAACACCAGCATTAAAGAAAGCATGAAACTCTCAGCTCTCAGGTTCTGTCCATTTTATTACGAAATTCAGACAAAATACCGTTTTGGCACTAAATGAGACGTGACAGATTGCTTTAGCGCCTCAGTTTAAGTAAACCAATCTATCGTATATATGCCTCATAATTAATATCGATCAATCAGTCAATAAAACAGCAGGAGAACAATTATGAAACAGAACATTACATTAACCTCAAGAAAGCATTTTAAAGACCATAGCAGGTTAGTTGAAAAAATATTTTTAATATTAATAATACATTATATATATATATATATATAACATTTGATTATGCAATATCTGAAAACGGTGCTATTCATGATAATTTTACTTATTTTATTACTGCCTGTTCACTTGTCTTCATTAATGTTTGAACTTAATAGTTAGTGTTTATTGTGGTATTGAAATTGGAATTGTGAAATGAGATTGCAGCTTATTTACAAAGAAAACAATAGCTATTTTATATTTATTTATTTGTTCGTTTATGTATTTATTTTTGGCAGGGTACACTTTTGAACCCTAGCATTGCGCTCTGCATTTGAATATATAAACCTACTTCATGATTTTTAATAAAGTCCTTTTATTATGTTAAGAAAATTTTTAAATAAATCACTACACAATGTTCTTTGTCTTAAATACTCTATGGTCTTAATACTACTATCAGCAGCCAATAGGTCTGAGGTAATTTGTGTAAATTAATATACAAAAAAAACCCACAATAATAAATAATATAATGAGCTTAAATCAGCTCCACAACTAGCTTTTTTCAGGTCTTAAAATTTTCTATTTCTAATCTGAAAAGTGGTGCATGTGTCTTTTTCTTTACTGCACACTTTTTGGCAGCAAAGAACATTTTTTATAACATACTGTGTCTCCATTGCACTTCTCAGCTCCTGAAGCGTGGCGACATCCGGGTCAGACTCATCAGTGGCGGCGGCGAGATGTTTGGCCTGTAAACTTGTAGCACTCCCATGGAGTGGAGCGCCGCGGCTGCTTGACCTGCTGATGAATAAGCACGCCCGGCGAGCGCCGACGTCATACGGCAGGGTTTGGAGAGATGGTTGGCCTTGGCTTTCCATCCAATAGCCGTGGGCGGGCAGAGATGTGGATCAGGACCAGATCACTTGTGGCAGCAGAGGGACATTGGTCTGGCTGTATAAAGAGGACTGGGAAACCCCCTCTGGACGGAAAAGCCGGCGTGAGCTCGCTTTCATCCTGTTGCTTTAATCCTCTGCCCCGCCTTTTCTTCCTGTTCCTTCGGCTTGCGGGAGGAAGAAAACAGGAGGGCGCGAGGAGCGATATTGCTCTCTGAAAAGAAAGCAATTCACAAGCGCAGAGAGGCGATATTCATGTTCTTGCAATGAGGACAGGAATTCCCCAAGCACGCAACACACTCGCTGTGCCTGTCATCAGCGTGCAGAGTGGCATTTGAAACAACGCCGTAGAAAAGGCTTTTCTAGAGAAATTTGCTCTTTCAATCTCTCTCGCCGGATGGCCGCAGGGAAGCGATGTATCTGCAGCGGGGACCGGCAGTGAAGCGATGTGACGTCGTCGCTGAAGGAGAAATCTGAATTCCAGTCGAAGCAGCCAATATATAGCCAGATCCCCCGCCCATTTTGGCGGGCTTCGCTGCCATAGGTTCGTGCAGCACTGCTGCCTAGTCATTGGTTTGTTTTAATAACACTGCACGAACCAATGGCTGTTTTCAGGAGAAAAAAGGAGTTTTTTTTCCCTATAAGCGTCTTCAAAGCAGTACGAGTGAAGTATTGAAACGGAACCTGATTCGGGTCAGGGGAGCTCATAAACCGAGGCACTAAGGCCATACATAGGTGTTTCAGACAAGAAACATACAAAAAGTGCACTTTGGGGGAGATTTCCAGAGTTGAAGTCCATTTATAAGTGCTCCTTAGTCTCCTGTCATAGCAGGATCTAGCTTAAATCCACTAGATCTTTGTTACCTTCAGGAACTGGATGTGATCCTGTGTGTGTGAAAGCTGCTCCAGCTCAGCATCTCTCCTCCTCAGATCACTGATCTCCTGCTCCAGTCGCTTCAGTCCTTCTCTAGCTCGACTCACTGCAGTCTTTTCCTGATCTCTGAATCGCTGTGACACTTCATAGCAGCTTTTCTCAATGGTGCGGATGAGCTCTTTAAACATCTTCTCACTGTCCTCCACTGCTGCTCTTGCAGAGGACTGAAAATAAATCACACAACTTCAGTGGGACTGAAAGAGATCCAGCTCTGGAGGAGAGTCTTAACGGAAACTCCTCAAAAACTCACCTCATAAGATTTCACAGCCTCTTCCAGCTGCTGAAGATCTTTCTGTCTCTGCTGGATTTTCTGCCGGAACATCCTCTGTGTTATCTTCAAATCGAGCTGGAAGATAAACCAGTCAAGTTTATTCACTATTTGATTTAACATTGAAAGCAGGAAAAATTGTTAATAGTGCTTTTTTTTTTACACCACAGAAACAAAAACATTTATTCAGGCTGATTTTATTCTTTTTAGGTTCAGGTATAGACATTAATAAACAGCTGGAATATAACATTTCCATGTGTCGTCAGGCATGAAACAACCCCTTTCACTGATTTGTCAGCCAAATATCAACATGTGCTATCATCAATTCTCCCACAGTTCCATGTGACAGAATAATAATCCTACTCTGGTATAGTTATAGGATATATAAGAATCTTGGAGAGAATCCTTCTTACAATCCTTCTTGATTTTTGCCGTTATAGGCTATATCAACTAATACAACCATTAAACAGAATGTTAAGAAATGCCAAAAACCATTCTGAACAGTGCCATGCAGACAGGACTTTCTTCTGTGTAAGCACAGGTTTGGCTACCAAGGTATGCCAAAGAGATTTGTGTCAGCATCTGCACCTAATTTACCCCTAAACCTACCTCTTTGGCGCATCACCTGAATTATTTAGCTACTACTAAAATATGTATGTCACAGCTGCGCAACCCACTGGACAGCATGGAGTGGATCCATTTGTGTTGTAGGATAACTGTCAGTTGTCAGATGTTAGTTCATCATCACTGGTCCTGCCCCAATAAGCAGTAAAAATGCATGTTAGGCTATATCTCAGCAATGGTTTGGCGTATTGAGACCAAACTTGGTTTGTGTTATAATAACTATGACCTGAGACTAACTGCTGTGTTTTGACGCAGTGCCACCTAGTGGTCAGGAGATATTTAAAATGCATATTTTTGCTAATAACTTCTGAATGGTTAAGACAAAAATCACAAAACTGGCTTCTTTAGATTTGGTAGAGTCGAATGATATCCAATTTTCCCCTGTCAGTCATTTTGCTGTATTTTTTTAACGCATTATCATATCGTTACGAAAATAATTACAAAAATCTTTGGCTTCATGTCCTAAAGGTACTCAAAAAGTTTGGTGGCTTTATAATGTAAGTTATAATAAAATATCTAAAGAATGCTAAAGCTTTTAATAAATCAGACTATTGAAATGAAAATGGTCTACCTAAATTCGTTGGGTCATGCCGAGAACATCGATACCAATTATGCCAAAATTGGCCATCCTTCCTGTTCGCCATTTTGATTAATGTTGAAAACCTACTTTTTCGAACTCCTCCTAGACCGTTAGTCCAATTCTCACCAAATTTGATGGCCAAAAGTTATGGATTTTGTGTCGATAAACAAAATGGTTCTCATTTAGTGTGTCAACAAATTTGCTGGAAAGATGCCAAAAAATGCATCTGAGGCTGTATTTCTGCAAAGCTTTGACATATTTTCACCAAACTTTATATGTGCCATGGACACCTCACATTGACCATGCCAAAACAATTTGGTAACAGCAACACCTATTGGTCAAGAGTAACAAACCATTCATTAATAATGACATTCATAAAAATGCTACTAACTTTTGATTGAATTAGCCTATTGCAATGAAATTGGTCTCAAAATATTATGTGGCTTATGCCGAAAGCATAAATGCAAAATATGCCACAGTAAGCTGAACTTCCTGTCTGCCATTTTGATTTATGTTGAAAACCAAAACTAAATTTTGTGTTGATAGACAAAACTGTTTTTGCATGGCAACACAACGAATTTGAGGCATCATGTCAAAATGACACTTCAGTCTGTATCTCTGCAATGCTTTGGCATATTGACACAAAACTTTTTTGTGCTATTGTCATCTCACACAGAACATGACAAAATGATTTGATTACAGTGCCACCTGTTGGTCAAAAGTGATAAGTCATTTAATCATATTACTAGTGGTTGTATTTATGATTTTTCAGCCATTACAATTATAATCATCCTAAAATTGCTGTAATTGCTCATTGTTGCATTTGGTATGATGCTCTATTCCATGCTTAGCTCCTCAATTTGCTGGTGGAGTGCTTAGCCCCATAATTGCTGCTTGCAGCTATATTTATTATTATTATTATTACTATTTTATCAGGGGCTAGTTTAAAAGGGATTGTTAATTTAAAAGTTTGAAATTCTGTCATCATTTACTCACCCTCATGTCTTCCCAATCTTCTATGGTTTTCTTGTCTATTATTAAACACACACACATATAATTTGAAGATATAGATCATGACACAATAACCATGAGGTTTTTTATGTTACTGGTGTATAGCCACGTGATTTGGGGTATGTATACATTAGATGACAGTAACCAATATATACCCCCAATCGGTTCTGATTCGGCTCCAGCAGGGGCAGGATCCTTAATACTGCTCTCATCCTGAGCTGTGTGAGAGAGAAAAACAGATCAGAGTGAATATACAACAAGATTAAACTACACAAATACTGTACATCAGCAAAGAGGAAAGTTTGAGCCGAAATATGTATGTGTGAATATACAGTACAGACCAAAAGTTTAAAAAGTTTTCTTTATTTTACGAAAATTGTAGAGTCACACTGAAGGCATCAAGGGCTATTTGACCAAGAAGGAGAGTGATGGGGTGCTGCTCCAGATGACCTGACCTCCACAGTCACCGGACCTGAACCCAGTCCAGATGGTTTAGGGCTGAGCTGGACCGCAGACCAAAGGCAAAAGGGCCAACAAGTGCTAAGCATCTCTCGGGGAACTCCTTCAAGACTGTTGGAAGACCATTTCAGGTGACTACCTCTTGAAGCTCATCAAGAGAATGCCAAGAGTGTGCAAAGCAGTCATCAAAGCAAAAGGTGGCTACTTTGAAGAACCTACAATATGACATATTTTCAGTTGTTTCACACTTTTTTGTTATGTACATAATTCCACATGTGTTAATTCATAGTTTTGATGCCTTCAGTGTGAATCTACAATTTTCATAGTCATGAAAATAAAGAAAACTCTTTGTATTGGAAGGTGTGTCCAAACTTTTGGTCTGTACTGTATATATATATATATATATATATATATATATATATATATATATGTATCCAAGCCAATAGGTGTGCTGTTGTGGGTACCTGCAGCAGGTGTGAATAACTGGCTGCTTTGACCACTTTGTAGCTATCGTAAAATGAATAATATCTAGTTAGTTAATCTGCATAATTTTTTTCAATAGGTATCCCCACAGTGGGCGAAACAAGGCAAAACCATTTAAATGGATGATATGATTGGTCGACTAGAATGTGAGGGCCCTGATAGTTCCCCTCTGGTCAGTCATTTGTAAGGTGTGGAGTTTCTTCAATGTAAAACAATGGTAGAGCTGTCTTACAGATTAATCACTCCTTGTCTCTGTGGATCTGCTTAACAATGTATTGAACTTTTTTACATTCATGAAATTCTCTCTAGCCTCTACTATTTTGTCTGTCTACACATGACATGACATGTATTGCATAAAGCACAAGATGTCACTAGACAACATTTAGCAGATTCACAAAGCCACCAATGCTGTTAAGTCAGTTGATCCAGTTCAGTTCAGTGTGAATGTCATTGGTGAAGGAAACAATGTTTTGGGGCATTTGTAGTCAGCCGTAAGGCACAAGGAGATTATTTGTCCTATGCAAATGATTCTTGGTTTGTCCACCTTTACTTTGTTTATCAAACAGATTTGCATTGTGAATATTATTGTTATATTTGTTTTATTTTGTTGTTTGTTTGTTTGATGGCCCATGATTAGTCATTTTATTTTTTTTAGATTTTTACTTTAATGTGTTACCTTTCTTGTGTTTGTCCTCTAACTCTTCGGCCACATGGTTCTGGTTCATCTTCCTCAGGATGTCCACCGTGATCTTCACAGCTTCTTCTGGTCCAAAACGCTTCATCATCAGATCCACTGTGTCATGAGCGTCTGCCTTCTCCAGATGAGCAACTGAAAACCCCTTATAATTCTTAAAGTGCCATTTAAACCTCTTCAGTTCATCTGCATCTAGATCATCCAGAGCGGCCAGAAGCTGCTCTGAAACAGACGCCATCACCCTTCACTGATCCACTCTGGCAGGACAAGTAGAAAAACTGCAGAAGATACAGAAAGTTATCTCATTTTTTTTATCTGAGTTTTACTTCATCTCTATAGTCAGGTGAATCTACATTCTCCAGGATCAATGTTAGGCACCCCTAGATTAAAAGTTTTTTAAGTGTTATAGTGTAATAAATTAATAATTATTAAAATAAACTATTGTGATATTGTGAAAGTCTAGAATCAATTGAAACTTAAGATATAGATAGGTCTGTATTTAATAACTTACCGTGGTAAATGAGAACGTTTGAAGGCTTCTCATTCCACCTGTGATCTGGGATCTTGAGAAAAAGCTCTGAAAACTCTTCTCCGGGAAAACCAGTAAAGCTGGTTTTTCAAGAGACCGGAGAGAAGCTCTGGGGTTTGTCATCTTACACACCTACATCTTATCTGATATATGCAGTAGATTGATTGTGATAGATTGAGAAATAACTGGTAGAGTAAAATACAGTACTGATGCAGATGATTCTGATATAATATACACGTTTCATTTTTTGAACAGAATTTGTGAAATTAATCAACTTTTTGATGATATTCTAATTATATGAACAGCACCTGTACATTAGTAAACTGAAGCAGAAAGGAAAGAATAAGCGTGTCTTCAGTTGTTTCATAAGACTTCTCATTCAACAACTGTAACAGACACACCAGGTTCCATCAATCACAATCACAGCACACTCCCTCACCTGAGTACTAATCACTCCCACCTGCTCCTCATCCACCTGCAATCACCAGTTCACTATAAATACCACACTCTTCCGGCATCCCCATCACCAGCGAGCACTTCAGCTGACAACACCACCACTTCCTCACCAGCTGTGCACACCAGTCCCATGACCAAGCCAGCGCCCTTCTCTGGTTCTGCGGAGGAATGAAGCGGATTCCTGCTCCAATGCTCGCTGGTCTTGGAGATGCAACCGCACTTGTACCCCACTGAACGATCAAAAGTGGCCTTTCTGATATCCCAACTCCAAGGTAAAGCACTTCAGTGGGCCGATTCTATTTGGATACAAAATTACCCTGTTATCCAGTCTTATTCTAGCTTCATCGACCATTTCCAAGAAGTTTTTGGCAGACCTGCTTGGGATTCTTCTATAGGTGAGAAGCTTTATAAATTAAAACAAGGGAAAATATCTATCAATGAATATGCTCTTAAGTTCAGGACTCTTGCGGCCACTAGCGGATGGAATTAGCAGGACATACTGACCACATACCATCAGGGATTGGAACCTCGAGTGTGGTTTCATCTCGCTGCATACGAGGACACCATCAGGCTCAAATGCTTCATTCAACTCTCCATCCGCTTTGCCACTCGTATGCGGTCGTGCCTTTAAGAGCACCAGGGCCAGGTGTATTCCAACTCGCCACTCTGCCGACCAGAGACCATCAGCTCCCCAGAACCAGCTAGCGAGCCCATGCTCGTCGACTCTTATAGACTCACTGGTGCTGAACGGCAAAGAGAGCTGGCCCAAAATCTCTGCCTCTACTGTGCATCTCTGGGGGGAAAATCATCTCCGTATGTCCTGTCCATCCTCCTCGTCCCATGGTGAGTGCAATTTGATGTCCTTTGATGTATCAAATGAAACCACTCACCACTATAGTGACACTTACTGCCACTGACATCTCTCTCCCAGTTTCCACCCTCCTCAATTCTGGGTCAGCTGGCAACTTCATCTCCGGCGCCCTCTCCAGTCAGCTCAAGCTCACTACCACGGCAACGCCATCAGCCTACGAGGTCCATACAATAACTGGTAAACCACTGAGTCGAAGATGTATTCGTCACAGTGTTGGTCCAGTAATTCTCCAAACCTGGCTACTTCATAAGGAGGGGATCCATCTGCTGGTTCTGGAGGAATCCACTGCTGACGTCATCCATGGTTGGAGCAGCATAACCCAGTTATCTCATGGAAGATGGGCGAAGTCCTGAAGTGGGGCGACTCCTGTTTCCAGGGCTGTATTACTGGATTCCCTGTTCCAGCCAAATTCTCCCCTGAACCTCTACCTGTCTGTCTGTAAAAGCAATCTATTACCATTCCAACCTGTTATGCCCCCTTCAGTGACGTATTCTGCCCCAAACAGGCCTCCAAGCTGCCTCCACACCGGCCAAGGGATTGTGCCATCAATCTGCTTCCGGGTGAACCAGTGCCTAAAGTAAGGATCTACCCCCTTTCCATCCCGGAAGAGAAGGCCATGGAGGACTACATGTAGGAGGCGCTGGTGCAAGGTTACATCCGTCCATCTACCTCCAGTGCTGCATCAAGCTTCTTCTTCATGGAAAAGAAGAACGGAGGCTTGATTACCGTGCCCTCAACAACATCACTGTTAAATTCCATTATCCTCTTCCCCTCTCCGTGGTGCTACTGCATTCACCAAGTTGGACCTCCGCAGCGCTTACAACCTCATCCGGATACGTAAGGGGGACGAGTGAAAGACATCTTTTATCACCCCTATTGGCCACTATGAATACCTGGTGATGCCGTATGGACTAGTCAACACCCCCTCCATATTCCAGTATTTCTAACATGAGGTGCTCCGGGAGTTCCTACACAAGTTCGTACTCATCTACATTGATGACATCCTCATTTATTCCCGGAGCTTAGCTGAACATCGTCGCCACGTTGCCTTAATGCAGAGAAATGCTCCTTACATCAGCCCTCAGTGCAGTTCCTTGGGTATAACTTCAACAGCAGTGGCATCTGGATGGACGATGGGAAGGTGAACACTGTCAGGAACTGGCCCACTCCTACCACCATCAAAGAACTCCAACTCCAAGAACTTCCTCTGCTTTGCTTATTTCTACCGGCGATTCATCCAAAACTACAGCTCCATCACCAACCCACTCACCAGTCTCCTCCTTAATAAGCCCAAGTCTCTGTCCTGGACCCCTGCCGCCACGGAGGCCTTCAACTCTCTCAAAGAGGCTGTCACTACCGCTCCACTCCTGGTGCATCCTGACCCAAATCGACCCTTCGTCGTCGAAGTCACTGCCTCCACCACCATCAAGGCTGACACCCTGTCCCGGTGTCACGCCCCTGAGGAAAGCCTGGAAGAATCTGAAACTATACTTTCTTCCTCAGTCTTATTACATGGTCAACCAAGAACCTTCCCTCCTCCAATCCCTCCACCAACACTCCGCCGGGTTGCCCACCAGGACGGCAATATATCCCCAGGACACGGCGCACTCCACTCATCCACTCTGCACATACCTCTCTTGGCAGTGGTCACCCGGGGGTCAATGAAACCCTCTCGCTGCTAAGGGAATGCTTCTGGTGGCCCAATATGGCATTGGACATCAGAAGGTACGTGCACAGATGTAAAGACTGCGCCATCTTCAAGAGTACAGGAACCAGTTCCTAGGGTGGTCCGAGTACGCGCAGAACTCCCTACGACAACCTACCACTGGACTCACTCCATTTCAGTGCGTGCTCGGCTACCAACCACCACTATAACCATGGTCAGGTGAATCCGCCTGCGCCTACCATGCCGCAAGCTAAGTCCCAGATTCATTGGCCCATTCACCATCACCGAGCAGGTCAATCCGGTCACTTTCAAACTCCACCTGCCACCTGAGTACCGGATATCACCCCACCTTACCATCCTTCTGTTTCTCCCTCCACAGAGCCTGGCGTAGCCGAATCCCCCCTTCTTCTCATCCTTGATGACGGAGCTGCCTACGACGTTCATGACATCCTGGACTCCTGGCGGCATGGTGGACAACTTGAGTACCTAGTGGACTGGGAAGGATATGGTCCAGAGGAACGCTCATGGGTCCCACGCAATGACATCCTGGATCCAAACCTACTAGACACCTTCCACTCCAATCACTATGAAAGACCGGCTCCACGAGGAAGAGGAAATCCACCATGTCGTCGGGGTCCTCGTCCCTCAGGAGCAGGCCAGGGGGAGGGGGGTACTGTAACAGACACGGCAGGTTCCATCACCAACCAATCACAGCACACTCCCTCACCTGAGTACTAATAACTCCCACCTGCTCCTCATCCACCTGCAATCACCAGTTTACTATAAATACCACACACATGCACCCAGTCAGCGTCCGGTCTCATTTGCAACAAGGTCTAACCTGCATGCTTACTCTAAAGACTAACGATCTCTCTACTTACCTCTCTCCAGTGTCTCCAGTGTGTCCACTACCTCCAGCGTCTGGAACTCTTCTCCAACGAATCCCATCTACACTACCTCCAGCACCTATACTTCACCCTGCACTACCTGCTCCTCTGCTTGTGTGTCAATAAACTGGTTCACTGTAAAAACAACGTGATCTCATGAGTATTCATTTGTATTAAATGTAAAATGCAGTTCTACAATGTACACATTTGCAAGGACAGTAAAGGGCACCTATTATGCAAATTCACTTTTACATGGTATTTGGTAACTGTGTGTTCCACCCTACAATGATAATAATCCATTCACTCCTAATTTTTTAAACCCCTTTAATGTGCTCTTATTCTAATTTGCCAGTCATTGCATAATTTTTATGCATTGTACTTTATTTGAAACCAATTTTTAGATCAGATTTGGTTGAATTCAACTTTACTGTCATTATGCAGAGTACAAGTACAGAGCTAATTAAATGCAGTAATTATATAACCAGAAGTGCAAGAATATAGAGTTTTATATCCAATCCAATACACTTTATTTATATAGCACAATTTAAACAAACCACAAGATTACCAAAGTGCTTTACAGAGATAAAAATATAAAACAAAAACAAACAACATAGAGTACAACAGCTCTTATGGTGAGTCAAAAGCCAGGGAATAAAAGAAAATGTATTCTAAAATATACAGGGGGCCAGTGGAGCAAGGCCAAAATAGAAGTAATGTGTTCATGTTTCTGGGTTCCTGTTAACAGATGAGCAGCTGTATTTTGGACTAACTGTAGGCGTGAAAGGGAAATTTGGTTCAAGCCCATGTAAAGTGTATTACAGTAATTCAAACGGGTTGAAATAAAAGCATGAATCACATGCTCAAAAATATTAAAATATAAAACAGGTTTAGTTTTGGCTAAAAGCCTTAATTTATAAAAACCATGTTTATCTGCTTGTCAAGCTTAAATTCACTATCAATTTTAATGCCTGAATTGGTCACTACTGGCTTTACATATTGCTGCAGGGATCCAAGGTCTACGGGAGTGGAGTTTTCTTCGTTTTTAATAAAAAAATTTAAAAGACATCCAGGTTTTAATATCCTTGAGACATTCAAGTAATGGAGTCAGACAACTGTTTGCATCTCTCCTCAGTGGTAAATAGATTTGCGAGTCATCAGCATAAAAATGGTAAGAAATACCATGTCTTTTAAAAATATTTCCAAGAGGGAGAGGAGAACAGTAGTGGTCCTAGAACTGAGCCTTGAGGGACTCCACAGAGAAGGGGGGCGATAGATGATGTAGAGTCACCAAGTTTTACAGAAAAAGACCGGGCAGACAAATATGATCTGAACCACTGCAGGGCAGATTCTCGGATGATAAGAATAGCATGATTAATTGTGTCAAAGCAGCAGTAAGGTCTAAAAGCACAAGAATAACTGAGTCTCCACGGTCTATAGTTAACAAAGGATCATTAAAAACTCTTAAAAGTGCAGTCTCAGTACTATAAAAAGCTTTAAAACCAGATTGAAAAGTTTCTAAAATACCATTTGTATCTAAATAGGACTGTAATTGTGAAAAAACAAATTTTTCTAAGATTTTAGAAATAAAAGGAAGCTTTGATATCGGTCGGTAGTTAGCTAAAATAGTGGTGTCCAAATTCTGCTTTTTAGTTAGAGGTACAACAGTTGCCTCTTTTGTTAATAATTTTTTGGACATTTGGCACTATAGTGGTCCAGACCTCCTTAAAAAGGCAAGGGGGGACAATGTCTGTGGGACATACTGAGGGATTAAGCTGTACAATTAATTTATTGAGGCAAGAAAGCAGTGTTTGGAATGACGGCGTTTAAAAGAACGGCGTTAGGTAACAACGTTATTTTTTCAGTAACGGGGTAATCTAACTAATTACTTTTCCCGTTGTTACAACGCCTTTACCATTACTGAACGTTAAATGCGGTGTGTTACTATGCATTGATTTAATAAACTAAGTAATCCGAACGCACCCCTGGCTCACACAGCGAGATAAGCGATTATGATTGGCTAAGGCAGAGTCATGTGTTTCATGGTAGCCAATCAGAGCCCGTTTTTTTACACACATGCCAGCACAAGAGCCAGCGGCGCCAAACACACACACACACACACACACATGCAACAGCTAAACAGAGATTCGCAGCAGCAGCAGAAATGGCGAGTCAGGAGCAATCCGATGAAAAGTTGGCATTTTCAAGGTGGAGATAAAAGCACTACTTCAAATTCATTGTGGTCAAAGGCAAGAACGTGCATGTAATATGTACATGTAATGTGTGGCACACGCATCTACAAAGCTAGTGGCCAAAAACACTTTTCTTACAAAGATAATACTTGAAGTGCAGGATAAAACTATTGCTGTCTGTTTATGTGCAATAAATATCGAAAGTAATGTACGAACACCTGTCTGTTCTACTCATTTCAACTGACTTGTAAAAACTAAAAAAAAAAAAAAAAAAAAAATTCTTTGACATTTTTTTTTTTTTACAGTAACGCAAATAGTTACTTACCCTGGTAACGAGTTACTTTTATTATAGAGTAATTCAGTTACTAACTCAGTTACTTTTTGGAACAAGTAGTGCTTTTGAA
Organism: Carassius gibelio; assembly: GCF_023724105.1. Taxonomy (NCBI): domain Eukaryota; kingdom Metazoa; phylum Chordata; class Actinopteri; order Cypriniformes; family Cyprinidae; genus Carassius; species Carassius gibelio. Next base: position 232,366 of record NC_068399.1, on the reverse strand, counting down.
TCTTTCCTTAAAAATTTCATAAAAGACAGGAAGCTTGTCTTTCTTCCACCAACGCTCTGTTCTCCTGCACTCGCTCCTTGCTGCATGGGTAGTGTTATTAAACCATGGCTCAGATTTAGGTCTGGGGCGCAAAACTTTTCAAGCAAGTTCTCTGTGTCTACTATGATACCAGTATAAAACTGAGATGATTTTTGAAAAAGACAATAAAACTGAGCAGCAGTGGTCGGCTTAAACACACGACCTAGGCGTGCAGGGGCATTTGATTTAGATTTAAGACATGAAAAGTAAAAATCAATTAAAACTGGCATATGATCATAAAATACAGCATCCTGTGTCTGAATATTCAAAATGGGCAAACCATAGGATAACACAAGATCTAACGTGTGCCCCTGTTCCTAGGTCCACTGACATGTTTAAAAAAGTTAAAAGTATCATTCATAAAAAATCTAAAAAATCTTTAGTAAGTGGTTTGGAGGGACAACAGACATGTACATTAAAATCACCAACAATTAAAACTCTGTCATAGCCTATCATAATACTGGCTAAAAATTAAAAGAACTCTTTTATAAAATATTTGTTATATTTCGGCGTGCGATATATCACCACACACAGTACGGGATCCAAACGGCCTAAAACAAACAAGCTCAATTCAAATGATGAAAAAAGAGATGGTGCCAAAAGCTTACAATTTAAGCTGCTCTTTAAGACAGTTACTATTCCTCCTCCACGTCCAGTGGTCCTTGGGGAGTAGAGCTGCAACTAACGATTTTTTTTTCTGTCGACTAATCTAACGATTATTTTTATTACAATAAATAGTTAATCTAATGTTCTTTTTTTAATAGCTAATGAATCCTTTGGATAACTTTACAAAAAAATTATAAGTACAACTTCTAATATAATATTTCAACCTTTATTCATTTTCAACCTATGTGGTTGAAGTTTTTACAGTATAAAATAATAAAGAGGCAAAGAAAATTATTTTACTATGGTAAATATGAGCTTATGATGGCGTTTATAATTAAACCACAGTAGCCATAAATTTACAGTTGTCTGAGACGTCATGAAATGTTCTTTAGCATCAGAAACAATAAAATGTAGTCGGGGTTCTGCCATGGTTTAGCATGGTTATAAGAATCCGGAGATGATTCGGGGTAGCTCGGTGGTTTGTGACTGTTGTCTAGTGGCGCGCTGTCTTTTAAGGGGCCGTTCACATATCACGTCTTTTGCGCGCTCAAGTTCATTATTTCCAATGTAGGCGCGTGATAAGCGCACTCATAATGGAAGTGACGCGGTTTTATTTGCCATTTTATTTGTCCTCTGTTTAAAGTATTCCCATACTTTTGATAACAGTGGTCTCTGTTTTTGTGATAGAATGCATCTTTCTCCATTCCCAGTATGCCATTACGCGAGATGCAAACAAACAGTGGGACGCGTATTTTTGTAGTCAATGTAATCGATGACGTCGATGCGTCGTTGCAGCACTATTGGGGAGTTTAAAGCATGAGCTGACCAGCACAGCAGCCAAAGGTTGCTGTAGTTACTTCTGCCAGGACTTCGGGAACGTGGCACACAGATGTGCAGACCATGTCCCTCCTCGTACAGGCGACAAAAGGTATCAACCAGCTGCTAGTTGGAACAAGGCTGCAATGAGCGACAAGGCGTTGAAAACATCGGTTAAGGCCATGCCTTAATCTGGACTAGCCAGCTGCTACGCACCCCTCTATGTCTGCTTCTCCGGAGAGGTGGAGCCTCGATGCAGATCAAAAGAGCTGGGACATCCGTCAAGAGTGGAGGAGGAAATGTTTTTGAACCACCCTGGGGGTAGTTTGTTGTAAAGTCCACCGTACTTTTGATTTTAAGTAACTCCTGATGATCATACACCAACAGAGAATGAAGGATCTTTTGGACAGACAGCACAAACCACACAAACATAACAAAGACTGCCAGGGTAAGACGTCAAGCCAGAAACACTGGCGCCATCTTCCAGCCTCCTATATATGCATATAAGTGCAGAATAAGTGAAGCTATGATTTACAGAATGTACAGTGAAGTTACTAAATACAGTATTGAGCAGAGAATATACAGAATATAAATAGGAATGTAATGTAGGAATTATAAGTACATTATGAACAATGTAGGATTATATGCACATTATGAACAACAGCAACGTAAGGACAGTGGTAATAAATACTGTTGGATGAGTGTGCAATAGTATTGTTAAACAATGTATTCTATGCAAAATAACAGTAGTGCAATGATATGTTTTATATTATACTGTGCTTTGTACAATAACAACTTTAGACAGTTTATAGTGTATAGCTTTAACAATGTGCAGTCTGTGCAAAATATGACTAGTTTAAATACATGTATGTAAAGTACTGTGACCAGTGCAGTAATAAAGCAGATGCAGGATAGATTGGTGGTGTTGCATTCAGAAGTGTCACAGCCTTGCTGGAGTGCTCTGTTGTCAGATACGGTACATTCAATGGTACAGCGGTAGAATTCAGCAAGGATCCTGGGACTCAGTAGGCCTGTAGGCTGACTTATCGTCAAAAGGATGACCTTTAACTATGTTGGAACACCGTTTGTTGATGTCCAAACTAAGTGACTGTTTACTATAGCTGTAGTTTGCGTAACAGAATCAAGTGAACATAAAGGAATAAAAAACAAGTAAATTAACACAATTTTCCAAAATCTGGTAAGACACTAAGCCTCGTGATGTGTTTGCACCACCATCATGGTCTTGTAGTCATCATGGTTTGTAGTATTTAGTTTTATTGCTATATATTTATGCATTTATGCACATCAGCCTGCCACACCTGGTCTGCTGCTGCCTGGTGTTGTTTTACTTCCCTCACTCATTCCATCTATGACATCATCCCCCCATTCTCCTATTGGTGACATCACTTCCCAAATGACTTTTCTCTCCCCCATCTCTTCTCCAAATGTAACCCCACCGATGGTGCTACATCAGTCTCAGGTCAAGGGTGAATTGGACGGTCTGAAGCCAGGGAAAGCAGTGGGGCCTGATGATATTGGGCCGAGACTGTTGAGGACATGCTCTACCCAGTTGAGTGGTATTTTTACATACCTGTTTAACCTAAGCCTGGATCTACAAAAGGTCCCGAAATTGTGGAAAACATCTTGTTTGATCCCAATTCCAAAGAAGAGATATCCATCTAACCATAACGATTACAGACCTGTAGCACTCACCTCACATATTTTGAAGACGTTTGAGAGACAGGTCTTTTTTTACATCAAGGCCAGTATGACAAATTACGTGGATCCTTTGCAGTTTGCATATCAGTCCAACATGGGTGTGGATGATGCCCTTATTTACATGCTACAAAGAACCTATGCACATCTGGACACTCCTGATGCATCTGTGAGGTTCACTTTTTTTGACTTCTCAAGCGCCTTCAACACGATCCAGCCCCAACTGCTGTGTGAGAAGATGAGGAGGATGCAGCTGGATTCATCACTGGTCCAGTGGTGTATGAACTATTTATCCAGTAGACCACAGTACGTGCGACTGCAGAATAGTGTCTCTAATACTATTCTGAGTAATACGGGGGTGCCGCAAGGAACCGTGCAGGCCCTGTTACTGTTTACTATCTATACAGCAGACTTTCAGTACAATAGTGGCAGTTGCTTCCTCCAGAAATTCTCAGACGATACGGTTATTGTTGGCTTAATTAAAGGAGGTGATGTGGAGGAGTACAGGAGAACTGTTACAGAGTTTTGTGGGTTGGAGTAACCACAACTATCTCCAACTTAATACCTCAAAAACAAAGGAAATGGTTGTAGATTTTAGGAAGAGGAAGAGGAAGAAGACACCGATAATCCCAATCACAATCCAGGGCAGTGAAGTGGAGTTGGTCTCCAGTCACAGATATCTCGGTGTACAGCTAGATGATAAGCTGGACTGGAAGAGCCACATGGAGAAAGTGTATAAAAAGGGTCAAAGCTGACTTTATTTTCTAAAAAGGCTGAGGTCATTCAACATCTGCCGTCCTATATTGTGCAACGTCTATCAGACAGTGGTGACAAGTGCTCTGTTTTTTGCTGTGGTGTGCTGGGGAGAGGGTGCTCGCATGGGAGATCTAAATCAAGTTAACAAATTGATTAAGAAAGCAGGCTCGGTTGTGGGGACTGAATTTGATGTGATCGAGCACGTGGCTGACAAAAGAATGCTATCTAAGCTAAAATCAATCATGGACAATTCCTCACATCCAATCCATGTGCTGGGGTTGATCAATAAGAGCACCCTCAGCCATAGGTTGATTGCACAAAAGTGCAAGTCTGAACGTACCAGGAAGTCCTTTGTACCAGCGGCCATTAGAAGGTTTAATGTGTTATGAATATTCATATGTTACTGAATATTCTATATTTACTTCTGTTATTGAATATTCTGTACTGAATATTCTATATAGGTATTATTATTTATTTTTGGTTGTTGTTGTTTAACTGTAGATTGGTTGGAAGTAATTTGTTCTGTTAAATGTGGTGTCTGAGTGTTAAGCTGCTGTGACTATAATTTCCTGCAAAGGATCAATAAAGTATCAACAAACAACAAACAAACAAACAACAAATTTGTCTTGGTTTTCTTTTCTTTTTGTGAACTACCCATATTATATAAATTTTTCTATTTTGTGAAAAATTTATGAGTAACACAGTATAAATGTTTGTGTGTAGTATAAACTATTAGGCCTACATATGTTAATGTAAGCTTACAAAATGGACAACAATCAGAGGTCAGCTCATGTGCTGTAAAATGGCAACGCTTCCCTCCTGTGATGTTAGGCTCTGATAATAATAGCTTTATAGGACTAGACATTATTTGGATAATTAGTCAAGTCAGCTTTATTAATATAGCGCTTTAAACAAAATACATTGCGTCAAAGCAACAGAACAGCATTCATTTGGAAAACAGTGTGTCAATAAAGCAGAATGATAGTTAAAGGCAGTTCATCATTGAATTCAGTGATGTCATCTCTGTTCAGTTTAAATAGTGTCTGTGCATTTATTTGCAATCAAGTCAATGATATCGCTGTAGATGAAGTGACCCCTACTAAGCAAGCCAGAGGCGACAGCGGCAAGGAACCGAAACTCCATCGGTGACAGAATGGAGAAAAAAACCTTGGGAGAAACCAGGCTCAGTTGGGGGGTCAGTTCTCCTCTGACCAGACGAAACCAGTAGTTGAATTCCAGACTGCAGCAAAGTCAGATTGTGCAGAAGAATCATCTGTTTCCTGTGGTCTTGTCCTGGTGCTCCTCTGAGACAAGGTCTTTACAAGGGATCTGTATCTGGGGCTCTAGTTCAGTGGTTTTCAAACTTTTTCAAGAGCTACCCTTTTTTTTTTTTTTTACGCGACCCATAGGCTTATTCTTAAGACAAGCATTAGAATAACAATAACAATCGCTTTTGATGATGCATGTGCACTGGATTATCATTGACGCGATTGCAATGCATAGTTGATTCTGCACTAATTTCTGGTTTTGTAACAGAGGTTTGCAATTTCATGGCCTTGATATCATCTGCAAGAGACTGCAACTCCAAATTAAAGTTAACCAAGTCAGTCATTTCTCTAACCATTTTCATTATCTTCTTGTTCATGTCTTCGTGTTTTCACATAAGTTGAATAATTCTTCTTATCCTAAAAACAATTTCCTGCTGCTCCATCAGTTGATCTCCTCTTCTGCTTCTCTCGACGTTTGTCTTTCTTCTTTTGTCGTTTGACCTTCTTGCTCCAGTCTCTTTGGAGGCCTTCAACCAGTAGATCATCAAAATCAATCTTTAATTTACCTGGTTCATTATTAAATTTAGCTAGTGAGACACGACTGGGAATATTGTGATTGGGGGACCCCATTCCTAAATTGGGAATCTACCAAACAAAGTCAAATCAATTCAAGTCACCTTTACTTATATAGCGCAATGCAACTGAACAACATTCATTATTAAAACAGTGTGTCAATAATGCAAAATGATAGTTAAAGGCAGTTCATCATTGAATTCAGTGATGTCATCTCTGTTCAGTTAAATAGTGTCTGTGCATTTATTTGCAATCAAGTCAACAATATAGCTGTAGATGAAGTGACCCCAACTAAGCAAGCCAGAGGCGACAGCGGCAAGAAATAATAATAATAATAATAATAATAATAATAATAATAATAATACATTTTATTTATATTGCACTTTACACATGAAGAACACATCTCAAAGTGCCACAGGTGCACAGATAAAAAAACTGAACATAAAAACTGTCAAAAACAGCAATAAAACGGAATGATATTAAGAAGATGCAATACAAAATAAGTGAGTCTTTAGATTATTTTTAACAACCTCAATAGATCGTGGCATCCTTAGGTGGTTGGGGAGGGTATTCCACAGTCGAGGCGCAGCCACCTGGAAGGCCCTATCTCCCATAGTGCGGAGTTTGGACTTGGGGACCTGGTGTTGGTGGCTATCAGAGGAACGGAGATGTCGGGTTGGGTTTTGCCTATTGATGAGGTCTTGGAGGTACACTGGTGCTCTGCCGTGGACACACTGATAGGTCAGGAGACATATCTTATACTCAATCCTGAACCTAACAGGAAGCCAGTGAAGTTTATGGAGGATGGGTGTAATGTGCTCAGATTTACGCACCCTCATCAGAACCCTGGCAGCACAGTTCTGAATGTACTGTAGTCTCTGCAGGCTCCTGCCAGGGATCCCGATGAGGAGTGCATTGCAGTAGTCGGGCCTGGAGGAGACAAAGGCATGAACCAGCTTCTCTGAATCGCAAAAGGAGAGGGAGGGGCGGAGTTTGAAGATGTTCTGGAGATGAAAGAATGCAGTCTTACAGATAAGTTGGATGTGAGTGTTAAGTGATAGGTGGGGGTCAAATCGGACCCCCAAGTTTGTTATAGAGGATGTGAGAGAAATGTCATGGCCAGCAAATGAGTAAATGGTCAGGGTGGAGGATCGGAGTTGGTGTGGGGTCCCAATGAGGAGACCTTTAGTTTTGGAACTGTTTAGCTGAAGGAAGTTGTCAGTCATCCATGACTTTGTCTCCTCCAGACAGGCAGTTAGAGTGAGGAGTGATGATGTAGGGGATTGTGGGGTCCAACCTGACATAGAGCTGAGTATCATCAGCATAGCAGTGGAAGGCAACTCCATGCCTGCTTATGATGTGGCCCAGGGAAAGCATATAAATGGAGAAAAAGGTGGGGCCGAGAGACCGAACCCTGAGGCACTTCACATGTGACTGTGTGGGACCTCGACCTGGCTCCCCCCAGGGCCACATACTCAACTCTTATCAGTCAGGTAGGACTGAAAACACTGAAATGCTGTGTGTGAAATGCAGATGAAGTGTTGCAGACGGTGGAGAAGGATGGCAAGGTCAACAGTGTCGAAGGCGGTCCAAGAGCAGGAGAAGGGATGGATAGCCCTGGTCAGCGGCCACAAGCAGATAGTTTATGACCCTGACCAGGGCTGTCTCAGTACTATGAGCGGAGCGAAAACCAGACTGGAATGTTTCATAGAGACTGTGTGAGTGGAGGTGATTGTGGATTTGAGTGACAATGACTTTTTCAATGACTTTAGAGAGAAATGGGAGGTTAGAAATAGGCCAGTAATTTGATAAAACATCAGGATCGAGGGAGGGTTTCTTAAGCCGAGGGTTGATAAGTGCAGTTTTTAGAGAGATTGGAAATTGCCAGATTGCATGGAAGAGTTTATAATGGTGGTGATGAGAGGGCTAAGGAAAGTCATATTTCATTTAATCAGAGCAGTGGGAAAGGGGTCCAGTGAGCACATTGAGGGTCTCATACTGTGTATGAGAGTCTCAACCTGTCTGTGTGTGGGGAGAATGAAATGAGAGAATGTTGGTGCTGAGGTTGAGGGGATGGATGGAATGAAATTGCTGGGTGTTAGGTTAGAACGGATGGTAGTTATTTTTGTGGTGAAATAATTTATTGCACTGATCGTCTGTACTGTTATTTTGCCTCAGGGTTGGTGGACTGAGAAGATGATTTATTGTTTTAAAGAGCTGTTTTGAATTTCCTGGGTTATTGTTAATGATGTTGGAACAGTATTGTGATCGTGCCTGACTGAGTAATTTGGAAAATTATCTTTGGTGCTCTCTATAAGCAGTTTTATGGACAGTCAGCCCAGAGGCAACATAGCGCCTCTCAAGAACCCTCCCAGCAGCCTTCTGTCTACGCAGCGCACCAGTGTACCATGGGGCAGAGCGTGTAAATGTTACAGTTTGTGTCTTGAGGGGCGCATGGGCATCAAGTATCTCTTGCAGTCCGGTATTGTAATGATCAACAAGTGCATCAGGAGTGATGGGCGGATATGGCCAGGTTTTGTAGGTCGTAAGACAGGTGTTCAGGGTTAATTTCTTTTGTTTTGCGAAAGCATGTTTTGTGTTTAGGCTTGTTGAGTGAGGTCAGGAATGAAAAGTCTAATGATATGGCATTATGATCAGATATGCCTAAATCATGTACATGAACAATGTTAACAAGAAAATTTGTTATAATGAGGTCCAGTATGTGCCCTTTTGTATGGGTAGGAACTGTCAAGAGTTGTCTGAGACTGAGTGTATCAAGAAGTTGTAATAATTCTATAGTATAATGACTAGTGGGAGAATTAACATGGATATTAAAGTCTCCAAGAATTGCCACATTGTTTGATATGGTGCACACTGACAAGAGTAGCTCTGTTAATTCTGAAATGAAACGTGGGTATGGTTTAGGTGGCCGGTATATGATGATGGTTGTAAGTGGCATGGGTTTTTTGCACGTAAATGCCAGGCATTCAAATGATGATAGCTTTGGCAATGTCACAGAGGACAGGTGCAAATCAGAGTGATGAATAACCGCCAAACCCCTTCCATGTCCAATACCCCTGGCTTTTTCCAGATATGTATAGCCAGAAGGGCATGCTTAATTAAGTGCAGAATACACTTCTGATTTGTGCCAGGTCTCAGTGAGGCACATAAAATCAATTTTCTGATCAAAAATATAGTTGTGGATAAAGGATGACTTAGTGGTAAGTGATTGACAGTTTAACAGTTCCATTTTATTTACTGAAGATGGAGTCCACTTTACCAGAGAGCGCAGCACAGTATGGTTCACTCCGCTTTTCCCCCGGGTGCGCAGAGAGTGGTTCCGCCAGCAGGGGGCCTGGTTGTGGCCGGTTATAATTTTTTAGACCTGAACCATGAGAGCTCTGATAACGCATCCGATGATGTCATTGACGCGCGCCACCAGCAGCTGTCCACAGGCTTGTAATTGAGCCCTGGGGGTAAACAAAATGCAGCCGTGACCCTCTATGGACGTAGCGGGGTCGGCGAAGAATGCCCAATTGCTTGAAAGCAAAGATGTTTGATGGGGTGAAGCGAGTGTTAAGTTCCAAGAGTTGGTTCGGCAGGTACCGGAGCATGGTGGATAGAAGAGTCGCTGTAATGCTACAGTTAGCAGTTATCCATGGATCCGGCAAACGTGGATGAATGATGACTAAGCACACCAAGACAAGCGGCAGTGCCCGCAGCAACCCAAGGGCCAAGCGTGGCACACATTGGAGGTGAGGGGAGCCTACGCGAACTACAGAAGACCTGGTTTCAGGACAGCATCTGGTGTCAGCAGCCGGTTAGCCTAACCATGGACCAATGCAGCTCACTTGGTGAGAAAGCCCCAGCCAGCCACTACACTGTGAACCGTTCAAGGGTCCACACCCTTCCAACATCCAAACAAAGCTCAATATCTGCCACCAGCAGAGCAGACAGACAGAACAGTCACAGCAGTCCAGCAGGCTGAGAAGCGGCGAACACACGACGCCAGCGTCCCCTCAGCAGAATGCCTCTCAGTAAGAACCGAAACTCCATTGTGACAGAATGGAGAAAAAAACCTCGGGAGAAACCAGGCTCAGTTGGGGGGCCAGTTCTCCTCTGACCAGATGAAACAGTAGTAAAATTCCAGGCTGCAGCAAAGTCAGATTGTGCAGAAGAATCATCTGTTTCCTGTGGTCTTGTCCTGGTGCTTCTCTGAGACAAGGTCTTTACAGGGGATCTGTATCTGGGGCTCTAGTTGTCCTGGTCTCCGCTGTCTTTCAGGGCAGTAGAGGTCCTTTCTAGGTGCTGATCCACCATCTGGTCTGGATACGTACTGGATCCGGGCGACTGCAGTGACCCTCTGATCTGGATACAGACTGGATCTGGTGGCTACGGTGACCTCGGAACAAGAGAGAAACAGACAAATATTAGCGTAGATGCCATTCTTCTAATGATGTAGCAAGTACATCCGGTGGTATGGGAAGTGTCCTGGTTCCGGTTTACCTAATTAATGCAGCCTAAGAATCCTTTAACGGATTTGGATATTAAAACCTCTTAGCCTGCACCCTGACGCCCTCGTCCTCAAAGCCACTTAACTCGCACGTGTCAGTGTTTATGAATAGATTAAATGAAACGGGACAAATTTAATCTTGATAAACTATGTATCATTATAAAGATCTAAGCCTCAAGCATCGACGACAGATCGCTGTTTCTAAATGGAAAGCTTATAAAGACTGTATTTGCTACATTTGTGTAAGCAGTACACATACAAACATGAACATTAAAAATGCTGTACATACCAGATCCGTGGTAATAACGAGTCATAAACACATCCACAGCTGTAAATCCCGGTTTAGTTAGAAAGGTAAGGGTCAGGGATGTAGTGGAGGCTAAACGTGATTACCATCTGTTTGAGTGCAAATCAGCTCGCTATTACTGAATGATCACGGCTATCAAAGTGAACGCGTCTATATGAATAGAGTGAGTGGATTATTTACTTTGGCACATTTGTGTTATTACCATCTGTATAAGTGGCCATTATCACATCAGCACTTATTTGCATCGTAATTCATTGTAAATGATGCATTTCTAGCAATCTCAGGATTATTTTTACATTTTTCTTACTCAAATTATTCTTGTATTTTTCTAGTGCTCATATAAATCACTTATATGATGTCTAAGTTTCTGTCTAGTGTTTTATAATTGAAAAAGCTATACAGTGGTATGTTTACTGACTAAATAGTTTGTTTACTGACTAAATAGTTCTAAAAGAGAAGAAAAGTAATCGGACCTAGCAGTTTTTAATGCTTTTCTATAGGATATGCTACTTTCCCGCCAAGCAATACGAAATACCTCTAGTTTTGTTTTCCTCCAGCTGCGCTCCATTTTTCGGGCTGCTCTCTTTAGGGTGCGAGTATGCTCATTATACCATGGTGTAAAACTGTTTTCCTTAACCTTCCTTAAGCGTAAAGGAGCAACTGTATTTAAAGTGCTAGAAAAGAGAGAGTCCATAGTTTCTGTTACATCATCAAGTTGTTCTGAGGTTTTGGATATGCTAAGGAATTTGGATACATCAGGAAGATAACTTAAAAAGCAGTCTTTTGTGGTAGAAGTGATGGTTCTTCGATACTTGTAACAAGAAGTAGAATTTACAATTTTGGCTATATGAAGTTTACTCAGAACTAAATAATGATCTGAGATATCATCACTTGGCTGAATAATTTCAACACTATCAACATCAATTCCATGTGACAGTATTAAATCTAAAGTATGATTTCGACAATGAGTAGGTCCTGAAACATGTTGTCTAACACCAATAGAGTTCAGAATGTCTATAAATGCTGATCCCAATGCATCTTTTTCATTATCGACATGGATATTAAAATCACCAACTATTAAGACTTTATCTGCAGCCAGAACTAACTCGGATGTAAAATCACCAAACTCTTTAATAAAGTCTGTATGGTGCCCTGGTGGCCTGTATACAGTAGCCAGTACAAACATAACAGGGGATTTATCATTAACATTTGTTTCTCTGGATAATGTTATATGAAGCACCATTACTTCAAACGAGTTATACTTGGGCACCACTTAGACATCCAGCCATTGAGTGATGACAATCTGCTATGCATCTCGTCACCACGGTAAGCAGGGAGGGGACCAGAGCATATTACAGTGTCTGACATCGTGCTTGCAAGTTCACACACCTCTTTAAAGTTATTTTTTGTGATCTCCGACTGGCGAAGTCGAACATCATTAGCGCCGGCATGAATAACAATCTTACTGTATTTACGTTTAGCATTAGCCAGCACTTTTAAATTTGCCAAGATGTCAGGCGCTCTGGCTCCCGGTAAACATTTGACTATGGTGGCTGGTGTCTCTATATTCATGTCCGTACAATAGAATCGCCAATAACTAGAGCACTTTCATCAGGTTTCTCAGTGGGTGCATCACTGAGTGGGGAGAAGCTGTTTAATGTTTTGATCGGAACAGAAGAGCGGTGTTTTGACCCAGGACTACGCTGCCTCACCGTCACCCAGTTGCCCTGCTGCAGGGGCTCTGCTGGAACCGGACAATGTAGAGGAATCCCTGAGCTAGACGCATCCAAAGCCGTATCTAGAGCCCTAACATTCTTACTGTCCTCAATTAAAGTTTGGATGCGTGTCTCTAATTCTGAAATCTTCTCTGTCAGCCTAACCCCTGCGTTTATCACATGTGAATCCCTCATCAGCGACAGGATAGATAAACTGTACATGTGGCAAGAGGTGCAAATAACAATACCAGGAGAAGCCATTACTCACCGTGCTTGATGAAATATTCTTACTGCGGTTGTTTGATGAACTTGTGGAAAACTGCAGCGTGAGAGAGGAGAGGAGAAAAGAAAACGCTAATGACAAGCTAACGAGTGCTAACGCTTTGCAGGTGTGCTGCAGTCACGGAAGAGTGAACGATCAAAGTTAATCTGATAAGATTGATCGGTAATATCAGAAATATGGTGTGAATTAAGTTATATTTTACAACTTAAAAAACAAACAAACAAACAGACAGTGATAGTAAGAAAGATTATAGAGAAAAAATATAAAATAAAAACAGCTACATGGAGCTATGATTAGCTACAGAAGGCCAACAGGAAGTAGAGAAAACACTGTCCAACAGCGACACCAACAGGCAGGAGATCAATGAGACCAATCGACATCTAGTCATCTAGTGAATGAGACTCAAACTGAAATCGTGAAATTTGTTAACATGGTCAAGTATCTCACAGCATCAAATTAGGTTTTTGTATTTCTTCAAAACTGTTGGACAGAAGAGAACACTTTATTAGCAGTGAAATTCACAATCAGTCACAAACTTGACATGTATCATCATCATCATTTATCAATCATCAATCATCTTTCTTTATTTGACAAAAGCTGAGAAAAAGACCTCCCCATCATTGACTGCTTAAAAACCACATACATAATAAATAGATTCACTAAATACAAGCATTACGTGCCCCGTCCTCCGTATGCTGAGGGCAGAGACTCGGTGCGAACAGGAGGTTCACTGCTGCAGGATCTCATGGTGACGCAGCAGATCAAGCTAGTTTAGGTTCTGAGCTGCAGAGATTTCCCCGCACCATGTTTATTCAGTCTTGATACATCACCAGGGGGCTCCTTCAGGACTACAGTAATAATAATAATAATAATAAAGAGCTAAATGTGTGGGGCCCAGGAGGTGATGCAGCAGCTGCTTGTGTGTTTGTGAGGTTAGCTGCTCTCCGGAGGATTGGTTTGGAGCAGCGCTGGGACAGACACCGGCGAGGACATCACCACAGTCTCCGCTCCCACTGTGACAGCCGCCGAGGCTTTATGTGAGCAGGCCGAGCAGATGTAGTCTTCATTCTCAGCCATCTCACAGGACACCCCCACACACACCTGATGAAACCACTCGTCACAGCCGCCGTCACACTGGACCCAGTCCACCTGCAGCCAGAGGAGAGCCAACACAGAGAATCACACCAGGCCATCTGAACCGTGCCCCGAACTACTGCGATCGCTCCGGTTCATCTGGTCCCTGGCTCGTTAGAAGAGTAGTGTGAGCGCTAACCGCACCGGAGCAGAGCTTCTGATACATGCAGGGTGATTTCTGATCTCTTAGGGTCACCGCGTCCCAGACTCAAAATAATGAAGCACAAAGTTAACAAATGGATGCACTCCACTGTGCTGAGTGAGAGCGCTGCTGCCTTCCACGGCTATCCAGACTTCCTATTTCCTGCTAATAAAGTTGTGATTATGAGCTCGTTGTATTCAAGTGATGTGTAGTTAGAAAGAATAAAATCTAATATTCTACTGATCAATAACAAAAAACATTCACCGCACTAGACGGTCAAATACATGCCTCTTTCATTGTTTATAATCCACAGGCTATAACTGCTTTAAATGCCTATATATAAATAGGCACAATTTTAACGACAAGGTGATGTAGTTGTTGAAATAAAATAATGATAAAAAAAATAATAATAATAAAGAAGAACAGCATCTACAGCAGAAGTCCCTTTAGGTCCTACCTAACTCCCAGTAATCTCCCAGGAGTACACATGACTTGAGAGGCTGTTCATGTCCAATCTCTGATAAAGAAACTCATATTTACAATGATTCTGGGCCAGACTGTAAAGTGTAATGTGAGTGCAGGGCAGCGGGGACAGTTACGCTCCGGCTGGGGTCAAGGTTAGTGAGAGTAGTTCCTCTGTAAACAGTGAAGGGTCACTCACCTTGTCTTTGCACGGCCGCTGGCAGTTCTTAGCAGCGCAGACGGCGTTCTCGTCGTTGGAGTCCTCCGCTCCAGACCAGTCGTACTTGGAGGGAATGTCCAGAATCTTCCGGCTCTTCTTCTCCAGGCCCTCCTTGGGAAACTCCACCTTGGCCGCCGCCTTCTCCTTCCTCTTGCGCTCCTTCTCCTCTTTAGCGAGACGCTTGGCCAGCTGCTTCAGCTCACGGGACTTGTCTGGGTTCAGCTTCAGCTTCTTCTTCTTGGGCTTGAGCTCCAGAACCCGCTTCATGTCTTTGGACTTGGACCGTCCCTGCACGCCACCGGCGGCCAGAAGCAGCTGCTGCTCGGCTCGCTCCAGCTTCCTCTTCCTCTTCTTCTCCATGTCCTTCAGCTTCAGCTTGACGTGTTTGTCCAGCGAAGTGTCCTCAGGCTGCGGGAGCACAGCAGGTTAAAGAGGTCAATGCGTGGACACAAGATACACCTGCATGCACAGGGTTTTGAGTATCTCACCTCCATGACCTGCATGAACTTGTCCTCTGAGGGTGGGTGTGTGGCCTGCAGGATCCTCCAGATGTGCTGCGTCTCGTCCAGAGACACCTCCAGCAGGTCTCCCTCCATCATCAGCTCCTCCAGCTGGGCCTTGGCGGCCGGAGACAGCTCCAGCACCGGAGGCTCCAGGCTGCGCGGCACCAGCGGGGTCTTCCTGGGCTGCTTGCGCGGCGCCGCCGGATCTGAGGAGAGATCAGGCTACATCAGGTCTACTGGACTCTTCACTCTACATGTGTAAGTGTGTAGTGACTTCTCACTCTGAGGACAGGACTTGGAGGCAGAGGAGTACGCGTGCTCAGTGCAGAAAGAGGGCATCGTGGGCCACATGTGACTGACCACCTCCTCCGACTTCACAGGAATCTCCTCGTCACAGAACAAGTACGGCTTCACCTCTCCAGAGTCCTGCGGAGAGAAACACGAGACAGAGAGACTGAGACAGATCTAGTGATGGCTGACTGTGTGTGAGAGGATTCAGGGATTCACATACCTTCATGTCATATCCGTAAGTCTCTCTGATGTCCTCGTCTGAGTCCGTCTCTTCATCATCGTAGTCCATCGAGGGCCGTGGTGACGTGGCCCTGCTGAAGCCGGCCTGCTGAAAGGTCTGGATGTGGCCCTGAGAGTGAAACAGAAGTTAGTGGTGGAGCCCTGATATGATCAGTGGTGATGTGTGGTGTGGGGTCACGTGCCTGCAGGTCGGGGTTGGCGGCCGCCTTCTGCAGCTCAGCGTTGATGATCTTCTCGGTCTTCTCTCGCGCGGCCAGCTCCACCATGCGCTGGCTGAGCACCGAGAGCTTGGCCAGGGCGGAGGAGAGCTCGTCGGTGGCCAGGGCCTGTCGAGCGCGGTCCTGCCAGCCCATGGCTCTCTCGGTCAGACACTGCAGCGCCTCTCCCTCGGGCAGCCGCACCGGCAGCTTCTGCAGCGACACCAGCAGGGACAGGATGGTCTCCAGCCGCGGACGCCGCGAGCGCTGGCACAGCGGGCACAGGAACTTGCTCTCTTTGCTGCCGGACACCAGCTTCTTCTGCGAGCCGGCTTTGGGCAGCGGCACACAGGCGCCGTGGAACCAGTCCCTGCACAGCTCACACTGCAGCATGAAGCCACCGGCCGTCTTACGACACAGACAGAACTTCACCTCCTCGATGCGCTCCACCAGGGCCATCTTGGCCAGGTTAGCGGCGCGGAGCGAGTGGATGGCCTCCAGCTCCTGCCGCTCTCTGGCTTTGAAGGAGGCCACGACGGTGGCAGGGTCACGTGTGTCCTCCACACTGTCCTCCAGGTCACTCAGAGCGTCCAGCTCCAGGCCACGCTCCTTCTCCAGCAGCTCTTTGACACGCTTGCGTTTGCTCTTGCTGGTGCCGTACACGCCGATGTCCACACGTGGACTGAGCACCTGCAAGAGTTCAACCGCAGGTGAGTACAGATGAACACCACAGGGTCACTCAGCGGCTGATTCTCCTGACCTCACTGGTTCTTCTTTTCAGACTTGACCCGCAATTTACATACATTTCTCAGAAAACAAGACTTCTTCTTAAGACATTCTGCTTCTCAAGTAAATGCATCTTGATTTAAGCTATTTGTACCAGAAAACAAAACAAAAAATACTGAGGAAGAACATTATGTTTAGTTCTCCAACTA
This sequence comes from Carassius gibelio, assembly GCF_023724105.1. NCBI lineage: Eukaryota > Metazoa > Chordata > Actinopteri > Cypriniformes > Cyprinidae > Carassius > Carassius gibelio. The sequence goes on along the minus strand of NC_068399.1, from coordinate 215,611 downwards.
CCATGTGTGCCATGAGGACATTTATATTCATGAAACACTGGTCAAAATTAAACTAAATTTTACTAAACCAAATAATTAGTACATCATTTTCTACATATTTCACTAGTGTAGGAGTTCTGGGGCTGGAGCGAGGGTCATATTCCTGCAGAGTTCAGCTCCAGCCTTGACCTTGAACTCACCTGTCTGTACTACTAGCAATCCTAAACACCTTGATTAGAGTTTGAGCTGAACTCAGCAGGAAAGTGGACCTCGAGGGCCAGAGCTGAGACCCCTGCACTAGTGTGTCATTGTGTGTCACCTGCTGTAAGGGGTGTGTGTGTCACCTGCTGTAAGGGGTGTGTGTGTGTGTGTCACCTGCAGCAGGGTGTAGGTGGAGTTCTTCTTCAGGAAGGTGCGGGCGGTTCTCTCTCTCCAGGCTCTGGCAGAAGCCACCTGTGACTCCACCTGTGGCAGAGCCTCTAATCTGACCGGGATGGAGCGTCCTCTCCCTAACAGACCCTCCAGCTGCTCCAGGTAGGCGTAGTTACTGCCGTTCTGCTCGTGGAGATCGAGACACGGGTCACATGACGTGCTACAACTACAACATCACAGTGATAATCTCTTCCACAGCATTTATACCTTTGATATTTTCAGAAATATCTGTGAACTAGCATGCTGTTCAAGCATGACCCGTATGTCTGCATGTCTTGAGTTTACTCTAACTTCTCTCTTTTTGGGGCCAGGGACCCCTTACATGGGGGAAAAGTTTTAAAGGACCCCCTTATAATCCTAACAGTGATTAATCATCTGCTTACTTCAATGTGCACTCCTAGATTCCATTGGAACTTCTGTTTTTCTGGAATTAGTAATTTTTCTGATTACATTAAAATGTTTAGAATATATCAGGACCATATGAATTTCATTTTATTATTTCTCAAATTTGGTTTTATTGTTCTCAAATTCAGTAGCCAGCTTGCTCCTAATTCCACTCGCTCTTCCATTTACATTCCCCCCAGAAATGTGAACGAACCCTCGTAGTACCATCACAGAGAGACACAAAATCACCCTCCACAACATTTTCTTTAAATACACCTTGATGGTGAAATGATCTCCCTACACACATCCTGAATGAAGAATCTTTACTGTCCATTAATAAATCACTGTTCCAGCTTGTACTATCCTGTACAAAAGCTGACACCTTTTATTACTAACATTTCTTGTGTTTTTGTCTCTTTCAGATGAGTAGTTTGTTGTATTCCTCATTTGTAAGTCACTTTAGATGAAAGCCCTTGTGAAATGAATAAATGTAAACAGAAGTGCTCAGGCATGACCCAGTGAAACACACGGTCACCTGAATGGCCTCCACTTTGGCCGTCCACTCTTTGGCTTTGTGCAGGGCGTCTCTGAGGGCCAGAACATTGGGCAGGTATGCTGGGATATTCTTGGCCTCATTTACGATGCTTTCCAGCGTCAGCAGACTGTGGCGAGGCCTGCAGGGAGACAGAAGGAAGACAGTCACAACCACAGAATTTCACAACAACCCAGGACTACTATACACCCATTTACTCGTTTGACTTTTGTCTATAATGGGAGGTCACCTGGCCTGCAGGCAGGCGCGCGCCCGCTCCTCCCAGTGCTCAGACAGCGTCAGCAGCTCCTGCAGCTCGGCCATGGCCTTCTCCACGGCGTGATGGGGCGGCAGACCCACGCCGGAGTCGATCAGCCGCTTCATCAGCTCCAGCGTGAGGCGCTGCGGCTCCATCAGTGTGAGCCGCACCTCGTCCAGCCAGCGCGCCTGCTGCAGCTCCTGCTTGAGACGGGGCAGCTCCGGCAGCTCCAGCTCCAGCCCCGAGCCCAGCTCCAGCAGCGCCTGCAGCTTCCCAGAGTCTGGAGTCTCGTCGGCCAGCGCCGCCTGTGCCCGCTCGTGGAAGTCCTGCACGCTCTCCAGCAGCTCCTGCGGCGCAGACACACACCAGGGAACATGTCAGACCGTATACCAGACGGCTCAGACGGCTGCGGAGGCTCGTGGACTCACCTTGACGTGTCGGGCCTGACTGATGACGCAGGGCAGGCGGTACAGCTGCTCCACAAACACCTTCAGCTCCTCCACCGTCAGCTTGCTGCGTGCTTTCTGTGCGCTGCTCTCGGGACGCTCTCTTCTTAACACACACACACACACACACACAGGGCTGAGTGACGGGACACACACACATATCTCACACTAGTCTAGTGACTGACCTGTGCCTCTGTTTGTGGCTGAGCAGCAGCTGAGCCACAGACGAGCAGGTCTCGGCCTCCTTCACCGTGTCTCTGAGGCTGTGCAGCAGGCTGTTCTCAGGGTACTTCCTGTCCTCTGCATCCTCCAGCAGCACCTTCAGCTCGATCAGATCTGTGGAAGCACAAGCGACCCGTTTATAACCCGCAGATGTGGACTAACGGTGGTGACTGTGTGTCGTGTCTGACCTTTCTTGCTCTTGTTATCAGCAGCCAGTGCCTCGGTGACCCTCTTGGCCCAGGTGTCGTAAGACTGCGCACGTGACTTCACCCCGTAGAGCATGGCGGGAAACTCGTCCTGATCGTACCTGAACCTGCAGAGAGCAGTGAAAGCTTCTAGTTTAATCAGGACTGATGCACTGATGTGTAGCGAGGCGGAGTGTGTCACAGTCGTACCGCAGGCACTTGTTGCTGGCTGCGCAGCTGCAGAGCTCGGCAGCGTGATGCAGACACACCAGACGCTGCGGGCTGCAGCTGCAGGTGAGCGCAGACAGGAAGCAGGTGGTCTTGCACTTCCAGCACTGCCGCTCATCATCAGGCACCAGCTCAAACACCTCCTGCTCCGAGCACAGCACCCCCTGCAGGACGGGAGGAGCTTCATGACCACCAGGGGCAAACACACTCAAGCAGGAACAGGCGCTCAGCTTTGGATTTTATTCAGCTTCAACGGTGTCTTTTTTCTATCTTTATCATTTCTACTGCTTTTATAAAATTCCATTACTGATACTTTCAAGATGTCGTCTATTTATATGAATTTCTAACAATATTAAAAGACAATATTAAACTGATTTTTTTTAACTTTATAAGGGCATTTTTTTCAGTAAACCTGTTAAATGTGTGTCACGTTTTGTCAAATTATTACATTTAAACAATTAATTCAATTAGAATAATACGATACTAAAGGGTTGTTACAATTGCATAATTGTACATAAAGTTCATAAAGATATCAAAGTACCTCTACTGTGTTTTGCGTGGAGAATCACAGCACTTCTGCTCTAACTTTGTTTCAAACTATTTTCATTCAGCAAAATTTACAGCATTGTTTCAAAAATGTCATTTAATGATAACTTCAAGTTTTTTAACTGTTGTATAAAATCTATATTACATTTCCAAGAGAACCAATATTCAAGAAAATATCACTCTTACCAGGTATTCTGCAGAAATGTTAAGCTCAAATTTAAGACTTTTTAAGACCTGCACAAATAATCGTTTTTTCTTAAGCCATTTTTTCTGAAAGTGTTAAATATCCCCCTCTTCCCAAATACTGAAGCCTGACTGGTTTTGCTTGCGTGGGAGCAATTGAGCTCCCAGACGCATATGACACACGTGTTTCTTGTCTGGGCCGAGCCCACGCAGAGGCCATGCTGGAAGGGTCAGAGCAAATGACAGTCCAAACCCTTCGGGACACTATTTCTGTGATCCTAAACTGCACGTAGGCTAATCCATTGCCTCGGCCCCCTGTCCAGCTGCAGGAGGAAAGGCCGAGTGATAGTAGGTGGCTCCACCCCTAACTCCAGCACTCGAGCGTCTACAATTTACAGTCGCGATGTATTTCAGGCTTCAGTATTTGGGAGGAGGATAACCCCAAGTGTAAGCTATGCAGGGTCTCATTCCCTTAATGCAGCTCTGAGGGACATGGAAAACTTTAACCTACAATTACATATGCATAAGTAATGTTTAGATATTTTGAACTCTCACCGTCTCCTGCACAGCTGCTCTGAGCCGGCTCTCCTCCTCGATCATGTGTCCAAGCTCTCGGACCACAGCCGCCGCCAGCTCCACATCCAGACTCTCCGGATCGGCCGCCATCTTACACACCAGCTCCTCGTGGGAGAAGACGCAGTAGCGCTGCAGACGCCGGTAATGAGCCACACACTGCCTCCCGATGGGCAGCTGCACAACACACACACACACACGTATGTCGTCACACACATCTACACACAAACACAGCAAACCACACGCTGCTCAGTTATGTGTTGATTCACTGGCTCTAGAGGACACACCCAGTCTGCAGTGCAGAAGTTGACTGCCTCAGCAAAGTTGTAGCCTTGATTGAAGCCGCTGTGATAGGCTCTTGGGAAGGTGACGACAAACTCTCCCGCACACTGATTGGTCCGGTACACCTGTATGATAATGAGGCCTGTCAGTGACTGCTGAGGATCTCTGTCAGATAACACTGTCCTAAAATACTGCTGCGAGGGGTGAAAGATTAATCTCTTTGTTCATTTCTTAAGCAGGTGTGAAGCTGGTTTTGCCGGATATGATCAGAACACAGGGCAGATGAAGAGGGGGCTGTTACCGGGACGCCGTGCTCCATGAGGAGGTTGGGGTTCATCAGGGTGACCAGCTGGTGCAGGAGGTCCGGCTGAGAGTCGAAGAGCTCCGGAGCCACTTTCTTCATGACGGACTCCAGCTGCTCAGCGGCGTGTGCTGGGACACCGTACCAGGTCTTGGGCTCACCCCTGATCAACAGACACACGTCACTGGTCTCTGCCGCGCTTCCACACGCTCAACATCAGCACACGCAGGACTCACCAGTGCAGGTAGTTGATGGAGTAGCTCCAGTGGTCCTCGATGTGCCAGCAGAAGGACGAGAAGCACATGCCCACGTACAGCCAGGGCACCTTCATGCCGCTGATGTCTCCACTGATGTGCGTCAGCACCGACTGCTCCAGAACCGGCATGTTGTTCAGGTTCCAGCCCGAGTTTGCGTACTCCTGCACACACCACATCACCAGAGAAATCAACACTCAAATGACAATCAGGAAGACCTGTCTATGGACATATCTCACCACAGAATCACAAGACAAAAAGAGTAAACACACACACATATATACACAGGTGCTTCTCAACATATTAGAATGTCGTGGAAAAGTTCATTTCAGTAATTCAACTCAAACTGTGAAAATCATGCATTAAATAAATTCAATGCACACAGACTGAAGTAGTTTAAGTCTTTGGTTCTTTTATTTGTGTTGATTTTGGCTTACATTTAACAAAAACCCACCAATTCACTCTCAACAAATTAGTATATGGTGACATGACAATCAGCTAATCAGCTCAAAACTAGGGGTGCTCCGATCACGATAGGCCGATCGTTATGCGCATCTCATCAGTAAAACTGGTTCTTTAATCAGCGGTTAATTCCATCAGGTGCGTGATTTCACGTAGAGCAGCTGTTACTACACAGAGCCATTGTTAATAGAGAAGATGCGCAAATCCACTTCATTTTCAGTGTTTTTTGGCGCATCTTCTCTATTAACAACGGCTCTGTGTAGTAACAGCTGCTCTACGTGAAATCACGCACCTGATGGAATTAACCCCTACTCAAAACACCTGCAAAGGTTTCCTGAGCCTTTACAATGGTCTCTCAGTTTGGTTCACTGGGCTACACAATCATGAGGAAGACTGCTGATCTGACAGTTGTCCAGAAGACAATCACTGACACCCTTCACAAGGAGGGTAAGTCAAAAACATTAATTCCCAAAGAAGCTGTTCACAGAGTGCTGTATCCAAGCATGTTAACAGAAAGTTGAGTGTGTGGAAAAAGAGTGGAAGAAAAAGAAGAGAACCGCAGCCTTATGAGGATTGTCAAGCAAACTGGATTCAAGAATTTGAGTGAACTTCACAAGGAATAGACTGAGGCTGGGGTCAAGGCATCAAGAGCATCACTACAGTTGTTGAATTTCTCTTGTTAAACCACTCCTGAACCACAGACAACAAAAGAAGAACTGGACTGTTGCCCAGTGGTCCAAATTCCTCTTTTCAGATGAGAGCTAGTTTTGTGTTTCATTTGGAAACCAAGGTCCTAGTGTCTGGAGGTAGGGTGGTGAAGCTCATAGCCCAAGTTGCTTGAAGTCCAGTGTTAAGTTTCCACAGTCTGTGATGATTTTAAAGTACGTCATGCTTCCTACTACTGACCAGCTTTTTGAAGATGCTGATTTCATTCTCCAGCAGGATTTGGCACCTGCTCACACTGCCAAAAGCACCAGAAGTTGGTTGAATGACCATGGTGTTGGTGTGCTTGACTGACCAGCCAACTCACCAGACCTGAACCCCAGAGAGAATCTATGGGCTATTGTCAAGAGGACAATACAAAACAATGCAGATGAGCTGAAGACCACTGTCAAAGAAACCTGTGCTTCAGACCACCTTAGCGGTGCCACAAACTGATCACTTCCACGCCACGGCGAACTGAGGCAGTAATTACAGCACAAGGAGCCCCTACCAAGTATTGAGTACATGTACAGTACATGAACATACTTTCCAGAAGGCCAACAATTCACTAAAAAAAATTTTTTATTGGTCTTATGAAGTATTCTAATTTGTTGAGATTGGTGGGTTTTTGTTAAATGTAAGCCAAAATCATCACGATTAAAAGAACCAAAGACTTAAACTACTTCAGTCTGTGTGCAACACGAGTTTCACAATTTGAGCTGAATTACTGAAATTAACTTTTCCATGACATTCTAATTTATTGAGATTCACCTGCATACACACACACACACACACACACACACACACACACTAGGGCTGTCACTTTTTATTCGATATTCGAATATGCATTCGAACATGACGTGAAATATCCGTAATCGAACTATAAATAAAATATTTTTAAAATGCCACATGTAGTGCATTTTTTACAGTCTATGATTAGACCGTTTTTTTTTTATTTAATTCTTTGCCATTTTATCCAGTATATGGCACTCTAGACGTATTGTAGTGTAGACCCATGACACAAATAGAGCGAATAAGAGCTAGTAGCCAGGCAGGTCTGTAATCTCCGAACGTGTGTTGTCCACCGCGAGGAACATTGTAAAGAAAAAGAGAGTTGATAGACTGGTGTTTCTTGCAAACAATATTAAGAAATGAATTAATAATAATAATAAATATAGGCTAATTAGGCTAGGCTATATGCTTCAGTCCTGCTGCTAAGTTGTCACATTATTGTTTGTGCCTGTTCTGAATCGTTTTTTTATTTTATTTTTTCATAAAAGGGGGGGTGGAATGCTATTTCATGCATACTGAGTTTTTTACACTGTTAAAGAGTTGGATTCCCATGCTAAACATGGACAAAGTTTCAAAAATTAAGTTGTACGTTTGAAGGAGTATTTCTGTTCCAAAAATACTCCTTCCGGTTTGTCACAAGTTTCGGAAAGTTTTTTTCGAGTATGGCTCTGTGTGACGTTAGATGGAGCAGAATTTCCTTATATGGGTCCTGAGGCACTTCTGCCGGAAGAGCGGGCTCCCGTATAGCAGAGCACTGAGAGCACAACAGACTTCACTGATCAGAGCGAGAGCGGCGCCAAATGTCACAAAAGAAGTGTGTTTTTGGTTGCCAGGGCAAGACAACCCTGCACAGATTACCAAAAGAGAAACAGCATAAAGGGACCAGTGGATGGAGTTTATTTTTACAGAGCATCAACGGAGTTGTGCAAGTGTTTGTGTTTGTTCCCTGCATTTCGAAGATGCTTGTTTTACAAACAAGGCCCAGGTTGACGACGGATTTGCACATTGTTTATTTCTTAAGGATGATGCAATCCCAACGGAAAAGGGTCACGATCGTGTGTTGGATCCGCATGCGGTGAGTAAAACTGCTTCAAATATCTCTGCCTCCTTGTTAGTGCGTCCGCCTCCCATGCCGAGACCCGGGTTCGAGCCCCGCTCGGAGCGAGTCGTTGCTGCTGCTGCTCTCGTTCAGTTTCAGCCTCGGGATCTGATTCTGGATCATAAATAAACGGCTGAATCTGACTGTTAGCCATGGTTTGTTTTGGATGATGGTTTTTTCCTCACGGTAATGTCACAGCTTCCAAACGCTCTCAACGCAAAAGCCTACTGGCGCTCATGATTCTTTAGCTCCGCCCACACGTCACGCCTCCAGTCGCTCGTGTTTTTCCGGGAAAAATCGGCACAGACTATCTTTCTCTTATGAATATAATAAAACTAAAGACTTTCTGGAGTTATGAAGGATGCAGTACTACTCTATAGGTACTCAAGATTAACAGGAGATGCATTTCACCCCCCCTTTAAGCCTAATGTTGTGAGAGATGCATAGTGGCACTTCATATAAGTTGATATTCTAAGTTGATAACCTGCTGTTTCAAACATTAAGTAAAAAAATAATAATCCAGATAGTCCTGTTTATGACTCACTGTTAATACATTTGTCACTGAATCTCCATTAGGCTACAATGTTTTTTTTTCACGTAGATATTCAAATATATTTGACTACAATGCATGATATTCGATATCCGTGACAGTGACAGCCCTAACACACACACACACACACACACACACACACACACACGCACATATATGTGTGTGTGTGTGTGTGTGTGTGTGTGTATGTATAAAATGTATGAATGAAATTTCTTCATGCACTAGTATGGGATGCAGTCATATGAAATGAAGCATCTTACGTCCTCATCGCCGATGAGTTTCCTCTTGCCGTCTCGCACTGGGAATCCACTGCCCATGTCCTTGGAGCTGATATCAGCGCCGTACTCCACGATCACGTCCTCCTCGATGCTGCTGACCAGACGCCAGAACTCCTTCTCCACCAGCTCCGTGGGCACCATCTGACACACACACGCAGCATGTTAACATGTGTTAGCACTGCACCCTGAACCCAGAACTCTGCTTTAAATGCTGGAGACTGTGCAGACAGTCTTGAACAACACTTACGTGAACAGGCATGTTAAAGTAATCAGACTTGAAGTGGTCAGCCATCTCGCCAAAGCTCTGGAGCGTGTACTCGCGCACAGCCTGCTCGAAGCCGAACGCCTCCCGGGGCTTGCTGCACTCCTGTGTGACAGGCAGCAGGACTTTAGTGCATCACAGAGAAGCTTTCGTTACAGCATGTGTGTGTGTGTGTGTTGAGCTGTACCTCTGCCACACACTTGGGACAGCGCCAGTCTCCTTTGGGCACGTCCTGCAGCGGCGGGATCAGGCAGAAGGTGTGGTAGCTGTCATCACAGCCGTCACACAGCAGGAGGCGGTCCTCCTCGTCGCCCCGCCCACACGCCATGCACATGTACAGGTCGATCTGTCAGTCACACACACATACACTCTTGAGTTTTAGGTCAAAAACACAGTGTTCTGCAGAGGATATGCTCAAAACATCAGAACAGAAGACAGCACTGAGTCTAAAGATGTGCTTAGAAATGATGAACTGCTGACTCTCCAGTACTGAAGCATGGAGTGCCACAGGGCTCAGTATTAGGTCCTTTACTCTTCTCCTTGTACAAGCTCCTCTTGTACAAGGAGAAGATATTATCACAAATATCACTCCTCTGATATTATCACAAAGCATTAGCATCAGTTTTCACTGTCAATCAGATGACTTTCAGCTTTATATTTCCTCCAGACATAGCAAATTTGAGCTCATTTAAATTTTCTTTTAAATTCTGACAAAACAGAAGTGATGCAAATCTCGACTGCATGACTGTTTATATCCTTGCACAACGTAACTTTATTATCATTCAGCTGTAATCTGCTCTATTAGACAAAGCATAAATATATTATAAACATTAACTGGTTAGTGGAAATGAGCCAGAAATCACATCACTAGCTGGTCTCTAGCTGGACATCAAGTCAGCCATTGTGATGGTAATAAAGCTGAGCTCATGTTCATAAAACACTACAGACTGGTAATGACAGTAAGAGTCTGATCGCTGGAAGCTTGATTCCACACAGATGGCTTGGACAGAGATGCTGATGCTTTGCTCCTGTATTCAAATCAGGTCAGATACAGAGGTATAATGGTCCTTTAGTGCGGTCTGTACTGTAGAAGCTCAAACACAGGAACAGATATAATGCATTATGACACACAAACGTCATACTCACATAATTGACCTCCAGCACCTCCTTGCGTGGACGCATTTTAATAGCAAACGCCTGCGCCCTCATGTGCTTCTGTTTCCTGAGGAAGCCCTCGTCATCTGGACACACACACACACACAGTCTTAGACGCCGCTGTCTGCTGAACAGCACTGATGTCTGTTAGAGAAGCGCTGAGCGTCTCACCTGCTGTCATGATGTCTAACCTGAACACCTGCACAGCTTTGGGCTCCGTGTTTTCACTCTGAGACACAAGCATCACATCAGCACAGGCTCACAGGACAACATCCAAGAAATACAAGAAGATTGTCTGTATGAGTCCTGACAGAGAAACTGACCTCATCCCTGAGCCGTCGAGGGGAACGTCTCTCCACGCGTCTCTCCTTCTCTTCATCCTCTTCTGCGGCCTCTTCCTCTGCACCTCCAATGCCTTCATCTACATCCTCACTGTCAGGGGCTTCTGGGTAAAGCCTGGGAACGCTCTACACACACACACACACACACGTCAGGAGCGACACGAGGCACACGTCACATCACAGCAGCTGCAGGAGTCAGACTCACGCTCAGCGTCGCTCCCGTCTGGAAGAGCTCATATGGATACAGGATCCGCTCAAAGTGGGAGCGCAGCAGTGTCCCCACACCTTTCCCAGCCGGAAAACCCATGCGACTGCTGATCCTGGACCAGCGCTTCTCCTTACAGACCGCCTCGAACCCTCCTTCAGCACGCACCAGCTGCCGTGACACAGAGAGAGGAGATCAGCTCTTCATCAGTGTCGTTTTTAAGAGACCAACTAAACACACAGTTCAGAAGCATGAGTAAGAGTTGAGTCTCTTCTGCTCACCAGATTCACTCAAATCTTCTGAGGAAATCAGCTCAGTTCACAGAATGTTCTAAAGTGCAGTTCTTGAAAAATTCTCAAGTTATCAAATATATTCTTAAGAAGAAAATAACACCTGGGTAAACTCATGACGCACTGACAAACTCACACTTTATTGTCTTTTGTTGCTTCCTGCAGATTACCCTAATAATCACAAGATTTTCATCAAGAGTTTGACTGGTGCTCAGCTTCACGTTTTAATGCACCATGTTTTTGAACAGTTACTTTAAGAAAAGCCTGTCTCAAGCTGCAGTGATGTTTCATTAGCCCCTTTAGCCTTCTCTCTCTCTCTCTCAGAGTGAACGCTTCTGCTATGTGTCCACGCTTCTACAGCGTCCTGTGCGTTCAGGTGCGCTGAATACTGACAGAGATTATGCACTATTTATACGCTTACATTTATAGTGTTCAGTTAAAGCTCCCTATCGGACTCGTTTTAGAGTTGCTAGTATATGTAACTAGTGCTGTTGTGATGAATAAATATATCCCCATAAATTAATTTAATAATCCTTACTGTTTGGGATTTAAGAGAAGTCTGGGGCTGTTGTTCATGATGATTTTTAAAAAGATTCTTTTCAGGACGTTTTGTCTTAAGAACAATGTTGAAAAAATTAAATAAAATCATTAAATATATATATATATATATATATTTTTTTTTTTTAAGATGATTTTTTAAGAATACGAAATATTCTTAACCTTTTTCTAAAAAAATAAGAGGACAATTGCAGTAGAGAAGAAATTTCTTCTTAAGAATGTTTTGTGAATCTGGCTCCAGTGCTGCAATTACAGGTGCTGGTCATATAAAAAGAATATCATCAAAAAGTTGATATATTTCACTAATTCCATTCAAAAAGTGAAACTCGTATATTATATTCATTCATTACACACAGACTGATATATTTCAAATGTTTATTTCTTTTAATTTTGATGATTAGAACTGACAACTAAGGAAAATTCAGTATCTCAGGAAAGTAGAATATAACTTAAGACCAATACAAAGAAAGGATTTTTAGAAATCTTGGCCAACTGAAAAGTATGAAAATGAAAAGTATGAGCATGTACAGCACTCAGTACTTAGTTGTGGCTCTTTTGTCTGAATGACTGCAGCAGTGCAGCATGGCATGGAGTCGGTCAGTCTGTATTGTTTCATTGGGGAAGTCGTGGCCTAATGGTTAGAGGGTTGGACTCCCAATCGAAGGGTTGTGGGTTCTAGTCTCGGGCCGGCAGGAATTGTGGGTGGGGGGAGTGCATGTACAGTGCTCTCTCCACCTTCAATACCACGACTTAAGTGTCCTTGAACAAGGCATCGAACCCCCAACTGCTCCCCGGGCGCCGCAGCATAAATGATGAACACTGCTCCGGGTGTGTGCTCACAGTGTGTGTGTGTGTGTGTGTGTTCACTGCTCTGTGTGTGTGCATTTCGGATGGGTTAAATACAGAGCACAAATTCTGAGTATGGGTCACCATACTTGGCTGAATGTCACTTCACTTTCACTTTCACTGCTCAGGTGTTATGAGAGACCAGGTTACTCTGATAGTGGCCTTCAGCTCCTCTGCTGAGGTGAGTTTGGACACAGAGCTCTGTGAACAGCCAGCCTCTTTTGCAATGACCTTTTGTGTCTTGTCCTCCTTGTGCAAGGTGTCAATGGTCATCTTTTGGACAACTGTCAAGTCAGCAGTCTTCCCCATGATTGTGTGTAATCTACAGAACTAGACTGAGAGAGCATTTAAAGGCTTGGCAGGTGTTTTGAGTTAATTAGCTGATTACAGTGTGGCACCAGGTGTCTTCAGTATTGAACCTTTTCACAATATTCTAATTTTCTTAGATACTGATTCTGGGATTTTCCTTAGTTGTCAGTTATAATCATCAAAATAATTTTTTTTTACCAAACAGATATATATATAAAAATACATGAAATGAGTCCTGGAGCAATCTAGAAAAGTAATGGGTTGAAAGTCACATGTCTCATGAGTTTCTATTTCAAATATGAATAAGATATCATGAAAAATGAGACTCCTGCAAATATTTTTATGAGACTATGTCTACACCCCCCACCCCCCAAATATAAAAAATACTGTTTTGAAGGCTTCCACAAACTATTTAGTCAGTAAACATACCACTGCACATTTTTTTCAATTATAAAACACTAGACAGAAACTTAGACATCATATAAATGATTTATTTGAGCACTAGAAAAATACAATAAGAATAATTTGAGTAAGATAAATAAGAATAATAAGAAAAATAATTCAATTAATAATAAGATTTAGCTTTGTTTGCCAACTACAGAACTTCCTGAGATTGCTAGAGATGCATATTTTACAATGAATTACGATGCAAATAAGTGCTGATGTGCTGATGGCCACTTATACAGATGGTAATAACACAAATGTGCCAAAGTAAATAATCCACTCTCTCTCTATTCATATAGACGCGTTCACTTTGATAGCCGTGATCATACAGTGATAGCCAGCTGATTTGGGCTGATTTGCACTCAAACAGATGGTAATCATGCAGATACATTCACATTCAACATAAAACACACTCTCACATATATAAAAACTGTTGGAAAATAAAACAAAGGAATATGCGATCGCTGTAAGCTCCGCCTCCACCAGCTGACAGGTGCATCAGAGTGCGTCACGCCTCATTCTGTTTGTGACACTGTATGCTGCAAAACCATGCCGTGTTTTTACTACCAAGATGCAGTTTCCGACCGTGAGTTATTCCATAAGGGACGCAAACAGTTCTGTCGCTGAAGAACTGAAACGTAAACAAAGGAATTATGATCCATATTACAACGCGATTTCTTCGTTGGACTAAACATGCTCCATGAGATGTCCTTCAGTGGACCCTTACCTTCCTAACTGAACCGGGATTTACAGCTGTGGATGTGTTTATGACTCTTTATTACCACGGATCTGGTATGTACAGCCTTAACATTGTTCATGTTTTTAAGTGTACTGAATACACAAATGTAGCAAATACAGTCTTTATAAGCTTTCCATTGAAAAACAGCGATCTGTCGTCGATGCTTGAGGCTTAGATCTTTATAATGATACATAGTTTATCAAGATTAAATTTGTCCTGTTTCATTTAATCAATTCATAATCACTGACACGTGCGAGTTTAGAGGCGTTGAGGACGAGGGCGTCGGGGTGCAGGTTAACAGGTCAATGTCACTTTAGATCAATTTAATGTGTTCTTGATAAAAGTATTGATTATAACAACTCTCTAAAGCATGAATGCTGAAGTGAGCATGTGTATGCAGCACACTCACACAGACACAGTCTCACACACACACACACACACACATTGTGAACACACACCCGGAGCAGTGAACACACACACACACACACACACTTGTTTGTTTTTGTGTAAAATGTGTTCATCCCATAAGTGTAATGGTTTTTATACTGTACAAACTGTATATTCTTCTTGTAATACCTGTGTCATACCCATGTCATTATACAGAGCTGTGTCCTGATATGATACAAAAACAAGATCACACACACACCTGGAGCAGTGAACACACACACACATGCACAGACACACACACACACTCTCTCTCACACACACACACACACAGACAGACAGACAGATGGACAGACACAGTCTCACACTGACACACACACACTTAAAGTCTCTCATACACACACACACACACACACACACACACACACACACACACAGACAGTCTCACACACAGACAAGGGTTACCTTGCTCAGCAGGTACAGGTCCAGCACTTTTCTCTCCACGTGAGGAAGGCGCAGTTTGCAGCCCTGGAGCTCCCAGAACTTGGCGATCTGGTCGAAGAAGTTGAGCTTGACTCTGGTGAGGGCCTGAAGAGAGGAGACACCAGGTGAGAACACACACAGCCATCTTCATCATCATCATCATCATCATCACAGGACCGAGAGACTGAACTCACCTCCAGCTCATTGAGCCGCTGGATTCGAGGAGTGAAGCGGAAGCTGCGCACATCACAGGCGAAGGGAGGCTGCCAGCCCTACAACACACACACACAAACACACACACACACAGCAGCTATGAGTCTGAACAGAGCAGCTGCATCCATACACACATTCACACACACACTTCAACCAGAGCTGACCCTGGGAAACCAACCCATCACTTCAGCATTTAAAATAATGACAACATTTACTTTCATGTACTAAACTAGCCAAAACATCATACAGACAAGTAAAAAATACATACAAATGGGAAAAAAAGATGGTTTCACTACGGTAGAACTGTTACTGTTACGGTACCTGCGGCGGTCAGATCCGGTCTTTTACCATGTTTTACTATGGTAGATCGTTGTTACTATGGTACATCGCTATTACGGTACCTTCGGTGGTCGGATCCGGTGTTTTACCGTGTTTCACTATGGTAGATCGCTGTTACGGTACCTGGGGCGGTCGGATACGGTCTTTTACCGTGTTTTACTATGGTAGATCGCTGTTACTATGGTAGATCGCTGTTACAGTACCTGAGGCGGTCGGATCCGGTGTTTTACCGTGTTTCGCTATGGTAGATCGTTGTTACTATGGTACATTGCTGTTACGGTACCTTCGGTGGTCGGATCCGGTCTTTTAACGTGTTTTACTATGGTAGATCGCTGTTACTATGGTACATCGCTGTTACGGTACCTGCGGCGGTTGGATCTGGTGTTTTACTGTGTTTTACTATGGTAGATCGCTGTTACGGTACCTGAGGCGGTCGGATCCGGTCTTTTACCATGTTTCACTATGGTAGATCGTTGTTACTATGGTACATTGCTGTTACGGTACCTTTGGTGGTCGGATCCGTTCTTTTACCGTGTTTTACTATGGTAGATCACTGTTACGGTACCTGCAGTGGTTGGATCCGGTGTTTTACCGTGTTTCACTACGGTAGATCGCTGTTACGGTACCTGAGGCGGTCGGATCCGGTCTTTTACCGTGTTTTACTATGATAGATCACTGTTACTATGGTACATCGCTGTTACGGTACCTGAGGCGGTCGGATCCGGTCTTTTACCGTGTTTTACTATGGTAGATCGTTGTTACTATGGTACATTGCTGTTACGGTACCTTTGGTGGTCGGATCCGGTCTTTTACCGTGTTTTACTATGGTAGATCGCTGTTACTATGGTACATCGCTGTTACGGTACCTGCGGCGGTTGGATCTGGTGTTTTACTGTGTTTTACTATGGTAGATTGCGGTTATGTTACTTGCGGTGGTTGGATCCGGTGTTTTACCGTGTTTCACTATGGTAGATCGCTGTTACGGTACCTGAGGCGGTCGGATCCGGTCTTTTACCGTGTTTTACTATGGTAGATCACTGTTACTATGGTACATCGCTGTTACGGTACCTGCGGCGGTTGGATCTGGTGTTTTACCGTGTTTCACTATGGTAGATCGCTGTTACGGTACCTGGGGCGGTCGGATACGGTCTTTTACCGTGTTTTACTATGGTAGATCGCTGTTACTATGGTAGATCGCTGTTACAGTACCTGAGGCGGTCGGATCCGGTGTTTTACCGTGTTTCGCTATGGTAGATCGTTGTTACTATGGTACATTGCTGTTACGGTACCTTCGGTGGTCGGATCCGGTCTTTTAACGTGTTTTACTATGGTAGATCGCTGTTACTATGGTACATCGCTGTTACGGTACCTGCGGCGGTTGGATCTGGTGTTTTACTGTGTTTTACTATGGTAGATCGCTGTTACGGTACCTGAGGCGGTCGGATCCGGTCTTTTACCATGTTTCACTATGGTAGATCGTTGTTACTATGGTACATTGCTGTTACGGTACCTTTGGTGGTCGGATCCGTTCTTTTACCGTGTTTTACTATGGTAGATCACTGTTACGGTACCTGCAGTGGTTGGATCCGGTGTTTTACCGTGTTTCACTACGGTAGATCGCTGTTACGGTACCTGAGGCGGTCGGATCCGGTCTTTTACCGTGTTTTACTATGATAGATCACTGTTACTATGGTACATCGCTGTTACGGTACCTGAGGCGGTCGGATCCGGTCTTTTACCGTGTTTTACTATGGTAGATCGTTGTTACTATGGTACATTGCTGTTACGGTACCTTTGGTGGTCGGATCCGGTCTTTTACCGTGTTTTACTATGGTAGATCGCTGTTACTATGGTACATCGCTGTTACGGTACCTGCGGCGGTTGGATCTGGTGTTTTACTGTGTTTTACTATGGTAGATTGCGGTTATGTTACTTGCGGTGGTTGGATCCGGTGTTTTACCGTGTTTCACTATGGTAGATCGCTGTTACGGTACCTGAGGCGGTCGGATCCGGTCTTTTACCGTGTTTTACTATGGTAGATCACTGTTACTATGGTACATCGCTGTTACGGTACCTGCGGCGGTTGGATCTGGTGTTTTACCGTGTTTTACTATGGTAGATTGCGGTTATGTTACTTGCGGTGGTCGGATCCGGTGTTTTACCGTGTTTCACTATGGTAGATCGCTGTTACGGTACCTGAGGAGGTCGGATCCGGTGTTTTACCGTGTTTCACTATGGTAGATCGCTGTTACTACGGTAGATCGCTGTTACGGTATCTGCGGCGGTCGGATCCGGTGTTTTACCGTGTTTTACTATGGGAGATCGCTGTTGCTACGGTAGATCGCTGTTACAGTATCTGCGGCGGTCGGATCTGGTGTTTTACCGTGTTTTACTACGGTAGATCGCTGTTGCTACGGTAGATCGCTGTTACAGTACCTGCGGCGGTCGGATCTTGCAGATGCCCGTGTTCTCGGCGATCTCTCGGATCCTGTGGATGAAGCTGAACGGATCGCTGAAGTCCTGCCAGCTGGGCTCGAACACCGGACACTCCGGAGGAGCCTGGAACTCGCGGAAGAGCGCCATAAGTAACCACTGCGCCACGGGCCGAGCGTTAGATCATGGTCACGGGTCGAATCCTGTCTGCGTTCGTCAGCTGGGGGTTTGTTTATTACGCGAACAAAAGCTGCCGCCGCTTCCAGTCACTTCCTCTCACTTCCGCGCTGGTTCCTCTGTATAACACGCGTCAGTCGCCTTCAGCGATCATATCCGTCAGTAATCCGAGGGATCCAGCGGGTTTAGTCCGCTAATAATTAGACTATACTCAAACAGACGCTGGTAGCATCTTCCGCTAGCCTCCGCTCCAATGTTTCCGGAAGTGTTACCCTTCAGCTTCCGCTGGAGAAGCCCAGGAGAAGGCGCCATCTACTGTATCGGAGTGTGTAACAGACAGAACACCTCAAAGAGACTTCAGTAACGTCACAACTTCATCGTGATCTGAAATTCTTCTAATTAAGACACTTTATAAAAATACATATATATATTTCTGAAGTACACCATCATCATATAATCCCTGATATCCTACAGCATTAATCATTTCTTCAATCATAACACTGAAACAGTTCTGACCACATTTCCTCATTAATATTAAAAAAAAGACGTGTCCATCCTGCTTTTACTATTATTGACCTGTTAGTTAAACATATCAAAACCCAAAGTCTGCTACTTCCTATATTACTAATTTTAATCAATAATCCTCTCTACGTGGATTCAAATTATTTTTCTATATACAAATAAACTGTCATCATTCCGTCCCTATTGAAAATCATACTGATTAATCCATTTCATTTCTCATTTCAACCATAGCATCTGTAATATACCTACCTTTTTTAAAATGACTGACTTCTTTGATTTTAATCATTTTTTCCATCCACATGATGTGATGTTAGATCACTAGGCCTCTATATTTTTCAGGATCTTCCCAGGTTTTTGAAAAGGTAAATGCTCTTTTCCACTGTCCAGGGACTTCACCTTCACGCCAGATCCTCTATAAAAACTCCAAGATAACCTCCAGAGCCTCTTCTGGCAGATGATGGACATCATACAGCTCAGTGCATCTCGTCCAGGGCCTGAATCTTCACATCCATAGGTGCATTTCTCCTTTTTCTCTTAGCCTTGCTGCTTTCCTTTTCTTATGACAATCACATTCCTCCTGGTTATCCATACTCATGTTTTCCTGAAATGTTTAAGAGCACAATTCTTTCATTGATATCAAACATTCATCATTCCACCGTGGAACTAGTTTCTTGTTTTGATTGATAGGATATGATGGAGGAATGTATTCTTCTGCAGCATTTACTACCATTGAGCTGGCTTTAATCATACAAATATCTACATTTCCATTCATTCATATAAACAGAGTTTATCTTTTATACTGTTCCTCACAGTTTGCTTTGACAAAACTCCATTTGTAAACATAATTTACATTACATTTACATTCAGTCATTTAGCAGACGCTTTTATCCAAAGCGACTTACAAATGAGGACAATGGAAGCAATCAAAAACAACAAAAGAGCAAAGATATATTCAATTCAATTCAAGTTTATTTGTATAGCGCTTTTTACAATACGAATCATTACAAAGCAACTTTACAGAAAATTACGTTTCTACAATATTTAGTAGTAGTTTATAAGTGGTGAATGTCAGTTTGTGCGCATATGCCAGATTTTTCAGAAAAATTTATACAAGACGTAGTCAGCCAGACGATTAAAACTATTAACAGCAATTATTATATGATGCAGTCACACTTGTAGCAATATTTGTTAGTTCTGTTGTTGATTCAGGGTTAGCATCATCTGAGGTCCTCTGAGGGTCAGCATCATCTCTTCTCAGGTGTTCTGGATCCAGACTGGAGCTTGTGTAAATCCTAGTTACCACGGGATGAAGATCCAGCAGAAACAGAGAAACACATAGAGACATCATTAGCATAGCTGCTGATCCAACAAAGTAAAATTAGTTTAACCCAAGCTAATGAATAAAAATGCACATTTGATCAGATGCAACTACACTCACAATTTAAGAGATACATTATTCGAATGCTTGGTGAAAGAGATGTGTTTTTAATCTAGATTTAAACAGAGAGAGTGTGTCTGAACCCCGAACATTATCAGGAAGGCTATTCCAGAGTTTGGGAGCCAAATGTGAGAAAGCTCTACCTCCTTTAGTGGACTTTGCTATCCTAGGAACGACCAAAAGTCCAGTGTTTTGTGACCTTAGGGAGCGTGATGGGTTGTAGCGTGGTAGAAGGCTAGTTAGGTACGCAGGAGCTAAACCATTTAGGGCCTTATAGGCAGAGGTGGGTAGAGTACCCAAAAACTGTACTCAAGTAAAAGTAAAAGTACTTCTCGAAATATTTACTCAAGTAAAAGTACTAGTCTGAATAGTTACTTGAGTAAAAGTAAAAGAGTATCGAATAAAAAAAAATCTACTCAAGTAGTTAGTTACTAGTTACTTTGGGTCATAGAGTAACCCTAACCCTAATATATACTAAGTCTATTTTTATTTAGATATATAGATAAAATGTATGTAATGTATGTGTGTGTATATAAATGTATATATTTAATCAGCCTTTACTCCAATTTATGTAATTTATTATAAAACCATGTCTATTTAAGCAACAGATATAATTTTCATGCCATAACATATTTTTAATACGACTGACTTTATATTAAATGTGAATTTAACATTGAAAGTTAATGTGATAAAATATTGCTACTAATCTTTCATTGTTCAGAAAGAGAGTAAATAACATTTACATTATTAAAGATCATTTTCACTGACAGTCTAGAGTTCAATCACTCTCAGAAACTCCCATTAAAAAAAAAGAAAAAAAAAAAAGAGCCAGTATAGTCTAGATGGAAATAGGGGTCCACGCGCACCCCCGGCTTTTTTTATGCCACCTGATTTTTTTAAATCCTTAAAGTGTCTATTTTCATAATCTGCCAGGTGCCAAGCTGAAATAATGTCCCAAAGGGTTCTTTTTTAAACCTTTGCTGCACCTGAAAGGAACTCGAAAAATCAAAAAGTGATATACAAAGTGGCCTAACATTAGAAGTAAACAACATACAGAGACAAATGAACACATTTTCCCATACAATTCTGACCCCAGGAATTTAATGGAATGGTTATATTTGACATTTGACAACATATTGACCTTATTTCTGGACAAAAATAGCAAAAAATGGCCAAAGATCTGTAGAGGATAAACAATTTTTTCGTTTTCTCAAGCGCATAGGGTGATTTTTTTTCCTCAACATATTATTTCTTTATCATTCAAGTGTCTATTATAAGATTAAATTGGGTACCAAGCTGAAATAATCTCCAAAATGCTTGATTTTGAACCCTTTGCACCAAACCCGAAAAATCTAAATATGATTTAAAGTGGCATAACTTTTGATGTAAACAACTCACAGAGACAAATGGACACATTTTTCAATACAATTCTGATCCCAGAAATTGTTATTTGTCATGTTTTTTAACATTTTGACCATCTGTGGTCAAAAAGAGCAAAAAAAGTTCATTTGACAGCATTTTTATTATACCTAACAGCCTGAAATAGGGTTTATTTGAACCTTTTACTTCACCTATCCTGAACCTGAAGAAATTTAAAATAGTTTTACTTTTGAAGTTAATTCATTTTCAATTTTTAAGACATAAGTGTACATTGAATCGATTTTCCATGTCTAAAAAAAGACGTTTCCTTTTTCAACAGCAAATAACGGACGAACGTAAAGGGAGCACTGGAAACGCACAAGTCAGCAATATTTCTTATTTATTGGCATTTCGTGCAGAATAACAGCAACAGGAGTGCAACATTCTCGAAAATATACAGAGTATATACTGTCATAACAAAAGAAAAACATCGCTGCAGGCTTCCAGCTGCATTTATGATTTAGGCAACACAGACTGGTGCGCAAATAACAGCCTGTAACTGCTATCTACCAAGCAAACAGCATTTCACTTGCACGTTTTAGTAATAGACAGTAGGCGTAAATTAGAATAAACGCATAAAAATAGATTTACATAATAAACAAATAACATAATAAACATAAAAACTTACGTGTGGTAGCCTAGCTGGTCAGATAAATCTCTGTTGACAGCTTTGTTTGATGATATTTTTTATTATTTTTTGGCGCTTCTGACTGAAGTCCGTGCTACGGATGTGGACCGTATCTGCAAGACGACAGTCAAGCGAGACCCAGCGTTTACTTGGCACTTTTGGCGCTGTCGTAAAACAGACCTAAAACAGAGCTCAAACGGACCTGTGCTGTAACGGACCTTATAGCATCACAAAATGTTACTGTATAGTTTTTAAACACTGATAATATTGCTCAGCTTAATGACAATGCATTTATCTCATGCTCTAGATAGAAAAAAAATATGCAGACAGGTAACCATGTTGTTTTGAAAATGTTTATTACACGGAGTTCTTCACACAGTTTGAGAAAAGTATTTCGGATGTGGTCCACATCAGGTAGTCTCTGACAGTCTATGGTCAAAACAGTGTTGGCTCAAATTCGTTTTGCAGATATGGGCCAGAGCAGTTTTTAGCCCTTTTTTAAATGCAGTCGGCTCAGATATGTATCACAGATTCGGGCCACACCAGTGTAGCCTATGTGAAAACAGTATCAGCTCAGATTCATATTGCAGATCTGGACCAAATCAGTGTCAGACACAGCTAATGTCTTTCGGTTACCTATGGGAAAAGTGATCTGGGCTGGGCCAGATCTGTAAAATGATATAAATACTGAACTGATGACAGTTAGAATGTTTAAGCTGAAACCTTTATCTGGCACGGATCTGGTTCACAATCAGAAAACATCTCTAAGATAGAAACGGAGGCAAGGGGCTTAAAACGGATCCGGGCCAAATGTAATTGCTATCTGGGTCGTATGCACATTATTGCTGTTACTGTATTTGGGTGTGTTGTTGCAAAACTTAATTGTAAACTTTTCATGATTATGAGGTTTTTAACTGACTAAAGTTATGATTACTGACTTTATATATTTGAATGTTTGATAGACTTGATGCCATAACGTCATCGCCAATGCCAGTCATTACGTCGAGCGTAAAAGAACCAGTGAACTGTTTTTTTCAACCGGTTTATTGAATCAAACCGTCCGAAAAAACCGGTTCACGGAAAAGAATCGGGCTTCCCATCACTAATCGACACTGATATCCAGTGAGTGATGTGTGTGTTTCGTCTGCAAGCATGAGATGATATGCTACTACTGCCTGCCGGTGTGGTGCAGTAAAATGACAGAAGGGGAGACATTCATTAATTTATCATCTCAATTTTATGCTAGTTTTATTGTTACAAATGACGCGACTCGACTGTACTCGGAAAATATTTTCCGAGTCCAAAATGTTTAAGTCCATGTCAAGTCTGAGTACAAATTCACCTGAGTGCGTGACAAGTCCGAGTTCATTCAAAATTAGACTCGAGTCCGGACTCGAGTCCGAGTCCAAGTTCGAGTACCCCAACTCTACATGCTGAGTTTCTGAATATCCTTAAATATCATTAAAAATATTTTTGGATGACTCGTAACCACGGACGCATCACTGTCAGGAGCTGATAAAACAGGTGTGATACATAGTAAAGCTTTGACATCACTTTTGCCTCTATTGGTCTTACCTGTCCTTGACCCACTTCTTTGCCCAAGTACATAACTGTAGATTGACCAAATTCACATTTGACCAGATTTAACGTCAGTGAAGCTTTGGCAAGGTGGTCAAATACCTCTCTCAACGTTGAGATATGTGCGGACCAATTAAGTGAATAAATTACAAGATCATCCAAATACGCACTACAGTTTCGGACACCCGCGAGCACAATGTTAATGCCGAACGCCATAACGCAATATTGCAGGAAATCATCTTGGGTCACAAAAGCAGAAATATCAGATGCACGTGACATTAAAGGCACCTGCCAGTAACCTTTCAGTAAATCTAATTTACTGACAAATTTAGCGGACCCCAGATTGTCCACACAGTCCTCCATACGAGGTAGCGCAAAACAATCAGGAACAGTTACTGTGGTTACCTTTCGATAATCCGTGCAAAATCTAGCAGATCCATCACTCTTAGTCACAAGTAAACACGGAGAACTCCATGGGTTAAAACTCTGCTTAGCTAGACCATTTTCACACAAATACTCAACTTCAGATTTCATCACAGAACGAAGTAGCATTACCCACGTCAATGTAGTGTTGCAACAGTAGTATGAGAAGGAATGTCATAAAATAATGAAGGAAAGTCATGTATTACTTTTTTCACATCATTTCTATGAGACTCGGACAGATGAGACAAATGAGAATCGAAATTGGCCAGCACCTCAAGAGTTCTTCAACCTGGCGCACTGCTGATATGTGTGTCGTATCAAAACTCCATCATCTTCCTTGTCCTGCATAGCAGTGAAATCAAATGCCTCACACGTAAGTGCAGTAGCACAAGATGTACTCGACTCATTAACTTTCAAAACATCTTGCAATGACTCTCTAACATGATATGCCTTCAACATATTTACATGACATACGCAATATTTCTTTCGACGATCCAGAGTACAAATCACGTTATCAATGTCGCTTATTTTACTAGTCTGCTAGATTTTCAGGACCGTTTAAACTGACAATGCAGAACCAACTACAGGCAATAAAACTAGCACCTGATCACCCTCCTTAAAATGACGTTGAACAGTTTTACGGTCAAATTTACTCTTCATTGCCACTTGAGCATTTAGTAATGATTCTCGTGCCATTGTACAAGCCTTGTGCAGTCTCTCATGAAATGTACTTACGTAATCAAGCACCGTGGTAGTAGCACTCGACTCGTTAGCTAGAATATCTTCTTTAAGCATCTTTAAAGGACCCCTCACAGTATGACTGAAAACAAGGTCAGCAGGACTAAATCCCAAACTATCTTGTTCTGCTTCTCTAGCAGCAAACAAAACTAAAGGTATCCCCTTGTCCCAGTCTTTACTCGTATCTATACAATACCGGCGCAACATTGCTTTCATGGTCTGATGAAACCGTTCCAACACTCTGGATGGTAGGCACTCGAAATTCTGTGAGAAATATTCAAAGTCTTTATGAACGGGACTAATAGATCGGTAGGGGTGTTGATGCTAATCCACCACGGGACTCCGGTAAGAAGTGTGACAGGAGACAGGGCACTGTTCAACTCTTTATCTGAAGTATTTGAGGGTTCACAGCAGATGGCACAACATTGCTCCAATTAAACTGGATATTGTACAAGTTATGGCCACAAAGTGTTAAATGTGGTCTTTCTGAAATAAACAGAATAAACAAACATCAGTTTACATCTGCTAAATGTAAATTACAGACGTGTAATGGAACTAACAACTTGCTACTGTCACATTATACATTAATCAACATGAGAGGATTAACGGTAGTGAGCTTACACATTTGAATCACGGTATATCTTGAAAATAACAACATTATAAACTATGTAAAGTTCGATTACACAAGTTGAATATTTAAACACAACAACGAAATAAACATAGCTGACCTATAATCAGAAATGATTAAATAAACTTACATTCAATCACGCACATTAACACCTGATGAAAATGGCGGAGCAATCGGCTATTGAAAGTGAAAGTGAATAGCGGAATAGCGGAACTCACATAAACTAGCGGCACACATTCATAATAATAGTCCTTCCACTATAAACACACATAGGGAATTTAGAACAGCCGCCCCCAGATTAGCATAGCTAATATGTCTAATGATAAATTCCCTAGTTGTTGGAGTCCGCTTCACCTCCGTCCGGAAGTGCCGGAAGTCTGACAAGTTTGGCCACAGGTCGTAGGTATAGGCGATCATTGACCTGTACTTGAGCTGACCTGACGTGTCCATCAGCACTGGGTATCAGTTTGACAACCCGACCAATTGGTCATTGGGCTCTGGGAAGCTGCGGGTCGATTATCATGACTACCGTGTTCTCAGCTAGATCTTGAGTCTGGAGACCCGTTAGGGAAAGTGCCGTGTAAAGTAAGACCAGAAATGATCGATGATAGTCTGGGAATGACGCCAGCGACGCTTGGACAAGGGCTCAGGGGTGTAGACCACCTGGGGAAGCGAGGCGTCTCGCCGCCCCATGAGAAGCATATTTGGGGTAATTGGATCCAAGTCTGCCACGTCGGATGAAACGTATCCCAAGGGCTTGCTGTTCAGGATACCCTCTACTTCGATCAGTACAGTCTGCAGAACATCTTCAGGCACAGACTGACTCCCGATGACTACTCGCAGTGCAGACTTTACAGATCGGATCTCCCTTTCCCATGCGCCTCCGAAGTGGGGTGCGGCGGGAGGATTCATCCTAAAAGTGATCTGATAGCTAGCCAGCTGCTCCTGCAGTCTGGGCTCCATCTCCTTGAAAGCTTCTCTCAGTTCGGTCTCGGCTCCCCGGAAGTTAGTACCCTGATCTGATATGATCTCAGATGGGGTTCCTCCTATGAAGCGCCTTAATGCCAGTAAGAATGCATCAGTGTCGATACTGCTGAGCAGGTCAAGTTGAATGCATCTGGTTGTCAGGCACTTGAAGATGACGCCCCATCGCTTCTCCGTCTGACGGCCAATCTTAACCATGAATGGCCCGAAGCAGTCGACTCCAGTAGAGAAGAAGGGGGGTTGGTACAATCGTAGGCGAGCTGAGGGTAAGTCAGACATAATAGGTAGAGTCGGCTTAGCTCTCCACTTCTGACATTCTACGCACTCTCTCTGGTGTCGTTTGATGGCTTGCCTGCCCCTTAGGATCCAGAAATGGCGACGTAGCTCTGCGAAGACCCTATCAGGTCCTGGATGGAGTAGACGCTCATCAAAGTGCTTAACGATGAGTTTTGTCACCTGATGATGGGGATCTAGAACCACTGGGTGTATCTCGGTTTTGCTGAAGCCATCCAATCGCCATAGCCTACTTCCCACATGAATTAGACAGAACTCAGGGTTGAACTCGGGTGCAAGCGTGTTCAGACGGCTGGCTGTGGGCACCTGGTTCCCTGATTTTAAAGCCTTGAATTCCTCTGGGAAAGATTCCTCCTGACATTGACTCAAGATGAGAGCTTCTGCACGCCTGTATTCTACGGATGCTTTACTAGTATCTTGGGTGGAGGGACCGGTAGGTCGCATCGACTAAGGCACTCCAAGAAGTATACTGAGATGCATCAAGCATGTCTGGATTTCGATTGTCTGTGACTAATCCACAGAAAACAGCTTTCCTTGTTTCTGAGGCATCCTCTTGGGCCTCTGCAAGGGGCTTGACTGGCCAATGATCTGGCGGTTCATGGAGGAATCCTGGGCCTTGACTCCACATGTTAGAGTTTGCCAACTCCTTGAGCGTCCTCCCTCTGGTAATATCGTCCGCTGGGTTATTTGAGGAGTCAACGTATCTCCAAGAGTGGAGCTCAGTCAACTCTTGTATTTCTGCCACCCTTGTCCCGACGAACACCTTGTATCTACAGGACTCAGACTGGATCCAGGTGAGCACTGTAGTCGAGTCAGTCCATAATGTCTCTGTCTCTATGGCAATGGTTAGCTCCTGTTTGAGAAACTGTGCAAGCTGAGCGCTAATCAATGCTGCACACAGCTCGAGACGTGGCATCGACAGTTGACGCTTGGGGGCTACCCTAGAGTGAGCCATGACAAAGGTGGTGTGGATCTTACCGTGCTGCTCTGCACGGAGATAAGCCACCGACCCATAAGCAACCTCAGATGCATCGCCAAACACATGAAAGCTTAATTTTGATTTCTCCACATCAAAGTCGACAGGAAGATAGCACCTTGGAAGCTTGAGCTTACAGAGATCAGGCAGCTCCTTCTCCCATACGTTCCACTTCTCCAGCAGGTCTGCAGGAAGATTCGGATCATCCCAATCCCTCGGTTTGTTCCAGAGTCTCTGAACGAGAACCTTGGCTCGGGTGGTGAAAGGAATGGAGAATCCTAGAGGGTCATATTGCGTTGCCAAGACTTTATAAATATACCTCATGGTCGGATGATCCTTTGCTAGTGTACGATGCCTGTAACCCAGGCTGTCTTCTAGGCAGTGCCACATTAAGCCAAGAGCCGGCTCCAACGGGTCTGAATGATTTTGCCGTAACCACAATTCGATGCTCTCTGAACGAGCCTTAGATGGGAGGTGCTGGACAACAGAAGGGATATTAGTAGCCCACTGTCTGATTTCAAAGCCCCCGGAGGCTAAGAGAGGCCTCATCTTGTCAATTAGTCGCTTGGCTTCCTCAGCAGTGGGAAGGCTCTGTAGGCAGTTGTCCACGTAGGAGCTCCGCTCTATGGACTGCAATACTTCCTCATTCCCGAACTGCTGGCAGCGAACATGCATCTGCAGCGCAAAGGTGGCGCAGCAGGGGCTGCAGGTCGTCCCGAAAGGCAAGACTTGCTATTCATAGATGTCTGGCGGGTCCTTTCTGCGCATGTTCCTCCAAATGAACCTCAGAAGGGGTCTATCCTCTGGTAGGAGTCTCACTTGGTGGAACATACCACGTATATCCCCACTGATGGCGACTGCGTACTGCCGGAACCGCAGAAGTACTCCTAGCAGTGAGGCACCGGAGGGCAGGACCTGGAAGCAACTGCTGGTTAAGAGACATACCTTGGTAGGCAAAGGAACAATTGAAGACCAACCTGTATTTGCCGTTATGCTGCACGAGGTGGTGTGGTATGAACCACAACTCCTCGTCTACCTGCTGGCCTTCTGATGGTACCCTGACAACATACCCTGAATCAAGGAGCTTCTGTATTTCAGCTTCATACACCTTAGCCCTCTCAGGGTCTCTACTCAGATGTTTCTCAGTGTTCCTGAGGCTGGACAAAATGGATTCCATAGTCCCCTTCAGGAGTGGATCGTTTGGCGCACGAAGGAGTGGAGTAGCGTAGCGCCAGACTCGGTCAACTTCTACTCGTCGCGTCTTGGTCTCCAACATGTCTGCAGCCATCTGATCCTGTTTAGACCGAGTTATCACTTTCTTGCTGCGAGATGGAAGGACATCAAGCTGCCAGAGTCGTTCAACATGCTGATAGACAGGATCTCGCAGTGGTGTAAGAGAAGTGAACAAACACTGAGATGAAGGTATCTGATGTGGAAGCAATCCATCTGGTCCCTGGAGGACCCAACCGAGCTGCGTACGTACAGCGAATGGTCCGCCTGTACGTACCTGTATGTAATGAGACCTGTACTCTCTCTGTCTGGTAGCGCTGCACCATCTTGGTAGATAAACGCTGTGCTTCAGCATTGACCTTCAACAAGTCAGAAAGGTCATGCAGGTTATATGGATTGAGGCTGTCAGTGTGCAATCGGCCTTGCAACTGTAAATGCTCTATAAAGCTGTCTCGGTAGTGTTTGGGCAACTTACTGAGTAATCTATCGACATGCCCTGTACAAGAGAGCTCTCGCCCCTGTGGCCCCTCAAGTGAAATCAGCATACCAACTAGTAAGTCAACATTGAGTGCAAAACTCTGAAAGGCCTTTGCATCACCAACTCTAATATCAGGTGAGTTTAGCAGGGCTGCGATCTCGCTCTGTGCCAGTTGATAAGGCTGGCCATATTGCCGTTGCAATGCTATCATAGCTGCCATATAGGGCGCAGGATGATGCCGGCATGCTTGTGCAATCAACCTAGCTTCCTCAAGAACCAACTTCTCCATCAGTACCCTGTATTTATAGTGCTCTGTAAGCTCGGTGTGAGGATTGAGAAGATTATCCAAGGCCATCTTCAGGTCTGTGAACTCCCTCTCACTATCGTTCACAAGCTTAAGCAAGGTTGGAATGGGAACTGGTTGTAGCTGGGGTGTAACTGGCAGAGGCTGGTAAACCGGAAAAGGAGGTGGTGGCTGGCGAACCACTGAAGGGGGATTCCCAGGCTGCACAGGAGTGTGGACGGGAGGCTGAACAGGGTGATACCCAACAGTCTGTAGAGGAGGGCGATACGGGTCAGAGACAGCGAACAACTGCCGTGTGGCTTGGCTCGGCATGTGAGCCTGTAACTGATATACAGGGGGCACTAAAGGCCTATACGTTGTAGTGGTCAAAGGCAGCTTCACTGAGGTAACAGTATGTGGCAGTGATGAGGTAAGCTGACATGTAGAATCTACTGTGCTGAACAGAACTCCCTGCTGTGGCGTTACATGTGGTACAGATAAGGTGGGAGCACCATGGTATGTCGAAGTAGTACCATATGCAGCAGGAAGGGTGCCTTGTGTTACGTGCCACAAAACTGACTGCTGAGAAATATCAATGTGGGCTGTCTGAGCTTGAAATGACTGGCCTAAATGCGGAAGCAGGACAGATGAGACTGCAGTAGCCTTTGGTCTGACTACAGGTGGTGAAATAGCTTGGGCTCGTACATCTACCTGGAATATGGGTGATGCAGCACCACTACTGAATGAATCACCCTCGGATGAGCTGTGATACCCTGGAGGAGCTACTAAAGAGCTAAGATGACCAACAGATCTCTCAACATCCAGCTGATGACTCATAGCGGATACTTCTCCATACTGCACCAGCGATAGATCACCCATGGGCAGCTGCTCCACAGTCTAGACTGGCTCGGCCTGTCCACTGAGGTCAAACTGCACTGCTGGAGAATCGATCCTTGGTAGGTGGTATGAACTTTCGTGAAGAACAGGGTCTGTTATGAGAGACTTCGGCAAGGCTACATCATAATCTTGCAGGCGTGTGGAAAGCTGACGTGCTCCCGCTTGTGTGCGAACACAGTGTGTCGTATCAGGGGAATGAAGTAGGTTCTGTTGCTCCATATCACCGAAGTGAATATAGCATCCGGCTCGAAGGACCAAAATGAACGGGACTAATAGATCGGTAGGGGTGTTGATGCTAATCCACCACGGGACTCCGGTAAGAAGTGTGACAGGAGACAGGGCACTGTTCAACTCTTTATCTGAAGTATTTGAGGGTTCACAGCAGACGGCACAACATTGCTCCAATTAAACTGGATATTGTACAAGTTATGGCCACAAAGTGTTAAATGTGGTCTTTCTGAAATAAACAGAATAAACAAACATCAGTTTACATCTGCTAAATGTAAATTACAGACGTGTAATGGAACTAACAACTTGCTACTGTCATATTATACATTAATCAACATGAGAGGATTAATGGTAGTGAGCTTAAACATTTGAATCACGGTATATCTTAAATATAACAACATTATAAACAATGTAAAGTTCGATTACACAAGTTGAATATTTAAACACAACAACGAAATAAACTGACCTATAATCAGAAATGATTAAATAAACTTACATTCAATCACGCACATTAACACCTGATGAAAATGGCAGAGCAATAGGCTATTGAAAGTGAAAGTGAAACCGGAATAGCGGAACTCACATAAACTAGCGGCACACATTCATAATAATAGTCCTTCCACTATAAACACACATAGGGAATTTGGAACACTTTAAAACTTGTGTAAAAATATTTGACAAAAAATTTGTACCTCAGAGTGCACAATCTTCGGTAATCCAAACATTGAAAAGAATTCTACAAGCACATTGCTAATCACTGGCGCCGTAACTTTCCTCAGTGGTATCGCTTCGGGAAAACGCGTCGCTGTACACATTATTGTTAACAAGTATTGATTAACAGATCTTGATTTTGGTAGAGGGCAAACACAGTCCACAATAACATGCTGAAAAGGCTCTCCCATCACTGGTATAGGAACCAGTGGTGTGTGCGGAATCACCTGGTTTAGCTTACCTGACAATTGACGTCACACATGTTCTACAAAATTTAGCCACATCAGCCTTCATTCGGGGCCAAAAAATGTGTCTCAGAATTCAATGGTACGTTTTCTTAATACCCAAGTGTCCAGACAACTCAGCGATAGTACTAAATGTCTATAACACATAGGAATGACAATTTGGACCACAGAAGTCCAATCCGAATCACTTTTCTCACTGGTGTCTTGTAAGTTTAAATCATCTGACTTCAAAACAGTGACTGTCATTTGGCTTACCCATCTCAGTCAACAGAGCATCGTTCGCAATCGCAGGTACCATGTAAGTGGAGGATAAATCGTCTGCATCAGCGAATTTATGAGCTTGTGCTCGTGTCACAGCACAAACAGGAAAAAACTCAGGGAATTTCTCTCACAATTCATCAGTGCAATCCGACAAAACAGGTTTATCACAGACTTCCAGCAGAGGAAAAATTTTACCACCTGCTATATCATTACCAAGACTGAAGTTCACTCCATGCACTGGTAAACAGTCACACACTACAACTTTCACAAGTCAAATAAAGTTCAAATAAAGTTCATGCAAAGAAACCTTCATAGTACTCATTTCGAGACCAAGTACTAACATGTGACTTCCACAAAATTATGCTTAGAGAATGGTATTGTATCAGCCACTATAAATGACTGCATTGCCCCTGTATCCTGCAACATAGTCACCTTGACTTGATCCAGAGGTTGTTCACTAACAGACACAAATCCTTCCATCGGGAAAGGCTGATAACTAACACTCAAGTCATCACAACTCTCACACTCTGTGCAATCAACAGTCTTAACAAAGGCGACACTTTAAGTACTGGCATTCTGCTCCTTGCATTTTAAAAAGTCAGCAATAAAGTGTCATGGCTTACGACAATAAAAACATTGACAATGATGTCACCTTTGGCTCATTAAGATATACAACAATACGCTCTGGAGTACAACTTTTAAATTCCTCCAACAAAACCAACTCACGTAAAGCATGAAAATCTGACACTTTATTCGATGAGCACTATCAAACAACATACTCTTTTCTCGTGCAAATTCAACGAACGTCTGATCTGAACCTTTCCTATGATTCCTAAATTGCTACCTGTATGCCTCCGGTACGAGCTCATAAGCCCTCAAAATTGCTGTTTTAATAACATCATAATCTAAACTATCTTCCAAAGATAGTGCAGCACATACTTCTTGAGCTTTTCCCTTTAACTTACATTGAAGCAGCAACGGCCACAAATCCCTGGACCAGTTAAGCATAGAAGCAACTCTTTCAAATACATTAAAGTATGAGTCAACTTCAGCTTCTCTGAACTGTGGAACAAGAGAAATGTTTTTACTCACGTCAAATGTACTTGAACTCGCACCTGATGCAACAGCAGCCGGCTGCACAGGTTGATCAGACGATACAGGAAGCAGACAAGGAACCGGTGTGTCTCGGGCTACTCTTAACTCCAACTCACGCAACCTGACTTGTGTGTCCGCCTCTATTTCCAGACGGTGGACTTGAAGTTGCAGATCCAACTGAGCTTTACGATCCTCTGCCCTCTCGCGCTCTTCCTGTTGGGCTCTTGTCACTCAGAGTCTGAGAAAAAGGTTCGAAGGGCGGCAAGACTGCCTTGGCTTCAGAACCCTCCACCTCACCAGTCTCATTTTTAGTGGATGCAGTTACTAGGACCAAGACAAACAATATAAAGGTTTAAAGAATAATAAAAGAATAGAATACAAGAGTGTCGCCAAAGTAATGAAACAATCAAAACATAAATACCATAGCTAGTTTACCCAACCTCTAAACTAACTATAAAAAGTAAAATGTTGAAAAAAAAAAAACGAAATCTTCAGCGGATTCGCCACCTTAGCTAATAAACAAATATAACAGTGGCGATCACTCGGTCTAGAAAACAAGAAAACATACTGCCTACCGTTGGTTTATGATGTATGGTCCACAAACGGTAGAATCAACTCAGTAGCAGTGCACTAAACAGGTTATGTTACATGCACAAGCAAATGCAACATCAGAATTAACAACACCAATGAGTATTACTCCCATCACAGAGACTAGGCAAAAACTCAAAACATTAACAGATCATAACTTTGAGGAAAAAGAACAAATCAGTTCACGCTAGTTGGCTGAAATCTGGCGAAAGACCTCTCGTTCTCCTTATGAATGGGCCTTTTAAACCCGGTGACGCACCACCGGATTGGTCAACCAGCTGCTATGACGCGTGCGATAGTAACGATACGCCTCCCGAACAGCCATGTAATGAATGAACCCACACATTTGTGTTAGTTCGTTATCTGGCTCGGCTCGGTGTTCATCTTCAGTTCTCTCTTCACATCAGTTCAGTCAGTGTACTGTTTGAGTAAATGAATTACTCCGGGATATTGGTTTGTTTTAACTCAGAGGGAGTGTCAGCCACATTAAAAAAGTTAACAGCTTAAGTAATTTGCTGATTAATGCTTATTGGTGACGTGAACCAGAGATGGGGACTCGAGTTTGAGACTCGGACTCGAGTGCGACTTAAGTCGCACAAACAGTGACTTCAGACTCGACTTGAGACTCGTCCTCGAAAGACTTCAGACTCGACTCGGACTCGAGCTCCGGGACTCGTGAACAATGTTAATTTTTAGTAAACGTCAGATGAGCTCGCTGTTAGAGTTGTGACGTTCGCGAACGAACCGATTCTTTTGAACGGCTCAAAACCGAGTCACGGCTGGAGGGGAGCCGTTCTTTCTGTCGCTCTTTTTTCCTATGCGTGTTTCAGAGCGCGTGTTTCACACAGATGCACACAAATGAGCTCCTCCGCGAGACAGAACAGTTATAGGGGGAGGGGCGCACCCAGCGCAGGCCAACCCTTTATAGCGTGATGATATTAGTTATTAGTTGTGCACGCATCCTTCACGTGAGTACTCCAGTGGAAAAAAACCTGCGTGCCTCTGTCATTGGGTAGGAGCAGAGCCATGACGTTTTGCACAGATATTCATTGCAGCCCACTTTGTTATTGTTCATTGACTTGAAGGGGCTGATGTCCTATTTGCAAAGTTTACAGTAGTAATAGTATGTAGACATTTCCATTTTATTTATTCGAATTTTATCTACTTTAAATATTTTTGGTTCTCTATCAAAATGTTCTTGTGTGATAACAATGTTCTTGTGTGGAAGTGTTTGTAGTAAAAGCTGTTTTGCACAGAAATTCATTGCAGCCGGCTTTGTTTTTGATGTTTATTTGTGAGTAGGTATTGTATGAATAACATAAGTCAGCGTAGCTTTGTTCATTCTTAAGCCAGACAAGAGGTGTGCAGCTATACAGCCAGGACAGACAGAAGGCCATTACTGAATCCATAAATGCAAAATACAGATATTAACTTAAAAGTAAAGCATTCTTGGTGTTTTTGTCATGTTGCAATAGCCTGTTTACACTGATTATATACCAAAATCAAAGTTGATATTGTATGCTAATAAATAGAGTTGTCATAATAACATATTACATGCATTGAATTCCTTATATATAGCAATGCAGTGTTCTAAGCAGCTTGGATGGATCGATGTACGTGATGCAAAATTTATTATAACCAGAGACTTAATATAATAAAGAGACTTGAGACTTGACTTGGACTCTAGCTCAGAGACTTGAGACTTGACTTGGACTCTAGCTCAGAGACTTGAGACTTGACTTGGACTCTAGCTCAGAGACTTGAGACTTGACTTGGACTCTAGCTCAGAGACTTGTGAGCATCTCTGACGTGAACCATTTCAAACGATTCAGTTCGATTTGGTGAACTGGTTCAAGAAGATCAGGTTACATCGAATGATTTGTTTGCGAACCGGATATCACTACACTGTAGTGAATGTGCTCACAACAGACCCAGAAGAGAAGACAATGCTGAATAAAGTTGTAGTTTTTGCTATTTTTGGACCAAAATGTATTTTTGATGCTTCAAAAAATTTTATGGACCCTCTGATGTCACATGGACTACTTTGATGATTTTTTTCTTACCTTTCTGGACATGGACAGTAGACCGTTCACACAGCTTCAATGGAGGGACTGAGAGCTTTCAGACTAAATCTAAAATATCTTAAACTGTGTTTAAGGTTTCACGGGTTTGGAACGACATGAGGGTGAGTTATTAATGACATAATTTTCCTTTTTGGATGAACTATCCCTGTAAGATGAAAAGAATCACAATAACGGGCTGCTCTTTTACATACAATAGACTTAAAGCTGCTCCTACAGTGATGACATTATCAGAAAGAGCCAGCATACACTCTTATTAGGAACACCGGTTCAATTTCTCATTAATGCAATTATCTAATCAACCAATCACATGGCAGTTGCTTCAATGCATTTAGGGGTGTGGTCCTGGTCAAGACAATCTCCTGAACTCCAAACTGAATTTCAGAATGGGAAAGAAAGGTCATTTAAGCAATTTTGAGCATGGAATAGTTGTTGGTGCCAGACGGGCCGGTCTGAGTATTTCACAATCTGCTCAGTTACTGGGATTTTCACACACAATCATTTCTAGGGTTTACAAAGAATGATATTCTTTGATTCAGTTGTTCAGAGCACACGCTCACTGAATTCTTAATCTACAATAATGAATTCTCTCATTATTTTACAGAAAGATGAATAATTATGAGATTTTGTATTATTTCATTTTTTTTATTTTTTTTAGTGTGGACAGCTTCATGTCTGTGTGTGTGCACTTTGGATGGGATAAATGCAGAGCACATATTTGACTCTGGAGGAGATCAGTGTATCGGGGCTCCTTTATAAAATGTGCTCTACAATCAAATCTGTGCATACACAATTTTATAAATGAGGCCCCTGATTCACTGCAATTTTCATATTTATAAAATCGGTCTTTAACGTGGAAAAGAGCTTAACACCACATCAGGGTCTGAGCAGATGTGCACACATTTTTTTGCCCAAGTGTTGCTGGTTTATGGAAATATAAGTCATTCTTGCAAAAGATCTTGTAAAAGGTTTGGACATTGGCAGGTGCTCTTTTATAAGTCAGTGACATTAATTAGACATCATTTACGCGGCGCAGATCTGAAACTGTTCACCTGCCTGCAAATTCAAGATCATTTGCGATTCATAGATTTCACATCTGAAAGAGATACGTACTTGTATTTTCTGTGCCTATGATCATTCTATGAATCCCACATACGCATTTATGAGAAATGATTGTAAAATCTAATTTAGGATGGTTTCTGTGCAACATTTTATAAACAAGGCCCCTGGACACTATATGATAGAGCCGCAGGAACATATGATGGGGGGACAGGGCTTGATGTTGCAGTTGGCATTTTAAACAAAATCTTAATATTAAACAACTATAAATGTTAAACAATTTTGATCTTTGGTTGAGTGGACAGCGACTGGCAAATTCAGATTCAAGTAGCTCTACAAAGAACTGACAATGCTATGAAAGATTTTGTTGAGATTTATCAAATTCAGAGGCTACTGTATGCAGCAAATCAGGCAGTGATTTACAGCTCTGATCCAGAAGTCAACAACATATAAAAACTAAAGAATTACTGTAAAGAAGTTATCTTTAGAGTAATTTTATTTACAAATATGGAAAATTAAGGTAATACTTTATTTTGTTAGTCCACATTAGACATTCATTCATTCATAACAGTAAGTAATTTTGCATCTACATGTGAACTAGCAGTTAATAGAGTATTAGTACACTCTCTGCTTAATATCTTCTAACACTTTCTTTGTTAACTTATTGTCAACTTATACTAACCCTTAACCTACCCTAACAGTCTACTCTGAGAGTTAGTAGACATGTAGTGTCACAGTGTCTGGGTTGTTGTTCCCCGGGGTTCCACTAGATGTCCTCCTTCTCACGGTGTCTGTCCCAGATCACTTCCTGTTCCCTTATATGGTCACCTTCCTCCTTGTTGCATAATTGATTGTTCCCCCCACCTGTCTCCTGTTTCCCCATTATCCTTCTGTGTATAAATACCCAGTCTGTCTTAGTCTATGTTACGGAGTCCTTGTTTAATGTCAGGTTATTTCTTGTCCGTCATCTTTGCCTTGTCTTGCCTTGCCTTGTCTTCGTGTCTTGTTTTTATGTGGATGGATGTTTTGTTTTCGACCCCTGCCTGGACTGTTTACCCCTCTGGATTATCCCTTGAATAAATATTACTTACCTGCAATTGGTTCTCTCGCCGTCTTTCAAGCACCTCGTAACGTGACATGTAGTTGCAAATAATGAGATTTAGTTGATTTGTAGTTACTTGTAGTATGTAGTTACTTGTAGTAGTGTGATATGTAGTTACTTGTTGATATGTAGTTACTATACTACTTTCAGGAGCCTCCGGACAAGGACCACAAGATTCAGGAATTCAAGATTCAAGATTAATCTCCTTGCTGAACTCTGCCCTCTGACACCCCTCAACACCCCCCACACCACACATAGACTCCTCCCCCTCTTCAACACTCTGATTTATTTATTGATTCACAGCAAGCAAAAAACAGTAACTTGTTATTACTTGCACGACTTCCTGTTCATCCAGGAACACTGAATAATCCATTTGCACACTGAAATATTTTTTCTATGCACTTTACTGTCCATTGCAATACTCTAAATTATGTTCATAGTTCTGCCTATAGTGTACATACACTTTTACATAGCCCATCTGTATAGTATGTTCATAGTACACCTATCTGTATATCGTGCTTATAGTATTTAATATCTGTAAATTATGTCCATAATACTTACATATTATAGACCTTTATTCTGTACTTACTGCTTATTGCACTTCTGGTTAGATGCTAACTGCATTTCGTTGCCTTGTACTTACATGTGCAGTGACAATAAAGTTGAATCTAATCTAATCTAATCTTATAGTTAGGGGAATGTCTTAAGTGGACAATCAAATAAAAGTGTAACCAAAATTAAATTAGTAGATAAAACATTCAAGCCATGTCATCTTAGATTTCAGTGCAGTAAAACAGCAATGCTATATGATGATTGAATCATCATAAATAAC
Organism: Carassius gibelio; assembly: GCF_023724105.1. Classification (NCBI taxonomy): domain Eukaryota; kingdom Metazoa; phylum Chordata; class Actinopteri; order Cypriniformes; family Cyprinidae; genus Carassius; species Carassius gibelio. The sequence goes on along the minus strand of NC_068399.1, from coordinate 177,026 downwards.
CACCTCTGATCAGATTTTCAATTTTTTTACTATAACAAATTTGCTTTAGAAACACAGCTACAGTAGCCATAGAAAAATAATGTTAAAAAGTCAAAGGTCAAGAGCTCAACTAAAACAAACACTTATATATATTACGGTGACTTCAAACTTTATTATTTTCAATAAAACATCAACATCTAAATTTGTTAATTCTCAATAAGAAATTTAGCTTGAATGCAAAAAGTCAGACTGGTTTGTAATAAAAAGGAAATGTTAAGATCTATTGAGATCTGTTTTTTTTTGCTGCCAGTCATGTGAAATTTTATTTTTATATATTTGATTTATTACAGTGAAGGTGTTTGATCATACTAATTCAGGAAATACCTGTAGACTAACAATGTAACCAGCTTAAATAAGGAGATTTGACTTTAACTGACTGTTGCTGCTAGTCATTTGACCATTTTATCATCTAAAGATTTTTTTATTGTATTAATTACAGATTATTACTGTAACTGTGAATAAATTTTTATGTAATTAAAAAAAACAGGAAGATACTTTATAAAATACAGTAATCTTCTGTAGAAAAAAAAGTGAATTACTGTAATTTGTCATTAACATCATAATGCTAAAAATAACAGAAAGGTATTTAATTTAGATATACTTTTACAGTTTTCACAACAATTTAAAATAATAGAAACAACCCCAGAAGAAACCAGTTATTTTCAGTAAAATTATGATTTTATTTACAGTGAAAACACTCCACACGCAGCATTACCAGCTTCTCTTATTACTAACCAGACTGACTTTATTTCTGTCGGACGTCTAGAGAAGATTGTACTGAGAATTAGCAGAGATTGATGATTTATTGTTTCATTTGACGTTTCCATTGTGGAGATCAGTGTTCCTGACCCTAGAATTTTGAACATTAGTTTTTTTTTTTTTTTGCTAATATCTATAATTTTTAAGATGCTTTAAGATACATTGTCTTTATTATCATCTACTGCCCTGCTTCAATGATTTCACCCAGATTCCAATTATATGGGTGTTGTTTTATATTTTATATTTATGACACCTCAGTGATTCTTCAGCATGAGATCCATCAGTGCTACAACAACCAGAAAACATTTAAAAATCATCCATGTCTCCCAGCTTGCACTGTGGCAGGTATAAATTATTCAGCTAAATTGTCATTTATTTTTCTTACAATGAGCTTTTATTTTTGCTTTCATTAACGTTTCATTAACGTCTTTTGTAATGTTCAGAGATTTTGTTTATTTTGTTGATGTCACTGTTTCTGAGATTCATTCAGTGATTCTTGATGTGTGTGTGTGTGTGTGTGTGTGTGTCATAATACTTCAGAGCTTTTTTATTGTTAATGTGTTTAACAGTCTTTCATAATTGTTTGCACAGCACTGCTTGCACATTTGCTCTAGTTTTACAATGGCGGTAACATAAAATTTAAGCATATTATATAAGAAAAAAGACACTCAATAAAACCAGTTAATCAAGCATTACATGATGATAATTATGTCTTATCACAACATAACCAACAATACAAAAAAAATCACTAAGTTTTCTCCCCATAGGTATTTTACAAACAATCAGGTAATCAACAAACAGTTAATGTTAAAAAGTCAAAGATCAGGAGCCCGACTAGAGCAAACACTGATCTCCATCATGGTAGTGTGTTGCAGGTCAGAGCGGACCACCAATTTAACGGGTCTCGCTCCTCCCTCCAACTTCCACCTCGAGGAGGTCCCACAACACCCCTATGAACGGACAGACAACCAAGATTAAAATGTAACCATTTTATTTATTTAAAAGTTTGGGGAAAGGGTAGGGGAAACTTTAAAACTACTAATGACTCAAACTATTTTTGTCCACAGATACGGATTCCAGTCCTCGATAACACTCCTCTTCAGCCCTTCCTCGACAACACTCCACTTCAGCCCTTAATTTCCAGCCGACTCCACTCCAGGTAAGTTTAAAGCACTAGTGGACAAGGGGATGCACACATACAGCGGGAGCTGCAGACTCACAAGCACTCCAATTGCAGGTAAGTACAGAGCGCAATATATGGGTAGATACTCACAGAGCTAGGCGGTTGACGTGCAGGGACTTTCTGGCTCTGGGGGGGGGGTAGACTTCAAGACCCAAGGCTGGGCTGTGGGCTGCTGGGGTCCTTGCCCTCAAGTAAGTACAAAGTTCCATACACAGGTGGATGAGCACAAGCTGGGCTATTAGCTCACCGGGGCTCTAGCGTTCAGGTAAGTACAGAGTTCAGAACACAGGTAGGTATTCACAGGGCTGAGCTGTTAGTGTGCAGGGGTTCTAGCTCCCAGGTAAGTACAGCGTTCAATACACAGGTGGGTATTCACAGGGCTGAGCTGTTAGCGTGCAGGGGTTCTAGCTCTCAGGTAAGTACAAAGTTCAATACACAGGTAAGTATTCACAGGGCTGGGCTGTTAGCGTGCAGGGGTTCTAGCTCTCAGGTAAGTACAGCGTTCAATACACAGGTGGGTATTCACAGGGCTGGGCTGTTAGCGTGCAGGGGTTCTAGCTCTCAGGTAAGTACAGCGTTCAATACACAGGTGGGTATTCACAGGGCTGGGCTGTTAGCGTGCAGGGGTTCTAACTCCCAGGTAAGTACAGAGTTCAATACACAGGTGGGTATTCACAGGGCTGAGCTGTTAGCGTGCAGGGGTTCTAGCTCTCGGGTAAGTACAAAGTTCAATACAAAGGTGAGTATTCACAGGGCTGGGCTGTTAGCGTGCAGGGGTTCTAGCTCTCAGGTAAGTACAGCGTTCAATACACAGGTGGGTATTCACAGGGCTGGGCTGTTAGCGTGCAGGGGTTCTAACTCCCAGGTAAGTACAGAGTTCAATACACAGGTGAGTATTCACAGGGCTGGGCTGTTAGTGTGCAGGGGTTCTAGCTATCAGGTAAGTACAGCGTTCAATACACAGGTGGGTATTCACAGGGCTGGGCTGTTAGCGTGCAGGGGTTTTAACTCCCAGGTAAGTACAGAGTTCAATACACAGGTGGGTATTCACAGGGCTGAGCTGTTAGCGTGCAGGGGTTCTAGCTCTCAGGTAAATACAGAGTCCAATACACAGGTGGGTATTCGCAGGGCTGGGCTGTTAACTGGCTACTCACCACTGAAGATATTCAGAGGTCGGTATTTCAAGCAGATACGGTTTTGGTCGATGACTGATGGCTGGTGGGCCTTACAGGTGAGACTGTAAACAATACTGGGCTTCCCGCCCAGCTTGGCAAGGGGGCACACAGGGGAGGATCGGCTGTTCTCCTTCGCTTCCCTCATCGAAGAGACAGCACAGACGACACGCACAAGGCCGATGGTTGCTCCTCCAGAGGTGCCTCCAACACGTCCAAGCTCCAGCTTACTTAAGGTAAAGACTGGTCGCCACCAATACACTGCTCCTCTCCATCAGGCCTCTTACGACCGGGGACACAGCCACGGACAAACACCACACACCACAAAGGCACTACAATTCTTCTTGTGTGTACACTTCAATATAGCAGCACTCACCGCACTCCACACACTCAGTGAAAGAAGATCCGTGGTGTATTCCCGTTTCGGGCTCAGAGTCCTGGCGGGGCGTGTCAGATGGACGAAGGCAGGGGGCAGAACACAGCAGGCGTATATATCCTACACCGGAGTCTCTCCATTTTTCCCAGCGATCTCCAACACAAGGCACTACTATCAACACTGAGTAAACACACAAGCACTGAGGATTATTAGATCAACACAAGAGAGGGGGGGGGATTACCCACTGCTACGGAGAAATATGCAGTCGGAACCCTTTCTTAAAGGCAGTTAGTCTCCTTCCACATCCATCATCCACTCTCCACAATATACAAGAAATGTTCATAAAGTCTTCACCCACCAGTACACAGTGTTGTCCTCTCCCAATACGAATTCAATGATCTCCTTCACTCAGTGGCCTTCCAAACATAGGATCGCTCCTTCAACTCAATCCACAAAAAGATGTAAACACAACATACAAAAGGTTGATCACTTAACTTCCTCCGCACTTCCAATATCCACTTTCCTTGGATTCTCCGTTGCTGCCCGTAAATCACAACATCCACGCCACACCAGCCACTTCCGTATCGTGTGGAACAACCGCGGAACAAACTACACCCTTCCTGTTCATAAACCAGCCCCTTTTATATCTCTGCTTCCTTCCCGATCCTCCAATCGGTATCCGACACGTCCTCTTCCCACACCTGACGTGTATCTTGGATAATTTCCCCGCCTTGGGCCAACCGGAACAGAACTCGTGTTTCACTTAAATTAGTCCGGAAAAAAAGTTCTGCTCGGATTAATCACCCGGTGACATCCTCCCCCGCCAAATCGTTCTAGTCCCTAGAACGTGGTTGTTCAACCCAGTCTCCATACCTCTCGGGGGGCCGTCCTCGGTTCTCTCGTTGGGACCGTCTGGGTGGTGATCCGGGATCCAGTCCCCTTGGCTCAGCCTCTGGAAGCCTCGGAACTACGGCCCATCCTTGCAACGGCGGAGCGCACACAGTCGGGGCTGGTGGCACCTCTAGAGGAGGTCTAGGGTAGTTCGGGCATGGCCGAATCAAATTGCGATGTAATACCCGTTCTGGTCCAGCCTTCCCTTCAGGTCGAAGTACATAGACCGGCTGCCCCAGCCGCTGCTGGTGCTGCACCACATATGGAACAGGCTCCCAACGGTCACTCAACTTCCCTTTCCCCTGTCGCCGGTTGTCCCGTACCAGCACTCTCTCTCCTGGTAACAATGGGGCTTCTCGGGCCGTTCAATCATACATCTGCTTGTTCTTAATTGCGGCAGCATTTATCCTCCCCGAGACTTGCTCATAGGCGGAGTGAAGGCGCTGGTGGTGGCATCCTACCCACTCGGTCAAACTCGAGGTCTCATCCAACGTTGCCACCCCCAATACCAAGTCCGTCGGCAACCACACGTCTCTCCCGAACATCAGGTAGGTCGGGGCGTACCCCGTAGTGCTGTGGATGCTGTTGTTATAGGCCTGGACCAGTGCAGGAAGGTTATTCACCCAATCGTTCTGACGTTCCTGGTCCAGCGTACCCAGTAGACTCAACAGAGTCTGGTTGAAGCATTTGCAGCACCCATTCCCTTGGGGATGGTAGGGGGTAGTATGGGTCTTAGTATATCCATACACCCGACACAACTCCCTGATCACTCTGGACTCAAAGTTCGGCCCCTGGTCGCTGTGCAAGAATTCTGGGCATCCGAAAGGCTGAATCACTGCCCTCCATAAAGCGGTGGCGGTCACGTTGGCTGTCTGATCCAAAGTCGGGATGGCCTAAGCATACTTGGTAAACAGGTCGGTGACCACCAAGATGTTTTGGTAGCGGTCCATTGGCCTGCCCAGGGTCAGATAATCCATGGCCAGGATATGCAATGGGGCCCTGGCCTGTATCGAAACCATCGGGGCTTTCGCCTCCTTCCGAGCCTTAAACAGGGTACATCGAGGGCATGCTTGAATGAACAAACTCACAGCGGCCTTCATCCTGGGCCAGTAGAAATGTCGCCACAAGAGCGACAACGTCCTCTCATTCCCCTGATGCCCCAATTGTGTATGGTAGGCCTCTAACAAAGCCTGCACCTGGCCTCCTGGCACCACCACCTGGCAGACCTCTTCTCCCGACTTCGGGTCTTTAATCATCCTGCACATCACCCCATCCCTCAAGCCAAGGTGTGCCCACTGCCCCAGCAGCTTCCTCACCTTGTGAGTCTGGGCTCGCCGTTCCACCTTCGTTGGCCCCCTCCTCCGTCTTAACCAATGACCTAACGTTCTCAAATCATGGTCCTCCTCCTGACGCTCCCTCCATCGTTGCGGGTCCCAGCCCAACTCACTGGCACAGCCTCCTGCGGAGCCCCCAGTACCTCCACAACCCCCACTGTCAGCCCTTCCTCCGGGCCTATCGGTAACTCTCGTTCACCCTCCGTCTGCTGTGCCTTCGGGAGTCTGGACAAGACGTCGGCATTTGTGTGCTCTCGGCCTGGCCGATATTGGATCTGGTAGTCAAAGTTTGCCAGCTGGGCCACCCATCTTTGCTCCACTGCCCTCAGCTTTGCCGTCTGTAAGTGGACCAAGGGGTTGTTGTCTGTTACCACCTGTTTAGCACCGCATTAGTAGTCTTTGAATTTTTCACTCAGGGCCCACTTCAAAGCCAGCAACTCCAGCTTAAATGAACTGTAATTCGAATCGTTCCTTTCTGCCAGGTGGAGGCTTCAGCTAGCATAGGCGATCACTCGCTCTACCCCTTGCTGCTGCTGAGCTAACACCGCCCGAGCCCGAGGTTGCTGGCGTCTGTGTACAAGGTGAAAGGTTGTGAATAATCCGCATAGCCCAAGATCGGAGCCTGGAGCAGCTCTTGCTTCAGCCTTTGAAACGCCGATTCACACACTGGGCTCCAAGCAATGGAGGGAGACCCACGGCCTCGAGGGCGCCCAGTCCCTGCCAACAGCTGATTTAAGGGTTTGGCAATTTTTGAAAAATCTTTGACGAATCGCCGATAATATCCGACGAAGCCCAAAAAGGACCGAACTTGCCTCACGGTTTTCGGCGCCTCCCAGCCCTGCACAGCCGCCACCTTCTCGGGATCCACCGAGTCCCCCAAGGCACTCACACAATGGCCCAGAAACTTCACCTCCTTCCTCAACAGGTGGCACTTCTCTGGCTGCAGCTTCAATCCGTACTGCTCCATGGCCCAGAACACATCCTCCAGGTGTCGCAGATGGGACTCAAAATCTGGGTAATAGACGATGACATCATCTAGATATACCAGCGTAGAGTCCACCAACTGGCCGCCCAGACACCGCTGCATCAGCCGTTGGAACATGGCCGGTGCATTGCATAGGCCAAAGGGCATATGGTCCCACTCGAAAAGCCCAAAGGGAGTGGTGAAAGCAGTCTTGTCTCGGTCGACCCCCTCGACCTGGACTTGCCAATACCCACTTGCAAGATCCAAAGTGGAGTACCATACAGACCGTGTCAGGCTGGCAAGAGAGTCCTCTATCCGCGGCAGTGGAAAAGCATCTTTCTTTGTGACTTGATTTAATTTCCTACACAAAATCTCCAAACTCCCGTCTTCTTCTGGACGAGGACAATCGGGGCCGCCCATGGACTACTGCTCTCCCGGACAATCCCCTTGTCCAGCATTCCCTGCAGCAGGGTACAAACCTCAGAATACAGAGTGGGTGGTACTGGACGGTATCTCTCATGACTAGGCGGGGCGTCGCCAGTGGGGATCTGATGTTTCACTATGCCGGTACAGCCATAGTCCTCATCATGTCTGGAGAACACATGTTGCCACTTGGTAAGGAGATCCTGCAATTGTTTACTCTGGCTTTCCTCTAGCCCTTCTCCCTGTAGGGACTCTCTGGCCAGGTGAGCAGGCACCTCATTTCCGATCTGTTCCAGGGATGAGTCTGTCTGGGCCAAGGTCACTTCTACGACCGTAGGACACACCTGCCGGAAGCTGACTTCCCGGCCCTCTCACACCTGGTGGGCATCCACCATGGTCACCAGGACCAACCGCTGGTGACGATGTAAATTGACGGGGTAAGGGTTCTCGTTCCATATCTTCACCGGGACTCGGCCTCGGTGAAACACTGCCAGTCCATGGGCCACTGCTACACTCTGGCAGTCCATATGGGGCTCGACCAGCACCCAGCCTGATGACCTGCACTTGTGCGATGGTACTCTTGCCCAGACAATGGCCTCACTCCTTGCCGGTATAGAAACTGCGTATCGGCAGGCAACCCGCCCGATACCTTCTTGACTCCTCCGTGCCTTGGCCATGTGTACCTGGCGACAATCGGCCTCTATCCTTTCCCATTCTTGTCTTTCTGCTGGTGGTAGGGTTTTCTTAGGCCTAGCCTGAAACAACTCCTCCCAGCAGTCTGCATCCCCAACAGGGCTTTATGGGTTCCTAGGCAATGATCTTGGACAATAACGACCCCCTTTTGGGGCACAGTGATTCCATGAATCTCCAAATCTGTGTCTAGATATCCGCCATAGGGGATCTCCAGTCCATTAGCCCCCCGTAAGGTCAGCCAGGGTGCTTCTGTTCCCTGTACCTGGCTACCCTGAAACAGCTCCTTGGACAGGCCCTTTGAGACTAAGGTGACTTGAGACTCAGTGTCTACCAGACAACGTATCTTCACCCCATGGATCCGTACCTCTACCACTGGGCTATGCCCGATCAGCTGATTCCTGGGGCCGCTCATTCAATTTGGGTCACTCACAGAGGTCCCAGCCACTTGACCCACAGTGGCCGGCCGGCCTAAAAATCCCCTATGGAACCCCGTCGATAGCCGCATTGGCGACTATAATGCCCTGGCTCACCACACTGGTTACAAATGGGGCGTCCCTGTTTGTCCCACTGAAAACGGGCTCGGGCCTCCCGTACTGGACATCTCTCCAGACCTAGTCCTCCCTCGGAGTGCGACCGCTCCCGTGACATTGGTGGTAAGCGTTGGGGGCCTAGTCGCATCTCTTCTAGGAGGGTTTTAGATAACTCTGCCATCTGCTCTCGGACATCCTTCAAGAGCTCAGAACGTCAGGCCTGTTTCCAATCCCCTGATCCAGAGGCAGCTGCCACTTCTCCACTCACGGCCGCACTCACTGGGGAATCCACCACTCCCGCCTGATCTGCTTCTAGGGCCAGAGCCTCTGCTCTCAGGTCTTCAAACGTCATAGCTGGGTCTCTGAGAAATTGGACGCATAGACTCTGACGGACTGGGCCCTCTCGCAGCCCCAACAGGAACTGGTCTCGTAAGAGAGTCTCTCCCTCTCCCAAGCCATGGTCCCGCTTCTCTCGCAGCCTGATGAACTGATCCCGCAGCCTTAGTGCGAAGGCCCTTAAGGATTGTTGCTGCCCTTGCTTGCAATTGAAAAACTGGGCCCAAAGGACCGCTACTGGGGTCGCATCTGGGGCAGCCTGGACCTCCCGTCGGACTTCCCCCTTCTGGGGGGCACTCAATCCTTGAATCCCAGCCAGATATTTGACCTGGGCTTTCCATTCCGACAGCCGTATCTCAGATCCCGGCCCTCCATACTTCGGTGCCCAGGGGGCTCCCAGAAAAATGGGAATGACTCGGGGTGGGGCCTCAGGCACTGCCTCGTCCACCATTGGGGAGCCGCGGTCGCTCAACTCGAGTTGGAACCCTGCCGACTACGCCAAAATCTGTTGCAGGTCAGAGCGGACCACCAATTTAACGGGTCTCGCTCCTCCCTCTAACTTCCACCTCGAGGAGGTCCCACAACACCCTAATGAACGGACAGACAACCAAGATTCAAATGTAACAATTTTATTTATTTAAAAGTTTGGGAAAAGGGGAGGGGAAACTTTAAAAATACTAATGACTTGAACTATTTTTGTCCACAGATATGGATTCCAGTCCTCGATAATACTCCTCTTCAGCCCTTCCTCGACAACACTCCACTTCAGCCCTTAATTTCCAGCCGACTCCACTCCAGGTAAGTTTAAAGCACTAGTGGACAAGGGGATGCACACATACAGCGGGAGCTGCAGACTCACAAGGACTCCAATTGCAGGTAAGTACAGAGCGCAATATATGGGTAGAGACTCACAGAGCTAGGCGGTTGACGTGCACTTTTTTTCCGGGCGGAACTGAAGTGTGGGAAATATTTCCACCCGGAAAAAAAGTTCCGCTTGGATTAGTCATCCGGTGACAAGTGTCATACAAAACATCAACATTTAAACCTCTGTTAACTCTCAATAGCTGCATTTCCACTGTCAGGCCAGTGTGAGCCAGGGCTTAAAGAGGGCCGGGCAGGGCTCATAGCCTCAGGCCAGTAGCACCGAGGCCAGAATAGCGCAGGGTTTCCACAGTGGAGCCTGAAGTATGCTGCACATCACTAAAACACGCCCTTTACACGCCTCTCAGAACAATGTCATGCAACCTCATTATTTCACCAACAAAGAGAAGTTATCAGAAAACTAAGAAATAAATCACTGAACATGTGTGATCACACAGGAACATGATAAAAGCTGCCATTTGTTTGCATGCTTTGTTATATATTCAAATTCAAAAGCATCAATGTTTTAACTATAGAATACATGATACATTGATAATATTGATTTAATTTATCGGGACTCAAAATTAATCACAAATAAATACAATTATTTCTATTTTATTTATTTATTTTTAACACTTATGGACATGCTTATGCAGTCAAGCCTGTTTTTGTTTATTTGTAGCCACGGTAGCCGTCACATTTAGAATGGATAATTATATCTCTATTTTTATAAAAGCTCCCGAACATAAAACATTATTATATTTTTTTATGATAAAGCTAAATGAATAAATTATGATGAGCTAAACTCTCGAGATGAGACTTGTGACGGATAATATAAGTTACCAAATAAATACACAATTGTGATAGAGAATAAGAAGCTGACGTCTGATTTCTTTAAGTGGTCATATTTACCGTGTTTACTATGGTAACGTTAATGTTTAGCGTCCATATCTTTTTCATCGCTTATAAATATTTCTGCCTTGTTGAGGATTTTGCTTTAAAGTTTAAAGTAGTAGTAGTAGTAATATACTTTATTGTCTTTGAAAGGAAATTTGTTGTGGACTACATGTTGTTGCATAAACATAAAAGAAATAAAATAATAAAAAAGTTAAATTAAGACTTACAAATTTAAAATTAATAAAATTAAGCTGTTTCGTATATTCGTACATATACAGGCATAAAATAATTCTTATACCTATTAAATTTACACATAGAGACTCTATATCTTCTACCGGAAGAGCATTTCATACTGTGCATGCAGGAAGTGAGTTTGGTCCCCCACGATTTTCTGTACCCAATTCAGAATGCAATTCTCATAAAAATGTTGAAGATTCAAATAATCTTCATGTCCAACATTTGTTTGTGCTGTCAACACCAGGTGTGCTAATTTAGATTTAAGCTGTATAGTTAGGTTTCCAAATCATACTGTGACAGGGAACTTAAAGTATGTAATGAAGTGAAATACTTTATATAACTGATGACCTGTCTGATGATAGGGATATTTACAGACAGTGTTGTACGCTGTATGCCCAGGCCAATATGTTGATTTGTAAATTTGGTATGTGCTCAGGATCTGTTAAAGTATTCTGTACCCCTATGTATACTGGTCATTTGTGGTGGCATTACAGAAAGAGAAACATGCAAAGACTTAATGTAGCTTATAGTAATGGTATGTAATTGCTGCTTAAGGTGCCACGATGGAGCAGTGCAAGCCAAATGTTTGTTAGTGCTCGTGTGCCAACCAGCGCTGCTGTGTTGCATAATCTCATGTACAGGTGTATGTGTAGGTTATCAGAATCTGCAAACAGTATAATTTTAACACTTACGAACTTTGCACTAAGTTCAGTCAGGCTTTTTTTCAAATATGTGGAATCATTGTTTTTTTTTGTACACAGGTAAATATGTGATATTGTGGATTTTGTTCTTGTGTGTGTATTTGTATGTTGTTATTGATGTGTCTGCTGGACCGAGTGTGTCCTTAATAAAATTTGATGATGACTATAGTTATATCAGATATTTTCCAGAATAGATGATTTCCTTGGGTGTTGAGGGACCTAGTTACAGTCCCTTAAGGTTAAAAACAACCCATTGGTTAAGCATGCAGTTCCCGGCAGCGATGAAGAGGGCAAGTCCTGACAAGGAAGTTTGTTAATGAGCAACCTTATTTTGTTCATGAGTAACAAATGGGTGGTTAGTGGTCAGCTCTACAAGTATGTAATGACAACAGTGAGTCATTGAAATAGGAGAATGCTTCTGAAGAGCAAGAGATTCCCAGCAGACTGTTGAGGAGTCTGGAGGATGGCGAAGTGTAAAACAGACTGCATTGAGCAGCCCCTGTCTCTGGCCTTTCAAAAGCTTGGTTGTTTTGTTGGTAGACATCCATGTGTGTTTCTTTTAGTAGCTTTATTTGTAGCTGCTGCCCTTGGAGCCGGTTTCATCTTTCTTCAGGAGAGGAAGGCAAATGATATTGAAGACCAGTTCACGCCCGTCAATGGACCTGCCAAAATGGAGAGAGCGTTTGTGGTGGAAAATTTCCCACAATCGGAAGAGTTTTCTCAGCTACGGCTTTCATCCGATGGCACTTATGCCTCTTTGATCATCACAGGCTTACATGGAGAAAATATATTAACTGAAGCAGCTTTTAACAACATTATTGAGTTAGACAGACAAGTGAAAAATATAGCGGCAGGAAACACTTTTGAAGAGCTCTGTGCCAAAGCAAATGGAAGGTGCATATCAAATGCAATTTTAGACATTATAAATTACAATGCTGCTGAAATAGTTTCTTCAGCCATAACATATCCAATGAATAATGGCACGTTTTTGGGAACAAGTATTGGTGGTGTAAAGCTAAAGCAAGGTAGCTTAGAGATACTGTGTGCAAAAGCGGTCAGGCTTTTTTATTTCCTAGATGAGGAGAAGACAAAGAACAACTCTGAGTGGCTCGATGGCTTTCTAAAACTCTTCTTAAACTATACACAACAGAAAATGGTAAGACAAAATAAATGTTATGAGTTATATCTAGATGAATACAGATGCCTGATGTACCTCAGAAGACAATCAAATATTATCTAATAACTCTAACTCACCAAGTCATGTGGGAAAACGTTCCAATGTTTTGATGAAATGAACCAAACAAATTTACATTTGCTTGATTTCCTGCAGGATATTCATATTCTGTCATCATTTGCTGTTTCTTCATTGTGCTTGAACTCGGTGTAACACATTCACATAAGCAGTAACTACACTGAAGTGTTTTATGTTGAATCTCTACAGCTCCATCTGTCTTACTTTACATCAGTATCAAGACAGAAAGAGTTGGAGACCAATGCAGATTCTGTGATCCCCCTCTTCTCTGTTACGTATTTCCTGGCCATTACCATTTCAATTCTGTCTTGTTTAAGGTATTGTAGAGAATTAAAACCACATTAGTACATTTCTATCTCTAGCTATGTCATTTATCTCTTGTCTCGTTCTGCAGGTTAGACTGTGTCAGGACAAAGGTTTGGGTGGCTGCATTCGGGGTCGTCTCCGCCGGTTTGGCCGTGTTGGCCAGCTTTGGACTGCTGCTGTTTTCTGGAGTGCCATTTGCCATGACCGTGGCCACAGCCCCGTTTCTGATTCTGGGTAAACTTCATTCATTTCATCACCTATTCGAGGTCTCATAGCGGATGTTCACAGTCTCTGCTTTCCTGCAGGTGTTGGTGTTGATGACATGTTCATAATGATCTCCTGCTGGCAGAAGACTGAAGTTGATAAAGCTGTTGAAGTTCGCTTAGCAGAGACGTATAAGGAGGCTGGCGTGTCCATCACTATCACCACACTGACGGATGTGCTGGCATTCTACATCGGCCTCCTGACGCCGTTCCGCTCCGTTCAGTCTTTCTGCATGTACACCAGCACAGCTCTTCTGTTCTGCTACGTCTTCAACATCACCTTCTTTGGCGCCTGTCTTGCGTTCAACGGGAGACGAGAGGAAGGCAACAGACACTGGCTGACCTGCATGAGAGTCCCAGAAGCCAGTGGTGATACTAAAGGGTGTTGTGTTGGTGGATCTTATGATAAAAACACACATAAGGAGTTTGAAGTGCCAATGGATTCATTCTTTAAAAAATATTACGGCCCTTTCCTGACAAGAGTGTGGGTTAAGGTGCTTGTGTGTCTGATCTATGCCGGGTATTTGGCAGTCAGTATCTACGGGTGCTTCCAGATACAGGAAGGTCTAGATCTGAAACATTTAGCAGTTGACAGCTCATATGTTGGTGATTACTATGACAATGAGGATGAATTCTTCTCTGATTTTGGTCCTAATGTCATGTTAGTTATAAAGGATGAGAATTTCCAGTACTGGAACCCCACTGCTCGTGAAAGTCTTGACTTGTGTTTGAAACACTTTCAAAATCTGACAATGGCAGATTCATACATTCGGCCTGTTTCTTGGCTTCATGAGTATGTGGAGTTTAATGCTGGTTTTAATGTGAACAATGAAACACAATTTAAAAGCCATCTAACCACATTCCTTAATCATTCTGGTTTTAGTCAAGATGTCAATTTCACTAACAATCAAATTCATGCATCACGTTTGTTTATTCAGACGGTGAACGTCCACACTGCAATCGATGAAAAGAACATGCTGAATGCATTTAGAGAAACCACAGCTGAATGTGGGAAATTGCAGACGCCTGTGGATCTGATAGTGTACCACCCTGCGTTTATCTATTTTGACCAATATGCAGTCATCATCCCTAATACGATCCAAAATATAGTAGTTGCTACTTGTGCCATGTTACTCATTTCACTCCTGCTGATCCCAAACCCGCTCTGCTCTCTCTGGGTGACGTTCGCCATCGCATCTGTCATTGTAGGAGTGACCGGATTCATGGCATTATGGGATGTTAGTTTAGACTCTGTGTCTATGATTAATCTTGTCATCTGTATTGGGTTTTCTGTGGACTTCTCTGCTCATATATCCTATGCTTTTGTGTCAAGTGAAAAATCGTCAGCGAATGAGAAAGCCATGGATGCCATCACTAAACTGGGCTATCCGATCGTTCAGGGAGCTGTGTCCACTATCGCAGGTGTGGTGGTCCTCGCGGCTGCTAAAAGCTACATCTTCAGGACTTTCTTCAAGATCATGTTCTTAGTCATTCTGTTTGGGGCCGTCCATGGCATTGTATTCATACCTGTGTTCCTGACCTTCCTCAGCACTTGTAGTAAGAGTCGTGAAAAAAACAAAGAAGTTCTTCCAGAGTGTAGTAACACAATCCAACGGCCAGCCAAAACATTTGTGATTCAGAATCAATGGTCTGCAGATCCTGACTGTCCATAGGCACCATGACAAGAGATTTATAAAAATGATGGACTATATTATTTTTGTATGAGCTTAGCCCTGTATTACACTTTTGTCTGATAATGGAAGTAAATAGCAATCATTCTGTTATGTTCTTATGTATAAACTGCATCTAACAGGTTTTTGTGTATTTATATTCGAAACAAGTTTATCTTTTTTGTAAATTTTCCTTTTTATTATTTCCATCAATATGATTTTCAATGCATTTCTGCAAACAAAACTTTGCATTTGTATCCAGTTACATTGATTAAACCACATAACTGAATATTGGGAACGTTATGTTTGTCATTTACCCATTTTATCCCACACCAGTGACTGCAAAGAAGGTATTCATTAATAAAATTCTAAAAATCTTACTAATGTATTAGTGCATTCCCTGCAAATATGAAAAAAATACAGGGTCTCAATTAAATATGTGCAGTGTCACATGGTTAGTGCAAACTGTCACATGACCAGAGCAGTTTATTTAGTTAGCATAAACAGATGACAAGGATTTTTGGTACATGAAATCTTTAACATGTCTAGCATTAATACTGTATATAAATTCACAATTACTCAGTTTTGTTAAGTGTGATCATAGAATGAGTAAACATGATGACAGTAACAATTGTGACCAGTGGGAAAATAAAGTGCATTTAGGTATACATATAAATCCATTTGCAGTTGTTAGTGAAAGTTGCACTAAAATCTTGCAATGGTAAAGATACAGTGAATATTGGACTAAATTAAAACTATTAAATGAAAATGAAAAGGACAATATTGATCTAATACTGGTAGCACTAATATAATAATTTGATGATATATGTTACAATAAAGTATCCATTTTGAAATATAATAATATATATATATATTTTTTGTCTATTATCTCAATAAAAGTATCAGTGTTGTATAAGGGTTTTTATGATAACAGTAACCCTAGATATGATGAAACATAGCTTAAAATAGCTGGGTTGAGGTATATAAAAGATTTTATGACTGCAGAAATTTGTTAATTTAGTATATATTTTTTCACACACTTTTCCGGACAATAAAATTTTTATTTATTTATGATTATTTCAAAGGATTACTTATGACACGTCATTTGGATATTTTCCTGTCTGGGAAAATTTGTTAATGAACTTGATCTCAGCATAATTGTCATTCAAGTGAATGAGTGAGTAATTTATAACACATTATATGCACACATGCATAAATCCCCTCTGCTCTTGTGTTCTTTCCTGGAGTCTTGATAGACATGAGCAGATGCAATATTTCTTGGTCGACATTTCCTTGTTCCTGATCTAGATGGAATGTCCATCAGCACTTATGGAAAAACTGTTAAAGAATAATCCATCTAAGTTTATCCGTCTAAATTCAATTAAACATTAGCTTATAGATCCTAACTGAAACAGATAACCCAGATAAAAAATAAATACACTTAAGTAGTGCTAATATTTATGAACTTATTATATTTTTACTATATTATACTAAGTGCTAATAAATATGTTATTTTGGAGCAAGTATGTTAAGTACTCTTGAAGATATGCTTAAGACTCAACTCTAAGCTAATTGCAAAATAATTTAATATAGTTGTGTTAAAATGTAAAAACTTTAAGGATCTGTAGTGTAATTTCATTGAACTTCTCTATATTATTTATTACACTTATACTTCTTGAGCTATAGTTCAAATATATTTTAAGCTTCACTTAAATGTGCTTCAAGAACATTTTCAATAGCATTTCAGCTAATTAGAAATGCCTTATTAATACACTAGTTTGTTATAAATACATTTTTCAGTCAAGTCAAGTCACCTTTATTTAAATAGCACTTTAAACAAAAAAGATGGTAGTTAGAGGCAGTTCATCATTGAATTCAGTGATGTCATCTCTGTTCAGTTAAATAGTGTCTGTTCAATCATTTGCAATGAAGTCAATGATATAGCTGTAGATGAAGTGACCCCAACTAAGCAAGCCAGAGGCGACAGTGGCAAGGAACCAAACCTCCAAGAAATGGAGGTAAATATTTAGTTCAATCTAGTTTTGGAGTAATGAATGCAAAGCATAACTTTCTTAACATAATTTCTAATTTGCAAATAGCAGAAGTGAGAGTGTAGGAATACAAATGTATTTTTAAGTTGCAAAAAGGATGCAAATTGATCTTCTATATAGATATCTCCTATATAGCATTAACCTTTATACCTCCATCCTGAAAAAGCTCCATCAATCTGAAATGGCTCAAATGAAGGATTGCATAATATTGGTGTTTTGATTGAGATGTTAGGTAGTTTATAAAACTTTCAACATTGCCCAATGAGATACCATGTATATGTGGATGGGTTCTAATTCCTACAGCTAATGGCTTGAGTGAAATAAAGTAGATGTGATAGAGAATCACCTTGTCATACACCCGATTCAGTTCAAAAGAGCTGGATCTAATATAATTGGTTCATGAATGCACCGTCTCCTGCTCGTCTCATGTTACGTCATGTTGATTGTTTCATGTAGCAGCTGCAGCTCATTCCACCTAGCCTACTTAATGCCCTGTCTTTCGTCTCTTGTTTGTCAGATCGTTGTTTGAGGTCCTCCATGCTTCATGTCTGTCTTCCACCTGTTCTACTTCGTCGTGTCTTGTTCCAGTTCGGTCAGCCTTGGATTAACCAGTCATCGTCACGGATTAACCACCACCACCTCCACCAGTGCACTCAAACACCTCCTCAACTGTCTGTGCTGCCATCGAGGTCCCTGCGTCACCTACCGTCATCTCCTTACCATTACTCAACCATAATAAATATCCATTACTCGCATTTGCCTCCTGTCCTTTATGGGGAACGGCGGTGTGGGAGAATCAAGATCCATGCTGCGCCTCGTTACAGACACTCTCCGTCGACATGAGGCGGGTCTTTGATTGGGCCGTCGCCAGGAGGGGTGTAGCGAGGATGCTAGCCGAATTATGTCAGGGTGAAAGATCTGTCTCATACTATTCCATCGAGTTACGTACTCTGGCGGTGGAGTGTCACTGGAATGAGGAGGCGCAGTGGGACATGTTCCTGCATGGGCTGGCTTACCAGGTCCAGAAGAAGATCTACGCCCTGGACCTTCCTACTTCACTCAATGGGATCATCGAACTGGCACTGAGGGTAGATGCACGTCTGACGTGAGTGGAGCGACGGAACCTACCCAGCTCCACACCTAAGGCCCAGACAGACGTGCGAGTCAGCGGCGGGGATGCGGCCAGCCCCTCCTACGATCACGAGCCCATGCAGGTATGGCGAGCTCAGCTTTCCCGTGAGGAGAAGGAGAGACGGAGGTCCCTGGGCCTGTGCCTCTACTGCCCACTTTATTCCCTTGCCCAAATTACCCTCAGCCAAAGAGACAGCGTTGACCGTTGTAGATCACGTCTTTCGTTTACATTGCCTCCCGATAGACGTGGTTTCCGACAGGGGACCCCAATTTGTGTCCAAATATTGGCGTGAGATTTGTAGATTACTGGGAGTGACTGTAAGTCTGTCCTCAGGGTTTCATCCCCAGAGCAATGGTCAAACCGAGAGAGCCAACCAAGATTTGGTTTTGAAGAATCCTTCCTCATGGAATCAAAATTGACAATGGTGGAGTATGCCCACAATACCTTACCAATATCAGCTACGGGCCTATCTCTGTTTGAGTGTAGTGTAGGTTACCAGCCACCTATTTTTCCCAGTCTGGAATCCGAAGTCGCCGTCCCCTCCGTTCACGCCTTCGTCCAGAGGTGTCACCGCACTTGGACTAGAGCCCTCGAGACTCTACTCCAAGTGGGGGAGCACACCAAGGCTAAAGCTGATCGCCACCGGTCTAGTCCTCGCATTACTCGCATTTGCCTCCTGTCCTTACTCGCAGCTGTGACAAACACATGAGGAAGGATGGAAGTAAACAATTTTGATCCAGTTTATCAATTTGTTGCCAAATCCAAACTGTTTCAAAAACTCAAACATGTATGGCCACTCATCTGATTGAAGGCTTTGTGGGCATCTAGTGAAATAATAGCTGCAGAATTGCTGGCTAACTGATGATCTGCATATAAAATATTAAGAAGTAGGCGGACATTACAGAATTAAAACCTTCCTGGAATAAACCCAGTTAGGTCAGGATAGATAATTGTTAAGATGTGTTGTGCTAAGCTGGAAGCCAATATTTTAGTCAAAACGTTTTGATCAAAAAGCTTAAAAAAATTTGCAGCCAAGCCAAATCCATCCGGGCCAGCAGCTTTCCCAGTTGAAAAAGCATGAATTGGTTTTAAAATAAATCTTCAACTGAGAGTTCAGATTCTAGGTCAGACCTAGAGGATTCACTAAGTTTTGGAAGACTTCATTTAGAAAATCATAATTATGGTCTGAATCTGTAATTTTGGAAGTATATGATTCAGAATAAAATTCCCTGAAACATTCATTTATCTCATTAGAATTAGTTATTACAATGCCTGTTTTTTATTTAATTATATGAATTGCTTTCTTGGCTTGTTCTCCCCTGAGTTGTCTTGCAAGCAACCTTCCAGGTTTATCCCCTAATTCAAAATTCTTCTGCTTGAGTTTGAGGAGAAGGTTACTTATTTGGCCATTTAGGATAGAAATATACTCATACTTTAATTTTAATATTTTATTAATTCATCTTTGAGAGTGACACTCTATATGCTTGTTTGAGTACTGGTAATGTTTCCTCTATTTTCCGAAGCCTACTATTTAAAGCCCGCTTTTTAGACGACTAGAATGATATGATATGGCCTCGCATTACGACCTTAAAGGTATCCCACAAAATTGAATCCACTGTCGTTAGTCGCAAAAAACTCTTTGAATCTTTGATTTGGTTGAAACGTCACAAGTAATTTGGTTTTGGCAAAACACTTTGAATTTTAAACATAACTTGGCTACGATCAGATATTAATATATTATGGTACTTAGTATTATTAATATTGGAGACCTATTCAGATGTAACCAAAAAGTAGTCAATTATAGTGTATGATTTGTGAACATGAGAGTAAAAGGAATAATCCCTATCTGTCGGATACTGAAGTCTCCAAATGTCAACCATATTTCTAGATTTGATTAGGTTAAGTGTTTGTATGGAGGTAATTGTAGGTAGTGGTTTTGACGATAGTCTATCCATATAAGGATCTAAGTAACAGTTAAAATCTAAGCCAAGCCCCATCTTACAAGCCCTCTTACATTCAAAGAAGCCACTGTGATAGTTTTTCCCTTAACGTTAGTAATCAAAGTCTACAATTAAAGAACTCTTTAGAACTTAGAACTTTGACCCACCCCCTCCCACATCCCCGAAATGAAACTTTGTCCCCTATTCATCCCGAGAACACTACTCGCATGTAGTAGAAGTAGTAGGAGGATCCTTCACCAGTTACTTCGATCGTTCACTTCGTTCGTTGCCGAAAGCCCTTCGCTGTTCCATAACTTCTGCAGTGTAGTCCAGAAAGATATAAACCTTGTGGCCGTTGTATTCCAAGGTGCGATCTCGGTGAAGTCGAAGAATCAATTCCTTTGCCTTAAAGAAATCCACTCGTGCAATAATGATGCGGGCCCTCTCCCCATCTGATAGCCTTGGCTTGAATGGACGGTGAGCACGGTGAATGACCAGCGGTCCGTGAAAGTGAGTCTCCCCCAGTAAAATTTAAACGCTGCAACAAACTCGGTCAGTCTCCCTTTCTCCTCTCCCTCAGGGATACCAATTATTTTTAAATTGTTGCGTCGAGAAGTCCTTTGCTTTAAGAGGAAAGGAAAAGGAAAGTCCTTTGCTCTATTGGTCTTCTGCAAATCAGTCAAAGTCGCTTTGAGAAAGCATAAATGGCCCTCGTGATCCCATGTTTGACCCTCAACTGTCTCCACTCTTTCTGAAAAATCCCATACCAATGTCTGCAGAGACCTAAAGTCTTCCTCTAACTTGTCAAATCTTTAATTTATGGTTGCAAGAATCCTGTCTGATATATTTTCCAACATCAATGGTGTATCATCATCGGCAAAACTTGACTAACAGCGGGATTAGCTTCGCCACAACTAGGCAACGTCTGAGGGCTAGAACTTTTCAAGGCTTTTGCTGATATTGAAGGCATTTTCGCACATCAAGGTGTTAACCACTTGAGAGAGATAAACTTAATAGAAATTCACAAAATTTATATGAAATAAAAATAAAGACGGCATCTTGTTTCACTAATCTAAAAACTTGGTGCGGAGGAGCTCGATGAAACACATCTACTAAAATGTGACTTAATAGTCTAAGTCACATTTTAGTTATTTGACTCTTTCATAGCTTTAGTCTACTAAAAGTCATTGCATTTTTGTCAACTTTTAGTCAATAGTTTTAGCCAGACTGTTCTTAACAAAATTTATTTTGGTAGCTTTTTTTATGTGTAATCTTTAAACTAAAACAATCATTAATTCTTCTCTCTTTAGACCAAATCAATTAAGCTTATGAGATTATGCACGAGAGAGAACACTTATATCA
Organism: Carassius gibelio; assembly: GCF_023724105.1. NCBI lineage: Eukaryota > Metazoa > Chordata > Actinopteri > Cypriniformes > Cyprinidae > Carassius > Carassius gibelio. Next base: position 155,654 of record NC_068399.1, on the reverse strand, counting down.
GAATGATTCCACCTATCCTCCCTTAATTAACTTTATGTTAATCGACAACAAATTGTTTCTCCCGGGAAAAACAGGACGTCTGGTTACCTTATCCCTACCCCTTCGGTTGCTGAGGCCATTTTTTCAGATCGCTAGTTCACGTTATATTAGCTTATCCATACACTGCGGCTGCTATACTGAATATATATCAGGATCGCACATTTTGAAGGACAATAGCCTATAGCAGGGATATTCAAATCTGGCCCAAGAGATCCACTTTCCTGCATAGTTTAACCCTAACCCTAATCAAACACACCTGAGCATGCTAATCAATGTCTTTGGGATCATTAGAAGATCACAGGTAGGTGAGTTTGATAAGGGCTGTAGCTAAACTCTGGAGCAGATTGGCCTTCCAGGGCAAGATTTGAGGAACCCTGGCCTATAGGATCCATTTTGAATGTCCGGTAGTCCTCAAATAACATTACAGTCCAGTCTCATCTAGTTAACGAAGACGCGACATAAATTTCATCATAATTTTGTCATCAGATATTATTTTTAGCTTGTCAATGTCTCATCTTAGTCAAAGAAAAATTTTTTGTTAACGAATATTTTTCATCTTCGTTAACGAAATTAACACTGTTGAGGACAGTAAGAATATGAGGGCTCTAGATATGGCTTTGGATGCGACTAGCTAAAGGAGTCCTGAATATTGTTTGGATCCAATAACAGAGCCACTGAAGCAGGGCAACTGGGTGACATTGATCGGGCATAGTCGTGGGTCAAAACACTGCTCTTCTGTACAGATCAAAACATTAAACAGGTTCTCCCCACTCATGCACCCACTGAGAAACCTGATGAAAGTGCTCTAGTTATTATTCTATTTTACGGAACGTGAATATAGAGACACCAGCCACCATAGTCCAATGTTTACCAGAAGCCAGAAGTGCCTGACATCTTGGCAAATTTAAAAATGCAGGCTAATGGTAAATGTAAATACAGTAAGATTGTTATTAATATCGGCGCTGATGATGTTCGACTTTGCCAGCTGGAAATTACTAAAAATAACATTAGTCAAGTCACCTTTATTTATATAGCGCTTTAAACAAAAAAGAATTGTGTCAAAGCAACTGAATAACATTAATTAGGAAAAAATAATACAAAATGACAGTTATTGATTTCAGTGATGTCATCATCTCAGTTCAGTTTAAATAGTATCTGTGCAATAATTTGCAATCAAGTCAATGATATCGCTGTAAATGAAGTGACCACAACTAAGCAAGCCAGAGGCGACAGCGGCAAGGAACCAAAACTCCATCGGTGACAGAATGGAGAAAAAACCTTATGGTCTCCTCTGACCAGACGAAACCAGCAGTTCAATTACAGGCTGCAGCAAAGTCAGATTGTGCAGAAGAATCACCTGTTTCCAGTGGTCTTGTCCTGGTGGTCGTCTGAGACAAGGTCTTTACAAGGGATCTGTATCTGGGGCTCTAGTTGTCCTGTTCTCCGCTGTCTTTCAGAGCTGTAGAAGTCCGTTCTAGGTGTTGATCCGCCATCTGGTCTGGATATGTACTGGATCCAGGTGACTGCACTGACCCTCTGATCTGGATACAGACTGGATCTGGTGGCTACGGTGACCTCGGAATAAGAGAGAAACAGACAAATATTAGCGTAGATGCCATTCTTCTAATGATGTAGCAAGTACACTGGGTGTTATGGGAAATGTCCCTGGATCTGGTTTACCTAATTAATGCAACCTAAAAATCCTTTAACGAATTTGGAAATTAAGTCAAGTCAAGTCACATATATATAACGCTTGAAACAAAATACATTGCGTCAAAGCAACTGAACAACATTCATTAGGGAAACAGTGTGTCAATAATGCAAAATGATAGTTCAATTCAATTCAATTTTATTTGTATAGCGCTTTTTACAATACGAATCGTTACAAAGCAACTTTACAGAAAATTATGTTTCTACAATATTTAGTAGTAGCTTATGGTGGTGACTGTCAGTTTGTACACGTTTGACAGGATTTTTATAAAAAATTAATACAAGACGTAGTCAGCTAGACGATGAACAATATTAATATTATTAATTAATAATTGTTATATGATGCAGTCACACTTGTAGCAATATTTGTTAGTTCTTATTTGTTGATTCAGGGTTAGCATCATCTGAGGTCCTCAGAGGGGTCAGCATCATCTCTTCTCAGGTGTTCTGGATCCAGACTGGAGCTTGTGTAAATCCTACTTACCACGGGGCAAAACATAGAAACAAAATAGAGACATCATTAGCATAGCTGCTGATCCAACAAATTTAAATTAGTTTAACTCAAGCTAATGAATAAAAATGCACATTTGATCAGATGCAACTACACTCACAATTTAAGAGATACATTATTCAAATGCTTGGCGAAAGAGATGCATTTTTAATCTAAATTTAAACAGAGAGAGTGTGTCTGAACCCCGAACATTATCAGGAAGGCTATTCCAGAGTTTGGGAGCCAAATGTGAAAAAGCTCTACCTCCTTTAGTGGATTTTGCTATCCTAGGAACTACCAAAAGTCCAGCGTTTTGTGACCTTAGGGAGCGTGATGGGTTGTAGCGTGGTAGAAGGCTAGTTAGGTACGCAGGAGCTAAACCATTTAGGGCCTTATAGGTAAGTAATGATAATTTGTAACTGATACGGAACTTAATAGGTAGCCAGTGACTGTAAAAATGGGGTAATATGATTATATTTTCTTGACCTGGTAAGGACTCTAGCTGCTGCATTTTGGACTACTTGTAGCTTGTTTATTGAAGAAGCAGGACAACCACCTAGAAGTGCATTTCAATAGTCCAGTCTAGAGGTCATGAATGCATGAACTAGCTTTTCTGCATCAGAAACAGATAACATGTTTCGTAGCTTGGCAATGTTTCTAAGATGGAAGAATGCAGTTTTTGTAACATTGGAAATATGATTTTTAAAAGACAAATTGCTGTCTAATATGACACCCAGATTTCTGACTGTAGAGGAAGTAACAGTACATCCGTCTAGTTGCAAATTGTAATCTACAAGATTCTGTGTAGTGTTTTTTGGTCCAATAATTAATATCTCTGTCTTATCTGAATTTAATTGGAGAAAATTATTTGTCATCCAATCTTTTAAATTTTTAACACACTCTGTTAGCTTAGATAATTGAGAAGTTTAATCTGGTCTCATTGAGATATATAGCTGAGTATCATCAGCATAACAGTGGAAGCTAATTCTGTATTTTCTAATAATATTACCAAGGGGCAAAATGTATATTGAAAATAGAAGGGGACCTAGGACGGATCCTTGTGGCATTCCATATTTTACTGATGATAAATGAGATGACACTCCATTCAAGTAAACAAAATGGTAGCGATCGGACAGGTAGGATCTAAACCATCTTAAAAGCCTGCCCTTGAATACCTGTATAGTTTTGTAATCTATCTATGAGTCTAAATAGTGTCTGTGCATTTATTTGCAATCAAGTCAACGATATCGCTGTAGATTAAGTGATTCCATCTAAGCAAGCCAGAGGCGACAGCTGCAAGGAAACCGAAACTCCGTTGGTGACAGAATGGAGAAAAAACCTTGGGAGAAACCAGGCTCAGTTGGGGGGCCAGTTCTCCTCTGACCAGACGAAACCAGTAGTTCAATTCCAGGCTGCAGCAAAGTCAGAATCATGTTTCCTGTGGTCTTGTCCTTGTGGTCCTCTGAGACATTATAAGAAGCAAATTATGTGTAAGCTAGGTTAAAGAGATGGGTCTTTAATCTAGATTTAAACTGCAAGAGTGTGTCTGCCTCCCGAACAATGTTAGGTAGGTTATTCCAGAGTTTAGGAGCCAAGAACATCAACAACAGTTTACACCACTCATTCTTACTAATTGCAATTCAGAACTCATACTTGGTCGTCCTTGGCTAATTCAACATCAACCAGTCATAAATTGGAAGACTGGTAAAATTCTCAAGTGGGGTTGTCAATGCCAGAACTCCCAATTACTTCCCTGATTCCAAGTAGTTCTGTCTGTTTCCACGCCTTTTAATTCCACATCCATTGAAAGTCCAAAACAGAATCAATCATTCAATGTTCCTTCTTGCTATGCCTCCTTTGCAGATGTTTTCAATCCTCTCGCAGGCCTCTAAGCTCCCAGCACATCGACACTGGGATTGCGCTATCGATCTGGTCTCTGGAGAGGCTATCCCCAAAGGTTGCATATACTCCCTGTCCATCCCTGAACAGAAGGCAATGAAGGAGTATGTTGACAAAGCCTCAAACAAGGTTACATCCGACCATCCACTTCTCCACCAGCGGCTAGCTTCTTCTTCGTCACCAAGAAGGATGGGGGATTAAGACCCTGCATTGACTATAGAGCATTAAACAAGATTACGGTAAAATTCAGCTATCCTCTTCCACTAATTCCATCCTCTCTCGAACAGCTCCGAGATGCCCATATATTCACTAAACTTTATTTGCGGAGTGCATACAATCTGGTGAGAATCAAGGATGGAGATGAGTGGAAGACAGCTTTCATCACCCCTGCTGGACACTACGAGTATCTGGTGATGCCGTATGGTCTTGTAAATGCTCCGTCTGTCTTCCAAAGTTTCATGGATGAGGTCCTCCGTGAGTACTTAAACTGCTTTGCTCTTGTCTATATTGATGACATCTTTATTTATTCATCTAATGAAAGAGACCACCAATGTCATGTCGCTCAAGTGCTCCAACGATTAAGAGAATTCTCTCTCTATGCACAGGCTGAAAGGTGTGTGTTTCACCAGCAATCCATGGAATTCCTGGGATATATAATAAACCAGGACGGAGTTAAGATGGATGACAAGAAGACGCACGCTATAACATCATGTCATTCTCTGCATACAGTTAAAGAGCTCCAAAAACTCCTTGGCTTCGCTAACTTTTACCGCAAATTCATCCACAACTACACCAGACAACCACAACTTTCCCTGACATATATAGCAATTGTAATTCGCTTTGGATAAAAGCGTCAGCTAAATGAATAAATGTAAATGTTACGGTTAGTCTCACTTCCGGTTTTCACCCTCAGGCCAACGGACAAACTGAACGGAAAATACAGGACAAAAGCCGATTCCTCAGAACATTCTGCCACCAAAACACCTGGCATCTCATTTGGGGAGAATATGCTCAGAATTCACTCCGTCAGTCTTCTACTAACCTTACACCTTACACCTTTCCAATGTGTCCTAGGCTACCAACCCCCATTGTTTCCTTGGTCCTGTGAACCTTCAGAGGTCCTTTCAGTCAATACCTGGTTTGAGAACAGCGAAAGAGTGTGGGATCAGGCTCATCAACATCTTCAGCAAGCTGTAAATCGTCACCAACACTTCGTTGACGCGCACAGAAAACCACACCCTACCTTCCAGCCTGGGCAACTGGTATGGCTATCAACCAGAGATATTAAATTGAGACAACCTTTCAAGAAACTGAGTCCTAAATACATCGGACCTTTTCCTATAGAGAGACAGATAAATCCTGTCACCTAACGGTTAAGTCTACCAGCTCAGTATCGGATTCATCCAACTTTTCATGTGTCTCTTTTAAAACCACATCATCCCTCTGCAGTGTTGGGAGTAACGCATTACAAAAGTAATGCATTACAGTAACATATTACTTTTTGCTGTAACGCAGTAGTGTAAGGCATAACTAATCAATTTTCAGTAATATTTTACTCGGTACATGTTCAGTAATGTTTGCGTTACAATGCACTTTTACCCCAAAATTAAATTTTTCAAAGAAAAGAAGAAAAAAAAAACCTAAAGACCGCAAGACATTAACGAATTGAAATATGAAGCAAATAAGTCATATTTCCTGTTTGTGGTCAGTCAATAGCTGCTTGTGGTGTTTGTTCTGCATTTAAATAATTTCTGCGTTTTATTTCTTTCCTAGTAGCCTATAGTTTATAGTTTCAGTTCAAAGCGGCTCGCGCTCGCCCCGTTAGAAGCTCTGACAGAAAGTCTGCGTGTGAGGCTGACAGGGACTGAGAGACGTGTTTTAGATGTGCTGTTTTCCTTAATGCATAACTTACATTGCACAGGTATATTCTCCATCTGTAAATGTTAAAAAACCAATGGAAATATTTCCATTTTGTTGTCAGAAGTGCATTAGCTTTTGCTTCAGTGATTCTCCGCTAGTCGAGCGCAGCCGCGCATGTGCGCCAAACAGGTGAGCTCAATGAAACAGGAGGGCAATAATTCTAATGTATACATTTTGCTGAAATATTTATAGTTGGACATTAAATGTGACATGTAGAATTTTAAACCTATAATTAAGTGTATTTGTATGATAGCACTAACTGTAACGTGTAATGGGGTAATCAAAATAGCCTTTCTACTCAGTCTGTGCTTTTTAATAATTTTCATTTTTAACTTTAACTTCTGCTTTAATAAATTGCAATGTTATGCTACAATGTAATGAGATTTTAACCCTAATATATGCCTATATGCTTACATTCACTTTATTTGTTTAATCCAAATCCAAAATACCAAGATATAGACTACCTTATACCGCAAATCAGACAAAAAATAGAGAGATATTAATTTTTCCTCAGATCGCCTAGCCCTATACAGAAGTGTGGAGTTTTATTTCAAGTATAATTTTCCCCTTTCTTTAAATAGCATAAAAACAAATAAATAGCAAAAATAAATAAATAATTAAATAAATAAACAGGTATGGTAAACTGCAAACCGTAAACTGTTTACTCCAAACACCATCCCCCCCAAACCCCTCCTGCCACGCTGATGGTACTCAAAAAAACTTTACAAGGTTGGTTCTGCTGAAAGTAACTCAAAAGTAATACAGGGGTAATGTAACGCATTACAATTCTGAGACAGTAATATTGTAATGTAGGGAATTACTTTTAAATGACAGTAACAAGTAATATATAATGTATTACAGTTTGGAAGTAACTTGCACAACACTGTCCCTCTGTACCTATTCCTTCCACAGACCCGGTCCCTGACGAAGAACCCCCGTTGCCACCCATTGAAGCCGAGCCCATCTACACAGTACAGGAGATCCTAGACTCTCAACGTTGTGGCAGTCGATTGGAGTACCCCGTAGACTGGGAGGATTATGGCCCCGAGGAGAGATGTTGGGTTCCTCGCCAAGATATCCTAGACCCTAACTTGCTCACAGACTTTCACGCTCAGCACCCAGAAAGACCTGCTTCACGACCCAGAGGTAGACCCCATGACGTCGGAGAGTTAGGTCCGCTGGCATGGACCCTGGAGAGGGGGGTAGTGTCAGGGATCGGGCAGATCCAGCCCCTGCCAATCAGCCACGATCCACGTCACCGGAGTACTAACCAGCCACACCTGACACGCATCATGTAATCTAATCAACCACAGTATAAAAGCACTCACCCACACCACAGATCCCTGTCAAGCCTCCAACAGGAACAATCTCTTCACACTTGTCTCCTGAAGCTCTCCTTGCCTGATGTAACGTATACTCACCTTTTGGTGTTTGACTAACCTGTGTCTTTGCTCTGCTGCCCTCAGGACCACTGATCATCAACTCTGCTCAGGTGATTCTATGGTTGCTGATATTCTCCTATGATTGTCACTGTCTTCGGCATCTAAGGATTGAGAGAACACCAGTGAACGATCTGCACTGTGGCTTTGCACTTGAAAGCACGTATTCACCGCACTTGTATATATATCACTTAATAAATCACTGTACTGAATTCACCTTACCTCTTAGTCCTGAGTTTATCCTGACAATAACATATAACATATTGCCATTACTGTTTTGTTGTTGCCGTTTGTACTGTGTTTGAGCTCTGTCACTATATTCTTTTTATCAACCTTTTTTTATCTCAAAAATAAATTTTATATACCATCATTTCCATTTCTATAACGTGTCAATATATCCTCTATTGTATTCTACAACAAAAACAATCAGAGCGCCTCGTTATCACTAGTTTTATTTTGATCTCCCGGGTACACTTCAAACTTATAACCCGTTAGCAGCGGCAGCGTGGTTGCTGCTAACCGCGCTTGCATTACTAATACTCTATTCACCCTCATTACCATTGCTTTACTCACTGTTACTTGCATTAATGGCAGATGTATGTCTGCCTTTGTTTGCAGGTGAGGACATGTTGGAGGCCATGGAGAAGCAGATTCACAACCTGGAGGTGAGGCAGGCCCTGCTGAGAGAGCGGAGAGCCGCGCTGGAATCATCCCGGGCTGATGCTCACAAGTCCAGGGTAAGTATACACCAAGTCCGGTGAACAGTCCCACCACGTCTATTCTGTGTGTTTCTCTGCACAGGACACCTAGGTGCAAACCTCAGCGGAGGACGCGAGCCAGGCCCCGGGTGACAACTTCTCCCCCTCCGGTCTTCGAGATCTCCACCCGGAACCGCTTCACTCCCCTCCACCAGACGGAACGTGATTCTGTGATCATCGGAGACTCCATAGTCCGACACGTCCGTGCTACCTTAGCCAAAGGTAAAGTGCACACTCACTGTTTCCCTGGTGCTCGTGTTCTCAAAGTTTCTGTGCAGATACCCGTGATCCTGAAGGCCGACGAGAGCCCCAGAGCGGTCGTATTTCATGCCGAAGAGGGACTTCAGGAGCCTGATCGAGATGGTCAAAAGACAGTAAAAAATCTGGGTGTTATATTAGACAGCAACCTGTCTTTTGAAAATCATATTTCCCATGTTACAAAAACTGCATTCTTCCATCTTAGAAACATTGCCAAGCTATGAAATGTGTTATCTGTTTCTGATGCAGAAAAGCTAGTTCATGCATTCATGACCTCTAGACTTGACTATTGTAATGCACTTCTAGGTGGTTGTCCATTTTCAGCAGGTTCCTGCTCTGCAGAACATAAATACCACATACCCAATAAAACTCCTAGACAAGACAGCAACAAACACACAAACCAAAGAGAGTGAGCATCAGGGGGAGGCCATAAAGCCATCTCAGTGGTCACAGATATACCTGACTGTGTTAAACTAATTAATTTTACTTTGTTGGAACAGCAGCTATGCTAATGATGTCTCTATTTGTTTCTCTGTTTCTGCTGGATCTTCATCCCGTGGTAACTAGGATTTACACAAGCTCCAGTCTGGATCCAGAACACCTGAGAAGAGATGATGCTGACCCTCAGAGGACCTCAGATGATGCTAACCCTGAATCAACAACAGAACTAACAAATATTGCTACAAGTGTGACTGCATCATATAATAATTGCTGTTAATAATGTTCATCATCTGGCTGACTACGTCTTGTATTAATTTTTCTGAAAAATTCTGTCATATGCGCACAAACTGACAGTCACCACTTAAAAGCTACTACTAAATATTGTAGAAACTTAATTTTCTGTAAAGTTGCTTTGTAATAATTTTTATCGTAAAAAGCGCTATACAAATAAACTTGAATTGAATTGAATACAACATTATCCAGATAACAAACAATGCTGTTCTTTCAATTTATCCCCAGAAAAAAACTGAAATAAATATTCTCAGCTCTTTTCAACATTAATAATAATAATAATAATAATAGTAAAAAAAAATTAGAAAACCAGATTGTTAAAAGGATGTCTGAAGGATTGTGTGACAGCTTTGAGAGTCAGCTTTGATTGTTCCTAATAAACTGTTTATCTGCACTCGCAAGTAAATATTAAATTATTTTGTGGGATAATTAATTATATTCTAAATAAACTGCAAACATAAAATGTGATGTGGTTGAAAAACAGATTGAAAATTGTCCAAGTATCCATTTGAGTTTAATATTTGCTCAGCTGATTAAAAACTACCTTTTCTATAATTTTGCCTATAAAAGGAAGATTAGATATTGGTCTAAAATTGCTCAAAATTGTGTTATCAAGATTGCTCTTTTTCAGGAGGGGCTTAACAACTGCAGTTTTTAGGGAGTTTGGAAACGTCCCAGAAAGAAGTGAGGCATTCACCACTTGTAGGGAGGAGCACAGTTGAGCAGACAACTTTTTCAAACATTTTAGACATAAATGGAAGATTGGAAAGAGGCCTATAGTTTGCCAGTTCACTATGATCTAGTTGTGGTTTCTTAATAAGAGGCTTAATAACCGCCAGCTTGAATGGTTTTGGGACGTGACCTAAGGATAACAATGAGTTAATAATATTGAGAAGCGTTTCTGCAATGGATGAGACCATCCACTAAAAAAGTGAAAGATAGGTGGAAGATTGTTTATTTGAATTTTGGCGCTCAGTTGCCACTGATAATTGAATCAGTCAGCCCATGATAGTTTGAATCAGTCGGCCCATTCTCCTCTGGCCTCTAGCATCAACAAGGCATTTTCTCCCACAGGACTGCCGCATACTGGATGTTTTTCCCTTTTCACACCATTCTTTGTAAACCCTAGAAATGGTTGTGTGTGAAAATCCCAGATTGTGAAATACTCAGACCAGCCCGTCTGGCACCAACAACCATGCCACGCTCAAAATTGCTTAAATCACCTTTCTTTCCCTTTCTGACATTCAGTTTGGAGTTCAGGAGATTGACTTGACTAGGACCTCTTCTTCTTCTTTCTGCTTTTCCCTTCAGGGTTCGCCACAGCGAATCATCTCTATCCACCTATCCCTATCTTCTGCATCCTCAACACTTGCACCAGGACCACACCCCTAAATGCATTGAAGCAACTGCCATGTGATTGGTTAATTAGATAATTGCATTAATGAGAAATTGAACCGGTGTTCCTAATAATCCTTAGGTGAGTGTATGTGTGAGTGTGTTTTATAGTGAATGTGGCTGTATCTGCATGATTACCATATGTTTGATCACAAATCAGTAGAGGTGGGTAGAGTACCCAAAAACTGTACTCAAGTAAAAGTTAAAAGTACTAGTCTGAATAGTTACTTGAGTAAGAGTAAAAAAGTATTGGATAAAAAAATCTACTCAAGTAGTTAAGTTACTAGTTACTTTGGGTCATATATACTGATCCTATTTTTATTTAGATATATAGATAAAATGTATGTTATGTGTGTGTGTATAAATATATATATTTCATCAGCCTTACTCCAGTCTTCAGTGTCACATAATCCTTCCGAAATCATTCCAATATGTTGATTTACTATCAGTGATGTTCTTTTTATCTTTCTATACATCAAATAATCCTAAACAAAATATCATAGGTTCCAAAAAAATATCCAGCACTGGTAATAAATCAATATATTAGATTTATATTTTGAAGGATCATAACTCTGAAAACTTGAGTAACAGCTGATGAAAATTCGGATTTGCATCACAAAGTAAACTATATTTTAAAGTATGTATTAAATATGTATACATAACCTCTGACACAGAGAAGAGAGAAAACTCCTCACATGACCGCTAAGTTACCGAACATCTGAACATAACGAACTAAATTCACATTGACAGATCTTCTTCTGTCTGCACGCGTATTTCTGCAAGCGTAAATATTGTGGAAATATCATAATTAATTGTGTCTAGGCATATGGGGGTCGTCTTGTGTCACAAAGCAGCCACAACAGCATATTGGCAAATATGCTTTTTTTAATAAAAATATTTCATTTTTTTATTTTTTTTAGAAACATTCCCAGATGCATGAACTATATAATGAAATATCTTGATTCTCACATTTCATAGATTGTTAATAATGATAATATGCCATGGTCAAAGTAGCCTAATTATGTAATTTATTATAAAAACCCTGTCTGTTTACATAAGTAACAGATATTGGTGTCATGCCATAACATATAATACGGCTGACTTTATATTACATGTGAATTTAACATTGGAAGTTAATGTGATATAAAAACTGCTACTAATCTTTCATTGTTCAGAAAGAGAGCAAATAACATTTAAATTATCAAAGATCATTTTCACTGACAGTCTAGAGTTCAATCACTCTCAGAAACTCCCATTAAAATCACTGAAACTGTTAACACTGTGAAATCAATATCTTATTTGTAGATTCGTACACACATCTGCACTTAATCGGCTATTTTTTTGTGGTTGCCTTTTTTTATAAGTCACACGTACAACAAACTAATGTCACAGTATGGTATCGTGTATTGTAATCGAATGTAGCCCAAGTTATTACCTGTTGAACAGTAGACAGCACACACTCTTTTCATCTAATAAAGATCTTCATCGCTAGCAAATAATAGCCTTTGCAGATTTGCTTTCAATTCAGTGCAGTTCCATAGCAACGTTTTCAACGCTGCTGTTAAATGTTACAACTCTGAGTGAACCACTTCAGACCCTCAGCGCGTGCGGCAGGGAACTGAACGAATGATAGTAGTAAGTATAATACACTTTATGCCAAGATGATTTATGACTTTGACCTTTGACCTTTTGACAGGTTGAACTTCCGGTAACCCTATGATGGATGGGCGGAACTTTCCGACTTCAAGGGTTAACCTATGACCTTCCCACGCATCGATCATGCGGTTTTGACAGAAAGTTTTACCCTATTGACCTAATTAGTTCTAAATCATGGTTTTGACGGCTAGTTTAAACGTAAGATGAAAGACTCCCCACGCATCGATCATGCGGTTTTGACAGAAAGTTTTACCCTATTGACCTGTTAGTTCTAAATTAAAACGGTATATGAAAGACTCCCCAATCATCGATCATGTGGTTTTGACAGAAAGTTTTACCCTATTGACCGTTAGTTTGTTTGAAGTTTGTGCCAGTTAGTTTGTTTGAAGTTTGTGTCAGTTAGCTTGTTTGAAGTTTGTGTCAGTTAGCTTGTTTGAAGTTTGTGTCAGTTAGCTTGTTTGAAGTTTATCACAGTTATACGGTTATGTGTGTGTGTGTGTGGATATACGGCTTCTCCCCCTCCCATTACATTTATGAGCGGTGTATAAATGGGATCGGTGTGTTCTACATTTTATATATATAAAACATTATATAATTTATATAATCTCAAACAATTAAAGATTGAAAATACATTTTAATTATTTCACATTTATATATATAACACATTATATAATTTATATAATCTAAAACACATTTTAATTATTTCACATTTATATAATATAAATAATCTAAAAACAATTTAACTAAGGTTGAAAAAACATTCTGTTCTTTTAAAAAAAGGTTATAAATTAAACTGTATAAAAAAATATACTGAAACCGACTGTTTCAGATAAAACAAGATCTTTTTTTCCTTTTTTTTTTTAGAGAGCAGGAAAGAGATGTTTTCACACACCTTTGATCCTGACCCTCTGTGTCCCCACTGTCTGCGTTTGCACGCCACAGTGCACACTCGTCGGAATTTACTACAAAATCATAATATCTTCAAAGCCATTTTTTTATTAAAACTAACGTATCTCACGCGGGAGTACCATGTTTTTGACAGTTTTCTGACCGGTGCATCTATGAATTACGGTGGGCGAGTGGCTAGCATCTCTTGTACCCCTCTCTCTCTCCCTCTCTCTCCCTCTAATGCCTGTGTACACACATTCGTCTCCAAGTCTTATTTTCTTCTTTTAATGAATATAAACACATTATACATTCACAAACAATATAAAACAAAACATTTACATTAGTTTTGTTCATCACTAAAAATATACATTTTACCAGGATCGGGGAAAAAATATATAATTGAACAGAATGAAGAATATGGTCTATTGAGGAACCCGGACGTGTCATTGACACAATTCAGTTAAAGTCATTTCACATTATTTGTTGCAAGACATTTTCTGTATTATATTTAAAACCTTTTATATCCATCTTTATATCATATCTTTTTCAAAAAGCTGTTTAATTATTTATTTTAACCGTACACCTACAGTACCACCATACAATAAAATGCTGCATGCACGTACACTTTTAAGCGATCTGAATTATGACTAGCCTATAAATTTCATCATAAGCCACACGTACCTTGTTATATCACTATAATATCCACGGCGCTATACAAATTTGTATTCTGATAAACCATATAAACAAGCGGACATACGCGTGGACATATCAAGTTAAAAAAGAGACTTATCTCTATTTTAAACAATATTAAATTATATATGACGGCATGTTACTAAACCGGAACATACATTTTAAACAAGTATTCATCGTTTTTATAAAACACATCGCAGTAACAGACATGTTACTAAACCAAAACAAATAATTTTATCATACATTTTTTTAATCATGTATTCAATCAATACTTATACAACATATACAAACACGTTTTAAACATATTTTAAACAAAAACTAATAATAAACACAGCCTTCTCAAAATTACAGACATGTACAATCATGCTGATCACATATTATGGATATTCAGACTTCTAGCCATTAATACGTTTTAGGATAATGAAAAACACCAACGTCTGAGGGGTGTCAAAATATCTCCAGTCCCCCCAAAACCCACTCAGACTCCAGGGGTTAAAGAATATGGAAATAAATAATTATATAATGACATCATCATCCTAAAGCAATTCATTAAACAAAAAAAAGTATTCAACATTTAAGTTAATCAAACTTATAAAACACACCATTCTCTTCTTTTTTTTAAAAGATAACTTATTTTAAATGTGATAGCATAGTATATATACAATAAACATTTCTGATGATACATATAAAAAATCATCCCTTACAGTTTTAGACCGGTGAGAGATGTCCAAACATGAATGAAATATCCCCAAAATAAAATAATACGACTTAAAAAATAAAATAAAAATGATTAAATCATAAACAGAATCTCACAGGTCCTCGTAGTGAAATGTATGTGAGACCCGAGGGGCTGCTTCACACACACCCCGCGCAGGCGAGGGTGGAGTTCCAGACCGCATGATCTAAGTCAATGGTGTACATTATTTCAAAGCTAACATTAATGTAATGTTTTTTAATAATCAGTACCCCCGGTACATCTGATGTCCGTTGATTCTTAATTCAACAAAATGATGATATATATTACCTAAAATATTTTATATTTTTATATAATATTATATAATAAAAAATTATTTATATCATATTATATCATATATCATATATATGATTATATTATATTAGATGCGTCATGCATTAATCACTTTAGATTCTTTAAAGTTCTTATTTTTAGCACCATCTTCAAAGTTTTCATACCATCTCTCTCTCTCTCTCTCTCTCCCTCACACCCACACACACACACCCACACCCACACACACACACACACACACACACACACTCTCCCCCCCCCCCCCTCTCTCACACACACACACACACACACACTCTCTCTCTCTCTCGCTCTCTCTATCTCTCTCTCACACACACACACACACTCTCTCTTTCTCTCTCCCTTTCCCTCTCCCTCTCTCTCTCTCTCTCTCTCTCACACACACACACACACACACACACACACACACACACACACAATGAAACATGAAGCCAAAGTCTTTCTGTATGTTTTTTAAAAATAAAACTTAAAATATTGATTTTGCTTTAAATCTATGCTGAGGAGCTCATTTGTTTGTCACAGTATAGACTGTGAAGTTTAGATGAAGTTGCTTTATCTTTTAGAAGACCCTCGATCGTATTCAACCATTAAAGATGGTTCAGGAAAGACCCACGCGTCCTAGAGATGTAATTTATGTGCGTTGCTACGGTCGTAAACCTTTCACATATCTACGGTACTTTCAGACACAGAGCAGGAAAGACATTTGCAGGCCCTCTGCTTAGCCGTCCCAAAATACCTCCATTTAAAAGCAAAAATATTAAAATGACCGCCTGTACATCTAACAGGCTGTAGTTCTATTTTTTATATATTTTGTATTAAAAGTACTATCCATATTATATTCCTTATTTAAAACAATATATTTAACCGACAGTATCCCCCCAACGTGTGTTTTCCATCAGTTGTTTGCCCTTCAGCCTTATTACGTAGTGCTTTTCATTTAGCCTACTGTAAGATCCCTTTACAATAGTGTAATGAAAGTTAACTTTTCTTAAAAGTTTATAGTTGTATTTTACTATATCCCCATCCTTCTATCCTGTAGATTGTATGCGTACTGTAAAATAACAAATATACATCTTGCTTAAAGTCACTAAAATAATTACACCTACAATTTGAAAACGTGTTTAAACACATTGTGTGTCACTAAAGCAAGGCACACCGTCTATCGTCTTATTTTTTTAAATAACCGATGACAAATCGTCTCTTCATATAATTTATGCACCCGAGTGCTTTTCTCACACGAGTAGAAAACTCTTTCTCTTTGGATGTGTTTGGCTGAAACATAATTTCTACATCAGAATTTTTTTTTTAAATGTACGCTGAACTTTTCTCATTCGACAGAAATACTATTTTCAAATTATTTACCCGGCCTATAACACTCGGTGTAAATGTTCTTACCTAGAACAGAAAACATACACTTTGACTGTTTTGTAGATGCCAACAGATTATGTCAAGGGTGTTTCACATCTAAGAATCAAAATGTTTTGTAAATCACATTTTTCTTACACCTCGAGATTTAGCCCTATCAAGATTTTGGAGGTCCGTTCACAATTTGTTTGTCGGATCCTACGTTTTTATGCGATCTTTGTGCGGCGTCATCGTAATAGGAATAAATGAAAATTAAGAAATTAAGTTACAGTTTTTCTCTTCGAGATATTTCTTTTAGCTCAACTTTGTGTCTGTCCAAAAGTGTGATCGCATGAAGCATCGAAGCAAAAATGAAGTCTAGCTGTTTTACACTTTAAACTATTACAACCTAAACAAATCAAACGGTACACTCGTTTACGTTTGAGCGCGTTAAAGTTTCCACACTCTTGTGAGATACATTTTATCCATAACCTTTTGTGTATTCGAGCGACCAAACCACTAAGAAAGAGAGTATAGCAAGAAAACTAACGTTTACAACGCATATAGAATTCAGAATACAATTGTTAAAGTATTTATTTTTTTTTTTGTTAAATGTTGATTTGTAAATGAGATTTTTATTACTCCGTTAGATTTACTCATCGTGTTCGGATAGCGGATGACACAATTCACATTTTGTTTTAAGACTCCTGTAAGTTCATGCTAACTCTCGCGTGGGAAAGAGAGCGGGGTGAGCGTATTCTATTCATTTAAGAAAAATGATTAAACATTTGCCCAAACTTTTCTATTATTTTGACAAAACACGACACGACGACATTAAAGAATGTTATCAGTTCCTACGGCCATCTTCTTCGATTCAAATAAAGCAACATCTCTTGTGTACGTGTGTATGTGCTAAACATCTTTGCTTCTCCACTTCTCCAGATTTGTTAGATGGGTTACCGTTGTAATACAAACACATTTGAGAACTACGACGTTCTCACTTTTGTAACGGTTATAGAAAAATACCGTACACACTTTTGCATTTCATAATTCAGTGATTTTAGCTGTAATGGTCACATAAGACAAAAATTGTCAATGTGTGACTCGTAAACATGTATAATTCATTTATTTATTTTTACCAGAGATAGTCGACCGATCTGTTGACACGTTGTTTTGCAGTTTTCTCAGACTGCGGTCAAACATACACTGCCTGTTGATAGGAATTTTATGTATGACAATATCGCCCCAACATCGAGAGCTCTTGTTCATATAGCCGATGACCACATTCACATTGTTTCAGCATTTGCCGCTTGACATTAAAGAGTAGGCCTATGCGTACTCCCCTTCGGTCGTAAGCATTATCATCTACCGTGCGCTGAGATTTTTCTGCTTTGTCCACTGTTGACGGATTTGCTAGAGGGACTATGTCGCCCCGTTGTAACGTGATTACGTTTAAGATCCATAAGATTGCGCTACATTCACCTGAAAAGGCTATAGATATAGTCTTTTATACAGGAAATGTGTATCAGAATAACAATGACCTAATAGTGAAATCCACTCTTCTAAACTATTGTGAAAGTTTTAATGCAACTCTGTAAATAGCTTTTTTTTTTTCTACTACCGTATACTGCACATTATTGTTTGGTTGTCTTTGTACAGTATTTCAATAAATAAACCGGTGTTGATAAGTCGTTCATTTAAGTGGAGGGCGGGATGATTTTAACCTTCTTTAGTCATTCGTCGTGCTTAAGGTCTGATCCGGGAAACCGCACTACGACTGGAACCGCGCTTTGTCGCGTCTAAATAACCCGCTCTTCTTTAAGAAAACCGCGAGGCGAGCAGTTTCTGACATCCATTAATTCACTTCATTTTTTCACAACCGCAAATGTTTTGTTTAGCATACATATTAGTTACATAGGTGTCACGCATGAAGTTTATAGTTATTTTAAATAATTATGATAGAGTTACAGGTTTAGGTTAGTGGGGTGCCTGTAAGCGGTGAAAACTTCGAGCATCGGAGACGACGGTGTTACTCAAACACCCCATAGCGTTATCTTTTAACAAACTATTGTATTGTGCGTTTCTAAGACAAAATCTGTAACAGCGTTCATTAATATGTTGAGATGAAAATAAACATACAAAACTTTATAATGACCGTGAGTTCAATATAGCCTAACCAACAAATGTTTATTCTAACGCTTTCGCCCTAAAATTGCGAGATTTCCTGACTTTGCCGTGTTTAATGGATGCTAGATCTCATCACGCCGCAGCGAATTGTAAACCACACACTTCCTCATCGCATTACGCTAAGAAACTGCACATGGTTAAAGCTATTACACCATAAACCGTCTAAAGTTGTTAATGTACAAGCACAGTAAACTATTTCTACAAAAAATATCACTGCACTACTGTTTTTGCATATAATACATCGTTCAACAATACTTTTGCACACTCATTCGACTGTATTTATTACCGCCGTTCTCACGTTCCTGCTGTTCATAGTGTATATATAATCCTTCATTGCTCTGTTCATCATGTACATACGATCCCTACATTGCATTCATATTTATATTCTGTATATACTCTGATCAATATCGTATATAGCAACTACACTGTATATTCTGTATAGCTTTACTTACTCTGCACTTGTATGTATATAAAACACTATATTCTTGCACTTCTGGTTAGATGCTAACTGCATTTCATTAGCTCTGTACTTATACTCTGCATAATGACAATAAAGTTGAATCTAACCAGAAGTGCAAGAATATAGTGTTTTATATACATACAAGTGCAGAGTAAGTAAAGCTATACAGAATATACAGTGTAGTTGCTATATACGATATTGATCAGAGTATATACAGAATATAAATATGAATGCAATGTAGGGATCGTATGTACATGATGAACAGAGCAATGAAGGATTATATATACACTATGAACAGCAGGAACGTGAGAACGGCGGTAATAAATACAGTCGAATGAGTGTGCAAAAGTATTGTTGAACGATGTATTATATGCAAAAACAGTAGTGCAGTGATATTTTTTGTAGAAATAGTTTACTGTGCTTGTACATTAACAACTTTAGACGGTTTATGGTGTAATAGCTTTAACCATGTGCAGTTTCTTAGCGTAATGCGATGAGGAAGTGTGTGGTTTACAATTCGCTGCGGCGTGATGAGATCTAGCATCCATTAAACACGGCAAAGTCAGGAAATCTCGCAATTTTAGGGCGAAAGCGTTAGAATAAACATTTGTTGGTTAGGCTATATTGAACTCACGGTCATTATAAAGTTTTGTATGTTTATTTTCATCTCAACATATTAATGAACGCTGTTACAGATTTTGTCTTAGAAACGCACAATACAATAGTTTGTTAAAAGATAACGCTATGGGGTGTTTGAGTAACACCGTCGTCTCCGATGCTCGAAGTTTTCACCGCTTACAGGCACCCCACTAACCTAAACCTGTAACTCTATCATAATTATTTAAAATAACTATAAACTTCATGCGTGACACCTATGTAACTAATATGTATGCTAAACAAAACATTTGCGGTTGTGAAAAAATGAAGTGAATTAATGGATGTCAGAAACTGCTCGCCTCGCGGTTTTCTTAAAGAAGAGCGGGTTATTTAGACGCGACAAAGCGCGGTTCCAGTCGTAGTGCGGTTTCCCGGATCAGACCTTAAGCACGACGAATGACTAAAGAAGGTTAAAATCATCCCGCCCTCCACTTAAATGAACGACTTATCAACACCGGTTTATTTATTGAAATACTGTACAAAGACAACCAAACAATAATGTGCAGTATACGGTAGTAGAAAAAAAAAAAGCTATTTACAGAGTTGCATTAAAACTTTCACAATAGTTTAGAAGAGTGGATTTCACTATTAGGTCATTGTTATTCTGATACACATTTCCTGTATAAAAGACTATATCTATAGCCTTTTCAGGTGAATGTAGCGCAATCTTATGGATCTTAAACGTAATCACGTTACAACGGGGCGACATAGTCCCTCTAGCAAATCCGTCAACAGTGGACAAAGCAGAAAAATCTCAGCGCACGGTAGATGATAATGCTTACGACCGAAGGGGAGTACGCATAGGCCTACTCTTTAATGTCAAGCGGCAAATGCTGAAACAATGTGAATGTGGTCATCGGCTATATGAACAAGAGCTCTCGATGTTGGGGCGATATTGTCATACATAAAATTCCTATCAACAGGCAGTGTATGTTTGACCGCAGTCTGAGAAAACTGCAAAACAACGTGTCAACAGATCGGTCGACTATCTCTGGTAAAAATAAATAAATGAATTATACATGTTTACGAGTCACACATTGACAATTTTTGTCTTATGTGACCATTACAGCTAAAATCACTGAATTATGAAATGCAAAAGTGTGTACGGTATTTTTCTATAACCGTTACAAAAGTGAGAACGTCGTAGTTCTCAAATGTGTTTGTATTACAACGGTAACCCATCTAACAAATCTGGAGAAGTGGAGAAGCAAAGATGTTTAGCACATACACACGTACACAAGAGATGTTGCTTTATTTGAATCGAAGAAGATGGCCGTAGGAACTGATAACATTCTTTAATGTCGTCGTGTCGTGTTTTGTCAAAATAATAGAAAAGTTTGGGCAAATGTTTAATCATTTTTCTTAAATGAATAGAATACGCTCACCCCGCTCTCTTTCCCACGCGAGAGTTAGCATGAACTTACAGGAGTCTTAAAACAAAATGTGAATTGTGTCATCCGCTATCCGAACACGATGAGTAAATCTAACGGAGTAATAAAAATCTCATTTACAAATCAACATTTAACAAAAAAAAAAATAAATACTTTAACAATTGTATTCTGAATTCTATATGCGTTGTAAACGTTAGTTTTCTTGCTATACTCTCTTTCTTAGTGGTTTGGTCGCTCGAATACACAAAAGGTTATGGATAAAATGTATCTCACAAGAGTGTGGAAACTTTAACGCGCTCAAACGTAAACGAGTGTACCGTTTGATTTGTTTAGGTTGTAATAGTTTAAAGTGTAAAACAGCTAGACTTCATTTTTGCTTCGATGCTTCATGCGATCACACTTTTGGACAGACACAAAGTTGAGCTAAAAGAAATATCTCGAAGAGAAAAACTGTAACTTAATTTCTTAATTTTCATTTATTCCTATTACGATGACGCCGCACAAAGATCGCATAAAAACGTAGGATCCGACAAACAAATTGTGAACGGACCTCCAAAATCTTGATAGGGCTAAATCTCGAGGTGTAAGAAAAATGTGATTTACAAAACATTTTGATTCTTAGATGTGAAACACCCTTGACATAATCTGTTGGCATCTACAAAACAGTCAAAGTGTATGTTTTCTGTTCTAGGTAAGAACATTTACACCGAGTGTTATAGGCCGGGTAAATAATTTGAAAATAGTATTTCTGTCGAATGAGAAAAGTTCAGCGTACATTTAAAAAAAAAATTCTGATGTAGAAATTATGTTTCAGCCAAACACATCCAAAGAGAAAGAGTTTTCTACTCGTGTGAGAAAAGCACTCGGGTGCATAAATTATATGAAGAGACGATTTGTCATCGGTTATTTAAAAAAATAAGACGATAGACGGTGTGCCTTGCTTTAGTGACACACAATGTGTTTAAACACGTTTTCAAATTGTAGGTGTAATTATTTTAGTGACTTTAAGCAAGATGTATATTTGTTATTTTACAGTACGCATACAATCTACAGGATAGAAGGATGGGGATATAGTAAAATACAACTATAAACTTTTAAGAAAAGTTAACTTTCATTACACTATTGTAAAGGGATCTTACAGTAGGCTAAATGAAAAGCACTACGTAATAAGGCTGAAGGGCAAACAACTGATGGAAAACACACGTTGGGGGGATACTGTCGGTTAAATATATTGTTTTAAATAAGGAATATAATATGGATAGTACTTTTAATACAAAATATATAAAAAATAGAACTACAGCCTGTTAGATGTACAGGCGGTCATTTTAATATTTTTGCTTTTAAATGGAGGTATTTTGGGACGGCTAAGCAGAGGGCCTGCAAATGTCTTTCCTGCTCTGTGTCTGAAAGTACCGTAGATATGTGAAAGGTTTACGACCGTAGCAACGCACATAAATTACATCTCTAGGACGCGTGGGTCTTTCCTGAACCATCTTTAATGGTTGAATACGATCGAGGGTCTTCTAAAAGATAAAGCAACTTCATCTAAACTTCACAGTCTATACTGTGACAAACAAATGAGCTCCTCAGCATAGATTTAAAGCAAAATCAATATTTTAAGTTTTATTTTTAAAAAACATACAGAAAGACTTTGGCTTCATGTTTCATTGTGTGTGTGTGTGTGTGTGTGTGTGTGTGTGTGTGTGTGTGAGAGAGAGAGAGAGAGAGAGAGGGAGAGGGAAAGGGAGAGAGAAAGAGAGAGTGTGTGTGTGTGTGTGAGAGAGAGATAGAGAGAGCGAGAGAGAGAGAGAGTGTGTGTGTGTGTGTGTGTGTGAGAGAGGGGGGGGGGGGAGAGTGTGTGTGTGTGTGTGTGTGTGTGTGTGGGTGTGGGTGTGTGTGTGTGTGGGTGTGAGGGAGAGAGAGAGAGAGAGAGAGATGGTATGAAAACTTTGAAGATGGTGCTAAAAATAAGAACTTTAAAGAATCTAAAGTGATTAATGCATGACGCATCTAATATAATATAATCATATATATGATATATGATATAATATGATATAAATAATTTTTTATTATATAATATTATATAAAAATATAAAATATTTTAGGTAATATATATCATCATTTTGTTGAATTAAGAATCAACGGACATCAGATGTACCGGGGGTACTGATTATTAAAAAACATTACATTAATGTTAGCTTTGAAATAATGTACACCATTGACTTAGATCATGCGGTCTGGAACTCCACCCTCGCCTGCGCGGGGTGTGTGTGAAGCAGCCCCTCGGGTCTCACATACATTTCACTACGAGGACCTGTGAGATTCTGTTTATGATTTAATCATTTTTATTTTATTTTTTAAGTCGTATTATTTTATTTTGGGGATATTTCATTCATGTTTGGACATCTCTCACCGGTCTAAAACTGTAAGGGATGATTTTTTATATGTATCATCAGAAATGTTTATTGTATATATACTATGCTATCACATTTAAAATAAGTTATCTTTTAAAAAAAAGAAGAGAATGGTGTGTTTTATAAGTTTGATTAACTTAAATGTTGAATACTTTTTTTTGTTTAATGAATTGCTTTAGGATGATGATGTCATTATATAATTATTTATTTCCATATTCTTTAACCCCTGGAGTCTGAGTGGGTTTTGGGGGGACTGGAGATATTTTGACACCCCTCAGACGTTGGTGTTTTTCATTATCCTAAAACGTATTAATGGCTAGAAGTCTGAATATCCATAATATGTGATCAGCATGATTGTACATGTCTGTAATTTTGAGAAGGCTGTGTTTATTATTAGTTTTTGTTTAAAATATGTTTAAAACGTGTTTGTATATGTTGTATAAGTATTGATTGAATACATGATTAAAAAAATGTATGATAAAATTATTTGTTTTGGTTTAGTAACATGTCTGTTACTGCGATGTGTTTTATAAAAACGATGAATACTTGTTTAAAATGTATGTTCCGGTTTAGTAACATGCCGTCATATATAATTTAATATTGTTTAAAATAGAGATAAGTCTCTTTTTTAACTTGATATGTCCACGCGTATGTCCGCTTGTTTATATGGTTTATCAGAATACAAATTTGTATAGCGCCGTGGATATTATAGTGATATAACAAGGTACGTGTGGCTTATGATGAAATTTATAGGCTAGTCATAATTCAGATCGCTTAAAAGTGTACGTGCATGCAGCATTTTATTGTATGGTGGTACTGTAGGTGTACGGTTAAAATAAATAATTAAACAGCTTTTTGAAAAAGATATGATATAAAGATGGATATAAAAGGTTTTAAATATAATACAGAAAATGTCTTGCAACAAATAATGTGAAATGACTTTAACTGAATTGTGTCAATGACACGTCCGGGTTCCTCAATAGACCATATTCTTCATTCTGTTCAATTATATATTTTTTCCCCGATCCTGGTAAAATGTATATTTTTAGTGATGAACAAAACTAATGTAAATGTTTTGTTTTATATTGTTTGTGAATGTATAATGTGTTTATATTCATTAAAAGAAGAAAATAAGACTTGGAGACGAATGTGTGTACACAGGCATTAGAGGGAGAGAGAGGGAGAGAGAGAGGGGTACAAGAGATGCTAGCCACTCGCCCACCGTAATTCATAGATGCACCGGTCAGAAAACTGTCAAAAACATGGTACTCCCGCGTGAGATACGTTAGTTTTAATAAAAAAATGGCTTTGAAGATATTATGATTTTGTAGTAAATTCCGACGAGTGTGCACTGTGGCGTGCAAACGCAGACAGTGGGGACACAGAGGGTCAGGATCAAAGGTGTGTGAAAACATCTCTTTCCTGCTCTCTAAAAAAAAAAAGGAAAAAAAGATCTTGTTTTATCTGAAACAGTCGGTTTCAGTATATTTTTTTATACAGTTTAATTTATAACCTTTTTTTAAAAGAACAGAATGTTTTTTCAACCTTAGTTAAATTGTTTTTAGATTATTTATATTATATAAATGTGAAATAATTAAAATGTGTTTTAGATTATATAAATTATATAATGTGTTATATATATAAATGTGAAATAATTAAAATGTATTTTCAATCTTTAATTGTTTGAGATTATATAAATTATATAATGTTTTATATATATAAAATGTAGAACACACCGATCCCATTTATACACCGCTCATAAATGTAATGGGAGGGGGAGAAGCCGTATATCCACACACACACACACATAACCGTATAACTGTGATAAACTTCAAACAAGCTAACTGACACAAACTTCAAACAAGCTAACTGACACAAACTTCAAACAAGCTAACTGACACAAACTTCAAACAAACTAACTGGCACAAACTTCAAACAAACTAACGGTCAATAGGGTAAAACTTTCTGTCAAAACCACATGATCGATGATTGGGGAGTCTTTCATATACCGTTTTAATTTAGAACTAACAGGTCAATAGGGTAAAACTTTCTGTCAAAACCGCATGATCGATGCGTGGGGAGTCTTTCATCTTACGTTTAAACTAGCCGTCAAAACCATGATTTAGAACTAATTAGGTCAATAGGGTAAAACTTTCTGTCAAAACCGCATGATCGATGCGTGGGAAGGTCATAGGTTAACCCTTGAAGTCGGAAAGTTCCGCCCATCCATCATAGGGTTACCGGAAGTTCAACCTGTCAAAAGGTCAAAGGTCAAAGTCATAAATCATCTTGGCATAAAGTGTATTATACTTACTACTAATGATTCAAACTGATTCATGAACCAGTTCACTCGTTTGCCAATTGGTTTGACCAAGCCTTTGAGCTATACAGGTATTCAAGGGCAGTCTCTAAGATTGTTTAGATCCTACCTGTCCGATCGCTACCATTTTGTTACTTAAATGGAGTGTCATCTCATTTATCATCAGTAAAATATGGAGTGCCACAAGGATCCGTACTAGGTCCCCTTCTATTTTCAACATACATGTTGCCCCTTGGTAATATTATTAGAAAATACGGAATTAGCTTCCACTGTTATGCTGATGATACTCAGCTATATATCTCAACGAGACCAGATGAAACTTCTCAATTATCTAAGCTAACAGAGTGTGTTAAAAATGTAAAAGATTGGATGACAAATAATTTTCTCCAATTAAATTCGGATAAGACAGAGATATTAACCCCTTACTAGTAACCCCCCTTTTTTGGCATGGAGACAGAAATGACATACCCAAAATAAAAAGGTTTCCTCTCATGATTCTTTCTGACTAGATAACATAATCAACCTTTTTTCACAAAGCTGACACTTCAAAGTTTACTGTTCAGGAATCAGAATCGCTCAGACTGTTATGATAATAGAGATATATAATCTCAAACATAAAAACAAAAATACAAATATTAAAAACATATTTTTTAAATGTATTATAAAAATTGTTGATGTAGGATATGAGTTTGAAAAAAAAAAAGTCTTCCAAAGCTTCATAAAAAATTTCATAATCGAATCTGTAAAACTGTGAATTTTATGAAATATTTTCTAAGGCCATGTCATGTGTGTTTTTAGAGAAGGCTAATCAGATTGATTTATGGCACTTGTCATCTCTGTAAGATCTCACATGTAAACTCTTCTTTGTATTTTGTATGTGTGTTGGCTTTGCAAAACTCCCCGTTTCATTGTTTTTATTGTTCTCACCAAACGAGTCTTTCACACCTCCGCCAGGTATGACACATTATCCGCATTATTCTTTTTTCATTATTCTTTTGTTTTTATTCCACCTTTATTAGCCTTTATTGTGGTTTTCAGGCTTTACAAAGACACAAAGCAGCGATCTCACTTCAGTCTCTCTTTGCATTTAGCCCTTATTTATCAAAAGTCTTACTATAAAAATACAACAAAACATTTTCTTACGACCTTACGTGAATTATTGTGACAAAAATGCATTATGAAGAAGAAATACACCTGCTATTAGTAGCATTAGAGCTAACGTTAGCATCTAGCTACATCAGACAATTTATGAAATTATTAGTACACTTTTACTCAAAACTCACTTTAAACCCCGATTGAGTGTTTAAGATTGACATTGGGAAGGCCCAATCAGAGTCTGAATGACACACAGCACGAGCTGACAGCACTGCAAACACAACATATCGCTGGGAGAGGCTGTTTATCATCAGATCGCATAAATCAGTGGAAAATGAATAGAAATGACGATTCTGTCTGAAAAAATATGAAGTAAACATCAGTAAATATATCCATATATCTCTGCAGATATGCATCTTTTGTCTATAAATCCTTATTGACGCTGTTCAGTGAGTCTATGTGAACACAAATAAACTGCTGCTGACGTGACTGAATATGAATGAGTGGTGAATTTCTATTCAAAATGTGGCATAATACGTATTTATTATTTTGCACTCCTGACATAAATCACTAAATATCTGTCACTGCAACAATGTTATATCAAAATATTGGTCAAATATCGAAGCTAGAGTCTTTAATCTTTCAATTGATGCACAGTTTGCCCAGATCAAGTAAGAGAGTGATGTTTAACGTGCTGTGAAAGTGAAACAATAATAAACTGGGGCCGTCTGCGATGTTTGCACGTAAAGGGGTTAATTTTTGGACCAAAAAACACTACACAGAATCTTGTAGATTACAATTTGCAACTAGTTCACGGTACTGATACTTCCTCTACAGTCAGAAATCTGGTTGTTATATTAGACAGCAATTTGTCTTTTGAAAATCATATTTCCAATGTTACAAAAACTGCATTCTTCCATCTTAGAAACATTGCCAAGCTACGAAACATGTTTTCTGTTTCTGATGCAGAAAAGCTAGTTCGTGCATTCATGACCTCTAGACTGGACTATTGTAATGCACTTCTAGGTGGTTGTCCTGCTTCTTCAATAAACAAGCTACAGGTAGTCCAAAATGCAGCAGCTAGAGTCCTTACCAGGTCAAGAAAATATGATCATATTACCCCAATTTTACAGTCTCTGCACTGTTTACCTATTAAGTTCCGTATCAGTTACAAATTATCATTACTTACCTATAAGGCCCTAAATGGTTTAGCTCCTGCGTACCTAACTAGCCTTCTACCACATTACAACCCATCACGCTCCCTAAGGTCACAAAACGCTTTTGGACTTTTGGTAGTTCCTAGGATAGCAAAGTCCACTAAAGGAGGTAGATCTTTTTCACATTTGGCTCCCAAACTCTGGAATAGCCTTCCTGATAATGCTTGGGGTTCAGACACACTCTCTCTGTTTAAATCTAGATTAAAAACGCATCTCTTTCGCCAAGTATTCGAATAATGTATCTCTTAAATTGTGAGTGTAGTTGCATCTGATTTAATGTGCATTTTTATTCATTAGCTTGGGTTAAACTAATTTTACTTTGTTGGATCAGCAGCTATGCTAATGATGTCTCTATTTTGTATCTATGTTTGCCACAGGATTTATATTAAATTGCATTGCATTAAAATAAAGTAACCAAAGGAGCGTTGCCCACAGTAACGAAGTAAAAGTACAGATTTTTTCCCAAAAATGTGCTCAAGTAAGAGTAAAAAGTACCCATCTTTAAATATACTCCAAAAATATAAGTTACCCAAAAAAATTACTCAAGTAAATGTAACGAAGTAAATGAAACTCGTTACTACCCACCTCTGCAAATCAGCTCACTATTACTGTGTAATCAAAGCTATCAATGTGAATGCCGTCTGTATGAATATAGTGTGATTATTGACTTTATCTCTATGATTACCATCTCTATAACTGGCCATCAGCACATCAGAACGTGATAATTGACTATATTAGCAGAAATCATTATTAATGCTGCATTTCTAGCAATCTCAGAATGTACTGTAATTGGCATACATTGGAACCCTTCAATACCGTTGGTAAATATTATTCGGGAGGGGGGGGGGGGGGCATAGTATCAGATAAATGGTTTCATCCTTGAATTTTTAATGACCAGAGAGAGTCAGGACCTCAGTTTAAAGCCACGAAGGACGGCGATTTTTACAGTAATCAAGTGCCCTTGATTGTGCGTCATGTGAGGCTGGCTCATAAAAATTATCAGTGGCGGGTGGCACTAGGGTACAGCCATCACACTGTCAGCCACAGCAGGTGGTGTGTAGATCCCACACTTGAGCCCATACCCAACATATTGAGAGGGCTGAGAGATCCTACAAGGAGCAGATCTGGAAGCTTAGGGCAAAGTACAAGTGAAATGTAGTAGTTTGAAATGTAGAATTTATTTTTTTATTTTTAACAAGATTTTGTGTGGAATTTTTTCGGCACTTCTTTGTGACTAAATGTTTGTACAAAATTTCCCTTGTATTCACTGTATAAACTTTTTTGCTCATTTTATTCTTTTTCATTAATGTTGTTAGTTTGTATTACTTTTTCTGCTTATTTAGTTCATTTACTTTATTTTATATCTATGACATTGCAGAAGTATTTTTTGAATAGTCTGTTTATTGATGTTACAATTTATAACAGTAATACAACAATATTGTAGTTACATCTTTTTTTTTACAAATAAAAGCAAGGAGAAAAAATAATACAAAGAAAACAATGAGAAGAAAAGGGAAGAAGAATAAAAGTAAAATGGAACAGGTTATTTCAGGTGATGACACAATATGAGAACTTGAAAATACAAAGCATTAATGCAGGCATACAACAAATTGAGCAACAATGGTTCATTTTTGTTCATCCATGGCGGGGGGTGGGGGGTTTGTGGTAGGTCAGTTGTCAAATTATCTTGTCTTTGTCTGTCTCATTCAATACATTGCTGAAATCTGAATTTGAGATAAATGATATAGATGGTGTCCAAATATTCTCAAAAGAAGACAGTTTATGTTTGAACTTATAAGTTAGCTTTTCTATTGCTAAACATAAGGGCATGTTATTGATTTACTGTACGATAGATGGCTTTTGATAACACGTCTTAAAGGGGTCTCTTATTAGATCTGCTAAGCTTTGCACCTTTATAAGAAGAAACATAGCTCCTTAATTGAAAGAATTTAAAGACATTTTAATATTTTTTTTGAATATCAAAAAGCTCTACAATTTGTGCAAAGGAAATTAGGTCCTTTCCTGTATAGACATCTTAAAAAAAATGTGCAGCCCTTTGTCAAACCACATCTTAAATCCTGGGTCTGATATAGCTCCTTTGAAACACTTGTTCCCCCATATTGGAGTAAAACATAAGGTATCGGACTGACCTAATTATTTAAATACATCACATCAGACAAATTGTTTTAATAAGGATAGGGTTAAAATATACAATATCTTTTCTGAGAGATGTAATATATGCAGAATAAAGGTAGAGATTAAGGGTTAAATCTGACTCTATAAAGTAAGAGTCGATGTCCAACCAAGATAATATAATAAAATAATATAAAGTTTTATTTATTAAGCACTCACAAATCAGGCAACCAACTTGACTTTATTTATACACGCAATTGTATTGCAGACAACATTCTGGTAAAACCCCTCCATATCTCTGACCACTTCTTCATTACATTTAAACTACATTTTGCTACCTGTGTGCCCCCACCTCCTATACTGGTTACTTTTAGACGAAACCTTCGTTCCCTTTCCCCCTCCCATCTGTCCTCCGTAGTATTCTCCTCTCTTCCCTCTCCTACCCATTTATCATCTCTGGATGTGAATGCAGCAACTGACACTTTATGCTCTACTTTAACCTCTTGTCTAGACAATATTTGTCCTCTCTCCTCCAGGCTAGCATGGGCTGGCCCTGGTTATCCAATGTTCTTTGTGAGCACTTGACCAAACTCAGGGCAGCTGAGAGAAAGTGGTGCAAATCAAAAGATCTTTCAGACCTGATGTATCATTCTTTACTTTCATCTTTCTCTGCTGAAGTCCATACTGCAAAATCTTCATACTTCCACAACAAGATCAACAGTGCTCCAGACACACGTAATCTCTTCAAAACATTAAATGCTCTCCTCTGTCCTCCTCCACCACTTCTATAACAACTGATGATTTCACCACATTCTTCACAGACAAAACCAGATCAATAAGTAGTCAGTTCTCAGTCCCACACACATAGGACTTCAAACAAACCACACCCACTGCTTAAACTCCCATCTTCTCCTTCTGTCCCCTCACTGAGGCAGGAATACAACATGCCCTATAGACCCAATCTCCTCACACCTCCTCCAAGCAATCTCTCCTACACTTTTACCAGCACTCACACACATCATCAACACATCTCTCCTTACAGGTACCTTTTCCACTGCATTCTAGCAGGATCGGGTAACCCACTGCTCAAATTAACCCTCTGGAGTCAATCCCTGCATATATACGCATTATGAGTCATTTTCTCCTGATAACCCAGATCTTCATTTAGACACGCGTCATTAAAATGAACTGTAACTCAGTGAATACTCAACAAAGAGACAGGAGAGATATATCTATAGAAAGCCTGACATGTCTAATTTTAAATTAAACTAGTACTGCCGAAAACAAATATTTTGTGATAAAGTAATCCATATGAAAACAACGAGAAAATTTTTCTCGGCTCCCCTCATTATCTTCTAATGTGACCACGCCCCCGTGCTGAGCGCGCTATTCAGATTCTAATGTTTCACTGAAACGCGCGTCTTGAATACGCTCACACAACAAAAGACAACGCAGCCAGACTGTTTGCTTCGCGATGAGAGGAATAAGACATAATTCACCCCAAAAAGATGTGATGTGTACCTCAGGCTTTGAGATTTCAATTGTGAAAAAAAAATAATGAAGCGCTTAATTCAGCAGAGATCATAAACATGAGTAAGTCTCTTTTTATTTATGTTTATACTTGTACTAGTACTTCACATATGTAAACATTTTACTAGTTAAACTTTTTCCAAACTATAATTGATGACTAAATGTACAATCAAGTGAAATATTATGTAGTTTCATTCACATCATCTAAATGTTCTACTGTACTACTAGTATCAGTGACCATCACAATAATGTTAAAAATGTAGTTTATCATTTAGTTTATTATTAAACAATATACACTTCGGAAATGCTAGTTATGTTATGTTTTATTAAATTGTATTTGTATATTTCAACATTACACAATACCCGTCAATACCAGTTTGCTAAAGCAGTAATATTGTTCAATATTTTTACTATTTGAAACAACTGTTTTCTAATTGAATATATTTTATAATTTAATTTATTATACATTTTCAGTATCATTACTCCAGTCCTACTACTTCCTACTCCAAGTGTAACAATATACACTATACCATTCAAAAGCTTGGAGTCAGTATATATAGAAATTTTATGTAGCATACACATGATGATAAATAAAAACAATTAATACGTTAAATGATACAAACAATGCTGTTCTTTCAATTTATAAAAATATTCTCAGCTCTTTTTAACATTAATAATAATAATAATAATAACAGTAAATGTTTTTTTTTATCTGTGTGTCGGTCTGCTTCATGCTGAATCACACATGCACAGTATCATCAGCTCCTCGGTTCACGAATCGGACGCGTCCGACAGAAACGGTTCTTGACTCGTGAACGAGTCAGTCTTTTGTTCATTATCTGGCTCGGCTCGGTGTTCATCTTCAGTTCTCTCTTCACAGCAGTTCAGTCAGTGTACTGTTTGAGTACATTAATTATTCCGGGATATTGGTTTGTTTTAACTCAGGGGGAGTGTCAGCCACATTAAAAAAGTTAACAGCTTAAGTCATTTGTGGATTAATGCGTATTAGAGATGCAAACCATTTGAAACGATTCTGTTCGATTTGGTGAACTGAATGATTCGTTCATGAACCGGATATCCAGACTGCTTTGATTTGAAATCTCTCTCACAATAGACACGGAAGAGAAGACAATGCTGAATAAAGTCATCGTTTTTGCTATTTTTGGACCAAAATGTATTTTCAATGCTTCAAAATATTCTAACGGACCCTCTGATGTCACATGGACTACTTTGATGATGTTTTTCTTACCTTTCTGGACATGGACAGTAGACCGTACACACAGCTTCAATGGAGGGACTGAGAGCTCTCGGACTAAATCTAAAATATCTTAAACTGTGTTCCAAAGATAAACGGAGGTCTCACGGATTTGAAACAACATGAGGGTAAGTTATTAATTACATAAATTTGCTATCTGGGTGAACTAACCCTTTAATCAATCTATTGTTTTCTGTGAGTAAACAAGATGATTTTCACATCATTTTGAAGTAAAAATTCTAGGCTATAAGCTCCAGGTTTGACAGTCTTGTGAACAAATGTTCTGTATGTGTTTTATGACATTATTTCAGTGACTTCAAAATGTTAGTTTTTCACTAATCACGCATAAATGTCATTTTCTCAAAAACAAACTCATGTACATACAGCGTATCTCGTATCAAGACATTGATGCTTGCATATAGAACATCCCCTCCAGGAATCTGAGATCAGCTAGAGATTAACGCCTCATGGTACCAGAGGCTCAAAATCACTTTCCAGAACATTCTTGTTCACCATTCCTGGCTGGTGGAATGATCTTACCACCCCTATATGGAATGCTGAATCCCTGACCATTTTAAAGCGACAGCTGAAAACTCATCTCTTTCAAAACTACTTGGCTTCATCGTTAAAAAAAATACTTTCTTACATTCATTCCTTTGCTAGCTTATACGTATTTGAGCTATGTCTAAAACTTGGTATTACAAGCACTTCCTGTGTCTGTTTGGCTCTTTATAAAGAATCACTTTATGTATTCCCCAACTGTAAGTCGCTTTGGATAAAAGTGTCTTCAAAATGACTCAATGAAAAAGTAAATATATTATATAAATCAGCGATTATTTTAATTCCTAAATAAGTGAAGGATTCTAATACATTTAATTGTGTTACAGTTGGGACTTGACTGTCATCATTATTCAGTAAAAGGATACATGATTTAGATTGATTTATTTTATAACCAGAAACGTTTCTAAAGAGTAAAATAAGTTGTGTTGAAGGAATGGAATGAGCCAAATTTGTCAAATATACAATTACATTATCTGCATACAAAGAAATGTGCAGAAGTGCTTCAAAACCACCTTGCTAAAATCTTACTCAGTATTTTAACATCTGTATCAAGTAATTAAATTGTTTGGAATTATTCACATTTTGTATTTATTTTATTAGGCTTAGGTATTAACGTAATAAGACTGTATCTTAAAGATTCTGGGAGCACGCCATTTGCAAAGGATTCTTTAAACATATCTAAAATTGGTCGACAAGTTCCTTTTAAATTTCTTGTAAAAATCTACATTAAGGCCATCTGGCCCGGTGTTCGACCTGCTGTTAAATTGTTAATAGCGTCTGTGATTTCTTCTTCTGTTATGTCTATGTCTAGACACAGTTTGTCTCGTTCATCGTCACGTTTCGAGGCTTGGAAATGTCACCACAATAACAGACTGGTGTGTAAAACTCTAGGATGTATTTTAAAGTTTCTATGCCGTGAACTTTAAATATTTCACACACTTTTAAAATTCCAGTGTTTAATTGATCCTATTAAAGGTGCAGTCGGTAACTTTTGACGCTCTAGTGGTTAATAAACAGAACTGCTTGCGTCTTGCGGAAGAACATCGTAGTCGGAACTACTTCTCTCTGTTTATGTCTATGAAGAATCAGAAAGGTACTGGGTTACTCCGCTTCTGTACCCCCGAAGCAATCTAAAATTGTCAGAATATAAACACTTATTGTAAGTGCACCCTAGTGATTCAGGACAAGCTAAAAACACGGTTTGGAAAATGGATTCATGGTGTGCTTATTATATACATTTTTCTACATTTTGAACACAAACAAAGTTACGGACCGCAGCTCTGATTGGTTGTTTCTTAACAGGAGCGATTTATTTTCTGCAAATGGCAATAGGACACTGGGAGGAGCCAGAGGCGCTTGATTTTTTCACAGATTATCTGTCTCATATTCTACTGTCAGGACATAATGACAGGTTTAACAAATATGTAAAAAATATATTTTTAAAAAAGTTACCTACTGCAGCTTAAGCGCTTGTCGTCACAGTTCTAAACACGATGTCTTTCCTCTTTCATGAAGGGGATTGGTGCCGCAGTATCTTTGTTTCCAGGTGGAATGTTAAGGAACACAACACACACATCTGGTGGAAATCCTTTAGATTCAACCAATCCGATGACGACATTGATACTCCTGAAGTGTTTCAACTTTTGTGTCCCATATGCATCAGATGTTTAGCAAAAAGGCCAGGAGCTGCGACTAGATATAGATAAACTGTCAAGAAAGGTTGTTTGTGAATTATTATCTGCATACTGGATGATGAATATAAAGTGTAAAAAAATAATTTAAAAGTGTAATTTATCTAGTTGTAATACTGACACTATTCTCTTGAGTTATTGTTCTTTCAGATAGTTTTTATTTAATTCTCCAAGCTAGCAATTTTCTTAACATCATTAGACTAGTTGCTGCTTTTTTTGGCAGATAGTTTATATAGATTAGATTATACAGACAGTTTAATGTTACTGAAATTCAAGGAGCCCAATGTAGTTCAGTGAACTTAAGATTTTAAGTTCTAGCTTATTGGCACTAACCGGCCAGATCTCTGAACATAGATTCATGCGCAGGAGTCAGATTTGTACATTAATTCAATATCAGAGTTCTTTCCAAGAAAAAACTAATTCAGCAAATCTAGACATTAGACTCATGTTTAATACATAAAGACATCTCAGTGCAATATCAAACAAGCAGCTAACTGACTAAATTGCGGAGGAATTTAGACGAACAACACATAAACTTGAGGAAGCTGTCCATTTAGATTAGCTTAGATTAGATTAGATTCAACTTTATTGTCACTGCACATGTACAAGGCAACGAAATGCAGTTAGCATCTAACCAGAAGTGCAATAAGCAGTGAGTACAGAATATACAAGGTCTATAATATGTACAACAAGTATACAGATAAGTATTATGGACATAATTTACAGATTTAAATACTATTAACATGATATTCAGATAGGTGTACTATGAACATACTATACAGATGTATTATGTAAAAGTGTATGTACACTATAGGCAGAACTATGAATAAATGAACATAATTACACTATTGCAATGGACAGTAAAGTGCATAGAAAATATTTCAGTGTGCAAATGGATTATTCAGTGTTCCTGGATGAACAGACAGTAGTGCAAGTAATAACAAGTTACTGTTTTTTGCTTGTTGTGAATAAATAAATAATTCAGTCCTAATAAATAAATAAATTCAGCATACTTTCACCACCTTCTGCAGTGCCTTGCGGTCAGCCATTGAGCAGTTCCCATACCACACTGTAATGCAACTGGTCACGATGCTCTTAATCGCACACCGGTAGAAGTTCACCAGGAAGTATGAAGACAGCTGGTTCTTCTTTTGTGTCCTGAGGAAGAAAAGGTGCTGGTGAGCCTTCTTGACCAGGCTGGAGGTGTTTGTAGCCCAGGACAGTTCCTCCGAGATGGTGGCTCCCAGGAACTTGAAGCTGGAGACACGTTCAACAACCATCCCGTATTGTGGATGGGCTAATGCGTGCTTCCTTTCTTCTTCCTGAAGTCCACAATGAGCTCCTTAGTCTTATTGGTGTTAAGGTGCATGTTATTGTCAGTGCACCATGTGGCCAGGTGCTGTACCTCTTCCCTGTAGGCAGTCTCATTGTTGTCTGTGATGAGGCCAATCACTGTGGTTTCGTCTGCAAACTTAATGATTGAGTTGGATCCATGCACAGGCTTGCAGTCGTGGGTGTAGAGGGAGTAGAGGAATGGGCTCAGCACACAGCCCTGTGGTACGCCAGTGTTAAGTGTGATGGTGGTGGAGTGGGTGTGGCAAGTCCATAATCCAGTTGCAGAGGGAGGTGTTAATGTCCAGGTCTCCAAGTTTTGTGGTCAGCTTGGAGGGAATGACGGTGTTAAATGCTGAACTGAAGTCAACAAACAACATCCTAACATACGTGTTGTTATGGTCAAGGTGTGTGAGTGCAGAGTGCAGCACTGTGCATACTGCATCCTCTGTGCTCCTATTTCTGCGGTAGACAAATTGGTGTGGGTCCAGTGTGGGTGGGAGGCAGTCTTTGAGGTGTGCTAGGACTAGTCGCTTGAAGCACTTCATAATGATGGGTGTGAGTGCTACGGGGCGATAGTCATTCAGGCACATTGGGGAGGAGTGTTTCTGTACTGGCACAATGGATGTGGACTTAAAACATGTTGGCACAGTTGCTTGGGTGAGGGACAGGTTGAAAATGTCTGTGAAGACCCCTGCCCTGTCCATTCACTGGGCTGGTGTGAAGAATGTGTTATGGATGCTTGTGTAACATACATTTTGGGGAGTTTATTGTTCATTTCAGCAGAATAATCAGAATTAGTTATGTTCTGTCATTGTTTTTAGAACTGTGTTTACCTTTCAAGTTCTGCATTTATGATATGGTGGCTGCTGTGCTGTGCTTTGAGATTTGACACAAATTTGTTTCTCCACCTGTTAAACATGATTAAGATTGGCAGTTTGAGTGATTATAGGTGTATTTTTCCCATTAGAGTGGGAACCAGTTGGCTTTGCTGAGCAGGTTCGGCATTTTCACGCTGTGACGATCGTGTATGGGAAACACAAGGAGAGGGTAGATCCAATTGTAAGTTTGATTTTAATAACAAAAAGGGTAATACAAAATAAACAGTCCAGGAGACAAACAAAACAAAAGAAAAGAGGAAACCGGATGAAACGGAATGGGAAACTCGGAGGAACGAGAAGGCAGGGGTAAGTCTCGGGAGACGAGAACATATCACACAAGGGTAAGGACTCCATACAAACAACAGAGAAGGGCAGCTAATTTATAAGGAGGCTAACGACAAAGGATTGTCTGCACCTGTGTGATTAATTTGAGTGCAATTACTGTGAAGACAGGACCAGACTAGAGGAATTAAAGTGCCTATGGTGAAGTGCCTAAGGAGAAGTGAGCTCACTAGGGAACACCCAGGAAAACAGAGACTGACAGCGTGACACGCCCACTGGAAGTTTATCCCAGTCAGTTAGGCTTTGTGTGTTTTACTGAGTAAAGTTAAGTGGTTTTTTTTCTACTGTTCAAGCTAGGATAATATGTGACTACGTTTTTTAAAATAGGTTTCTGTCAGCCGAGCAACCGACATGTTGTTAAAACATTTACGTTCAGTTGGAAACACTGTTACATCTGTTCCTCACAAGCTCGTTTTCCGTGCCATTTGTTATTTCATTAGCTGTCATATATTTTATATGTAAGTTTTTTAATTATTGCAAATTGCTTGTAACAGATTACAGGTAACAGTAAATGCAAACAAATGCATTATGCATTATGTATGAATCGGTCATATTTTAATCATGAACAAAAATTTCAGTAAAAGTGTTGTTTAACTTACATTTTTGGGCACAATTGTAATTAGCAAGTAACCAACAATTTCCTGTTTACATCCCTTTGTAGGCAGTGACTGAACACATTACTGTCAAGGCGAGACTGGGACTCAGTTGCAGGTACTCAAAAGGTCAGTTTATTAGATGGGCTTTAATTTCAAAGGACAGAAAAAATAAAAATTAACAAACAAAAACTATCCAGAAACAGGGCAGTCTGGAGCAGATCCAAAAGAGCCTCCTGGACGAATTCCACTTGGAAATCCACTGATGCAATGCCCGGATAAAGTGACAGGGAGGTGGGGGCGCTGTTGAGGCAGTGAACTGGTGGCACGCTGCGGCGCGACGAAAAAGAGGAGTGACAGCGATCGGTGATCACTAGCACGGAAGGCTGGAGAGTAGCGCTGCCTGAAAGCAGGAGGAAGTGGGAAAAAACAAAACTAGAGGATGAAAACAAAATGGGCATGATCTCTGTGCAGGCTAAACAAGAGATGTGGACAAAGCTGAGACATGGACGAGAACAACACGACGATCTGACAACAGACAGCACACATGAGGAGACTAAATAGAGAAGGAGTGATTATCATGATGCAGAGCAGGTGATGGTGACCAATAACAAGATAATAATGAAACAAGAGGGCGGAGATGGGCACCACGGTGACACAGAAGCACATGGTAAGTGTAAACAACCACACTATGGGGAAAAACAGACAGATCAGCCCGGGGGCGTGACAATTACAGTGAGGATCACCATCCATCTTAATATTTTTTTAGGCAATTATTAATGGGTTATGAGGTTGTTGTATAGGAAAGGTCTTTGCTTGTGTTTGTGTTTACAAGTTAATTTAAGTTGAATATTTTTTTCTCTCTTTTTACAGGCACACATCTGCGAGCCTGAGTCTGAATGAAGGGTCAGTTTTGCAGTTCTGTACTAAATAAAGAGTATAAACTATCTCAAGAAAAAAAATCTCAAGTCAATATTTGAACCACTTTAAAGTAATTTTTCCCAC
The DNA here is from genome assembly GCF_023724105.1 of Carassius gibelio. Taxonomy (NCBI): domain Eukaryota; kingdom Metazoa; phylum Chordata; class Actinopteri; order Cypriniformes; family Cyprinidae; genus Carassius; species Carassius gibelio. Next base: position 116,330 of record NC_068399.1, on the reverse strand, counting down.
TACATTTATTTTTTTATAGGCACACATTTGACTGTGATTCTGAGACTTGATGAAGAGTAAGTTTTGCATTTATGTACTAGTAAATGAAGAATATAAACTATATCTCAAGATAAGTCAACATTTGAATGACTTTTTTAGTTTTCCCTCCATTTCTATCTATCTATAGCTGAGATTGATCAGTGTCCGTGTCATAGGCTGGAACATGTAGGAGTGAGGAAACCATTTAGCTGTGATCAGAGCCCTGCAGATCCCTTACCATGAAGATCCACCGGTCAGTATGGTATGGCCTATTAAACGGATAGTTAACCCAAAATTTTCTATCATTAATTACTCAATCTCATGTCTTTCCACACCTTTAAGACCTTCATACTAGATGTTTTCACTGGTGAAAAATTTGTGCCCAAACCTGAAAGAGAGCCGTAATGTACTACACCGAACCAACCCGGACCCATCTATTATTTCAAAAGCTGGCCCTGAAACCGCTGGGAAAACACAGACCAACTGAACCCGATTGTCACATATTCCACCTTAAATTGTTATTACAAATCAATAAATCTGTTGTGAAAAATAAAACTTTTTGTTTTACCTAATTAAAGCAGCCGTAGTCTCTCGTCCTTGTACCTGACTGAAAATAATTTCTAAAGGATTATGTGACACTGAAACTTCTTTGTAAACAACAACAGATTTATAAATGTTTCTAACGACAAATTTCCCATTCCCAAATGCAAATAAAATAAAGTGTCTAAAACCAATTGCAGCACTTACAGTAAATCACAACTGTGAAGTTTTGTTAATAACTTCCCTTGAAAAATTAGATATCTACCAGAAGGATCCTGTATTATCCTATCCATCTGAAATAGATTTTTGAATCATTGTGATTACCCCTCTTGGTTGAAAACTAAATTAAGCGATCATACCTGACCAGGCCATCTATTTCATATTGTACATATGTCTTCGGGCATTAAGTCTTTTAGAAAAACTATTTTAGACTGAAGTTGTTTTAACCTAGACATCAGTTGTTTGATTTTAGAAAAAGTATGTAGCCCCCTACATTTCCAAAAATCAAACTTAACTTAAAATTACTCAGTAATTTTTTCCTACATTTTTGTTTGGCATTAATAAACATGACCTATACTTAATAGCCACTCAAGTGAATATGTGACTAATTTATGTCAGTATATGCACAAATGCATAAATCCCCTCTGTTCTTATGTTCTTTCCTGGAGTATTGATAGACGTGAGCAGATGCAATATTTCCTGGTTAACATTTCCTTGTTCCTGATCTTGATGGAATGTCCATCAGCACTTATGGAAAAACTTTTAGTTTTAAACAGTAAGTTAAAGAGTAATCCATCTATCCTGTGTCTAAAGTTCAATTAAACATTAGTATTTAGATATTAACTAAAACACTCAGATAATAAAGAAATTATCCACTCAATTTGTCTGTAATATGGTGACCGGACAATAACCAAACATAGACCATTCACATAGTTGTACAAAATAAAATGCACCCACTCAGGCTTTAATCATCTATGTCAAAAAGATCTTGTATTGTTTTGCAGGACACACAGAAGTATAATTCAGGTTATTAAGAACTTAAAGCTTGACAAAACAGTGTTGTATGATTTACTTTTTTTGATACAAACATGTTACTTGTGATAAAGGGTAATATGGATGTGAGATCATCACCTGGCACAAAATATATAACATTATTATAGTGGTTTTTGGATATTATAATCCAAAAATAGCACATATTGTGCCTTTAAAAAAATCAATAGCTTTGAAGTTGAACATTATCATTCCTTTCCTTTTAATGATTTCAGTCTTTTTTTTTCTAAATAAATTTGAACAAAGATTTTGTCCACAAATAACAATAAGGCAGAGTAAACCATTGCTGAAATTCCTTCAGCTTTTTAGAACAGTCCTTAATTGTATATTCCTTTAAAATACTTAGAATACTTATTAAAATATAATTTTATTCTGACATAAAATAACTTTCATCAACAGGAGTCACAGGGATTCCACATAACAATCACAGATTTTTGGCTAGATACAAGAAAATCATGTCACACTTCTGGATTCATTCCAGCACGTGGCTGGCAGGCTGCATCGTCCACCAGAGAGTACCAGCGGGAGCCCCCGTAGCAGAGGTGAAGCTGGATGGAAGACGATTCCGGGCCCTGCTGGACTCAGGCAGTGCAGTAACCCTCATCCAGTCGTGGTTGTGCACCCCTCGAAGCGGCCAGAAAAACGTCCTGCTGATTACCTGTGTGCACGGAGACACTCGCCAAGTACCGGCCCGTGAGATGGTCATCTCGTCCCCCCAAGGCACCTGGCCAGTGGAGGTAGGCCTGGTGAAAGACCTGTTGGTGGCCGTATTGCTTGAAAGGGATTGGCCTGGCTTTTCGACAAGCTGTTTGCCGCCTCTACTCAGCCTGCCAGCCCCAAGGGGAACCGTCGAAGGCCGAGGAGGCCGCCTGGACCCCGCCGCCGGCCGGCCCTGCTCGTCTCCGACAGTGGGAGAGAAGGTGAAGCCCCCTCCCAATCTATTTATCTTTTCTATGATGTATACCAACAGGCCACTGGAGAGGGCTCTTTTGCCAAGGAACAGCGGGAGGACGACCGACTCAAGCATTGTCGGAGTCAGGTGTGAGTCGTGGATGGAGAGGACGTCCTCCCCCGGCCCCACTCTCTCCCACATTTTGTAGTAGAGAATGGCCTTCTGTATTGTGTCACCCAGTGGTGGGGGGAGGAGAAAAAATTGCTAGTCGTGCCTCGAGCCAAAACCGAGACCATCCTGGAACTGGCCCATTCCCACCCCATGGCAGGACACCTCGCAGCAGCCAACACCACCCAACGCATCCGCGATCGCTTCCACTGGCCGGGCCTGGAGGCCGAAGTAATGCGGTTCTGCCAAGCCTGCCCGACCTGTCTGGCCACGTCGCCCAGGACTCCTCCCACTAGCCCGCTCATCCCACTGCCTATCATCGAGGTGCCCTTTGAGCGGATTGGAATGGACATAGTGGGGCCGTTGCCGAAGTCTGCCCAAGGGCATGAGCACATCCTGGTCATCGTCGACTATGCCACCCTGTACCCAGAAGCAGTCTCCCTGCGGAAGGCCACCACATAGTCCATCGCCCAGGAGCTGTTTCTGCTGGCCAGCCGAGTCGGCCTCACCTCGGAGATCCTGACTGACGGACTAGGGAACCCCCTTCATGTCCTGGCTAATGGCGGACCTCTGCAGGCTGCTGCGGGTGAAGCAGTCGAGGAGCACCGTCTATCAACTCCAGACCGATGGGCTCGTAGAGAGATTTAACCAAACCCTCCAGCAAATGCTCAGACGCAAAGCGGCAGAGGACAAGCGGGATTGGGAACTCATGATCCCCTACGTGCTCTTTGGGATCTGCGAAGTTCCTCAGGCCTCAACTGGCTTCACCCCCTTCGAGCTCCTTTTCGGCCCTCAACTTCGGGGCCTCTTGGACGTGGCCCGGGAAGTGTGGGAGCAGCAGCCTGCCCCCCAACGTACCATCATCGAGCACGTCCGACAAATGAGGGAACGGATCGACCGAGTGATGCCGTTAGTCCGGGAACACCTCACCAGGGCCCAGCAAGTGCAGCAACGTCACTACGGCCAGGCAACCCAACCACCGGAGTTCCAACCGGGAGACCGTGTCATGGTCCTGGTCCCCAGCTCCACATGCAAATTCCTGGCCTCCTGGAAAGGACCCTACCCTTCTCATCCCAGCCCGGGCAGACCAACGTGCTTCAGCACCACATCAGGACGCCCCCAGGAGTCGTCTTCAGCCAACGGCCTTACCGGGTCCCGGAAGCTTGTCGGCAGGCTATTGAGGAAGAGGTCCAACAAATGCTGAGGTTGGGGGTAATAGGACCATCCTGGAGTCTGTGTACCAGCCCCATTGTGATGGTCCCAAAGCCAGATGGCACACTCCGCTTTTGTAATGACTTGCGCCACCTGAAAGAAGTCTCAGAGTTTGACGGGTACCCCATGCCTCGGGTCGACCAGCTGCTGGACCGCCTAGGAAGGGCCCAGTACATCAGTACCCTGGACCTCACCAAGGGCTATTGGCAGGTACCGCTCTCTGAGGCCGCCAAGCCGAAGACTGCCTTCTCCACCCCCAGTGGCCATTGGCAGTACCGGACCTTTCCCTTCGGCCTACACGGAATGGTGGACATCATCCTGCGGCCCCACCAGGCGTACGCGGCCGCCTACCTGGATGACGTCGTGATCCACTCCGAGGCATGGGAAGAACATCTGGATCCTCTGCGTAGGGTGCTCTCGGAGCTCGGGCGGGCTGGGTTCACCGCCAACCCCCGAAAATGCCCCCTAGCCCTCTCTGAGGCCAAGTACCTGGGCTTCCAAGTCGGCCGAGGTCTCATCCAGCCATAGGACAAGAAAGTCAAGGCCATCCACGCCACCCCAAGACCCCAGACAAAGACCCAGGTATGAGCCTTCTTGGGGTTGGCGGGTTATTACCGATGTTTTATCCCCAACTTCTCCTCTTTAGCCGTCCCCATGACAGACCTGACCAGGAAGGGGCAGCCGGAGAAAGAATGTTGGACTCCGTCGGCGGAAGAGGCCTTCGCCCAGGTCAAAGCGACACTCACGTCCTCGCCTGTACTCCGCGCCCCGGACTTTAGCTGCCCCTTCCTGCTGCAGATGAATGCCTCCGACACAGGACTGGAAGCGGTCCTTTCCCAAATTCAGAAAGGTGAAGAGCATCCGATCATTTACATCAGCAGGAAGCTGTCCCCAGCTGAGAGGAAGTACGCTGCCGTGGAGAGGGAAGCCCTGGCCATCAGGTGGGCAGTCCTGGAGCTCCGGTACTACCTCCTGGGCCGCAAATTCACCCTGGTAACCGACCACGCGCCCCTATAATGGATGGCCCGGCACCAAGGACACCAACGCCAGGGTGACTTGCTGGTTCCTAGTGCTCCATGACTTCCACTTTGAAGTTCGCCATCGAGCCGGGGCCGCCAACGCGAATGCTGATGGCCTCTCCCGAATCTGGACAGCTTATGCAGGTCTGTCAGGGGTCATTCCCCACCTTCCCCTAACTTCACCCCTACTGTCTACATATGTTCACAGGACCAGAACGACGCTTGTGGGGGGGGGGGTGACGAGCGTTCCCGGAGGAATCAGCGTCGCCCTGGCAACCAACGGAACACCTGTACGTGACTGGCTGATCGGTCACAGCTGCTCCCCGTCAGCCTGCACCCTCTTAAGCAGCACACGCGGCACTCAGAAGGTGTTCTCAAACTGAATGCAACGCTGGTCTAATCCCTCTCTCATTTCTTCACAGAAAGCAGCGAGTGACCTACAGCCCACCCACTTTGGAGCACTTCAGGACACCCACTTTCACCTTGTTTGGCACGGAAGAATGTCATGGGAAACCATCCAACAACAGTTAGGGTATTGCCTCTGGCATGCCAAATAAAATTAATATGTGTGGAAAAAAATCCTCCTACCACACGCTCTCTGTTCTCTACGGTGCCTCGTACTATAGCAACAATAATTGTGGCCATTTCAAGCGCAAAATTGTATTTCACCTGGAAATTAAAATTCTTTCATTAATCAGCTACCCTCATGTTGTTCCTCCCATAGACATCAAGGGAACTACCATGGTCAAGGCACAGAAAAGTACCAACATGATCAACAAAATAGTCCATATTACATCAGTGTTTCAACTTATGTCATGACGCTATGAAAATACCGGTTATGTGCAAAGAAAGGAAAAATAATGACTTTATTCCACATTTTCATCTTTACTGCATAGGGGTGTGCCATAGCATACCATCCGCAATAACAGCAGTATACATTTTTACATGATGAAAAAAGTGTCATCTTGATATCAATGATGGTCATTGTTATTTTGCCAAATAAGACATGTTCCTGGATCAACATCTTTTGATAATCCTGGATCAACATTTTTGTCTAAAAATACAGATTTATCCCAATCCCTGCCCCTGAACCTAACCCTACCCATAATTTATTCCTATAATCAGTGGGAAATGATAGCTGATAGCTGAGTGTTGAAGCACCTAACCCTGACCGTAAGTTTAAAACTGATATTTTCTGAAAAGTTACATCTCAATTCTGATAGGTTCATTAGAATGTTGTTCCAGGATCAACAAGGATGTTGATCCAGGAACATGTTGTACTTGGTGAAATCACACTTGTCATCAATTATGACTCTGCTCTAGTCAGCGCCGCCGCTCCCACCACGCGCACCACGCACTTTGCGTAGGGCACCAAGTGCTGAGGGGGCACCAAAAATAGCTTAATGAATTTTTTTTTTTAAGTGCCAGTATTATTTCATCAGCCTATAGAAATATTCGCCACCTTTTAGCCATGTATATGTAACAAAAAAGGGGGAACAAGAAAGATAATTAATAATTGCTCTAGTCTAGTCTAGAAAGTACTCCCCAGTATAAGTATAAGTCGCATTAGTCCAAAAATACGTCATGATGAACTGGACTATAAGTCACATTTATTTAGAACCAAGAACCAAGAGAAAACATTACCATCTACAGAGAGGGTGCTCTGCCCTCTCGCGGCTCTAGATGGTAATGTTTTCTTTTGGTTCATTTCTCTTAGTTCATTTCTATTTGTTCATATCAAATTAATTTTGATAAATAAGTCGCACCTGACTATAAGTCGCAGGACCAGCCAAACTATAAAAAAAAGTGTGACTTATAGTCCAGAAAATACGGTATAATCAAATTTGCTGATGATACTGTGGTTCTGGGACTCATTCACAACAATAATGAGACCGCATACTTGGATGAGGTAGAAAAATTAACATCATGGTGCCAGGACAACTTTCTCTCTCTGAATGTAAGCAAAACTAAAGAGCTGATTGCTGACTTCAGGAAGAGACAGCAGCAGCCCTATACACCTCTTATGATCAGCGGGACCCCTGTGAAGAGGGTGAGCAGCTTCAAGTACCTTGGTGTAAACATCTCCGAGGACCTGACTTGGACTACCCACATTTAAAAACAGGTAAATAAAGCAAGGCAAAGTACCATCTTTGACAGCTGAGGAAATTCAGGGTCTCACCAGCTTTATATTCTTTATATAAGTTTATATAAAACTTTATATTCAGGTGCTATAGAAAGTGTATTGACTCCGTGTATCTCAGTGTGGTATGGGAACAGCTCCAGTCAAGACTGCAAAGCCCTGCAGAAAGTTATGCACTTAGCTGAGCGCATTTCCGGGTCTGCTTTCCCCTCTCTGCAGGACATCTACCTCAAACGCTGCAAAAGCAGAGCTGTTAAAATCATCAAGGACTCCACCCCAGTAACCATCTTTTCACCTTGCTGCCATCTGGTAAGCGCTTCCGTAGCCTGATGGCAAAAACCGAGAGACTCAGGAGGAGTTTCTTCCCCCAGGCCATCAGGCTCCTAAACTCAAAACCAGCCTATTAACATCTACATGACTTCACTTAATTATCAGTAATATACTGAATATACTGACATTGTCACTTGCACACAGCAATAGCTGTATTTTTTATTTTTACATAATTTTTTACCTCTATTGCTCCTATGTAAATACCCTGTACAACCTCTTTGCACATTCTCCTCTTGTACATTCCTGTTCATCTTTATATTTATTAAGTCTACAGTATACTGTCCTGTCCTGTGCATTTCATTTTATTTTATAAACATTTTAGGTAACACTTTCCATGAAGCCCGTATTTATAATACATTATAAGGAGTTTCTTAAGGCATTATAATGAATGCATAGTGCTTTATAAAAAACATACAATATGTTGTATCATCTCATGAATTTTCATAACATTATATATTTACTTGTTTGTGGTTATAGTTTTTCAGAGTACGATGATTTATAACACAATGAACATGTTGCATCCACTTTTACAATGGATTATAATTCTCATAGTTATATTATAACTGTGTGACGGTGGGTGTTTAGGAAAACACAAGGAGAGGGTAGATCCAAATGCAAAGTATGTTTTAATAACAAAAAGGGTAAATACAAAATAAACAGTCTTGAGAGACAAACAAAACCAAAAGAGGGAACCGGATGAAAACGGGAACTCAGAGGAACGAGAAGGTAAGGGGAAGTCTCGGGAAACGAGAGAATAAGACACATAGGGTAAGGACTCCATACAGACAACAGAGAAGGACAGCAATATATAAGGAGACTAATGACAAAGGATTGTCCGCACCTGTGCGATTTAATTGGAGTGCAATTTCTGTGAAGGCAGGACCAGACTAGAGGAATTAAAGTGCATATGGTGAAGTGCCTAAGGAGAAGTGAGCTCACTAGGGAACACCCAGGAAAACAGAGACTGACAGCGTGACATTACCCCCTCCCCTTGGGAGCAGCTCCCAGATGCTCCACCTGAAACCCAGGAAAACCCAATAGAAAAAGAGGTAGGAGGGAGGTGAAGCGGCGGCGGACTAGGGGGAGGGACGGAGGGTCAGAAAACAGAGACAGGAGAACCAGATAGAATGGACAGACAGAGACAAACAACCAGGTAAAATGGAAAAACAGAGATGGAACAACCAGGTGAAATGGAAAGGCAGAGGCAGGAATGGTGTAACAAAACAAGGAGTCCAGGAGGGTGGTGGAACGGCGGAGGATAAAGGGGAGGGACGGAGGGCCTGGTCCAAAGGAGGAAAATAGAAAAACAAATGAAAACAAAAACACAAAAACATGGGTCCATAGAAGACATTAAGTGATGCCCACCCGGGCGGAACAGAGGGCCATCACACCCATGTGGTCAAGGCAGAAGCCCCCCCAGGGCGGAGCGGAAGACCACCACGTCCTCGCGGTCGAGGCCGGAGTCCCCCAGGGCAGAGCGGAAGACCACCACGTCTTTGTGGTCGGCCCAATGGGAGGACGAAGATCACCGGTGACTTGACTCAGTCCTCGAAGTTCGCCGGTGACTAGCCTTGTCTCTGGAAAGTCCATGGTACTTAGTTCTGACTCTGGAAGGTCATCAGTGAGTAGCCCTGACTCTGGAGGGTTCACGGGAACCTGACTCGACCCTGGAAGGTCAACAGGAACTAGCCCTGATTCTGGAAGGTCGACGGTGACTAACCCTGACTCTGGAGGGTCCATGAACACCTGACTCCACTCTGGAGGGTCAACCGGAACCTGACTAGACTCTGGAAGGTCGATAAAAATCGGACTTGATTCAGCAGGAACAACTGGAACATGACTCGACTCTGGATGGTCAACAGGAACTAGCCCTGACTCTGGAAGGTCAACGGTAACTAACCCTGATTCTGGAAGTTCGACGGCGACTAACCCTGACTCTGGAGGGTCCATGAACACCTGACTCGACTCTAGAGGGTCAACCGGGAACTGACTCAACTCTGGACAGTCAATGGGCACCTGACTTGACTTTGGACTGCCTGTGGAGACGTGAGACGCCTCTGCTTCGGGCACCGCCTCTGGAACGGTCTCGGGCACCGCCTCGGTCACTGCATCAGGAACGGCCTCGGTCACGGCCTCGGCCTCCGGAACCGCAGCGGGCACCGCCTCGGGAGCGGCTTGAACACCGCCTCGGCCTCCGGAACAGCAGCGGGCACCGCCTCGGCCTCCAGAACAGCAGTGGGCACCGCCTCGGCCTCCGGAACAGCAGCGGGCACCGCCTCGGCCTCCGGAACAGCAGCGGGCACCACCTCGGGAACGGCCTCGGCCTCCGGAACAGCATCGGGCACCGCCTCGGCTTCCGGAACAGCATCGGGCACCGCCTCGGGAACGTCCTCCTGGACGACAATGGCCCGCTCGGGAGCGTCCTCCGGGCTTTGAGGAACGGCAGACTGTCTCCTCCTCCTCCGCCCTCCATGATGGCGAGTTGGTGGCCCCTTGATTGGCGACTCAGGCATTGAGTCGGCCATCTTGTGCTGTGGCGCTGGGCTGGCGGCCATCTTGTGCTGTGGTACTAGGCTGGCGGCCATCTTGTGCTGTGACACTGGGCCGGCGGCCATCTTGTGCTGTGGCACTGGGCTGGCGGCCATCTTGTGCTGTGGCGCTGGGTTGGCGGCCATGCCGCGCAGCGGCACTGGGTTGGCGGCCATGCCGCGCAGTGGCGCTGGGTTGGCAGCCATCTGGTACCACGGCGCTGGCTCGGCCGATCTGCATCTCCCTTCTCCTCTCGGGACATACTGGTGAAATGGCGGGCCCCAACCAAATCCCGGGTCGACGGGAGCCCACAGTGGAGATCGCTGCCGGACCTCCTCTCGACTGCTTATTCCGGAGCGACCTCCCCTGATCCCCCGGAACACCACTAGGCGAGAGCCCTCAGAACCATTTCTCTCCCGCTTGCTGGCTGGGGAGGAAATGGTAGTAGACATACTGCTGGATCATGTGTTGATGGAGTCCTTCTCTGACGGTGGGTGTTTAGGAAAACACAAGGAGAGGGTAGATCCAAATGCAAAGTATGTTTTAATAACAAAAAGGGTAAATACAAAATAAACAGTCTTGAGAGACAAACAAAACCAAAAGAGGGAACCGGATGAAAACAGGAACTCGGGGGAACGAGAAGGTAAGGGGAAGTCTCGGGAGACGAGAGCATAAGACACATAGGGTAAGGACTCCATACAGACAATAGAGAAGGACAGCAATATATAGGGAGACTAATGACAAAGGATTGTAAGCACCTGTGCGATTTAATTGGAGTGCAATTACTGTTAAGACAGGACCAGACTAGTGGAATTAAAGTGCCTATGGTGAAGTGCCTAAGGAGAAGTGAGCTCACTAGGGAACACCCAGGAAAACAGAGACTGACAGCGTGACAAACTGGTTCTCTCTCTCTCAAACAAAACAAAAAAACAGCTATACAATTTTTAGAAGGAGGGATCAACTGTATTTCTTCATATTACACTCAGCTACACCAATAAAGATTTCTCTCAAACATGTTTGCCAATAAGTTCTTGTTTTCATGCAAACATAACATTTCCAAAACCAACACTTGTCAATACAGTTCTATACTACAAAGATTTCCATTGCTAAATAAATAACCCATATTAAATGGTAAACCTTCTCAAATCAAATCAATACAATCAATGACCAAAAAAATAAATAAAACAACAGTAGTAGAAATCAAACATTAACCCAAGGTAAAATAAACCACAGAAACCCTTAGAATTGGCAAGAATACTGATTGTTGTGATAAAGTCCAGACACGTAACATGAAGTGTCCCATAGGCCCAGGCACATCAGTCTCTTCTTTAATGATAGCACCTCCACATTATTCCCATAGCATGAGTTGATGTATAAGGAAAAGGAAGCCCATAACCAAAATCCTTCTACAAAAAAAAAAAAAACATTCTGGGAAATCCTACTCTTAAGTTTTGTGATTGACAACCTCCAATTACTGTTGCCTCAGAACTACATTTGACACATATACAGAGAAGCATGTACATCAAAATTATTCAGAAAACCATTTAGTAGTTGCAATCAAGCATTACTTACAATTGAGCAGCAAACAACCAAGTTTCTCAATAAGGATGATCTCCCAGTACAGAGAAGGAACACAAGGCACACCATGCTGTCCTCTGTCTCACTCTACTACTTTCAGCTTTTATAGCACCCATGGAGCACACTATGACCCCCTGGTGGTGAGGAAGAAAACTACACCCATTTAAAACCTTGAACAGTTCATGACACTGTAACAATATTGTTTCACATCTTGCCTGTAAAGTTCTGCCTGAGTTTCCCTGGTTTCACCACTGGATGGTGTACTTTCAACCCCAGATCGCCTCTTTATTAGAGACTTGTAACACACCTGTATTGAATCTTTCCTAATTGCCCACCCTATTTAAATGCCTCACTGACTATTGTTCTTGTTCAGTCCTAAAGTCTTTTTGAGAATGATACTGCCAAGGAGTTTTTTTGTTTTGAGTAAAGAACTTTAGGAGTCAGACTCTGAGCCTCTTGGCTATTTCCTCTGCATCTGGGTTTGACCTGCTTCAGTGGAACAGTGGTTAGTGCCAAGGTTATACATGCCACATACCTGAGTTCGATCCCTATCTGGATCATAACAGTAAGACTGAAACATGTATACAAGCCCAGCAGAGGAGACTCCACCTTTATCAAATGCAGAGTGCATCCTTGCTACTGTTTCAAGCCAGGTAGCCACAATGGAACGACATGAACAAGTCCTTGCACAACAAGAGGTGGCGGTTTCAAAGCTGGGTCAGGCGATCACAGAAATCCTACAACATATTCAGTCTCTTTTAAACCCACAGCAGGAGGCTGAGTCTCAACCCCAGGTCCCACCAGCACCTCCTATTAGAGGTCTTCACAGTACACCCAAGACCCGACGACCCAGGACCCATACGGGTTCGGGTTTATATTTTAAATAATCAGCCGGGTCCGGGTCGGGACCGAATCTATTACTTCGGGTCCCGGGTCCCGGGTCTGTTTAACATTGTGTGTAATACCCATGCGATCGGAATCATTGGACTCGGAGAACACCCAGCCGAGATCAGACACTGCTTGTGTTTCTTGTAACTTGCAACTTGTAAAATTAGGAAAAGAAAAGTGTGAGCCAAAAAAAGAAAGAAAAAAAAGCGTCTCTCTCTCTCTCTCTCTCTCTCTCTCTCTGCCATTAGAAGCAGAGCATGCAGACTCAAGAGTTAATGCAAGGGCAGGCATGCTAATAATGCTTGCAGACTTGACACACTCATATTTAATATATTTCAAATCAGCAACAAGATCTGAGGTGAACTGTCACATGAATGTTTTCGATGACACTCAGATTACGTTAAAAAGCATATTTCAGGTTGATCCAGCTAGCACACATGTGCAGTCTCTCAAGCATGTGTCATGTTTCTATGGCAACCAGTGAGGAACAAACCGCACTTTACATTTTCTACCATTTTTATAATAATATAAATGAACCGTTTAATCTTAAAGTTTTAGTGGTCAGATTCTGACTCGACACAGAGCAGAGAGCACAGAGATGATAGCAAATAAATAAGGTCAGTGGCCACGGCATTGCACGAGCAATCGTTATTATAGTTAAAAAGGGGCAAACAGTCAAGTTATTATGCGAGTTAACTTGAGTCAGAAAGTACATGTGCACAGTTGCATTTGTCATTCGTCACCGTGACTTCAAGCAAACTTTTGAAGCTGAAATAAGGAGTGGATTAAGCTCGGATTAAGAATAACGAGAGGAATAACATGGATAACTTACTTGTCGGAGGATTGTAATGCATCACAGACAGTCAGGTACAAAGAAGAGAAACTACGGCTCCTTAAATTAGGTAAGACAGACAAGTTGTATTTTTTTCAACAGGTTTATTGACTTGTAATAACAATTTAAGGTGGGATATGTGACAATCGGGTCCAATCGGGTCTGTGTCTTCCTGGCGGGTTTGGGTTCAGCTTTCAAATAATAGATGGATCCGAGTCGGGTCCGGGTAGGCATTTCTCGGATCTACACGGGTCCGGGTCCAGCTTTTGAAATAACAGGTCTGGGTCGGTTAGGTGTAGGACATTATTAGTCTCTTTCGGGTTCGGGCATGAATTTTTGGACCCATGAAAAAAAAAACATGGAAAAGCCCTTGTCTGGGCAACTGCCTTGTGGGAGCAGTCTCCACGATCAGTAGTTTTTTTGGATTACAGGCGCTTTATTGAGGAGATGAGGCGAGTGTTTGATCATCCCGTGTGTGGACGTGAGGCTGCTAGCCGCCTACTTCAGTTGACCCAGGGTTCTCAAAGTGTTGCTGAACTAGCTGTGGAATTTCGAACCCTAGCTATGGAGAGTGGCTGGAATCAGGAGGCACTAACTGTGGCATTCACTCGGGCACAGGCTATTGAAATTAAGGATGAATTGGCAGCCTGGGACCCTGCAACAGACCTAGAATCCCTGATTGATATGGCCATTAAACTAGACAATCACCTTAGAGAGAGGCGTAGAGAGTGACTGAAACTTCTAGAAATGTTCCCAGTCAAAATTCCTTGGCACCCCTCATGTCTCCTGACCTCCCTGCCTCATATGTAACATGCACTGAGAAACCCATACAGCTGGGCCGGTCACGGCTCGCCCATTCCGAGCGGGACTGCAGGATGAAAGAGAGGTGGTAATCGGGCCTTAAAAGTTAGGCCCGACATGACCCGAGCCCGACAGGTTTCGGCCCGAGCCCGACAAGTACATTTTGATTGACAGCTGTTTTAAAGCCCGAACCCGTTTACAGCCCGACATTATTCAAATGTGCGCACGCACACAGCTCTTTTGGCTTTGGTCAACAATGAGTAAAATTTTTTCATGTTTTAACATAATTTACTCATAACTAACGTAGACTAGACCACTTGGCAGTTGGAATAAAGAAATAAAATAAGTCCTCTGTGACATCGTAACATCTCAGCATTCTAGACATAGGCTCATTTAACCTATAAATAGACCAACGCACCAATAAAAACGAGTCATTTAAAAAAAAATTAAATTAAGATAAATTTTAAATTAAGATGGGTATTTGGCAATAACGAAATTAAGATAAAGGCTCCGCCGGATTTGCTTTATTTAATAAAAGAATAATGCCAACATTAGCGTAAATACTCTGTCAACATTATGCATTTAAGACTCAATGAATATTTAGTTATCATTTGAAAAACCTTTACTCACAGAGATTAGGCTAGGTCTACATGTTTTTGTGGAGGAAAATGATTGAATCCACTGTAGATGTCTTCAGCGCGTTCCTGCGCTCACTGATGGTGCGTCATTATCATTATTCACTCATTATTCTCATTATAAGCATGGTCAAAACTTTTCCACACCTCAGAGTTTGCTTTAGTTGCTGGTGCAACCAAAACGTAATCACCAGAGGCAAGCCTCCGTTACACCTGCTCAGCATTCATTTTCGCATCTTTCTCGCGCTAATCGAAACACATCACATGACCGCTCGTTTACCTCGCAAACCGGAGCGCAAGCCCGAGCCCGGCCCGAGCCCGCGTAAGATGATAGAAATTAAGCCCGAACCCGACCGAACCCGTCGGGTCCCGACGGGTCCCATCGGGTTCGGGCAAAGATCTTCAGCTCTACTCCAGGGGGGCTACTATATTTACTGAACTGGATCTTCGCAACGCATATCATCTGGTCCGCATCCGTACTGGTGATAAATGGAAGACTGCTTTTAATACACCCATGGGCCATTATGAGTATCAAGTTATGCCTTTTGGCTTGGTAAATGCTCCTGCTGTATTTCAGACTTTGATTAATGATGTGCTAAGAGACATGCTAAACAGATTTATATTTGTATACTTGGATGACATTCTTATCTTTTCCCAGAACCCCCAGGAACACGTGCAGCATGTTTGGCTGGTCCTCCAGCAACCAACTCCTGAGAAACCATCTCTTTGTCAAACTGGAGAAGAGTGAGTTTCATGTTCAAAAGGTTTCCTTTTTTGGTTTCATTGTGTCTAAAGGCCATATCCAGATGGGCCCTGCAAAGACCCAAGCAGTTAGAGATTGTCCTCAGCCCACCTCCGCCAAGCAGGTACAACGTTTTCTTGGGTTTTCCAATTTCTATCGAAAGTCCATTCAAAATTTCAGTGCAATTGCTGCTCCACTTACGGCTCTTACTAGGAAGAGTGTTAAGGGTTTCCAGTGGACAGATTAGGCCGAAAAGACTTTCTGCAAACTGAAAGACAGACTCACGTCAGCACCCATACTTACCATCCCAGACTCTGAGTTACCCTTCATAGTGGAGGTGGCTGCTTCAGAGGTAGGAGTAGGAGCTGTACTTTCCCAGCCAGCCATAAGAGACAACAAGTTGCATCCATGTGCTTTCTTTTGAGGGCTCACACTATCTCAAACACGCTCAACTCTGCTGTTGTGAGTCCCTGACTGCGGGTGTCGCTGTTGGACAGTGTTTTCTCTACTTCCTGTTGGGCTGCTGGCCTTGCTGTAGCAAATCATAGCTCCGTGTAGCTGTTTTTTTTTCTAGAATCTTTACCTTACTATCACTCTTTGTTTTTTAAAGTGATAATATATAACTTAATTCCCACCATATTTCCGATATTATCGATCAATCTTATTAGATTTATTTTGATCTTTCACTTTTATTTTATACCCGTGAGTGCAGTACACCTGCATTGCAGTAGCACGCAATAGCTTGTCATTAGATTTTCATTTGAACCTATCGCTGTTTTCTTTTCTCCTCTCTTCCCTCTAGCTCCAGTTTTTCACAAGTTCATCAAACAACCGCGGTAAGAATATTTCATCAAGCACGGTGAGTAATGGCTTCTCCAGCTATTGTTATTTGCACCTCTTGTCACATGTACAGTTTATCTATCTCTGTCGCAGATGAGGGATTCACATGTGATAAATGCAGGGAAATAGTTAGGCTGACAGAGAAGATTTCAGAATTAGAGACACGCATCCAAACTTTAATTGAGGACAGTAAGAATGTTAGGGCTCTAGATAAGGCTTTGGTGCGTCTAGTTCAGGGATTCCTGTACATTGTTCAGTTCTGGCAACAGAGCCCCTGCAGCAGGGCAACTGGGTGACAGTGAGGCAGCGTAGTCGTGGGTCAAAACACCGCTCTTCTGTTCCGATCAAAACATTACACAGGTTCTCCCCACTCAGTGATGCACCCACTGAGAAACCTGATGAAAGTGCTCTAGTTATTGGTGATTCTATTGTACGGAACGTGAATATAGAGACACCAGCCACCATAGTCAAATGTTTACCGGGAGCCAGAGCGCCAGACATCTTGGCAAATTTAAACGTGCTGGCTAATGCTAAACGTAAATACAGTAAGATTGTTATTCACGCCCGCGTTAATGATGCTCGACTTCCCCAGTCAGAGATCACTAAAAATAAAATTAAAGAGGTGTGTGAACTAGCAAGCACGATGTCAGACACTGTAATATGCTATGGTCCCCTCCCTGCTTACCGTGGTGATGAGATGCATAGCAGATTGTCATCACTCAATGGCTGGATGTCTAATTGGTGCCCACAGAATAACATAGGTTTCATAGACAATTGGACGAGCTTTTGGGGCAGACCTGACCTGTTGAAAAGAGATGGTCTTCATCCCTCCTGGGGTGGCGCCACTCTTCTCTCTAGAATTATGGCAAATAGTCTTAGTGTTTATACTTGACTAACTGGGGCCCAGGTCAGGAAGCAGACAGACTGGCTAAACTGACCGTCTGCTAGCTGCCTCATGTCACGAAGGTCAGTTAATTCTCAGCACATAGAGACTCTTTCACCTAGATATCACACTATAGAGAAAATCCCCGAACTAGAAAATACAAAAAAACATCCAGACCAAGTTAAGATTAACAAATTAATAGAGGTTCAACAAATAAAAAAACAGATGCAATACGGATAAACAAATAATAAAGCTTGGCTTACTGAATATCAGATTCCTTTCTACACAAACACTTTTTGTAAATAATATGATCACTGATCATAATCTAGATGTGCTCTGTTTGATAGAAACCTGACTAAAACCTGATGATTACATTATTTTAATTGAGTCCACCCCCCAAGATTACTGTTATAAACATGAGCCGCATCTAAAAGGCAAAGGGGGAGGTGTTGCTTCAATTTATAACAATGTTTTCAGGATTTCTCAGAGGGCAGACTTCAAGTATAACTCGTTTGAAGTAATGGTGCTTCATATAACATTATCCAGAGAAACAAATGTTAATGATAAATCCCGTTATGTTTGTACTGGCTACTGTATACAGGCCACCAGGGCACCATAAAGACTTTATTAAAGAGTTTGGTGATTTTACATCTGAGTTAGTTCTGGTTGCAGATAAAGTTTTAATAGTTGGTGATTTTAATATCCATGTTGATAATGAAAAATATGCATTGGGTATGCAGCAAAAAAAAAAAAAAAAAAAAAAAACAGTATGTAAAGACACATAAAAGCTACTTTTACAAGTACTTCTGTGCCATCTTTGAAATGCAAATTTTAACTCTAGATCAATATAGATCAGGTATGAGACCACAGATAACCACAGTGTGCTGATTTAGAGTCTAACAGCATGATTACAAGAGTGATATATAGTTTTTCACAACTTAAATTTCATTCTATATGTCTTTGATACATTGACATTACCACCCACTACCATAACAATGTAACATGCAGAAAGTGTTCAAGAATCCCCACACCTGTCTATGATACAAACACCACTCTTGTAACACTTGAATACACTCTTCTAACCCTAGTCAAGTCAAGTCACCTTTATTTATATAGCGCATTACAGTTTTTCTCAAATGCTAAAACACAAAAGTCAATCCTCTAAACCAAATGACCAGTTGTCTAAACACATTTACTAAATCTAGCCATCATTTTCCAATATCATAAACACATTTCACATGAAGACACAATTCACAAAACACAATCCTCCATTCTCATAAATCTTAAAACATTTTTTTTACTAAAACACAAGTTGCAAAAGAACTCTGCTCATATTCTCAAATGAAAGCTTGTGATGCAAAATGTTTGCAACAGTCAGCAATATCTGAACACAATGAACACACCTGGTGTCATTCATTGCACACAACAACTCAAAATGTAAGACACTTGTTGCTAATGCTGTGTCCACATGTATAAAAGCAAGTTCAGAGTGCTCAGTTTGCTGAAGATTCCAAACAAACACAATGGGTGAAGGCAGACTCAGGGGAAAAGGAATTTGAGTCAGAGGAGGGAGAAGAGCTGGCCATGGAAGAAGAGGAGCAGGCCAATGAGGAAGAGGACTACAAATCAGTGGAAGAAGAGGAGTTCAAACCAGTGGAGGAAGAGGAGCAGGCCAACAAGGGAGAGGAGAAGGTCCAGGAGGGAGAGCAAGACAACCTCCCACCATCATTCCGGACGATATGAGAGCAACAGTCATTGATCATGTCATTGTCCATGGCATGAAGCAGGACTACGAGTCCGTCCAAACCTGAGTAGGTTCACCATGGCAACCATTATCAGGGCATTCAGACAACACAACAGGGATTTTACTCTATTGCTTTCTTTGTCACAATACAATTTTACAAGCCTGTGAAAGTTGTCCATTTTTGGTTTCAAATCAGTTGTTACTGTATTGTAAAACATGTCAATTGACAAAACATGTTTCTTTCTTTAGAGTTGAAAGAATGCCACATAGAGGTGGGAGGGTTGCCATATTTACAGCGGCACAAGAAACCCTCATTGTGGATATGGTTTGTGAGAACAACCTCATCAGACTCTGGGAGATCAGAGACAAAGTCATTGCCGATAATGTCAACTTTGAGAGCATTGATGTCAGTTTGGCCACAATAGACCGAGTTCTCCGGTGCCAAAAGATGCGGACGAAACAGGTCTATAGGCTTCCCTTTGAGTGCAACTCTGTGTGACACAAAGACCTACGTTACGAGTATGTGCAAGTAAGTATACATACAATGTACGCTTCCACAAAACAAACCAAATCAGAGAGTGGTTAACCAACAACAGTAACGACTTTTTAAACATCTGTCTGCCACCCTACTCCCCTTTCCTGAACCCTATAGAGGAGTTCTTATCATCGTGGAGGTGAAAGGTTTATGACAGACAACCATACACTAGAGAGAACCTCCTAAGGGCAATGGAGCTGGCCTGTGTTGACATCCCAGTGGAGGCCTTCCAAGGATGGATTCGCCATTCCAGGGCGTTTTCCCGTGGTGCCTGGCAAGAGACAATATAGCCTTGATGTTGATGAGGTGATGTGGCCCGATGCAGCTCAGCGACATGATGCCGCACAGTGATTGTGGTGTGAATAAAGTAAATAAAAAAAACTTCACACCCTGATCATGTTTTCAAAAGTACTGTTGTGTGCAATAGATTCTGTTTTTGCATTGAATTGTGTTACAGTAGTGTACATGCAAAATTTACTATAGTTTTATACTCTTCATATGAAACTCCCAAATCTAAATGACTAATCCTCTGCAGAGATCTAAGAACATCCATTACTGTAAAGTTTCTAAAAATGTGTATTGGCAGTTATGAAACAAAGAACTTTCTCACAAATTGAGCATTGTGTTTTCAATTGTTTTTCTGTAGTGTTTAATGATGTGAAGTGAGTGAAGTGAAGTGACATTCAGCCAAGTATGGTGACCCATACTCAGAATTTGTGCTCTGCATTTAACCCATCCGAAAATGCACACACACAGAGCAGTGAACACACACACACACACTGTGAGCACAAACCCGGAGCAGTGGGCAGCCATTTATGCTGCGGCGCCCGGGGAGCAGTTGGGGGTTCGATGCCTTGCTCAAGGGCACCTAAGTCATGGTATTGAAGGTGGAGAGAGAACTGTACATGCACTCCCCCCACCCACAATTCCGTCCAGCCTGAGACTAGAACCCACAACCCTTCGATTGGGAGTCCAAACCTCTAACCATTAGGCCACAACTTATGTGTATAGTGTTTACATTTTTGAAAGCTTCGAGCTGCTCTTTTGGTGTGAAAGTTTGAGTTTTGAAGTGAGAAGGTGTGGTTGTGTTTATATAACTTTAGAAAAGGGTGTTGTGTTTAGACATTGGGCAACATGGAGGAAACGTTTGTGAAATGTGTTTTAGCATTTGAGAAAAACTGTAAACAAAATACATTGTGTCAAAGCAATTGAACAACTTCTTGGAGGAGTTGGATGTGCTGCTATCAAACTTTTCTGAAGATG
This sequence comes from Carassius gibelio, assembly GCF_023724105.1. Classification (NCBI taxonomy): domain Eukaryota; kingdom Metazoa; phylum Chordata; class Actinopteri; order Cypriniformes; family Cyprinidae; genus Carassius; species Carassius gibelio. The sequence continues at coordinate 95,691 of NC_068399.1, read as the reverse complement.
GTACTCACTGGTACTGCTTGGTGACTTCAACATCCACCTAGATAAACCCCAGGCTGCTGACTTCAAAACTCTGCTCGCCTCATTTGATCTCAAGCGAGTGTCTACTACAGCCACTCACAAATCAGGCAACCAACTGGACCTCATCTGCACATGCTGTTGCTTTGTGGACAACTCTTCAGTTGCTCCACTGCACACCTCAGACGACTTCCTCATTACTGCTAACCTAGCACTTACTCCTCAAGTGGCACACACTCCAACGCAGGTCACCTTTGATGGAACCTATGTTCACTCTCTCCATCTTACCTATCTTCTGTGGTTTCATCCTCACTTCCTGCACTCTCTCAGTATTCAGCTCTGGACACGAACAGCGCTACGGAAACTCTTTGCTCCACTTTAACATCTTGCTTGGACAACTTTTGCCCACTGTTGTCTAGACCAGCACACACCACCCCATCTGCCCCCTGGCTGTCCGAGGTTCGTGAACATCGCTCTAAACTCAGGGCTGCAGAGAGGAAATGGAAGAAATCAAGAAACTCTACAGACCTCAGTGTGTATCAGTCTCTCCTCTCTTCCTTCTCTGCAAATGTCTTCACGGCTAAAACATCATACTACCACAACAAAATTAACAGCTGTTGTGACGCTCGGACACTCTTAATTCTCTTCTTAATCCGCCTCCACCACCTCCTCCATCGTCTCTTACACTGTGTGCAGAATTATTAGGCAAATTAGTATTTTGACCACATCATCCTCTTTATGCATGTTGTCTTACTCCAAGCTGTATAGGCTCGAAAGCCTACTACCAATTAAGCATATTAGGTGATGTGCATCTCAGTAATGAGAAGGGGTGTGGTTTAATGACATCAACACCCTATATCAGGTGTGCATAATTATTAGGCAACTTCCTTTCCTTTGGCAAAATGGGTCAAAAGAAGGACTTGACAGGCTCCGAAAAGTCAAAAATAGTGAGTTATCTTGCAGAGGGATGCAGCACTCTTAAAATTGCCAAGCTTCTGAAGCGTGATCATCGAACAATCAAGCGTTTCATTCAAAATAGCCAACATTATTCGCAAGAAGCGTGTGGAAAAACCAAGGCGCAAAATAACTGCCCGTGAACTGAGAAAAGTCAAGCGTACAGCTGCCAAAATGCCACTTGCCACCAGTTTTGCCATATTTCAGAGCTGCAACATCACTGGAGTGCCCAAAAGCACAAGGTGTGCAATACTCAGAGACATGGCCAAGGTAAGAAAGGCTGAAAAACGACCACCACTGAACAAGACACACATGCTGAAACGTCAAGACTGGGCAAAGAAATATCTCAAGACTAATTTTTCTAAGGTTTTATGGACTGATGAAATGAGAGTGAGTCTTGATGGGCCAGATGGATGGGCCCGTGGCTGGATCGGTAAAGGGCAGAGAGCTCCAGTCCGACTCAGAAGCCAGCAAGGTGGAGGTGGAGTACTGGTTTGGGCTGCTATCATCAAAGATGAGCTTGTGGGGCCTTTTCGTGTTGAGGATGGAGTCAAGCTCAACTCCCAGTCCTACTGCCAGTTTCTGGAAGACACCTTCTTCAAGCAGTGGTACAGGAAGAAGTCTGCATCCTTCAAGAAAAACATGATTTTCATGCAGGACAATGCTCCATCACACGCGTCCAAGTACTCCACAGCGTGGCTGGCAAGAAAGGGTCTAAAAGAAGAAAAACTAATGACTTGGCCTCCTTGTTCACCTGATCTGAACCCCATAGAGAACCTGTGGTACATCATGAAATGTGAGATTTACAAGGAGGGAAAACAGTACACCTCTCTGAACAGTGTCTGGGAGGCTGTGGTTGCTGCTGCACGCAATGTTGATGGTGAACAGATCAAAACACTGACAGAATCCATGGATGGCAGGCTTTTGAGTGTCCTTGCAAAGAAAGGTGGCTATATTGGTCACTGATTTGTTTTTGTTTTGTTTTTGAATGTCAGAAATGTATATTTGTGAATGTTGAGATGTTATATTGGTTTCACTGCTGAAAATAAATAATTGAAATGGGTATATATTTGTTTTTTGTTAAGTTGCCTAATAATTATGCACAGTAATAGTCACCTGCACACACAGATATCCTCCTAAAATAGCTACAACTAAAAACAAACTAAAAACTACTTCCAAAAATATTCAGCTTTGATATTAATGAGTTTTTGGAATCATTGAGAACATGGTTGTTGTTCAATAATAAAATTATTCCTCAAAAAAAACAACTTGCCTAATAATTCTGCACTCCCTGTACAGCGGACGACTTTGCAGTTTTCTTTAAAAAATAAGACAAGAACCATCAGTGCCCAATTCTCCACACCGCAGACTGAGGACAACTTCACAATGACCAACGTACACTCTTTTTCCTCCTTCTCCCCACTCTCAGAGATGGACATTTCCAAACTTCTCCTGTCCAATCATCCTACTACTTGTCCACTTGATCTGATCCTCACTCAACTCCTTCAAGCAATCTTTTCTTCAGTCATACCTTAGCTTACTCACATTATCAACTCCTCTCTTCACTCTGGAACATTTCCCTCAGCATTTAAGCAGGCTTGGGTAAGCCCACTCCTCAAAAAACCATCTCTAAATCCAGCGCTTCTTGAAAACTACAGACCGGTATCCCTTCTTCCATTCATTGCAAAGACACTTTAGCGAGCTGTGGTCAACCAGCTTTCGATGTTCCTTGTACAGAACAACCTCCTGGACAGCAACCAATCTGCTTCAAAAGTGGCCACTCAACTGAGACTGCTCTGCTCTCGGTTACTGAAGCCCTACGACTAACAAGAGCATCTTCAAAATCCTCAGTACTCATCTTACTGGACCTGTTTGCTCCTTTTGACACCGTTAATCACCAGATTCTCCTGTCCACCCTCAGAAAGATGGGCATCTCTGGAACCGCGCTCCTGTGGGTTAAGTCCTACCTCTCTGACAGATCCTTCACTATGACTTGGAGGGGTGATGTTTCTAAGTCACAACACCTTTTTACTGGGGTTCCTCAAGGCTCAGTACTTGGACCACTTCTCTTCTCCGTCTACATGACGTCATTAGGATCTGTCATTCAGAAGCATGGCTTTTCTTATCACTGCTACGCTGATGACACCCAACTCTACTTCTCATTCCAACCAGATGACCCGACAGTAGCTGTTTGCATTTCAGCCTGTCTGAGTGACATTTCTAGCTGGATGAATGACCATCACCTTCATCTTAACCTTACGAAGACAGAACTCCTGGTGTTTCCAGCTAACCCATTGCTTAAACACAACTTCTCTATACAGCTTGGTTTGTCAACAATTACGCCTTCGAGGATAGTTGAGATGGATCATCAGTTAAGCTTCACAGACCTTATTGCTACAATGACCCGGTCCAGTAGATTTTCCTTATACAACATTAGGGAAGATTAGACCCTTCCTGTCAGAGCAAGCCATCCAACTTCTTGTCCAAGTTCTTGTTCTCTCCAGACTGGACTACTGTAATGCCTTTCTGCATGTACTGTCAAGCCTCTGCAATTAATCCAGAATGCAGCAGCGAGGGTGGTCTTCAATGAGCCAACAAAAGCTCACGTTACTCCTCTCCTCATCAGGTTACACTGGCTACCAGTAGCCGCTAACATCAAATTCAAGGTACTGATGCTTGCCTACAAGATGACCACTGGCACGGCACCAACATACCTAAACTCACTGGTTAAATCTTATGTGCCCTCCAGAAGTTTGGGCTCTGCAAGTGAACAACGCCTTGTGGTGCAATCCCAAAGAAATTCAAAATCACTCTCACAGACCTTTTACTGGACTGTGCCCAGCTGGTGGAATGACCTCCCAATCTCAATTCGTACAGTGGAGCCTTTACTCATTTTCAAGAAACATCTAAAAACTCACCTTTTTCACCAGCACTTAACCAACTAATACTAACACTTTTCCTTCTTTTCTTGTGTTTTAATTTATAAAAAAAACTGTCTATGCGTTCTGAACTAGACTAACTGACACTTGTCATGGCACTTGTATACTGTTGTTGTTCTCTTGTTGACCTGACTGCTTCTATTGTTCTCATTTGTAAGTCGCTTTGGATAAAAGTGACTGCTAAATGATTAAATGTAAATGTAAATGGATGTAGAGGTCCTTTCTAGGTGCTGATCCACCATCTGGTCTGGATATGTACCGGATCCGGGTGACTGCAGTGACGCTCTGATCTGGATACAGACTGGATCTGGTGGCTACGGTGACCTTGGAATAAGAGAGAAACAGACTAATATTAGCGTAGATGCCATTCTTCTAATGATTAAGCAAGTACATCGGGTGTTATGGGAAGTGTTCCCGGTTCCAGTTTACCTAATTAATGCAGCCTAAAATTCCTTTAATGGATTTGGATATTAAAAGCATATTATTATGTGTAAGCCAGGTTGAAGAGATGGGTCTTTAATCTACATTTAAACTGCAAGAGTGTGTCTGCCTCCCAAACAATATTAGGTAGGTTATTCCAGAGTTTAGGCACCAAATAGGAAAAGGATCTGTCGCCCACAGTTGATTTTGATATTATAGGTCATTTACATTTATCTGACGCTTTTATCCAAAGCTACTTCCAACCAGAGATGTATAGTAACGAAGTAGAACTACTTCACTACTGTACTTAAGTACTAAAAGGCGGTATCTGTACTTTATTAGAGTATTATTTTTTTCCCCTACTTCCACTTTTACTTCAGTACATATTTTCGATGAGTTTAATACTTTTACTCCATTATTTTTGTTATGTGCTGCATCGTTACTCGTTACTCACATTACCACTGCCAGAACTGTAGATGGCAGGTTTGATGAAGCTGGCACATCATTGAGCGAATCAAGCGATTAAGAAGACTGCGCGTGCTAATTGAACTGCTGTGAAGAGAGAGATGAACACCGAGCCGAGGCAGATAGCAGGTTTCCGGATCACCAGTAGTTCTTTCTGACAGTTCGATTCAATAAACCGGTTGAAGGAAACAGTTCACCGGTTCTTTTGCGCTCGACGTAATGACGTCATTGGCGATGATTGCAAGCCTTCGGTTAACCTGGGCTCATAACATTAGCACAGAATCAGTTCGGAATCAAATCAGCGTTTGCTTCACGCTGAATCACACATGCGCAGTATCATCAGCTCCTCGGTTCTCGAATCGGACACAAATTCGTAAACGGTTCTTGACTCGTGAACGAGTCAGTCTTTTGTTCATGATCTGGCTCGGCTCGTTGTTCATCTTCAGTTCTCTCTTCACATCAGTTCAGTCAGTGTACTGTTTGAGTAAATGAATTACTCCGAGATATTGGCTTGTTTTAACTCAGAGGGAGTGTCAGCCAAATTAAAAAAGTTAACAGCTTAAGTCATTTGTGGATTAATGCGTATTGGAGATGCAAACCGTTTAAAACGATTCAGTTCGATTTGGTGAACTGTTTCAAAAAGATCCGGTTACATCTAATGATTCGTTCACGAACCGGATATCACAAACTGCTTTGTTTTGAACTGTCTAACAACAGACACGGAAGAGAAGACAATGCTGAATAAAGTCGTAGTTTGTGCTATTTTTATATTTAACTGATCCTCTGATGTCACATGGACTACTTTGAAGATGTTTTTCTTTCCTTCCTGGACATGGACAGTATACCGTACACACAGCTTCAATGAAGGGACTGAGAGCTCTCGGACTAAATCTAAAATATCTTAAACTGTGTTCCAAAGATAAACGGAGGTCTTACATGTTTGAAACAACATGAGGGTAAGTTATTAATGACATAATTTTGCAAATTGGGCAAAATAACCCTTTAATGTGTGTTTTTTGTTTACAAAAAGTTACAGTCAAATGAATTGTGATAGTCCTTTAGGTTAATCATTTGAAATAGTAAAAACAATATGTTCAAACTTTTGACTACTTTCTTTAAAAACTACATAACACAATACTTCTAGTTTTACTTTCAGTACTTGAGTAGTACATTTTAAAATAGACTACTTGCAATACTTAAGTACAAAAAATGTTGAGTACTTTAGTACTTCTACTTAAGTGTGGTGCTTAAAGAGCACTTCAACTACTCAAGTCACTTTTTTGATAGAGCACTTGTACTTTTACTCAAGTATGGATCTCTAGTACTTTATACATCTCTGCTTCCAACTGCTATATATGTCAGAGGTCACCCGCCTCTGGAGCAACTAAGGGTTAAGTGTCTTGCTCAGGGACACATTGGTGTCTCAGAGTGGATTTGAACCTGGGTCTCTCACACCAAAGGCATGTGTCTTATCCACTGCGCCATCAACACCCCAGGCAGTATTATCAAATTGCCTGAGTTTTGAGAACGTAGCGGACGTGGAGGATTATAAAGTAACAAGAGCTCATTCAAATACTGAGGTGCTAACCATTAAGGGCTTACAAGTAATAAGCAAGATTTTCTATACGATGTTTGATAGGGAGCCAGTGCAGTGTTGACAGGGGGCTAATATGGTCATACTTTCTAGTTCTAGTAAGAACTCTTGCTGCTGCATTTTGGACTAGCTGTAGTTTGTTTACTAAGCGTGCAGAACAACCACCCAATAAAGCATTACAATAATCTAACCTTGAGGTCATAAATGCTTGGATTAACATTTCTTCATTTGACACTGAGAGCATAGGCCGTAATTTAGATATAATTTTTAAATGGAAAATGCAGTTTTACAAATGCTAGAAACGTGGCTTTCTAAGGAAAGATTTCTATCAAATAGCACACCTAGGTTCCTAACTGATGACAAAGAATTGACAGAGCAACTATCAAGTCTTAGAAAGTGTTCTAGGTTATTACAAGCAGAGTTTTTAGGTCCTATAATTAACACCTCTGTTTTTTCAGAATTTAGCAGTAAGAAATTATATGATTACATGAGGCTCAGTCTACCCAATATTTATGAAGTAAAAGTTGATGATTGATTAGTATTGGCTATTTCAGCTGGAAATCATTACCTGTTCAGGGTTTTTGAAGAAGACTTCCTGTAACCTCTTGAAATCATTTCTTAAGCAAATCCATATGAGTGCCCTAATAGGTAATACTAATCCAGTGTGAATAGTACTGTAGACACATACGTGCTTTCATCATTGTTAACTTTGTTGGCCCTAACCCTAATTTACCATTAGAGCAGAATGCTGCTGCTAGATTATTGATGGTTGTTCGTAAACACCAGCATATAACAACTATTTTAGTTAGTTACTTTACATTTATTCCAGGGTCAATTTTAAATGTTTATAAAATTTTACACAATTTGGCACATTCTTATTTATCATATATTTTACATGTACATAAACCCAGTGAAATCAAAGGTCATCTAACCAGAAGATTTCATATGTCCTTAGGACAAGACTATAATTGAGTGGTGGCCCCAAAACATCGGAATAGTTTGCCTTTATTCATCCTTTATTGAGCTCTTTTAAAAGTGATATTTATTAGAGTTAGCTATTGGCTCAACAGTTTGATCTAACAAAGCGTCTCGTCTTTGATAGTCCAGACAAAGGATGATGGGAGAAAGAATCCAATGCAAGCAAAGTTCAGAACATTTCAGAAGATTGCCCTCTGGTGGCTCTCAAGGGCAAACCAGCTGCTGGCTGTGACTATCTTACATAAAGAGACTGATTCCACTCATAGGGATTTCCTTAAGAAATGATTTCAAGAGGTTACAGGAAGTCTTCTTCAAAAACCCTGAACAGGTAATGATTTCTAGCTGAAATAGCCAATACTAATCAATCATCAACTTTTACTTCATAAATATTGGGTAGACTGAGCCTCATGTAATCATATTCAACAAGACAAGATTTAGCATGAGTATCCAGGTAAGTCAGTTTCTTCATTTCATTTGCTTTATTTTTTTTAACATTCTCAGAGCTAAAAAAAGAAAGAAAGAAAAGAAAAACAATTTAACAATTACAGAAAGCTTAAAATATTCTTAGAACAATAAATATAAAAACGTAAAAATATATTTCATATACAGTGAAATCTATTTCTACTTTTTAAAATCTTAAATATATTTCAAGTTTGATTCCATATTTTATTAGATTCTCATATTGTTTCTGCATTATACAGGACTTTTTTGTTTTGTTTTCTGGTAATAGTTCATTTTGTACATCACTAAACCAGAGGTCCCTGGCTAAAAATTATTTTAAAAAATTCTGCTCGAAAGAAATATATTCTTGTGAAAAAAGAGCACTAAATTATACTTTTATAAAGTGTACTCATTGTGGAAAGTATATACTTTAAAAGAACACCCTTAAGTGCAAATTAAATGTAATGTTTTTACCATTTAAGTACATTGTATTTGTAACTAATTTCCAATGTATTACATTTATAAGTTATTTAAAATGCAATAAGGTGAACTTTTGAGTGACTTTTTTTAAAAACCACTTGATAGTTGTTAAAAATACTCTTAAGTGTGAATTAAATATGTTTTCCACCTAAATGCATATTATTTGTAATTAAATAAATTCAAATATCTTACAGTTTACAATTACACTAAATGCAATTAATTGAACTTTTGAGTGATATTTTTGTACCACTTAAGTGGGGATTCAGTATATTTTATATGTATTTTGAAATATTGTAAATGTGTACTTCTGAGCAAGCAATTAAATGTGAACTACAACATAGTTCATTGTCATTTGCATGTCTACTATTATTTAATAATAAATTATATTTCTAGTTATAACTCTGGCAATGAAGTTGTAATTTAAAATACTTAAATGACTTTACATGGAATAAAACATAGCTTTATCAATTACCCAAATATAGATAAATATCCCAAAATCAATGAAAATGAAGAAAGGTACCTTCATTTTCTTTCTCATCTTGATTTAAAAGCTTCTCTCACACATCTTCATGAATGATGTTCCTGTATGTACCACGACTGGCACAGAAAAGCTACTGTCCTCATCCTTTGGTTTGTTACCTGTAAAATATATGATTATTAGAGGGGGGTCTGTAAATGTATATTACTTGCAAATAGAAAAGATTAAAAGCAGTTAAAATCCATAGGGATCCTGACTTAATATAGCACTTTTAGCATGTCATGTGTGATCAGGGTGAGCTGACTGGTCAAGAATTCATTAAAAACTTCTAACATCACCTCTTCAGTACTGGTCTGTGTCTCCACATTGTACCTCCAGTAACAAAAGTGTACTGATCTGTTATGAATGAATATCTTCAGATAAGTAAAAAAAAATATTGGATTTTACAAACACAAGCAGAAAAGGTACATCTCACTCTTTAAATGCAAGGGGGGGGGGGGGGGCAGCATTATTTCTAGAGGTGTCTGAAGTTTTGAATGTTGTTATAATATCGTTTTTATACATTACCGTGATTCCTCAAATAAAAGCCGGGGCTATGGGATTAGACTCCTGCCAAATGTATCGCAGTCACAGAACAAAAAATAATAAGCAAAGATCAAATATTTAAAAACACGTGTAAAATAATAATGCACAAAACCGAAAAATAAATGCAATTTTTTTAAAATAATAAACAGCTCAGTCATGGATCGAAAAATAATAAGCATAAATCAAAAATGTAAAAGCATTTAAAATTATATTGCACAAAACTAAAACATGAATCCAAAATTTTCCAAATCTCAAACAAAATCAGGATTCCTGCTCATATGTTATTTTTGTGTGTGCTTGTGGACTTTTCCCCTTTGCTTTTGTTTCCATGTTCTGTGCTTGTATTTCTAAAAGTTGCAGTTTGAGTTTCATGTAAATCAAGACAAGCTTCAGCGTCACCATTGGCCCACAAGTTCTAGATTGACAGCTGCGCCTCTAGCCAATCAGTCCAAGGGGGTGTTGACGTCACTCCAATGTGACTCGTGGCTGCTGTGGCAGGTGTGTGAAGTACAGGTTGACGGTGACATGGGAGTGGATCAATCCCATGAAAAAATAACTGGAATTACTCACGTTCTCTCCCACTCCCATGTTGTATTTATTTATTTTTTCGGGCCGGAATCTGTCAGTTACAGTGAAAAAATACTGCAAATATCACAGCATGCCCACTTTAGTTAAATAAAAATTGAAAATGTAGATTTTTTTTATGTAAATCATCCATGCTAACACACGTTTTCTATTTTATTTTTTTCATTTGAGCATAGACATTGCACTCTGAGAATGGCACTTTCTATAGATTTATTTTTCATACATGGAGTTTCTCGCTCATGTTGACATGACCAAGACGACAGAAACAGCATCTTGTTTTCTTTAATTATTTTACAGAAGCACATCGTTTAGTGCAAACAAATAAACGTATGCGGATTCGAAAGGTTTTTTACTTTTATTTGTATGACCAAAAATGACGGAGTATTTTAAGAGCAAGTGAGAGCACTGGTGCCTCCATCTGTCCTGCTGTCCAGTTTCCACACACACTTCAATAGCGCATATTTCTGTAGGTTAACATTAGATTGAGCGGCCATGTAAAGTTATTACTACATACATCTTTTAGATGAAAAGCTATATTTGAGGTCTATGAATGATAGGTGGGCTTTTGGATGTACTGCCCGATGTAGGCTACTGTATTACCACATAGACCAGCCGTTAACGATCTGTCCTTTACCAACCACACCAACGCAAACAGGAGGAGAGCATAAAGACACAGGGTGAGTACAACTGAAAGTAAAATATAAGCCTACAGTTTACACTTTATTTATTTAAAAGGTAGTCTATATTTGTGTAGAAAGTTAGGGATCAAAATCTTATTACGATTCCAGGTCCCGCCAACATTTATTCCTGTCCCGTCCCAATCACGTGATTAATAGTGATTTTGTTCCAATCAATGTCAGCCTCTAGTGCCCCTTCCTCAAATCTTAACCTGGAGGTCCAATGCACTGCAGAGTTTAACTCCAGCCCTGATCAAAGTCACCTGCCTGTGATTTTCTAATGATCCCAAATGCATTGATTGGCATTGATTAGCATGCAAAGGTGTTTGATTAGGGTTAGATCTAAACTCTACTGGAAAGTGGATCTCGAGGTCTAGATTTGAGGATCCCTGCTCTAGTGTGAAGATGGATAAGCAGAGTCAGTTACCTGAGTCAGATCTCAGGTAATTAGTCTTAAATATTGTGTTAGTGGGTGACAGAAACATTCCCTTTGTGTGATATTTAATGTGCATCTTGTAAGTAAAGCCGGTTGTGTAATCAGCGGCAAATCTCCATCACCTGCATGCTTTCACATCGAGCAGCATTAGCGTTTGACTTGAAGCAGCGCTGCACAGAATGATCACTGTATGACATCAAAGTACCACACAAGCGATTCGAATGCATTGGATCTGTGTGCTCTCTTATCGCTCGCGCTGTACTTTAATGTCATACAGTGATCATTCTGTGCAGCTGCTTCAAGTCAAAAGCTAATGCTGCTCCATGTGAAAGCGCGCAGGTGATGGAGATTTACCGCTGATTACACAACCGGCTTTACTGACAAGATAAATTGAATATCGCGTTTGATTTGTCGTGCAGCCCAACTGCCTAAAATATAAAGTATTGCTCACTAAACCAAACTAACAAGACACGTGTTAACAGGCTAGATATCGGCCTACTCGCACTACGTAGAGCTTGCAGAAAATATTGTAACACAAAAAGGGAATGTTTCTGTCACCCACTAACAAAATATTTATGGCTAATTACCTGAGATCATCCGGGATTTGTCTGCTGACGCTGGTTTTCCATCTTCACACACCTGCCATGAGTCGCATTGGAGTGAAGTCAACTTCCCCTTGGACTGATTGGCTAGAGGAGCAGCTGTCAATCTAGAACTTGCGGGCCAATGGTGACGCTGAAGCCTGTCCTGATTTTTTTATTTATTTTTTTATTTTTTAAAGTGACGTGACATTCAGCCAAGTATGGTGACCCATACTCAGAATTTGTGCTCTGCATTTAACCAATACGAAGTACACACACACAGAGCAGTGAACACACACACACACACTGTGAGCACACACCCGGAGCAGTGGGCAGCCATTTATGCTGCGGCGCCCGGGGAGCAGCTGGTGGTTCAGTGCCTTGCTCAAGGGCACCTAAGTCGTGGTATTGAAGGTGGAGAGAGAACTGTACATGCACTCCCCCCACCCACAATTCCTGCCAGCCCGGGACTCGAACTCACAACCTTTCAATTGGGAGTCCGACTCTCTAACCATTAGGCCACGACTCCTTTACATGAAATTCAAACCGCAACTTTAAGAAACGTAAGCGTAGAATGTTGAAACGAGAGCAAAGGGGATAAGACAAAAAGCACACACAAAAAAAAAAAAACATATGAGCAGGAAATGTGATTTTGTTTGCGATTTGGAAAATTTTTCATTCATGTTTCAGTTTTGTGTAATATAATTTTAATGTTAACAAAACAACACTGTTTATTAACAAAACAACACTGTCTGTGAAAATATTGTCTGACATTAAACCGGTCCTTGGTGCTAAAAAGGTTGGGGACCGCTGTTCTAGTCTATTTTTCCATCTCATTATGCCGCTGATTTAGTTTTTTTTTTCTTATGTAACTAAATTTGTAAATAGAGCAGACACTGTCTATGTCACCAGATGCGAGAGTTGTCTGTGCGCCCCACTGCACTAAAAGTGTGTCTAAACTTGATGACATCACACTACAGTGTCAAATCATATGAACGCAGTGTCAGTACATTTCGTCATGAACAGAACAAGGATCAGTTCACTGATGGGGATTTTGTCCAGTGTAAACAGCATAACTGGGTTCTGTTGTCTTTTGTCGGATCGCGCCACTCGCTCCAGTCAGAATCACTCCGCTCTGCTCATACTCTGTTCGGCAGCACGTCTCTGTGTCAGACTCGCTCCTCGCTCCAGTCACAATCACTCCGCTCCGCTCATACTCTGCTCGACAGCACATCTGTGTTAGACTCGCTCCTCGCTTCAGTAGAGCTGCACGATTAATCATTAAAAGATCGCGATCTCGATTCAGACACCCTCTCGATCTCATTTCTAAAAGACAACGATTCCCCGAGTCTGTTAAACCTTTGACAAAGTCTTACTGGATCATTCAAATCCGTGCGTGCACTGCCGCTGACACAGAGAGAGCTCTTACCATGTTTGGTTAAGAAACATCTTCACAAACAGTCTTTTCAACTACACAGTATTATATCTGTCTTACAGTCATTTATATTATCACAGAAATACTGGGATAAAGTTTATAGTTTTAATATAAACATTGATGTCTATATGGCAGCGATCAAAATATAACAAATCCCCTTTTGAAAGTACTGCGCTTTAAATAACGTTTGTGTCGATTGCATTGTTTCACCAATAGGTGGCGACAAGTGTCTTAATTTATTTGTCAATGAATTAATTTTTCATTCAAGAGAATCGTTCAAAAACGCTGATTCATCCAGAAATGAAACAAGTGTAGTAGGTTTATGAGTGAGTCGTTGAATCAGTGATCTAAACAACTTTTTCATCATTCTAATATTAAAAAAACTGGGGTTTTAAATATATTATATATACACTACCAGTCAAAAGTTTTTGAACCATAAGATGTGTAATGTTTTTTTAAAGTCTCTTCTGCTCACCAAACTATATTTATCTGATCCAAAGTACAGCAAAAACAGTAAAGTTTTGAAATATTTTTACCATTTAAAATAACTGCTTTCACTTGAATGTATTTTAAAATGTAATTTATTTCTGTGATGTGCAGCTGTATTTTCAGCATCATTACTCCAGTCTTCAGTGTCACATGATCTTTAGAAATCATTCTAATATGCTGTTTTGCCGTTGAAAAAAACATTATTATTATTATTATTATTATTATGTTGAAAACAGATGAGTAGATTTTTTTCAGGTTTCTTTGATAGAAAGTTCAGAAGAACAATAATTGTGTGTAATAGAAATATTTTGTTATAAATGTCTTTGTCACACTTGATCAATTTAAAGAATCCTTGCAAAATAAAATAATTAATTTATATACTTGTGATAATGATAATGTTAACAGTAATAATAATAATGAAGAATCGTAGGAGAATCGTGATCTCTATATGAGATCAAAAAATCGTGATTCTCAATTTATCCAGAATCGTGCAGCCCTACGCTCCAGTCAGAATCACTCCGCTCTGCTCATACTCTGTTCGGCAGCACGTCTGTGTTAGACTCGCTCCTCGCTCCAGTCAGAATCATTCTGCTCATTCTTTGCTCATACTCTGCTCGGCAGCACCTCTCTGTGTCAGACTCGCTCCTCGCTCCAGTCAGAATCACTCCGCTCTGCTCATATTCTGTTTGGCAGCACATGTCTGTCTCAGACTCGCTCCTCGCTCCAGTCAGAATCATTCTGCTCTGCTCATATACTCTGCTCGGCAGCACGTGTCTGTCACAGACTCGCTCCTCGCTCCAGTCAGAATCACTCCGCTAAGCTCATACTCTGTTCGGCAGCACGTCTCTGTCACAGACTCGCTCCTCGCTCCAGTCAGAATCACTCCGCTAAGCTCATACTCTTTTTGGCAGCACGTCTCTGTCTCAAACTCGCTCCTCGCAGGGCCGGTTCTAGACATTTGGAGGACCTAGGCAAAATGTACGTTGGAGGCGCCCCTGTCACACCCTCCTCCCTTCCACCATTTAGAATTCACGAGTTCACGCTTACACATCAAATTAAATAGAGTAAAGATTATGCGTATTTAGTAATTTTGGCCCGAACCAAGAGTATTAACCCTTGTTGGTGATAGAAATAATCTAGAACTAGATTGCATTGTATTTTGGATTGTGTTATTTACATCCAATAAGAGATTATTAAAATCAAAGTGAGGAGATGAGATGGTGGAGGGATACTGATAAACTGTCAGTGAGCAGAGGGGGCGTCTTTACTCTCTTTCCGGGCCTGAGAGGGAGGCCATGGAGAAGTACATCAATGATTCTCAGGCAGCTGGAATCATCCGGCCCTCTTCCTCTCCGGCTTGGGCGGGGTTCTTCTTCGTGGGGAAGAAGGATGGATCGCTCCGTCCCTGTATAGATTATCGGGGCTTGAATGACATGACGGTCAAGAATCGTTATCCTTTGCCGTTGATGTCATCGGCCTTCGAGCTCTTGCAGGGGGCGACCATCTTTATGAAGTTGGACCTTCGCAATGCTTATCACCTAGTTCGGATTAGGGAAGGGGACGAATGGAAGACCGCATTTAACACCCCCACGGGGCACTGTGAGTATTTGGTCATGCCCTTTGGACTTTCTAACTCCCCGGCGGTCTTCCAGGCACTTATCAATGATGTGCTTAGAGACATGGTCGACCAGTTTGTATTTGTTTATCTCGATGACATCCTGATCTTCTCCCAGAACAAGCGCGACCATGTCCAACACGTCAGGCGAGTACTCCAGCGGCTGCTTGAGAATCGTTTATTCGCCAATGTGGAGAAGTGCGAGTTTCACCCACAGTCGGTTCCTTTACTGGGATTTATTCTTTCACCTGAAGGAATCCGAATGGACCCTGCCAAGGTAAAAGCAGTTGCTGATTGGCCCACCCCAGATAGTCGTAGAGCGGTCCAGCGATTTCTGGGGTTTGCCAATTTTTACAGGCGGTACATTCAGAATTTTAGCCAGGTAACCTCTCCTCTGACTGATCTCACCTCGACTTATAGACGTTTCTGTTGGTAGCCACAGGCTCAGGCTGCATTCTCTCATTTTAAGAGTCGCTTTATTTTGGCTCCCATTCTTGTAACTCCCGATCCGTCTCTTCAGTTCATTGTGGAGGTGGATGCGTCAGAGGTGGGCAATTTTGTCTCAGAGGTCACCTTCGGATGTCAGAGTTCATCCCTAAGCATTTTTTTCTCATCGTTTAACCCCCTCGGGACGGAATAACGACATCGGGAATAGGAAGTTACTGGCTGTTAAGTTAGCGCTAGAGGAGTGGCATCACTGGTTAGAGGGCGCGGAGGTCCCTTTTTTAGTTTGGACTGATCATAAGAACCTAGAATATATTTGCACCGCTAAACGACTGAATTCACTATTCTTCAGTCGGTTCAATTTTAACATCTCCTACCGTCTGAGGTCCAAGAATGGTAAGCCTGACGCTCTTTCACGGATCTTTGAGGCTGAACCAAGATCCATCCTTCCGGTGACCATTCTGCCCCCCGATCGGGTAGTAGCAATGGTCACCTGGGGGGTGGAGTCCAGAGTCCGCTCAGCTTTGCGCAATGTAACAATGTTACCGCGGGTTGCCCGGAGAGCCTGTTGTTTGTTCCAGAATCGGTCCGAACTAACGTCCTACAGTGGAGTCATTTGTCTGTACTAGCTTGCCACCCAGGAGCGACTCGTACCTGTAGTTTAATCAAGCAACACTTCTGGCCTTCCATTGTGCGGGACGCTCGTCAGTTCGTGTCGGCATGTTCTTTGAGAACCTGGTCACACATAGCTATGGACTTCGTCACAGGCCTACCTCCGTCTATCGGCAACACAGTAGTCCTTACTGTGGTGGACAGGTTCTCGAAGGCCGCACATTTTTTACCCCTCCCCAAATTGCCCTCAGCGAGGGAGACAGCGACTATTATCCTGGATCACGTTTTCCGTATTCATGGCCTCCCAGCGTACATGGTTTCTGACAGGGGTCCCCAATTTGTGTCTAAGTTTTGGGCAGAGTTCTGTCGACAGCTGGGGGTGACTGCGAGTCTTTCCTCCTGGTATCACCCGCAGACAAACGGTCAGGCTGAGCATGCTAACCAGGATCTGGAGAGAGTCTTGCATTGTGTGGCGTCCGCAGAACCATCATCTTGGAGTTCCAGATTAACTATGGTGGAGTATGCTCATAACTCCCTCCTGGTCTCATCTACGGGTTTGTCTCCCTTTCAGTGCTGTTTAGGCTACCAGCCACCATTATTCCCCTCCCATGAATCTGATGCCGTTGTTCCATCCGTGCACTTGTTTATTCAGAGATGCCTCCGTACGTGGAGGGTCACCAGAGAAGCCCTCACTCGGACTGGTGACAGGAACAAGGCACCAGTGGACCGTCACCGTGCTAAGCCCGCACTTTACGTATGCGGTCAGAAGGTCTGGTTGTCAGCTACAGTGGTTGGTGCCTACTCTTTTGGTGCACAAAGAAAACAAAAATGTGACTCCTGTAAACGTAAGCGATGCATGTCCATGCTGTCCTCTCCTCATAAACGAGGCCCAGCATACGTGTTCAACATAAGCAGCAGCATACGCGTACATTATTTACATTCAGTGAAGAGCACGCGCTTGCATCATGGTACTTTTCAAAATGCCGCTAGGGTGATGTGGAGGAGAATTGTTTAATAAAGTTGTTAGTTTTGTTTTATTTTCGCACAAAAGTATTTTTGTAACTTAAATAAAATTACGGTTGAACCACTCATGTTACATGCACTATTTTACCGATGTTCTTGCTATGTTTTTGTGTCTTGATCGTGGTAATGTCCTTGCTGTCTATGCAGGGTCTGAGAGCTCTCAAAATTCATCAAAATATCTTAATTTGCATTCCAAAGATGAACAGATGTCTTACGGAATATCAAAATAATTAATTGCTAATTTTTAATTAACATTAAAGTCCTAAAAACAAAGGAAATGGTGTTTGAATTCCAGTGGAGGACAAATGCTGTTTTGTCATTGACTATTAAAGGTCAGGACATTGAAAATGTCTCTACCATCACTACCACCTCTGCAACATTAAAATTGGATGACAACCGCAAGGTATTATTTAAAAATCCCATTAACCCTTTCGAGTCGATTAACGCATATATGCGTTTTGAGTCATTTTCTCCTGATAACCCCGAAAAGAACTTAAATTACACTCTCAGTTTTAATCGTACAGATAAGAGCAATACATCAATCTGTAAAGGGTCTAGTTTTTTTTGGATACAGACATAATAACAAAGAACCTTTGTGCACTTATAAATTAAAGATAACAAACAAAGTGCGCTGTCTGCAGTCATTGTCTCCGCTGATCGTCATGTACAAACACGTCATTAAAATGAACTGTAACTCCGTGAATACTCAACGAAGAGACATGAGAGAGATATCTATAGAAAGCCTGAAATGTCTACTTTTAAACTAAACAAGTGCTGCCGAAAACAAATATTCTGAGATAAAGTAATCCATATGAAAACAACGCAATGTCTGTTTTTCATATCTCCGCTCATTATATCTAATGTGACCACGCCCCCGCGCTTAAGGCTCTATTCAGATTCAAACTGAAGCGCGCGGCTTGCATACGCCCACACAGAAGAAAAAGCAGCGAGACTGTTCTTCAAGTTTTTATTTTATTTTACTGTTTGCTTCGCGATGAGAGGAATAAGACATAATTCACCCCAAAAAGATGTGATGTGGTTGAGGATTTGAAAAATGGATTTCCTCAGAAAAAAGAATGAAGCACTTTATTCAGCAGAGATCATAAACATGAGTAAGTCTCTTTTTATTTATTTGTACTAGTTTTCACATAACGTGTAAACATTTTACTAGTCAGACTTTTTCCAAATACTTTTTCCAAACTATAATTCCTGACTAAATGTATAATCAAGTGAAACATTATGAAGTTTCAATAACAATATACAATACTATACCATTCAAAAGCTTGCTGTAAATAATATAAATGTGACAAATAGAGATAACTCTAACAAATGTAAAAACAATGCAGTTCTTTCGATTTATTCCCCCTAAGAAAACCTGAAAAATATTCTCAGCTCTTTTCAACATTAATAATAATGATGATGATGATGATGATGATGATGATAAATGGGGTTTATTTGGTAGAAAATAAGATTGTTAAAAGGATTTCTGAAGGATTGTGTGACTGGAGTAAGGATGCCAAAAAATTTGTTTGAAAGTAAGCTTTGATTGTTCCTAATAAAATGTTTAACTGCTCCCCCAAGTGGATATTAAATTATGTTGTGGGATAATTAAATATATTCTTAATAAACTGCAAACATAAAATTATATACTTTTATTTTGTTCTCACATTCTTTCTTGTAAGTCCTCCCTCAGAGTGGCACAATTGAATGAGAGGCTCATTATGCAGCTCATTATGCGGGCCTTTGTCTTCTCTGGTGTAAATCACAATGATATTCATGATAGTTGACGCCTACTCGCATATGACTTTTACCAACAAAAAGTGTCTTAGAAAATTTAAATCAATATATTGTTTTCTGTGAATGAGTAAACAAGATGATTTTCACATAATTTAGAAAGAAAAATTCTAGGCTACAAGCTCCAGTTCTCAACTTTTCCGGCAACCAATTTTATGTATGTGTTTTATTGCCTTATTCAGGTGACTTAACATTTTTAGTTTTTTACTAACCATGCATAACATTTTTTTCCTCAAAAATACAATCATGTACATGCATGCATTTCACATATTATTATAGCCCAGTTTGTGCTGATTACAGTGATATTAGACTTTACCCATTTAGATATTTATAAGAAACTGAAAAAAGCACAAATATCAGGGCATGACAAAACTTCTCCAGGACCCAAAAATACCCTTAGACTCCAGAGGGTTAAAGGCTTATTTCTTAAGACAGTTTAAAAAGTTTGGTGCATCTAAAGTTGGTATGTTGAATTTTCATAGAGCTGTCATTGAAAGCTTGCTGACTTTTTCAGCAGCTCAGCAGAGAAGTCAGATTAGTAACATAACTCGAGCTGCTTTGAAAATTATTGGTTGTGATCTTCCCACTATTGATAAGATCTATGTCTCACATTCGCAGAAACAAGGTTTAAAAATTAGGAAAGACTCTCTTTAAGTACACTTATTTGGCCTTTAATTTAAATTATGTTATCTGCAAGTGCATTTTTTTAAAAGTATACTTTTAAGATTTGAAGTACACAAAAGTACACTTTTAATACAATTAAGCACACTTCTTTTCACAAAAGTATCAAGAAGAAAAAAGGCAAAATATTTAAAATGCCATGAATATTTAGTTAACTGCCTCAATGTTCATTTTTGCTCTCTATAGATTGTAAAATCCAAAGTATTTGCACCCACGGAACATGAAACATGATTGAGGATGATGCAGAAATCGCTGTAGTTGGCATTGGATGCCATTTTCCTGGAGGTAATTCTTATCAATTTACAGTGTTTCATGTTATGATTTTGGCCTAAATTATATTTACATTGTATGTTCTCACCTAATTTAGGTGAGGGACTTGAAAACTTCTGGAGAGTCCTCCTCCATGGAGAGAACTGTGCAGTTCAGATACCAAATGACAGGTTTAATCTGTCTCAATGGTATGATGCAGATGAGAGTAAAGCAGGGAAGACATACACAGCAAAGGCAGCACTTATTGATGGGTAAGACTTCTATTTATCCGTCATCATTAAAAGGACTTATTATGTTCAATTATATTTGCCAAGATCAAAAATGGTCAAAAATTAATTTATATATGGGTGTTTATAAATCTGTCTGTCGGCTGACAGCTGTTGGGAAAAAGCAAAGGGGGTTGGTTCTCCTTGTACATAAATGACAAGTGGTGCATACAGCACACAGTTTGGGAGAAAATCTGTAACCCTGACGTAGAACTGTTATGTGCAAGTCTCAGGCCATTCTATCTACCACATGAGTTTGGTAACATCCTTATGTGCTCTGTTTATGTACCACCCAACAGTAATGCCTCACGAGCTGCGACACAGAATCAGAATCAGAAAGAGCTTTATTGCCAAGTATGCTTACGCATACAAGGAATTTGTTTTAGTGACATAAGCTTCCAGTACACAGAGACAACAACACACAGACCAAAAAAAAAAATTGTGGCAAATTGTGTTTATGAACAATTACAGCACACCCCAAATGCACCCATTTTCATCATTGGAGATTTTAATCATTGTAATTTAAACACTGCACTTCCAGGTTTTGAACAATATATTAAATGTGATACCAGAAAGAATAGGACTTTGGACAAATGCTATGGAAATTAAAAACATACATATACAGTCATAGCTAAACCGACCTTGTCTAACTCTGACCATAATATTGTTCATCTGATTCCTATAACAGCTTTAACGAGTTGTAAATCCTTGGTAAAAATAATTAATGTACAGAAGACAGCACCCCCAACTGCTCCCTGGCACTGCAGCATAAATGGCTGCCCACTGCTCCTGGTGTGTGTTGTGTGTGTGTGTGTGTGTTAACTGCTCTGTGTGTGTGCACTTTGAATGGGTTAAATGCAGAGCACAAATTCTGAGTATGGGTCACCATACTTGGCTGAATGTGTGTGTGTGTGTGTGTGTGTGTTAACTGCTCTGTGTGTGTGCACTTTGAATGGGTTAAATGCAGAGCACAAATTCTGAGTATGGGTCACCATACTTGGCTGAATGTCATGTCACTTTCACTTTCAAACACTGAAAGGCTGTTTTTTATGCACAGACTGGAATATTTTCTCTAAGGAGCTAAGCCAGGATAATGCCACAGTAACTACCACAGAATACAAAAAATTCTGTGTTGATACTGTGATTTCAAAATGGAAAATAAAAGTTTACCCCAACAACAATCCTTATATCACAAAGGAGGTGAAGGACCGTATTAATAGGAAAAAACTGGCATTTCAGATCAGAGATCACTAACTTAAAACTGTAAAAAACGTCTAAGGTTACGTATGTAACCCTGGTTCCTCGAAGGAACGAGACGCTGCGTCGAGAACGATTGGGGAACGCCCCAAGCGTGGCGTCTCTGAATCATGTGTGTAATCAGTCCAATGGATGGGCGAGACGTCATAGGCGGGTGACGTCAGAGACCAGGAAGCATAAAAGCCGGAGAAACACAGCCGGCACCAGCCTCAAAGGATGAAGCAAGTGCCGGCCAGAGATGCCGGAAGTGTGGCACTGCGACGCAGCGTCTCGTTCCTTCGAGGAACCAGGGTTACATACGTAACCTTAGACGTTCCTCTTCAGGAACTCAAGTTGCGTCGAGAACGATTGGGGAACGAGAATGCCCACGCTGCCAGACTTACGAATCTCTGCCAGTGTGGGAAACTGCACAACTAGGACGAGAGAATAGAGAGGCCTGGAGCGGCTCGTAAATCTAGACCGTAAAATCTTACAAAGGTCAAGGGCGTGGACCACCCCGCAGCCTCGCAGATATCATGCATAAAGACACCTGCTAGGAAGGCCTTGGAGGCCCCCACACTTCTAGTGGAGTGAGCCTTGACCCCCAGGGGGGAGGGGAGGTCAGAGGACTCATATGCAAGAGAAATAGCAACTACTATCCACCGGCTGAGGGTCTGTTTAGTAGCAGGAAGACCTCTTTTAGGGGGACCATAACAAACAAACAACTGGTCCGCCCTTCTCCACAGGGCAGCTCTGTGGATGTATGTGTCCAATGCTCGCACTGGACACATACAATTAAGCTTCTTCTGGTCTGGCTCCCTGAAGGGAGGAGGACTGAAGGCCTGGAGTACAACAGGCTGTGGTGTAGAGGAGGGAACCTTAGGGACATACCCCACACGAGGGTAAAGGAAAGCTTTAGCCAGACCGGGCGCAAAGTCTATATAAGAAGGGGCCACAGAGAGGGCCTGCAGGTCCCCAACTCTCTTGAGAGAAGAAATCGCCAACAAGAAGACAGTTTTAATAGAGAGAAGGCGATCGGAGATCTCCTCAATAGGCTCGAAGGGCGGCCTACAGAGAGCTTCTAACACCACGGCCAGGTCCCATGTGGGGACACGAGAACGTACTGGAGGCCTCAGCCTCAGCGCACCGTGGAGGAAACGTGTAACAAGAAGGTGTCTGCCCACTGACTGGCCACCGAGAGGGGCATGGTAGGCCGCAATGGCCGCCACGTAGACCTTCAGGGTCGAGTGGGTCAACCCTGCGGAGAAACGGGCCTGCAGGAACTCCAGCACTGTACCAATCGGGCAGTTAACTGGGTCGAGCTG
Source organism: Carassius gibelio (assembly GCF_023724105.1). NCBI lineage: Eukaryota > Metazoa > Chordata > Actinopteri > Cypriniformes > Cyprinidae > Carassius > Carassius gibelio. Next base: position 72,873 of record NC_068399.1, on the reverse strand, counting down.
GCGGTCTCCGCACCAAGAAGTGAAAAGTTTCCACCTCAAGGCATACAGTTTCCTCGTAGTTTCCCCTCAGGGGCCACACCCATAACTTCCACAGCTCCGGGCGAGGGTGGACTATGGTGCCCTCCGCCTGTGAGAGGAGATCCCTCCTGACGGGAATCTCCCAGGGAGAGCCGTCTAGGAGGGAAATCAGGTCCGAGAACCATACTCGTCCCGGCCAGAACGGGGCTACTAACAGCAGCCGGACTCCGTCCCGGCGCACTCTCTCCAGAACTCCCGGGAGCAGAGCAATCGGGGGAAAGGCGTACAGACGAAGCCTCGGCCACATCTGTACCATGGCGTCCAGCCCCAGTGGAGCTGGATGAGTCAGAGAGAACCAGAGGGGACAGTGCGATGTCACTCGAGTCGCAAACAGGTCCACCTGAGCCTGGCCAAAAACTCTCCAAATCTGCTTCACCACCTCGGTGTGAAGCCGCCATTCCCCGGGCCTCGGCCCCTGCCTTGACAGGATGTCTGCTCCCATATTCATATGCCCAGGAATGTGAACCGCTCTGAGCGAGAGAAATTTGTCCTGGGCCCACACAAGGATCTGGTACGCTAGTTTGTTTAGATGGCGTGAGTGCAGACTTCCTTGGTGGTTGATGTAAGAGACCACCGCTGTGTTGTCGGTGCGCACCAACACATGGTGACCTCTCAGGTCTGGGAGGAAATATTTCAATGCTCGATAGACCGCTAGCATCTCTAGGCAATTGATGTGCCATGTCAGATGGCGACAACTCCACAGACCGCGGGCAGGGTGGCCACTCATGACCGCACCCCAGCCGGTGAGGGACGCGTCCGTCGCTAGCATCACGCGGCGACAAGGAGCTCCCAACACCGGGCCTTGAGACAAGAACCAAGGCTTCCTCCACATATCCAAGGCACGTAGGCAGCGCCGCGTGACCTTGATCATGCGAAGTGGGTTTCCCCTCGGGGAGAACTGCTTGGTCTTGTAGGGGTCTCATGTACAGCAGGCCAAGAGGTATCACGTTGGACGCAGCTGCCATCAGACCCAGCAATTTTTGAAACCGCTTGACAGTGAGTGACTGGCCTTCTCTCACTCTCGCGACTGCGGCGAGGATCGACTCGATCCGAGCAGGTGACATGCGTGCCTGCATCGTGGTCGAATCCCACACCACGCCCAGATAAGTGGTTCTCTGTACTGGAGAAAGCACACTTTTCTTGGAGTTCAGTCTGAACCCCAGCTCTCTCATGTGGGCGAGAACGACATCTCGATGCCGAACCGCCATCTGCTCTGATTGAGCTAAGATCAACCAATCGTCGATATAGTTCAGTATGCGGATGCCCTGGAGTCGTAGCGGAGCCAGGGCTGCATCCACACACTTAGTGAAAGTGCGGGGTGAGAGTGCAAGGCCAAAGGGAAGTACTCGATATTGGTACGCTTCGCCCCCGAAAGCAAACCTCAGAAACTTCCTGTGTAGGGGAAGGATGGAGATATGGAAATATGCATCTTTTAGATCTATCGTGACAAACCAGTCCTCGGACCTGATCTGAGACACAACCTGTTTGAGTGTGAGCATCCTGAACTTCAGTCGCTTGACTGAGCGGTTCACTAACCGCAGATCTAAAATGGGACGCAAGCCCCCATCCTTCTTTGGAACAATGAAGTACCGGCTGTAGAACCCTGACTCCCTGTCGTGAGGAGGGACCACCTCGATGGCCTCCTTCCTCAGAAGAGCGTGCACTTCCTGTTCCATAACCAGAGCCTGCTCGGGACCCACCAGCGTGGGTGAAACCCCATTGAATCGAGGCGGAGGAGAACCAAACTGAATCGTGTAGCCTCTTTCTACAGTGTGCAGGACCCATTGAGATACTTTTGGCAGTAGTTTCCACGCTGCTAAATAATCTACTAAGGGAGTCAGTCTCTCGAGACTGACCTCTGGTGTAATCAGAACGGCTAGCTCGGTGCCCTGTAACGGCGGACCGGCAGGAGACAACCAAACTAACCGCTCTAGAGACCTCCGCGGAGGCTGCGAGCCACTCAGCACCGCTACGTTTCTGGGCGGTAACTGGGCGTGGTGCTCGCGGGAGACCGCTGCGCCCTGTAACTCCGGCAGGGTTGGCAAAACGATCTCCTGAGGGCACTGAGGTGAGACAGACACCGTGTAATGCGGTGTAACCCGCTGCACCACAGAGGGGACTGCCCTCATAAGCCCCGGGCCAGTGGCGTCAGGGCTTATTGGCCGAAGACCTCTTAGCCTTAAGTACGGTCCACAGATCTGGCTTAGACTTTCCAGAGCGATCCAGAGCGTCGTCTGGACCTACGGCTCTGCTTAGCTGGAGGAGCACGTGAGGCAACACTCTGTTTTTGTGCCTCCCTGTATGAGAAGCTGGTACTCGGCGAAGGCTGCCCCCGCCCGGCAGCCTCCGGATTTAGAGAGCGACGTGGGAGGAACCGCTGGAACGCCGCCGCCTGCTTGCGAGCCTCCTGGTACCTGTCGACGACAGAATTAACAGCGTCGCCGAACAGGCCCGAGGACACAAGCGGGGCGTCCATGAGACAAACCCTGTCCTTTTCTTTCATGTCAGACAGGGTGAGCCACAAATGTCTCTCTGCTGCTACCATTGCTGCCATGGACCGCCCAATAGCACGAGCGGTCTCTTTGGTAGCGCGTAGAGACAAATCAGCGGTCCTCCTGAGCTCCGTAATATCGTCAGATCTCACGTGCTCCTGCTCATCTAAATCTCTCAGCAGATCGGCTTGGTACGCCTGTAACACCGCCATGGTGTGCAGACACGCACCAGCCTGACCCGCTGCCGAGTACCCCTTGCCCACCAGCGCTGATGTTGTGCGCAGCGGCTTGGAGGGCAGCGCCGGAGCCTTTAATGACGATGTCGCGCCGGGAGACAGATAGCTCGCGAGCGTCTGTTCAACCCGGGGCATCGCCTTATAACCGCGCTCATTCATCCCAGCTACGCTGCCGTAGTGATCAGAAGCAGGGATGAAGACGCGGGCCGAGAAGGGTTTTTCCCACGATTTACACACCTCGGCGTGCAAATCGGGAAAAAAAGGCAGGCTTCGGCGCGGAGGTGGCGGCTTAGTTCGCAGAAAACGCTCATCAAGTTTACTTTTCTGCGGTTCAGCCTTTTTCTCGGCTGGCCATTCGATGTTTAACTTGGCAACAGCACGAGTAACCACCTCCAAAAGCTCCTCATACTGGGGCGATTGAGGGGGCGAATCCTCAGCGACGTTCACCACATCAACCTCCTCGGAGGAAGATAGATGAAGCGCCGAGCCCGCTCCCCGGGGAGAAGTAGCGCCGGAGCGCGCTTCCGATCCCTGAGAGCGGGCGCTGGATCTGGCAGGTGAGGAAGAAGATAGGGACTCGCCAGTCTCCATTCCCTCTGCCAAATCCAACTGCGAACCCCACGAGCGAGATCGCCGCTCCGCCTCGGCAGAAGCGGGACCAGCGCCGCGGGGAACACTAGCGAAGGCTCCCTCGGTGAAGAGAGCCCTCCGGGAACGGAGAACATGCAGGGCAAGCCACTCGCACTGCGGGCTCTCTCGAGAGCCGACTCTGCATGCTCCGCTCCCAGGCAAACAACGCACAAACTGTGTGTATCCCCGCCTGAGATATAGCGAGGACAGGGAGGAACACACAGTCTGAAACGCTGCTTGCCTTCGCCCATTTTGTGTTTGGTCTTGGAGGGTGCTTTTGGCATACTTGGGATGACAAACAACACTAAATAAGACTCACAAACGTAAAGTTTCTTGAACAATACAGACACACAGAGAGCGCTTGCTGAAGACAGAAAGGCTGGTGCCGGCTGTGTTTCTCCGGCTTTTATGCTTCCTGGTCTCTGACGTCACCCGCCTATGACGTCTCGCCCATCCATTGGACTGATTACACACATGATTCAGAGACGCCACGCTGGGGGCGTTCCCCAATCGTTCTCGACGCAGCTCGAGTTCCTGAAGAGGAACCAGAAACTCCAAGAAGCAAAGGAACATCACAGGGGCTTAATAGAGCAAAACCTACAAACTATAAACTCTTTGAAAATTATGGGACTCGATGAAAATAGCCACCAATATGCAACTTACTAAGAAATCTTTGCATGTTGTAGATGAACTGGAAAAAGCAAATGAGTTGAATTATTTTTTGTTTGACAATAATAATTTTTCAGCTGAATGTGATATGGTGCTTGATAGTATTGATATGGATGATACTGATCACTTGCACTTAATCGATTAATCGGATAAATGTTTTGTGTGCTTTTAAAGAACCAAAGCAAATAATGCATAACAAAAATAATGTGGCTGTAAAATGATCAAGCATTCCAACTCCAACATTTGGCTCCAAAACTAAGCCTATTTATTGCAATTTTTACCCATTTTGTGTTTAAAAGTGCCAGTGCCAACAATTATATAACAATACAGTTAAGTCAACTTACTGTAAAACATGTATAACATGTAAAACTATGAAAACAAACTTAAATAGTAAAGGCCATTTGGACTTAGTTTTGTCTTAATACAACAATACAAAAAAGGATTGCACCTTCTACAAATTACCCACCTGAGAACATAAATAAATGAATATAAAATTTCAAGCCAAACAGGTACACAATGAATGTATAAAAAGAAAAAAAGAAAAAAAAAGAATCAAACTTTTTCAGCTGTAATCTCAAAACAAACATCAAAATGTATCTAGATGAGGTAGAGAGTGAGTGTGTGTGTGTTTGAGTGAGTGTGTGTGTGTGTGTGTGTGTGTGTGTGAGAAAAAGAGAGAGAGATTTCAGATTCTACAACAGCTTATTAGTTGCAATGGAGAAACGCAACATATCCACATGCTCAGCACTTAGAAATGCATACATTCATTTTCAATAGAACGCTGCCTTTGGCTTGCATCACTTGCATTGCGGTGCAATGTAGGTGAAGCATCCATTCGAAAAATCACGTCACAACATCATGTCCCAGTGTATACAGTGAATGCGTGCTGAAATTATTGTTGCATGGCTACATAAAAGTTAAAGCATATGTGATGCATTGCAGCTATTGTTCTGACTGGTGCGTGAGAGAGACGAGGGTGTATGCATGTGTGTGTGTGTGTGTGTGAAGGAGTTCTTTTTTTAGGCTATACTCTCTTGCAATTGAAAGTGAATACATTTACTACTTAAAAACATCAAAGCTAAACATCATATCTAATCAAACCCCTAAAAATACAGTATGGGATTAAAATCAGCTTAGGCTACGTTACCTTGTTTCAGCGACGCTTGGTGAAACAGCATGGAGTGGATGTTTTCGGGTTCAGATGCTGAATCATTGAAGTCGTACTGCTGTGGAATGCCAGGTCTACTTTGCAGTAGACACATTGCACCTTGTTCTCTTCTTTTTTTAGTACAATGTAATGATCCCAAACTTTAGACATTCTCTGCCGTTTATGGACATCTTTACTCTCCGCCATTCGGCCAACTAAATTCAAAATGTATCACGTGCTTTGGTGTGCTTCCTGAACATTGAACAATGGTCCGTGTTAATCAGACCTCTGCACGTATAGTGCATTTTACGAATTAAAAATCTAAAATAGGAATTTAATGACGCTTCGAGGCAGTGTTAATTTCATCACCTATTTTTAATTTAGTCTTAGTCTTGTGCCAAATGTTCTTTTTAGTTTTAGTCATATTTAGTCATTCACATATCTTTTTTTGTTAGTCAAGTTTAAGTCGACTAAAAGTCTCGTCATTTTAGTCTAGTTTTAGTCAAAAGAAAACTCAAGGTATCTTGGTCAAGTTTAAGTCGAGTAAAAGTCTTTTAATTTTAGTCTAGTTTTAGTAAAAAATTTTAGTCTTTTTTTTAAATAACACATTATTACTGAGATTAATACTGTTAAACATTTCAGTAAAAAAGTGTTTCACATATCTCAAACATTGGTTAAATGTCATAATTACCTGACAAAATACACTTCTTGAATGATTTTTGTTGAATGCAAATGTTAAACGTGTCTGGTTTAGCATGTCGTCGTCACTCGTCACCAGGGCCGCTGCTGGCCAAATGGGTGCCCTAAGCAGAATTGTATTGTTGTGCCCCCTTCCAAAATTATTATGGAAGTTAAGAAAAATAAAAATAACATCACCTACTATAGGGGTCAGAATATAACTTTAATAAAACATAAAAGTAAAAAACTACATTGTAATTCAATTGTATTTTTTTATAATTACAATTGTAGATATACAGTTGCCTATGACAATGATTTTACTAATACAGTTGTCTGATTGATTTTATTGTGTCAAGCATTCAGAAATGACACAAAAGACAATTTAACTTAAATAAAACCAAGGATTAGTCTTTGTAAGGGTTGTGATTTAATTCTAGAGAAAATTCTAGAGGAAATTCTAGAGGGTAACTTTTCTATCACAAAAAGGTGGCCACAAATTAAAGATAAAGTGGATATTTGAATTAATTGTTTGGTCAATATTAAACAAGGATTTGGTCATCTTATAAGTGTTAAAACTGCAATTATCAGGACTTTTAGTGCTCTTTGTAGGCATTTGTAATAATAGCCTATTTGATGTACATAATTTATTTTGTATTACATTATGTATTTTAACAGTGTTATTCAATTATTATTAATTAACCAATCATTATTGCCTCGTTGTTTTTTATAACGCATTTTATAGCATTTTAAAAGGTCTATGTTAGCTTAGGTCTGTTTTTATTACCACAAAAATATTATCTGAATGCTTCGTAAAATATTTGAAGCGATTTAAAGTATCAAAGCCATGGTTAATCTGTAGTTACCGTTGCTACAAGAACCATGTTTTTTTTTTCGTATTAAAATAATGGTTAATTTTCTGAAGGGAACATGGAAACTCAGAGAATATCAAGGCAGATGCAGCGGTGATATTACTAAAACACGTTATTTACTTAATGTTATCAAATCCAAAAAAGTTTAACAGGATTATAAACATAGGCTACCTAAAAGTGATGCACGGGCCTCATGTTGGGCTTTTTTCTTTTTCTTATCTCGGCGCCGGACTACTGTTGTCTTTTCCCGGGTAGAGTTGTCCATCAGTTCTGATCATTTGCAGTTAGCCGCAAACATGAGGTGAGCGCAAGCGCGCACGTGGCTGCAGGAATGGTGCGTCACGTGTCTGTCTGTCTTCACTGTAAAACGCAGACGAAAGTTTGGTATTTATTTATTTATGTTTACCATGTGCATTTCTTAGAACAAATTCAAGCAGGATAAATGTCAAGCCTGTGCCTGAACCTGTGATTATATTTTCTCTAATCTACATGGTATTAAAATATGAATTAAAAGTGGTTTACTTTGCATAAGAGCATTAAAAGTGGAAGCCTATTTTAGGGGGGTTGGCTACATGGATTAATATGCAAAATGTCAATATTTTCATATATTATGCCTATATTTTAATTTATATTTTCAATATAAATATATTTTTTCCTTTAATAAAACAACATGCATTTTTGTTATTCGTTACCTGTCCTTTAACTTATTGGGGAAAAAACATTTGTCTGTAAAATGATTAAGAAATTGTTGCATGTTTAAACATGAAGCAGTGTATAATTTCGTTCCCATTATTTATGCCTAATTAGCCTAAAACAAGAAACGAATAAAATTAAACCTGCACAATTAAATCTTTGAAACTCAAAAGAATGGACGGATTGATAAGTCCTCACGATTAAACTCAAGTTCTCTCATTATAATCAACAAAATACACACAATGTAAAAAGGAGCTTCATTAACTGACAACATAAGTGATTTTAAGGGGAGCCTTCTTTACTTGCTTTTAGTGCTGAGCAAAAGCATATGGCCTAAAAAATTAAAATCAGATTTATGATTTAAATAGATTTTAAAATCAATATTCAAATGACAAATACATTTTTCAATTTATTCATTATATTCTCGCAGCACATATTATCATTTTCACAAGACCATAATGATAATAACAAATCATCAGTCAATAATTAATAATTATTTTAAAGAAAATCATTGTTATTTGTTGTCGTAGATGTTTGGGGAAGGCTTTAAGACCAAGCGGAATCCTCTGTTCCTGCCTCACAGCGCGGGTCTCCGAGGCTTCACTGTCTGCGGTTTGACTTTACTGAATCAGATTGAGGCGAATACAACTTATTGATCATGAGCCGAACATTTAGCAAGCAAGAAAACATTCATTCTAACGGAAGGAAGACGTATTTCATTGAGCTAATGCTGTTAGAGAGAGAGAGAGAGAGAGAGAGAGAGAGAAACTAGTCTAGGGCTACTTAGAGCTCATTATATTGAAGTACAAATCCAAACACCAGAAACGTTATGCATTTTATGAATAATGAAATGTTATGAAACGTATGCATTTTATTTCTTCACATGCAGTATGGTTGTTGGTATTTAGCAGTTAAAACCTATTTTTAAACTTTAATTTAAATACTATTAAACTAACTTTAAATTCTCAAGGAGTTTATAAGTAAAAAATGATAAGATGTCACAGTGCACGTTAAATAGTCTAAATTAACTTGTGTTAATAATATAATTAGAACTAACAATATAATTCTATTTTTTTTTAAATGAACAATTCCTGTATGAAATGGGACAGCAACCTTTATATCAAACATTTTTAAATCGTCCACAGCTGACCATCGCGGGAGGCTGATCAAGTCATTTTCAGATGCAATGAAAAAGAAAAAACCCTGGATAGCCTATATTAGGCCCAGGCTCTGCTCTGAAGTATAGAATTTTAATGGATTCATCACCTATTCTCTGTTTGCTGCATGTTTTTTTTTTTTTTTTTACACGCTAGAGGAAAAAATATAAGTCAGGTATAAGTAGGGATGTGTACCGAAACCCGGTATTAAACTGGACCCGGGGCTAAATTATGAAAGACCAAATCAGTAAGATCTGATGCTATCGGTTCTGCTTTCGGTACTGGAACAAGGGAAAAATTATGTACTATGTATTTTTGCCTAATAATGTTATCGTGCACATCTTATCTCACCAAACATTTCTAATGTGTAATTATATTAAGACGTTTGTCTGTGAGATCTCTCATGCACGCCGCGGGAGCTGTCTGTCAGTCACACACACACACAAACACACCACAACGAGCCCGGTGCACGCGCACGCATTAACGTAAACTCCTAGGCCCGTATTCATAAAGATTCTAAGAATCCTCTCAGAAAACTCTTAATTTAGCTTAAAAAGTTTTACGTAAGAGTCTTAGCTTAAGAGCGATTCAGTACGATCTGAGAGCAACTCTGAGTAAGGAAAAGACAAAAACTTTCATCTTAGTGAGGAGGTGGGGTTGACCCTGTTGCTATGTATGACACAATCTTTTGAAGACCGTGATTGGTTGGTTGAATTTACATGCATAATTTTTCCTATTTGACCGTTCTCTCTCTCTCTCTCTCTCTCACATACACACACACACACACACACATTTTATGTGTGTATATAAATCCTTTTTTTATTTACCATGCTTGTAATTTCCTATAAGGTATTTGATTGGTTTAGAATGATAAAAATTGTTCCACTCTTTCCAATTACAGTGATTGCTGTCCTATTTAAGTGGCGGTTTGAATGTTGGTTTTAATTGATCAAACACGGAATCAAAACCAAGAAGGGCGAGAAAGCCAAACTGGACAGAGGAACAGTGTTTAAGTGTTTAAGCCCAGTTAGTGGATGAACACAAGGCCATTCTTAAAGGAAAATTCAGGCCGGGTGTCACAGCAAGGGACAAGAAGCAGACATGGGAGCGTATAGCACAAACTATTAACGTTTCATTCCCCCTGCTTGTGCGCACCTATAAGCCTGCTATATTCATAAATGCAGTTTTTTGAGCCTGCAAGGTGGGAACGTCCAGTGGAAATTAAATGAACTGCGACACAATAAGATGTTCTGAAAGTGCTGTAATTGTTTGTGTGATCACTCTGCTTACAGAAGGTTGTGACAGACCCAAATCATCACTATTGCATTGTTGCATTTTCCCAGTTGCCAAATATCGTAATGTAGTGATTACTTTAATTTCTGGTGCTATGGCATTTCTGCGCTGTGTCGGAGATGTTAGCACGTCTCTAATAAGATAAGTCACAAACATGATCCCTTCACGATCTAATCTATAGCTTCTTATTAACTCACTGTCGTCCATTGTCTGCAACACATTTCTTCTGCCTCTTCGTCTTTCTGCCATTTTCTCCTCTGCTAAAGAAACTCTTAAGCCTCTTAAAAGTCCTCGTCTGTGCTCCTAACAAGTTTGACCTTAAGACCTCTTTTAAGGGTTAAGATGCTTTCTGAATTACTTTTTTCTTTACTAGGATTTTTTCTTTAATTTTAAGAGTAAACGCCCACATTTCTAAGAATTTTCTTAGAATTTTGTCACTAGGAGCTACTTTTTGCATTAAAATTCTTTATGAATAAGGGCCCTGCTTAATAATAAAGAGTGACGATGGCGAAGAGATTTGCTTAATGTTATCGTGCACATCTTATCTCACCAAACATTTCTAATGTGAGATCATATTAAGACGTTCGTCTGTGAGATCTGCGATTTATAAAAATAATAAAACCTATATTTCCCTCAAGACTAGTCATGTTTTTGTGATTGTTTTAATTTAAACGTGTCTGCTTCTATTTTAGCCAATTTATTTTCAATAAACTAAAACAAAAATAATAATAAATAAAGGAAAACGAATACAGCTCGTTATCAGAATGTAAAAAAAAAAAATACGATGAAAAAGTCATGACAACACATTTTTAAGGTTAATTTAATAATTGAAATAATTGAAGCAATTTAATGCGTTTTTATACTATTAAACTGAATTTAAAATCTCATTGAATTTTAAGTTTAAACGGGTTGAAAATGCCACAGTGAATATTAAATATAGCCTATATAACAGAAGACCTTGATTGCATGTTACCATGAACAGAGGAATTAGCAACGCCAGAGGAAGGTACTAATTTTTAGGGGGTAGGAGGATATTTTTATTCTTAAATTTTCGTATGCAATGAAAAAAAAATGGGATAAACACGAAATAAGTAAATAAAATAAATTGATATACAGTATATCCACTTAGCTTACCTGGGTTTACCTCTCTCATTCTGGACACATCCAAATGTTTCCATATTCGTGATGTTGCGTATTTGCAGCTAAACTAATATTTATTAGGTAAAATAGGCTTTGTGGTTCACGTGTGTTTCAGTATCGACGGAAAAATATTATAAAGAGCAAAAATATGCCACAGTAGACCGCTGCTCATGCTGAACTGAGCTGTTTACAATGAATATGAGGTACCAGTGCACAAAACAGCTGAAATATAGCATACTCAATTTTTGCTCACACAGTTAAGGCATAATTGGAGACAGTTTGAAAAATCAAGAACAATAGCAGTTAATAAGAATTATTGCTGTTAGTGCGGTCTTAACGCTGGACTGTTCTCATTTCATTCCTCAAATGGAACTTGAAGGATTTTATTTATTTATTTTTGCTAAGAGCAAACCAGAATGAAAATATATATTTTTTTAATCCGTGTATATATATATATATATATATATATATATATATATATATATATATATATATATATGAACACACAAACAGATTAGAACATTTTATATTTTTATTCTGGTTTGTTATTTATTATTACAATCTGTTCAAAATTCGTCCCTTTGCGCCCCTCTGGTGGTAGTTAAGCAAATTATTTTAACATGCAACTGAATTTAGTAAATGCCGCTGCACCGCCACGGTGGTATGCGCTGCGGTAAAGCCCATTTAGCTTGTCCTCCTACAGTATATGTTAATATACATAATAATAATCACAGTCAAAGTCACCTTTATTTATTTAGCGCTTTAAACAAAATACATTGCGTCAAAGCAACTGAACAACATTCATTAGGAAAACAGTGTGTCAATAATGCAAAATGATTATTGCTGGGGGCCAGTTCTCCTCTGACCAGACGAAACCAGTAGTTCAATTCCAGGCTGCAGCAAAGTCAGATTGTGCAGAAGAATCATCTGTTTCCTGTGGTCTTGTCCTGGTGGTCCTCTGAGACAAGGTCTTTACAGGGGATCTGTATCTGGGGCTCTAGTTGTCCTGGTCTCTGCTGTCTTTCAGGGCAATAGAGGTCCTATCTAGGTGCTGATCCACCATCTGGTCTGGATACGTACTGGATCCGGGTGACTGCAGTGACCCTCTGATCTGGACACAGACTGGATCTGGTGGCTACGGTGACCTCGGAACAAGAGAGAAACAGACAAATATTAGCGTAGATGCCATTCTTCTAATGATGTAGCAAGTACATAGGGTGTTATGGGAAGTGTTTCCGGTTCTGGTTTACCTAATTAATGCAGCCTAAAAATCCTTTAACGGATTTGGATATGAAAAGCATATTAGTATGTTATGTGTATGCCAGGTTAAAGAGATGGGTCTTTAATCTAGATTTAAACTGCAAGAGTGTGTCTGCCTCCCGAACAATGTTAGGTAGGTTATTCCAGAGTTTAGGCGCCAAATAGGAAAAGGATCTGCCGCCCGCAGTTGATTTTGATATTCTAGGTATTATCAAATTGCCTGAGTTTTGAGAACGTAGCGGACGTAGAGGATTATAATGTAAAAGGAGCTCATTCAAATACTGAGGTGCTAAACCATTCAGGGCTTTATAAGTAATAAGCAATATTTTAAAATCTATACGATGTTTGATAGGGAGCCAGTGCAGTGTGGACAGGACCGGGCTAATATGGTCATACTTCCTGGTTCTAGTAAGAACTCTTGCTGCTGCATTTTGGACTAGCTGTAGTTTGTTTACCAAGCGTGCAGAACAACCACCCAATAAAGCATTACAATAGTCTAACCTTGAAGTCATAAATGCATGGATTAACATTTCTGCATTTGACATTAAGAGCATAGGCCGTAATTTAGATATATTTTTGAGATGGAAAAATGCAATTTTACAAATGCTAGAAATGTGGCTTTCTAAGGAAAGATTGCGATCAAATAGCACACCTAGGTTCCTAACTGATGACGAAGAATTGACAGAGCAACCATCAAGTCTTAGACAGTGTTCTAGGTTATTACAAGCAGAGTTTTTAGGTCCTATAATTAACACCTGTTTTTTCAGAATTTAGCAGTAAGAAATTACTCATCATCTAGTTTTTTATATTGACTATGCATTCCATTAGTTTTTCAAATTGGTGTGTTACACCGGGCCGCGAAGAAATATAGAGCTGAGTATCATCAACATAAGAGTGAAAGCTAACACCATGTCTCCTGATGATATCTCCAAAGGGTAACATATAAAGCGTGAAGAGTAGCGTCCCTAGTACTGAGCCTTGAGGTACTGCATACCGCACTTGTGATCGATATGATACATCTTCATTCACTGCTATGAACTGATGGCGGTCATATAAGTACAATTTAAACCATGCTAATGCACTTCCACTGATGCCAACAAAGTGTTCAAGTCTATGCAAAAGAATGTTGTGGTCAATTGTGTCAAACGCAGCACTAAGATCCAATAAAACTAATAGATAAATACACCCACGATCTGTCACGTTCGGTGATACAGGAAACACGGAGAGATCCAAGTGCAGGTAAGATATTTATGAAGGGGTAATCCAAAAGGGTAAACAGTCCAGGCAGGGTCAAAACCAGAGAATCCAAATAAACAAGAACAGACAAAACACAAGGCAGGATCAAGACTACGGAATAACAAGACATTAGACAAGGACTCTGTGACACATACTCAGACAGACCGGGTATAAATACACAGAAGGTGAACACAAAAACAAAAGGCAAAAAACAACATGAAGCCCCCCAGGGCAGAGCAGAAGACCACCACATCCTTGTGGTCGAGGCCAGAGTCCTCCAGGGCAGAGCGGAAGACCACCACAACCGTGTAGCCAGGGCGATAGCCCCCCTTGGCGGAGCAGAAGACCACCACGTTCTTTGTGGTCGAAGCCAGAGCCCTCCAGGGTGGAGCGGAAGACCACCACAACCGTGTGGTCAGGCCGGAAGCTCCCCAGGGCGGAGCAGAAGACCACCACATCCTTGTGGTCGAGGCCGGAGTCCCCCAGGGCGGAGCAGAAGACCACCACAACCATGTGGTCAGGGCGAGAGCCCCCCAGGGTGGAGCAGAAGACCACCACAGCCATGTGGTCAGGACGAGAGCCCCCCAAAGTGGAGCAGACCTCCATGCGGCCGGACCAACGGGACGACGAAACTCTGGTAATCCCCTGGTGTCTTTACTGGACTCCAGAAGATCGGTGCTGCCCTGACTCTGCTCGCGAAGATCATTGGTGACTTGTATTTGCTCATGAAGATCAATGGTGACTTGCCTTTGTTCATGAAGATCACCAGTGACTTGACTCAATCCTAGAAGATCACCTGTGACTTGACACAGTCCTTGAAGATCAACAGTGACTTGACTTGACTCTGAAAAGTCAACAGTGACCAGCCTTGTCTCTGGAAAGTCCATGGTACCCAGCCCTGGCTCTGGAAGGTCATCAGTGACTAGCCCTGACTCTGGAAGGTCATCAGTGACTAGCTCTGACTCTGGAAGGTCAGCGGTGACTAGCCCTAACTCTGGAGGGTCCACGAACACCTGACTCGACTCTGGAGAGTTCACTGGAACCTGACTCGACTCTGGAGGGTTCACTGGAACCTGTCTCGGCTCTGGAGGGTTCACTGGAACCTGTCTCGACTCTGGAGGGTTCACTGGAACCTGTCTCGATTCTGGAGGGTTCACTGGAACCTGTCTCGATTCTGGAGAGTCAACTGGAACCTGACTCGACTCTGGAGGGTCAGCTGTGACTGTCATGCTGTGGCACTGGACCAGCAGCCATCTTGTGCTGTAGCGCTGGATTGGCGGCCATCTTGGATTGTTACGTTGGCTTAGCAGCCGTGACATGAACAGTCTTGGGAATTTCTAGGATCCTTGACAGCATGGAGAAATACTCCAAGAATGAGTCAGCGGCCATCTTGGGCGTTGGCGCTGAGCTGGCGGCCATCCTGCATCGTGGCACTGGATTAGTGACCACCTTGTGCTGTTGCATTGTGCTGGCGTCCATATTGCCTCGTGGCGCTGGGTTGGCGGCCATCTTGTGCTGTGGCGCTGGGCTGGCGTCCATCTTGTGCTGTGGCGCTGGGCTGGCGGCCATCTTGCTTCGTGGTGCTGGGTTGGCTGGGTTACCTGGAGACAGGTGGGGAATAATCAATTAACCCAAACAAGGAGGAAGGTGACCAAATAAGGGAACAGACAGTTAATAAAGTGACAGACACCGTGGGAAAGGAGGACATCTAGTGGAAACCCAGGGACACAACCCAGACACTGTGACACGTTCAGATGATAAGAGCAGATCATTTGTAACTCTAAGGAGAGCAGTCTCAGTACTATGATACGGTCTAAATCCTGACTGGAAATCCTCACATATACCATTTTTCTCTAAGAAGGAATATAATTGTGAGGATACCACCTTTTCTAGTATCTTGGACAGAAAAGGGAGATTCGAGATTGGTCTATAATTAACTAGTTCTTTGGGGTCAAGTTGTGGTTTTTTGATGAGAGGCTTAATAACATCAAGTTTGAAGGTTTTGGGGACATATCCTAATGACAATGAGGAATTAATAATAGTCAGAATAGGATCTATGACTTCTGGAGCTTAGGAGCTTAGATGGTATAGGGTCTAACATACATGTTGTTGGTTTATTTTAGAAGTAAAGTAGTTCATAAAGTCATTACTGCTGTGAAGTTTTGTTTTCCTCCAGCTGCGTTCCATTTTTCGGGCTGCTCTCTTTAGGGTGCGAGTATGCTCATTAAACCATGGTGTCAAACTGTTTTCCTTAACCTTCCTTAAGCGTAAAGGAGCAACTTTATTTAAAGTGCTAAAAAAGAGAGAGTCCATAGTTTCTGTTACATCATCAAGTTGTTCTGAGGTTTTGGATATGCTAAGGAATTTGGATACATCAGGAAGATAACTTAAAAAGCAGTCTTTTGTGGTAGAAGTGATGGTTCTTCCATACTTGTTACAAGAAGTAGAATTTACAATTTTGGCTATATGAAGTTTGCACAGAACTAAATAATGATCTGAGATATCATCACTTGGCTGCGTAATTTCAACACCATCAACATCAATTCCATGTGACAGTATTAAATCTAGAGTATGATTTTGACAATGAGTAGGTCCTGAAACCTGTTGTCTAACACCAACAGAGTTCAGAATGTCTATAAATGCTGATCCCAATGCATCTTTTTCTTTATCAACATGGATATTAAAATCACCAACTATTAAAACTTTATCTGCAGCCAGAACTAACTTGGATGTAAAATCAACAAACTCTTTAATAAAGTCTTTATGGTGCCCTGGTGGCCTGTATACAGTAGCTAGTACAACCATAACAGGGGATTTATCATTAACATTTGTTTCTCTGGATAATGTTATATGAAGCACCATTACTTCAAACGAGTTATACTTGAAGCCTGCCCTCTGAGAAATCCTGAAAATGTTGTTATAAATTGAAGCAACACCTCCCCCTTTGCCTTTTAGACGTGGCTCATGTTTATAACAGTAATCTTGGGGGGTGGACTCATTTAAAATAATGTAATCATCAGGTTTTAGCCAAGTTTCTGTCAAACAGAGTACATCTATATTATTTACAAAAAGTGTTTTCGTAGAAAGGGATCTGATATTCAAGAAGCCAAGCTTTATAATTTGTTTATCCATATTGCTTCTGTTTTTTATTTGTTGAACCTCAATTATTTATTTATCAGTTTATTTAACAGGGACAATGTAGTATAACATTGCTACAGTTTCATGCAGCCGATGCTCTACATATAGGCTTCTAGGCTAATTTGCAGCCCCAGACCCTGGTTAGGCTTAAGGCTTAAGATAAAAAATAAAAATAATAAAAAAAACAACAAAAAATGAAATAAAATAAAATAAACAACTAAGTCTATGTACAACCATCAATGTTCCATATCTGCTTTTGTTTTAACAACTTTTTTAGTTTTGTTTGAAAAATATTCAACTGTGTTTGCATTTTCAATTTAGCAGACAAGTTGTTCCATAATGTACCTTGAACTGTAAATGTAGATTGTGCAAATTTAGTTTTTCTCTGTGGTGCTATACAGTTCTGTGTAGTTGCACCTCTTGTAGCGATCCCCCTACTACTCTGTTTTGATATTAATTTGCATATAACTTTTGGAGCAAGATTGTTTAAACATTTAAAAAACATTTTAATAACACATGAATTTATAAAATTTTCAAAACTAGGCAAACTATATTTTTGTAAAATGCTACAGTGATGCCATCTGGTTGGTTTCTTATCCAAAACTTTTAGTGTTTGTTTATATATGGATCAAACAGGTTTAATAGTCAGTTGAGAAATCTGACTCCAGACAGTCACACAGTAAGATAAGTGTGGAAAAATTATTGCATACATGTATAACTTGGCTGCTTTCAAGGATATATATGATCTAATCATGTAAAAACAATTCAGATTTGTTTTGATTGTTCTACATAGCTTCTTAACATGCATACCAAATTTCAAATGAGAGTCTAAAATAACACCTAAATATGTACAATTATTAACTGTTTCAATTTCCTTTTGATTTATCTAAACCACTAATTTCCTTCTTTCTGATTGAAAAACACATTGAGACAGTTTTTGTACAATTCAGGGTCAAACAACTGTTCTGTAACCACTGTGACACACCAATCATTTCATTTGTTAATATTTCTGCGGCTAAACTTGGAGTCTTTGCAGATACATAAATGACTGTGTCATCTGCATATAACTGACATTTTGTTTGCTTACAACAGTTTGGAAAATCATTAACATATAAGGAAAACAACAATGGGCCCAAAATTGACCCTTGAGGTCATTATGATGCTGTGTCTGCCTGCCAAGGGACTACAGATGAAAATTAGCTCTCTAGCTAACTCTGGCGCTTTTACATTTTGAGTGTAAAACAATTTTTTTTAATTAATGTGCATTGTCCCTTTTAAATAAACAATAAATAACATATTATTATTTCGTAAAGCTGATCTTGAATTATTAATTTTAGCACACTGATCTCAGGATTCTAAATATGATCTAAACCAATTAATTGCCTGCTGAGTGAAGTTAAATAAATTTAATTTGTGTAGAATTTCATGATTCACAGTATCAAAAGCCTTTTTGAGATCTAAAAACACTGCACCTACTACATTAACTTTATCTAAGGATTCCTTAATAAATTCTGTGAGATAGCAGTTTGCCATTTCTGTTGAATACTTAGGCCTAAAACCAAACTGTTTAGAATAAAGTAAATCATGTTTTTCTAAGAAGAATAAAAATTGGTCTATAATTCTGAACCTCATCAGCTGATCCTGCTTTGAAAATTGGAGTTACAATACTAGTTTTCCAATTTGAAGAGAATTTATTTTCTCTAATTGATACATTTATCAGATTTACCAAGGGCTTTATCAAACAAGCACTATATGTTTTTAGAAATGCAGTATCCATTCCAAATATATCTTAGCCCTTGAGTTATTCAGTTGATTAATAATTTGAAGTATCTTATGTTCATCAACCTCAGAAATATGAAAGGATGAGGGTGTGCCATTCAGGGGCGTAGCACCAAATTCTGGGCCCTGTATACTCTCAATGTTAGTGGGCCCCCTACACATGCCATTGTACGGGTGCGGGTTAGCAAAATGAAAATTCAATTTTTTTTTTAATATAAACAAGTATAAATAGTGTTTAAATCTATTTGGCCTACTTGTGCTCAAATACCTTTAAACCGTAGGCTACATCGGGTTTGTGTACTAACATTTTGATCCATGATACTGATGCAAGTTTTAAATTAAAAACATTTATTTTTTAACAGGAGAACACGAGACAGCTGTACCCTCAGAAATCAATCAACTAAGCTAAGCCTGCCATAATGAAAAAAAAAAGTCAACTATAAAAAACTAAATAAAAGTCAAATGAGATGTAATCTACATCCCAGTAAATGCCCACTGACGAGTCTTTTTGTTTGCAAAATCATTGATGAGTGTGTGATGGTGTGTCAGAACCACTGGTTGTTTCTGAAACTGGTTAATGTTGGCAACCTGATGTTAGCTGGCCTGGCCCATAATTTACTTACAGCAACAAACAGCCTGGTTGACAAACTAAACTAAAGATTTAACATTAGCATACATACATTAGCAGCAGCTGTCTGGAGTTGACTACGTTAACTTCCTGTCTTTCTTTTTTTGAAAGCCCTATTTGGGCTTTTTGCACAGCATGATCAGGCTCCAAGGCTCTAGACTCACTGCATTACTTGTTTGCCGCCGGTTGCCGTCTATGGGCGGACTAAACCATTGGGGGGGGGGGGGGGGGGGCAGAGTGTCTGGCACTGAGTTCATTCTCTCAGTTGGTGTTATCAATATATTTTATATATTTTGAAATGAATAATGACCTCAATTGGAGGGCCCAATTAATTCGAATTAGGCTACAAAAAAAATTAAAAAATGATGGAATTTCAAAGGGCCCTCTCTCTAGACAGGGCCCTGGGTAGTCAGGTCCACTTTTCCCCCCACTAGCACGCCCATGCCCATTTATTACATTTTGAGGTAGTTGTATAGTTTTAAAACACATAGCAAGCTCTTCCACAGACTGAGTAAAATATCTATTAAATTCATTGGCAATTTCAGTGCTATCAGTACTTAATCTACCATTTATGTTCAGTTCCACTAAAGGTTTTCTTTGTGTACCCTCTTTTTTAGAAAGTTTATTTATACACTTCCAAAGAGATGAGCTATTTCCTCCTGATTCTGTAACCAATTGCTAAAAATATGCAGTTTTTGCCTTCCTCATATCACTAATTACTTTATTTCTTAATGATTTAAAATGTATAATATCTGTGTGCGTTTTTGTAAGCAATGACTTTTTCAAAGCTATATCTCTCTTTTTCATTAGTTGATAGATATCTGAATTTAACCATGTTAGAGATACATTTTGTCTACATTTTAGCGGTTGTGTGTATTTTTGAATAGTTTTTTCAATAGTTCTCATCACAGTTTCACTGTTTTTATCCAATTCACCAATTTGTAATACATCATCCCAATTTATGTTTTTCATATCATTTTCAAATTTTAACATTTTGCTCTGAGGAATACCTACTTTTCCTGGTTTAAAGATCTGATTAAAATTATTCTGCAAACGTTTCTTTGTTAATTTCCTAACAACCAGGATCATGTTATGGTCAGACAAACTTGTCAAAAGATTATATGTTTTTATTACCCGTTCAGGTTTATTTGTAAATACCAAATCAATAAGAGTTTTCTTGTTTTTGTTATTCTTGTTGGTCCTTTTATTAACTGGTTAAATTTGATAATTATAATTGATTTAAGTTTTTGCTTACTATGTTTGTCTGACCAATTTATGTTAAAATCTCCAAACATAACAGTTTCAATACGCCCATTTAAAAACTTCAACATTTAAATTGTTAATCTTAACTTGGTTTGGAAGTTTTTTGTATATTCTAGTTCGGGGAACAGACACAGTCTCTATAGTGTGATATCTAGGTGAAAGAGTCTCTATGTGCTGAGAATTAACTGACCTCTGTGACGGGAGGCAGCTAGCAGACGGTCGGTTTAGCCAGTCTGTCTGCTTCCTGACCTGGGCCCCAGTTAGTCAAGTATAAACACTAAGACTATTTGCCATATTTCTAGACAGAAGAGCAGCACCACCCCAGGAGGGATGAAGACCATCTCTTTTAAACAGGTCAGGTCTGCCCCAAAAGCTTGTCCAATTGTCTATGAAACCTATGTTATTCTGTGGGCACCATTTAGACATCCAGCCATTGAGTGATGACAATCTGCTATGCATCTCATCACCACGGTAAGCAGGGAGGGGACCAGAGCATATTACAGTGTCTGACATCGTGCTTGCAAGTTCACACACCTCTTTAATGTTATTTTTAGTGATCTCCGACTGGCGAAGTCGAACATCATTAGCGCCGGCATGAATAACAATCTTACTGTATTTACGTTTAGCATTAGCCAGCACTTTTAAATTTGCCAAGATGTCAGGCGCTCTGGCTCCCGGTAAACATTTGACTATGGTGGCTGGTGTCTCTATATTCACGTTCCGTACAATAGAATCACCAATAACTAGAGCACTTTCATCAGGTTTCTCAGTGGGTGCATCACTGAGTGGGGAGAACCTGTTTAATCTTTTGATCGGAACAGAAGAGCGGTGTTTTGACCCACGACTACGCTGCCTCACCGTCACCCAGTTGCCCTGCTGCAGGGGCTCTGCTGGAACCGGACAATGTACAGGAATCCCTGAGCTAGACGCATCCAAAGCCATATCTAGAGCCCTAACATTCTTACTGTCCTCAATTAAAGTTTGGATGCGTGTCTCTAATTCTGAAATCTTATCTGTCAGCCTAACTATTTCCCTGCTTTTATCACATGTGAATCCCTCATCTGCGACAGAGATAGATAAACTGTACATGTGACAAGAGGTGCAAATAACAATAGCAGGAGAAGCCATTACTCACCGTGCTTGATGAAATATTCTTACTGCGGTTGTTTGATGAACTTGTAAAAAACACTTTAAAAAACAGAGAGTGATAGTAAGATAAAGATTCTAAAAAAATAAATAAAAATAAAAACAGCTACAGGGAGCTACGATTTGCTACAGAAGGCTAACAGGAAGTAGAGAAAACACTGTCCAACAGCGACACCCGCAGGCAGAAGAGGTCTCCCAATAATAATAATAATAATAATAATAATACCTTAAAATGTTATGTGTTACTTCCCCAACACATCTAGTACTTACACAAACGTTGATCACACTACAAACAATACAAAACTAAAATGCTATGAGATACAGTAAAGATTAATTCATTCTTTATCTGGGTCTTCAGTCTGTGATTATCTCACCTCACCTCTTATCTGACAAGTCTTCGAGTTCAAGTCGTTCCTTATAGGACACAAAATTTTGTAAGTTCCTGCGTATACAGCTTGAGTTATTTTTTGAAACCAATGATCAACCGAACACTTCACCATCTCTTTTATGGGATACGTTTAAAGCATATTTATGGGGTTGTTTTATCTCCTTTAAGGGTACAAAAAATAAACAAAATTCAGCAGCTTTATGATCATTAAAAAGACAGCTAAGTAAATTAGATAATGAGAATGCTACCAAACCTTCTTTAGAACTGCACAAGAAAATATTAATCATAGATATCGATACAATCAGATTATATCTGAAAAGTTTTCAAGATCTTTAATGTTTATGAAACAAAATTTGGTGATAAACGACACAAACTATTATCTAGACAACTACGAAAGTTGGAAAATGACCATGACTCATGACTATTTTAACATTGTATACTAGAAATATAATTAATGAATCTTCCACTATGGAGACCTTTTTAAATTTCTGTAATCTAACATGCGCTGGACCAAAAGGATGGAGAATTTCTTGGAGCCGATTTAACATTAGATGAATTAAAGAACACCATAAAATCACTGAAAGGGGGTAAATCACCCAGCCCTGACGGAATTTCTTGTGAGGTATATAAAACATTTTACAAACTATTGGGACCTTATATGCTTAGAATGTTCTTCCAGGCTTTTGAGGTGGGATGACTACCTCAGTCATTTAATGAAGTGATAATCACAGTTCTACCTAAGAAGGGCAAGGATCCAGAGGAGGTAGGAGGGTATAGGCCAATATCTCTCATTAATTCAATTTCAGTTTTTTCAATTCAAGTTTATTTGTATAGCGCTTTTTACAAAACAAATCGTAACAAAGCAACTATACAGAAAATTATGTTTCTACAATATTTAGTAGTCACTAGTAGTTTGTGCACATTTGACAGGATTTTAGAAAAAAATAAAAATAATAATAATAATAAAAGACATAGTCAGCTAGACGATGAACTATCAATATTATTAATTAAGTTATTATATGATTCAGTCACACATTTAGCAATAATTGTTAGTTCTGTTTGTTGATTCAGGGTTAGCATCATCTGAGGTCCTCTGAGGGTCAGCATCATCTCTTCTCAGGTGTTCTGGATCCAGACTGGAGCTTGTGTAAATCCTAGTTACCCGTGGCGAAACATAGAAACAAAATAGAGACATCATTAGCATAGCCGCTGATCCAACAAAGTAAAATTAGTTTTACCCAAGCTAATGAATAAAAATGCACATTTGATCAGATGCAACTACACTCACAAATAAAAGATACATTATTCGAATGCTTGGCGAAAGAGATGTGTTTTTAATCTAGATTTAAACAGAGAGAGTGTGTCTGAACCCCAAACATTATCAGGAAGGCTATTCCAGAGTTTGGGAGCCAAATGTGAGAAAGCTTTAGTGGACTTTGCTATCCTAGGAACTACCAAAAGTCCAGCGTTTTGTGACCTTAGGGTGCGTGATGGGTTGTAACGTGGTAGAAGGCTAGTTAGGTACGCAGGAGCTAAACCATTTAGGGCCTTATAGGTAAGTAATGATCATTTGTAACTGATACGGAACTTAATAGGTAGCCAGTGCAGAGACTGTAAAATTGGGGTAATATGATCATATTTTCTTGACCTCGTAAGGACTCTAGCTGCTGCATTTTGGACTACCTGTAGCTTGTTTATTGACGAAGCAGGACAACCACCTATAAGTGCACTACAATAGTCCAGTCTAGAGGTCATGAATGCATGAACTAGCTTTTCTGCATCAGAAACAGATAACATGTTTCGTAGCTTGGCAATGTTTCTAAGATGGAAGAATGCAGTTTTTGTAACATTGGAAATATGATTTTCAAAAGACAAATTGCTGTCTTATATAACACCCAGATTTCTGACTGTAGAGGAAGTAACAGTACATCCGTCTAGTTGCAGACTGTAATCTACAAGATTCTGTGTAGTGTTTTTTGGTCCAATAATTAGTATCTCTGTCCGAATTTAATTGGAAAATTATTTGTCATCCAATCTTTTACATTTTTAACACACTCTGTTAGCTTAGATAATTGGGAAGTTTCATCTGGTCTCATTGAGATATAAAGCTGAGTATCATCAGCATAACAGTGGAAGCTAATTCCGTATTTTCTAATAATATTACCAAGGGGCAACATGTATATTGAAAATAGAAGGGGACCTAGGACGGATCCTTGTGGCACTCCATATTTTACTGATGATAAATGAGATGACTCCCCATTTAAGTAAACAAAATGGTAGCGATCGGACAGGTAGGATCTAAACCATCTTAGAGCCTGCCCTTGAATACCTGTATAGTTTTGTAATCGATCTATGAGTATGTCATGATCTATGGTGTTGAATGCAGCACTAAGATCAAGTAAGACTAGAAATGAGATGCAGCCTTGATCTGACGCAAGAAGCAGGTCATTTGTAATTTTAACAAGTGCAGTTTCTGTGCTATGGTGGGGCCTAAAACCTGACTGAAATCATTTTTATGCAGGAAGGTGCTCAATTGAGCAGACACAACTTTTTCTAAAATTTTAGACATAAATGGAAGATTTGAAATAGGCCTATAATTTGCCAGTACTCTAGGATCTAGTTTTGGTTTCTTAATAAGAGGCTTAATAACCGCCAGCTTGAATGGTTTTGGGACGTGTCCTAAAGATGACGACGAGTTAATGATATTGAGAAGCGGTTCTTCGGGCTACAGGTAACAGCTCTTTCAGTAATTTAGTGGGTACAGGATCTAATAAACATGTTGTTGGTTTAGATACAGTGATAAGTTTATTTAGCTCTTCCTGTCCTATGGTTGTAAAGCACTGCAGTTTATCTTTGGGTGCGATGGATGACACTGAAGTGTTAGACGCTGTAGAATCTACATTCGCTATTGTATTTCTAATGTTATCTATTTTATCAGTGAAGAAATTCATAAAGTCATTACTATTTAACGTTGGTGGAATATTTGAATCAGGTGGCGTCTGGTAATTTGTTAACTTAGCCACTGTGCTAAATAAAAACCTTGGATTGTTTTGGTTATTTTCAATGAGTTTGTGTATATGCTCTGCCCTAGCAGTTTTTAGAGCCTGTCTATAGCTGGACATACTGTTTTTCCATGCAATTCTAAAAACTTCTAAGTTAGTTTTTCTCCATTTGTGTTCAAGACTATGAGTTACTTTCTTGAGAGAGTGAGTATTACTGTTATACCATGGTACAGTACGTTTTTCTCTAACCTTTTTCAATTTGATCGGAGCAACAGCTTCTAATGTAT
The DNA here is from genome assembly GCF_023724105.1 of Carassius gibelio. Classification (NCBI taxonomy): domain Eukaryota; kingdom Metazoa; phylum Chordata; class Actinopteri; order Cypriniformes; family Cyprinidae; genus Carassius; species Carassius gibelio. The sequence goes on along the minus strand of NC_068399.1, from coordinate 47,664 downwards.
TAGAGAAAATAGTGCCAATGTTGTCAGTAATTTCGTCTAATCCATGTGTATTTTTTGGGTACAAATAGCAGTTGAGATAGATCAGGCAGGTTATTTGTGAATCTTTCTTTGGTGGCTGGAACAATAGTTCTGCCCAGACGGTATTGCTGCGACATATAGTTAATATCAGTTATACGCAGCATGCACGATACAAGGAAATGGTCTGTAATATCATCACTTTGAGGTACAATATCTATAGCAGTAAGATCGATTCCATGCGATAAAATTAAATCTAGTGTATGATTAAAACGATGAGTGGGCCCGGTGACATTTTGCTTGACTCCAAAGGAGTTTTTTAGGTCAGTAAACGCAAGTCCTAATGTATCATTTGCATTATCAACGTGAATATTAAAATCTCCCATGATTAGCGCCTTATCAACTGTAACTAGAAGGTCTGAGAGGAAATCTGCAAATTCTTTTAGGAATTCTGTATACGGCCCTGGTGGTCTATACACAGTAGCCAGAGCTAGAGATACATTAGATTTCTTTTGCATGTCTGACAGAGTAACATTTAGCAGAAGTATTTCAAAAGAGTTAAACCTTTATCCTGTTTTCTGGGTAACATTGAGAATATCACTATATATTGTTGCAACACCTCCGCCACGACCAGTCTGACGGGGCTCATGTTTATAACAGTAGTTTGGTGGAGTAGACTCATTTAGACCAAAATAATCATTTGGTTTTAGCCAGGTTTCAGTCAAGCAGAATAAATCAAAACTATTATCTGTGATCATTTCATTTACAATAACTGCTTTGGGTTTGAGTGATCTAATATTTATGAGCCCAAACTTTAAAAATTGTTTTTGTTCATTTACTTTACATTTTTCTGGTTTAATTACGATAAGATTTTTTCTAGATCCTACATTATATTTATATTTTGACCTCACTATTCGGGGAACAGACACAGTCTTAATAGTTTTTACAGTGCAAGTACTTTTATCATTTAAGCAGGTGGAACAAAACTCATCATAATAGTTATCTGAGAATTGTCTTACTCGTCACATGGAGCGAAGTGTCCTGGAGATGTTGTAAGAGAGCAGCTCCGCTCCAATTTTGCTGGGGTGTAATCCATCAGCGCGAAACAGTCTAGGACGCTCCCAGAAAAGATTCCAGTTATTAACAAATAGCAGTTTCTGTTCTTTACACCATGACATTTAAAGCAAAAACTCTACTGAACCTTTCGTGTCCTCGTCGATACGTGGGCAGTGGTCCTGACACGACGATCGTCGCCACAGGCATCGTGCTGCAAACCGTCTCGATCAGGCTGCTGAAGTCCCTCTTCAGCGTCTCTGTCTGCCGCAGCGTGGTGTCGTTAACCCCGGCGTGAAGCACGACCGCTCTGGGGCTCTCGTCGGCCTTCAGGATCGCGGGTATCTGCATAGAAACATCACGAACACGAGCACCAGGCAAACAATGAGTGTGCACTTTACCTTCGGCTAACGTAGCACTTACGTGTCGGACGATGGAGTCTCCGATGATCACAGCGTCGCGTCCTGTCTCGCGGAGGGGAGCGAAGCGGTTCTGGATGGAGATCTCGAAGGCAGGAGGGGGAGAAGTCGTCGCCCGGGACCCGGCTTGCGTCCTCCGTTGTGAATGCACCCAGGGTCCGTGGTGTCCCGGCGTCGCAGTGAAGGACATCTGGGAAGATCGCGTCCTGGGTGCACCGGGCCTGTGCAGAGAAACACACGGAGTAGACGTGGTGGGACTGTTAACAGCACGCTGTATACTTACCCCGGACTTGTGAGCGTCAGCCCGGGATGATTCCAGCGCGGCTCTCCGCTCTCTCAGCTGGGCCTGCCTCTCCTCCAGGTCGCGAATCTGCTTCCCCACGGCCTCGAGCTCGAGCGGCACAGAGTGGAGACATTCATCCGCCATTAAAGCAAGTAACAGTGAGTACAGCAGTGGTAATGTGTGTGAATAGAGTATTAGCAATGTAAGCGCAGTTAGCAGCAACCACGCTTGCTGATGCTAACTGGCTAAAAGCTAATAGCGGACCCGGGAGATCAAAATAAAACTAGTGATAGCGAGGCGTTCTGACGGAGCTCAAACGCAGTACAGCCGTCAACAACAAACAGGGAGGGATGTATTTTAAATGCAGCCAATAAAGTTAATGTGGACCAAATTTTTTTAGCGAAGACATTAGCCACTAGACTCAGAAAACTAGTGGATCTTGATCAGACTGGATTTGTTTCAGGTCGTAGTTCTTTTAATAATCTTCGTTGTTTGTTTAATATTTTATACTCTTCCCAAAATAATCGATCTGATCTGGTGATCTTGTCCTTAGATGCTGAAAAGGGTTTTGACCAGGTTGGGTGGCCTTACCTCTTTGCTATGCTACAGAAATTCCAAGTAGGAGAGAAATTCATCACTTGGCCCAAAATTCTATATAAAAACCCTAGGGCACATATACTCACAAATAGAATTTTATCACCATCTTTTGCTTTATTTAGGGGTACCCGACAAGGCTGCCCACTTTCCCCCCTTCTTTTTGCCCTTGCCATTGAGCCTCTAGAGGAAACCATCCGCTCTGATGACAGAATTCATGGGCTCTGTACTAAAACAACTATAAATAACATTTCTTTACACGCAGATGATGTCTTATTATATGTGACTAAACCTGTGTCTAGTTTCCCTGTACTTTTAAAAGTGATTGAACAATATGGCTCTTTTTCAGGCTATAGAATTAATCTAAACAAAAGTGAACTTATGCCAGTTGGGCTTAAGGATCTTTCACAAGTTTCCCCTAGTTTGGTTTAAAATAGCTAAAGACAGATTTAACTACCTAGAAATTGTTATAATAAGGAAATATAGCTTGCTACGAGAAGCCAACTATACCCCCCTATTAGAAAAATTAAAAAGAAATATTATTATGTTTTGGAGGACTCTTGCCATTTCGTTAATCGGTAGAATAAATGCCATCAAAATGATTTTTTCCTGCCTGAAGACGAAGGCAGGGGCGCAGCCAACCCCCAAAATTAGGTGGATTATGAGACCTCCAGACGGGGCCAGCCTTCCCCCCAAAATAGATGAAGTATACCCACAAGTTGTGAATCCTAAGGTTCCTGGAAGATATAAAAAGAGTTAGCATTATCAGTATGATGACGTTAGATTAAACCTCTTATAAAGTTTTTACAGAAATAGCCGCAATAGGCCAGACACAGACAGCCACGATAGGCAGACACAGACAGCCACGATAGACCGTACATAAATAGCCACGATAGGCCAGACGCAGACAGCCACGATAGGTAGACACAGACAGCCACGATAGGCCAGACACAGACAGCCACGATAGGCAGACACAGACAGGCCTCGATAGACCAACAGAAATAGCCACGATAGGCAGACACGGGCAGGCCCCAATAGACCGAACAGAAATAGCCACGATAGGCCAGATGCAGACAGCCACGATAGGCAGACACGGACAGGCCCCAATAGACCGAACAGAAATAGCCACGATAGGCCAGACGCAGACAGCCACGATAGGCAGACACGGACAGGCCTCCATAGGCCGTACAGAAATAGCCATGATAGGCAGACACAGACAGCCTCGATAGACCGTACAGAAAAATAGCCATGATAGCCAGACACTGACAGGCCTCGATAGACCATACAGAAATAGCCATGATAGGCAGACACAGACAGCCTCGATAGACCGTACAGAAAAATAGCCATGATAGCCAGACACTGACAGGCCTCGATAGACCATACAGAAATAGCCATGATAGGCAGACACAGACAGCCTCGATAGACCGTACAGAAAAATAGCCATGATAGCCAGACACGGACAGGCCTCAATAGACCATACAGAAATAGCCATGATAGGCAGACACAGACAGCCTCGATAGACCGTACAGAAAAATAGCCATGATAGCCAGACACGGACAGGCCTCAATAGACCATACAGAAATAGCCATGATAGGCAGACACAGACAGCCTCGATAGACCGTACAGAAAAATAGCCATGATAGCCAGACACTGACAGGCCTCGATAGACCATACAGAAATAGCCATGATAGTCAGACACAGACAGCCTCGATAGACCGTACAGAAAAATAGCCATGATAGCCAGACACTGACAGGCCTCGATAGACCATACAGAAATAGCCATGATAGTCAGACACAGACAGCCTCGATAGACCGTACAGAAAAATAGCCATGATAGCCAGACACTGACAGGCCTCGATAGACCATACAGAAATATCCATGATAGGCAGACACAGACAGCCTCGATAGAGCGTACAGAAAAATAGCCATGATAGCCAGACACGGACAGGCCTCGATAGACCAACAGAAATAGCCACAATAGGCCAGACCCAGACAGCCACGATAGGCAGACACAGGACAGGCCTTGATAGAGCAAACAGAAATAGCCATGATAGCCAGACACAGACAGCCACGATAGGCAGACACGGACAGGCCTCGATAGACCGTATAGAAATAGCCACAAAAGGCAGACACAGGACAGGCCTCGATAGACCATACAGAAATAGCCACGGTAGGCAGACACGGACAGGCCTCGATAGACCGTATAGAAATAGCCACAAAAGGCAGACACAGGACAGGCCTCGATAGACCATACAGAAATAGCCACGGTAGGCAGACACGGGACAGGCCTTGATAGACCGTATAGAAATAGCCACAAAAGGCAGACACAGGACAGGCCTCGATAGACCATACAGAAATAGCCACGGTAGGCAGACACGGGACAGGCCTTGATAGAGCGTACAGAAAAATAGCCATGATAGCTGGATATGGACAGGCCTCGATAGACCGTACAGAAATAGCCACGATAGGCCGGACACAGACAGGCCATCTGCACATGATCTTAATAGCTGATGTAGAGATCCCTCGTTCAGCTGCTGAAGTAGCTGCCCCAATTCTGAATGAATGGCCAGTATAGAGAGAGGGGGATAGACTGCAGCTTTGAGAACAGTGGTTAAGTGTGTTCTAAAACAGGCCTTGGAAAGGGGTGCTCCGTTAGGTAAAATAGAGACTGGTGCGTTTTTAGAAGTTCTAGGTCGGATTTTAAGAAATTTTAAGGGACAGAATTTATTATTGATTTAGAATTTGTTAAGGTGACGCCAGAACCCTGCACATCGGTTTTTGAGTGCTTGAGGAAGAGTGTGAAGAATTAGGTCCGAATCATAGATCTGAAAGGAAATGCCGCAAGCAGGATCAAATTGATTAGTTTTGAAGTGAATTCCCCTGGAAGCATAAACCCGTAGAAGGCAGATAAAACACTTCCTCGAGAAGAATATTGAGGTACTTAGAAAGAAGGCCATAGCAGATGGAAGTAATTAATTTTTGCAATATGGGCAGGGTAATAGGCAGACATTTGTCTTTAATTTTGTTGGAAGATTTAGCTAAACCCTTAAGTAGTAATAGAACTGAATATCCAGAAAAGGCATTGAAAATTAGGATTATAAAATTTTAGCGTAGAATTAGATGCTGGCAAGGAGTCTGCGAAATAGAGAAATTTTAAGATTGCGTTTTTTTTATTTATTTTTTTTTAAATAAAGACCAGAAAGGAGCAAACGGTCGAAATTAGAATAGGAAACACGAAAATTTGGAAGGAAAAACATTAGAAAGCGGACCATGCAACGTGTAGGCTTGATTGTAGAGGGAGCGACGCCTTAGAAATGTGATTTCCAGCTGACGTAAGCACTTCGTTTAGTTTAGTATTATGTCTGCTAACGGAGGGCAGATTGAAGAATCCGGGTTGGCTGAGGGGCACAGCTGTCTGAAAGTATAAAAGTGTAAAGTGAAGGCCGCAACAGCAGAGTAAGAGTGAATGAACCAACACCAGTAGATGCGTAAAATAAACAAGCCTTGATTGTAGCTTAATCCCTTAACTGTCACCCCCCAATTTTTTTTTTTTAGGCATTAATGTGCACTATCCAAACTAAATTGCTGTAATTTATGAACACTTTGGAATATAAACATAAGGTTGGTCTCTTTTAAACGAAGAAAATTAGCAGATGTTGGCAAGTGGATTTTTTTTTTTATTTAAAGTTGACGTATCAAAAGCTAAGTTTAAAATCCACATAAATCGAATTGGCTTACTAGCACACATTGCTAATCTTGATGTAAACAATTAAACATTGTTTGTCTTCGTAATCTTTATCAGAATCTGAACATTTCCACTCTGTAATCCATAATTTTTTCTGATGACGTCAGTTTGACAGCATGAGCAGGACCTCCTTTACACGCCCCTCCAGCCGTTAGTTTGCTATGAGTGATGGGGCGGTCACACTGCACTTTTCTCTCCATTGACTTCCATTCATACGCATGCGAATGCGTCAGACCGGAAACACAAGTTTATGTTAAAAATTTCGCATTTGGCTGTGTTTCAAAGTTCAAGTTTGGTGAACTCTGACCTGGGAATTTGCATCACGTGAGGATGTGGGACCAGTAGAAGATCGATACGTCACTGCGTGACCTCTCTGTACAGAAATTAAAAAATGAAGGAAGCGCTATATAACTTTAGCTGTTGCGCAGCGTCCTATTTTATATATATATATATATATATATATATATATATATATATATATATATATATATATATATTTTTTTTTTTTTTTCTTAGGGTGTATATATTTATAGAGAGAGATACAGAGAGTAACGTTACAATATAATAAGACGCTTTCGACGCCGTCGCAAAAGAGACAGTACAAGCAAGCACATATTAATCCATCTTGTGATAATTGAGGAGAGACAGTTTTATCTTGCTCCCACCCATATTCGCAGTGGCGTCCGAAATAATTTCGCACGTTTAAAGTCTAGTGTGACCGCGCCTTGAGTCGGAGACCAGGAACGCAAACAAACAAACCATGCTAATTAATATTCGGTTTAAACTGGAGAGATGTCACTTTACAGCAGCATCTTCGTGTCACGTGGACTTTAAGATGCCTGCTGAGCACTGAGCCGAATCTTACCTACGACTCAAATGAAAGGGTCCATATACGCATCAGCTTGGTAGATCCAGTGTTCATAATAGCACTAGACCAAGAGTAAGCCATGTAAAGATGAGGTGAGAGCAGCGGTTCCCTGCATCTGCAACCATAGAATCCCATTCAAGTATGAAGGATTTAAGGAATAGACGCAAATGAAACAATGACTGAATAAACAAAGATTAAAGCATAGGATAAAAACAACGAATCTTAAGTGTGCTAAACAAAGCATATTTAACAGAAATGCGAAACAATCTTTATCAGTATAAAAGATTGTAGCGTTTATGATGAGCTTTAAAGTGCCTCATTATGAAAGAGTTATTCAGAAAATTGCATGCACTATGATCAACATCTTAATTATGCTGTGCAAGTCTGCTAGAGAAACAAGCACGAAACGCCCAGTGCTTTATTTGAACGTGTGAGTATAAATCCTTGCAGATAATAAAATTAATGCCCAGGCGCCACAAGTGCATAGAACAAAATGATACTTCGTCCCCTTGGAATTATAAGGTTCTATCTGACATTTTTGTCAAAATTGAGTTATTCACATATTCTTATTCTGTGACAATTTATTTACATTATGTGATGTTTTATTTTAAGTTGTGTACATTTTGGGATTTTTTATTGAAAAAACAAAAAGGTTCTATCTATAGAAATCTATGGAAAACAAAAACTTTGAAGCTCAATATCTCAAAACTACTCAGGGGTAGTTTTAATTCCAAGGGGACGACTTATAATGCTGTAGACTGATGAAGTGATGGAGGTGAGATGTCGAAGAGACCGGCAGCCTTAATACTGTCTGCTGGTCCAGAGAGACTTCATTCGTGCAGGTTCACGTGAGCGTACAGATGAATATTTGTTGATTGAGACCAAAGTCTTTTCAGGTGTTGAGACCCAAGCAGCACTGACGCGACATCTCGGAAAGCACCTGCGTTGCCAAGACTTTTTTGTTTTTTTTCTGTGGGTTGCTATTTCTGTCCTGGGTTTGAGGTGACCCCAATAGTGTCATATATAGCCCCTAGAATGTGAATTCTACCGATAAATCCCTTTTGAACGCGATTGGGCTATTTTTTTTTTTATTAGTAACTGGCGGTTTTGAGAAAACCTGGCAACCCTGGCCTGGAAGCACACGAAACTCCGCCAATGTTTCACATCCACTGCCGAGAAAAGATTGTATATCATCCAACACAAACTACTGTAGATTATCACCGCGACACGGAGCTAAGCCAACGATCCCGTGTGCACCTTAGAGGAACGTCAAACTCTAGATAGTTTGCGGGACAACAACAGCAAACAGCAAACGCAACAGCTTGAGCAAGGAACAATCGCGTCAGAATCTGCAAACTCAAACATGTGTAAGTATGATGTTTTTTTACAGGAGTATAAAGACGTGATTTGATAATGATGAAGGTAATTAGTGACGATTGAGTCTTCCTTGCAGAACTTAGGCTAAAGCTTCCATTTCTGTCCAAGTATCAACAACGATTTCTTTCCTATGGACTTTTAACAGCCAAAAAGCTTATTTTAACATTCTGGAAAAATAAACTGCCACCTCCTTTCCAGATGTGGCTTGACGAACTCACAAACACATTACATTTGGAGCGTATACGGCTCTGTCTAATGAATAAGAGACTACAGTTTTCTAAAACTTTGGAACCCTTTATTGAGATTGAGGAGTCACGTGCCGATTTGGGTTGATATGGGAGGGGTCTGAGCTGGTCGGCCCTGATGGAAGGATACGCTATCGGTTGCCAGGGACAATACCTTCAGAACTTCACAGAGGCACGAGTAAACATTTCAGAGCGCTCTAATTTTTGCGCATTTATTTTGTCGGCGGAACAGATCAAGACGGATATACGAATACGAGCAAGAAAAGCAAGAAAGTAAAGGAATGCAAAAACATAAGGCGAAAGAAAGGGGACCTTACAGGAATAAGCTCACACCAAGCGCAAAACAGCGGTGTTTGGAGAAGCTCTCAGGCAGCTCCCTGCAACGGCACAGAGACCTGAACAATTTACCTCAGTGCACACATATGGACATTGGGAATTATATTGTTTACAATGTAAGTCACTTTGCATTCACGCTGTTAATGGCTTAATCTAACCCGGACATTTACATCTCGCAATCACACATTTAACTACCCTAGCTAACCCAGAACTGGTTTGTCCACTTTGCAGCCCCCAACAAAAAAAACCTGGTACAGTATGTGTCATTGGGCTAAAATCAAATTATAACTAAACATACACAGCTTTAGCCTACATCAAAATATGTTGGAAACGTTTGTATACATTGAACATCTCGTTACAATCTAGTGTTCAGTCGCAGTTAATTACAATCATTTTGGTCAAGAAGTGCATTCTAAATGCAATGTAATTACAATACACTAAAACGCATGTGAATAAACTTACTTTGGCCAGTACAACACTGTTTTCATCACCTGCTGTAGATGGACCCAGCCACAGCAGAAACCCTCGTAACTTTCCAAAGACTTGTGGCTTTTAAACTCCTGCATTGTGTAGTAACTTAAACCAAAAACAATATAATTCCCAATGTCCATATGTGTGCATGGAGGTAAATGGTCCAGGTCTATGTGCCGCTTGAGAGCTTCTCCAAATACCGCTGTTTTGCGCTTGGTGTAACCTAAAAAAAAACTGTATTCCACTGTTCCTTTGTTTTCCATATGTATCGTGTGAGGTACTGCAGCAGTTTTTAACGCAGCAGTAACTTCCAGGCATGGTAAAACAGTGCAGAATTGGGAGAACCTCCTCTTAACAACAAATGTAAACAATCCTGTTTCGCTGCCGGTATCCTTCCAACATGGCGGAGACCGTGATATCGAGGGAGGGGCTTTGTGCTATGACGACAACTTCTCATTCTCAATATAAAGTATTTAGGGGAAGAAGGCAGATGAGACTTGAAAGAAAGGAATGTTGATATAAAATGGGGTTGGACCTAGATCCAATCCGCCTCTGTCATGTTTTTTTATAATGTATTTTTATAGATTTTTTATATTCTTCCATATGTGGCACGTACCAGGCAGACAGAGTGGGTGGGTGGGAGGTTAGGTGAATGTTCGGGGGGATGGGGGTGTTGTAGAATTGTTTTGTTTTAGGACTATCTGCATAGTATGTTAGAAAAGATGTGCATATGTCTGCATGTACAGTGTATACTTAGTTTGTATGTGTAGGATTGTGATGTTTAGTTTGTATGCACTGCAGGTGTATGTACAAATATATAGTTAACAACTGCAGAAAGAACTATAACTTGGTTAGACTTTGTATAAGGAAAATTAGGAGGAACTTCTGATTTTAATTATGTTCCCTTACGAAAGGAAAATATATTTAACAATATATTTCTTAAAATATATTGTGATATATTGTAATATATTATTTTCCCTTTTTATTTTCTAATATTTTATATATTTGAATACATTTAATAATATATTGATGATATATATATTATATAATATATTGCAAAATATACAAATGATTGCCGCTTTCAATATATTGCAATATATTGGAAAAAAATAAATATATATAAGAATATATGCCTAATATATTACATGATATTTTCCAATATACTGCAATATATTTTTGTTTAATAAGGGTTAAGCTTATTTTTATTCTATATATTTCTCCAATAAAAAAAGTTTAAGTATATCATATGTATTATAAATCAGCATCAAAAAAAAAATATAAACGTTTTATTTTCAGTGATTAAACAAAACGAAAAATTAGAAAAATATAAAATAATACCAGTTATCGTCCATTTCCATAGTGACTCGTCAATCCATAGTTCCATTGAGAATGTCTTGTGTGTTAACCGTGAACATATTCTGAGTTGACTGAATTACTCCGTTATGAGACCAGCATACCTCTAGTAAGCAAGGTTTGGGTTAATCAACTGAGAGTTCAGGATTTTTTTTCTGACATTCAGCCAAGAATGGTGACCCATACTCAGAATTTGTGATCTGCTTTTAACCCTTTCAAAGTGCACACACACAGCAGTGAACAAACACACACATAAACACACAAAACTAATTTGTCCATTGTTAGATCTTAGTTCTAAATGATGTTATGACATGACACATGGCATATGTAGACATTTAAGTATGTATTATTTTGTTTTAATTATTTTCTAGCACAGTGTGACTGTATAGGGTAACATTTATGTCACACATTTGCATGATGTGAGCTTCTTTCAATTAAAATGCTTCAGTATTATATTTTTCCATCCTATCAGTGATGATAATGATTCTGAAAGAAAATGCACTCTGTCTACTGATTCTATAATAATAAACGTAACTTTAATGCACCTGACTGACAGATAAACCTTCCACTCTTATTTCAAAGATGTTGTTAATCTTGTGGCTATTTTAACAGCTTCCTTTGCACCTAACACAATTACCTTTTATTCTGTGTAGCTTGAATGAGTTTGACCACAAGTTCTTTGGCATCTCTAATGCTGAAACAATCACCATGGACCCTCAGCACAAACTTCTGTTACAGTGCACTTACAGAGCATTAGAGGATGCTGGGATTCCAATGGAAAAGGCCAGTGGAATGCGAACAGGAGTATTTTTGGGTAACATTCAAGTTAAATATAATATACATTAAAAAAGTAATTTTTGATGTCTTTTCATCTCAGTGAAAAAGTTTATGATAGATAGATTTCCTCCATGATGTCCCAGTTCAAAAGAGGGATCTTATTTGTGCTGACCTCAGTATGTGCTAATGTGCTTTAATTCCTTTAGCTTACCGTACCAATAGTTAAGCTGAAATGTTGCTTGTCAAAGCCTATTGTTGCCTTGAGGAAGGCTCTTAACCTCAGGTTGCTATTGATAAAAACAGTGCAGTGGCTATGGATAGAAACATATATCACCAGCTAACATTTTTTTTTTTTTTTGCTTGTTTTTCAGGCCTAATGAACAGAGATTTTGAGCTGGCAAGTGTGAGGATCAATCCGAAACACATAGATCACACCAATGCCACTGGTGCTGCAATGAGCATAGCTGCCAACCGCATCTCATACATCTTCAACTTCACTGGCCCCTCACTATCCATTGACTGTGCCTGCTCTTCATCCCTCGTCGCCCTTCACTTAGCTACTCAAGCCATAAAACAAGGTAGTCTTCAAAAATATGTATGCAAACCCTGTGGATCAACCTATGTGACGTGACATTAAACCAAGTATGGTGACCCATATTCAGAATTTGTGCTCTGCATTTAACCCATCCAAAGTGCACACACACAGAGCAGTGAACACACACTAGGAGCATTTATGCTGCAGCGACCGGGGAGCAGTTGGGAGTTCAGTGCCTTGCTCAAGGGCACCTAAGTCGTGGTATTGCCGGCCCAAGACTCGAGCTCACAACCTTAGCCGTCATACTCATTAACCACTAGGCCACGATAATTGTTTTTTATTTGCACATTTTAATAATATAGCTGATATACTGCATAATGTATGTGTCCTAACATACAGTACTGTGCTAAAGACTAGGGATGTAATGATTCACTCAACTCACCATGTGATACGATTCACAATACTGATTTTAATGATATGATTCTCACATTTTTTTTTTTAACAAAATGAGATTTAAGACAAATTCTAAATTAGAAATTCTTCTTTTATTTTGGTCTGCTGGGACAAAATTATTAACATTTCTATGTGTAATTAAAAATGTAAAATAAAACTAAACTGAATTTTTTTAAACAAACCCTAAATCAAATAAATAAATAACAAAATAAATATGTTGATATAAATAAACGAAGGCTCTTTCAATTTAAAATTAGAGGCAACCCCTGTATTTTAATTACAATAGATGCAGCGTACATGCAATATTAATGCAGTATGTGGAGTTTTTAATCCTAATAAATTCTGCCAGCTCACAGTGCCTCGTTACTTCCCTAGTAAAGACATTAGATGCATCATTTGTGTATTGCTTTTGAATTAATCAAACAAATTATTAGCCATTAGGGTTTCCCCACCCCCTTAAGTTTTGTGTTTATTTGTACTCCACTCAACAGGAGATTGTGATACGGCCTTGTGTGGTGGTGTGACCTGCATATTGGAGCCGACCCTTTTTGTAACACTCTCTAAGGCAAAAATGATCTCCTCTGATGGAACGAGTAAGCCTTTCAGCAGCAAAGCAAATGGATATGGCAGAGGAGAAGGATGTGGGGTCATTCTATTAAAACCGCTAAAAAAAGTAAATAAAAAGATTGTTTCATATAAATTTAGCACTGTGACAGCAATGTACCTAATGATCATCTACTGTAAGAAACACCCATATGTTGTTTGGATTTTGACAGGCTCTTGAAGACCATGATCATATTTGGGGTATCGTCATCAAAACTGCAGTAAATCAAGATGGCCACAGCATTAGTCCAATCACCAAACCATCCATGGTACAGCAGGAGGAGCTGCTTAGAAAAATCTACTCAACAGAGACTGACCTGACTAGTGTCCAGTACATTGAGGCCCATGGGACTGGGACTCCAATTGGAGATCCAATAGAGGCAGGTAGCATCTCAAAGGTCATTGCCAAAGCAAGACCTCAAAAGTCAGGACCACTCATCATTGGTTCTGTTAAAAGCAATATTGGACACACGGAATCTGCTGCAGGTGTTGCAGGGCTCATTAAGGTTCTTTTGATGATGCAGCATGAAACCATCGTGCCATCATTGTTCCACTCCATGGAAACCTCCAGCATAGATACTGAATCTCTCAATATGAAAATCCCCACCACAGCAGAAAAATGGATCAGTGACCACAGAGGAGAGAGGTTGGCAGGAATCAATAATTTTGGGTTTGGTGGAACAAATGCACATGCTCTTGTCAGACAATATGCGCAATCAAAAAAGCCAAAAACTCAGCTGATAAGCAAATCCCATCAGTATTTTGTGGTCTCAGCAGCCTCAGAAATATCCATGAAAAATATTATTGAAGATACTGCAGAACAGATCAGTTTAGGGAAAATATTGGATCTACAGGCTTTACTCTACACATCCGCATGTAGAAGAAGTCACTTGAAACACAAATACAGGAGAGTATTTCAAACAACATCATTAGCAGATCTGCAAGAGAAACTTTCTGCTTCTGTAGAAAAAAAAATTGTAACATCTAGGACAGATTCCAAGCTAGTTTTTGTGTTTTGTGGCAATGGTGTTACATATCAGGGTATGTGCAAGCAGCTCCTAAAACAAGAGCCAGTTTTCAGAGAGGAAATCATGAAGATTGAAACACTGTTACGAAGCTATAGATGTTTAAATCTGATAGATATGCTTGAAAGTGAGTATGAGAAAAGTGCAGAGTTGTCTGATCCAAAGATTGTCCAGCCTCTTCTGTTTGCTATTCAGGTTGCTGTTGTTAAACTTCTGAAACATTGGGGCATCAGTCCTGATGCTGTATTGGGGCACTCTATTGGAGAGGTTGCTGCAGCTCATTGTTCCGGATTACTGTCACTTGAAGATGCAGTGAAAGTCATCCACTATCGCAGTTCTTTGCAATGCACTGTGACAGGAGGGAAGATGTTGGTAATCAGTAATATGGCTGTTTCTGAAGTCTTGAAAATTCTTGAAAAATTTCATTCAGCAACGGTTTGTGTTGCTGCTTATAATAGCCCTCAGTCTTGCACCGTCTCAGGAGATGCAGATGACATTGACAGGTTGCATCAGAATTTGAAAAACTCAGCCACTGGAAAAGATTTGTTCCTTCGCATTTTAGATGTACCTGCAGCATACCACAGTCACAAGATGGATCCCATTTTATCCAAAGTGAAAGAGAGTATAGACTCATTGCAGGCACATCATTTGGAGACAGAACTGTTTTCAACAGTGACAGGTGTTAGTTTGGGTTCCTCAGATTTTATTAGTGGTGAATACTGGGCAAAGAATGTCAGAGAACCAGTTAAATTTGAACAAGCTGTAAAGTCAGCAGCTAAAAACAAAAGGAGTGTGATATTTGTTGAAATTGGTCCAAGAAGATCTTTGCAGAGGTACATCAGTGAGACTTTGGGAAATGATTTTACAGTGATTCCCTCAGTGCAGCCTGATAAAGACCATGAGACAATGCTTGCAGCTGTTTCCAAACTGTTTGAACTTGGGGTCAAAGTGGACTGGGAAATGTTCTACAAAGGTTTTGAGACTGAACCAATTCCCCACCCACGATATCAGTTTGATGACGTGAAGAGTGATATCTTTGCTTTGAATTTGCAGTTGATCAGTCCCACTGGCTACCGTCCAGTAGCTACACAAATGGGTACAGACAGTTCAGTGTTCAGCTGTGATTTATCATCTGAATCATTGGCTTTCCTGCAAGAACACAAACACAGTGGTGTTTCTATCATTCCTGGGGCGTTTTATGTAGAGTTGGGCTTAGCAACGTATATGGAATATGGAAAACCTAAGGTTCCACTAAGTTCCCTGCAGCTCAGTGTAAAATTCCAGAGTCCATTCGTTTTCACCCAGAAGGCCCCAGAAATAAATGTACAGCTGGATCATTCAGACCATTTGGCTGATAACACATGCAATTTCAAAATACAGTCTACTTCTGCAGTCTACGCATTTGGCACAGTCGAAGCAAAACCAGGTAGGACACCTGAAGAACAGTTCATTTCATTAGACTGTATTTCCAAAAGATGCACATTCCACATGACTACTGAAGAGCTCTACAAACTTCTAAGTCAGGCAGGATTTGAGTATGGGTCTGTCTTCAGAAATAATGCAGATGTTTATTGTGGGGAAGAATTTAGAGAGGCTATATCTGTTGTTGAGGTCTCAAAGGAATTACTGCCTCAATTGCACAACTATCACATTCACCCTGTGGTCTTGGATTACGTCATGCAACTTGTTCTTGCAACTGTAGGGGGTGTATCAACAAGACCCCAATATCCTGCGCAAATAGGCAGCCTGACCGTATTTGAACCATTGCAAGAAGAGATGGTCATATATCTGAGAGCAGTACATGTTGGAGAAGATGATTTTGATGTTTGTGGCTGCTTAGCTAACAAACAGGGTAGGGTGTTAGTTGAACTGAAGCACGTAAGGATCATAATGCTTGGAAGTCGTCACCAAGTAGTCAAGGAGTACTTCTTCCACAACAATTTCAGTGTCATCTCTGAAGTTTCCAAATTTGATACACAGATTAAGGCATTGGTATTTTCTGACCAGGTAGGGATTTCTAAAGCTTTGCAACAGTACTTGGACCCAACATCTAGATATGTGTCTTCTTCAAAAGGTAACATACTGTTAGAAGATGGAGTTGAATTCCTTTTGTCGAAACTGAAAATTTCAAATGTAAAGAAATACTTCCAGGAAATTTTGTTCATGTGGGGTGATGCAGACCAAACCTCCTTTGAATCAGATAAAGTCTTAGACAGTATGGTGGGGTGTTGTGAGATTTTCCGAAAACTTGTCCAATATCTTAAAGCACTTGATTTCCCAGGTGTTATCAGAGTAATAACCTATAGGTCATCTGAGACCTTAGTGGACCACATAAACCCTGGGTTTGTTCTGTCTGGCATGACAAGAGCATGTGCAGCTGAGTTGCCAGAACTTTCCTTCCAGCTGATTGACATGGGCTCTACATCTTTTGAAAACATCAATGCTTTTGTTCAAGTCCTTAGATCATACCCCTGTAACAAATACCCAGAGCTAGTAGTGAAAGAGGGCAAAATTCTCCAACCCGAAATCACCCACACACATTTGCCAACCATGGCAATCTCTTCAAGAAACCTTCATATGTTGGATGAAGAAGTCTTCATCTTGCAAACATCTGACCCATATAAAATGGCAAATGTGTCAGCGGCTCAAATGGATAAATCCATTAACCCGATTAAAGAAAAAAACATTGAGCTTCATCTCAGTAAAATCTGTGTTCATTCATCAGATTACTTTCCAGTCAGTATTTCTGACCTGAATTATGGTCAGACATTGTATTGGAACAAGCACACAAATGAAAACCATAAGCTCTTAGCCCTTGACTTCAGTGGCACTGTCACAGCTATAGGTAAAGATGTCAGGAAATTTAAAGTTGGTGATCACATTGTGTCTTGTTACCCTGTTGTTGCCACTTCTAAAGTCGTTCTCCCCGCATCTGTTTGCTACAAAGCAAAAAGTATTTCATTCTTGAACAAAATCCCTTGTGTCTCTTACATGGTACTGGCTTGGCAGATCTTACATGAGGCTTTGCCCAAAGCTAAACAGCAATGGAAACTGGGTATTTTCTCCACTGTTCCTGACTCAGCTTTAATGAATGTGTTAATTGCTATTGCTAACAAATTAGGATGGAATGTCAGAGTTAGCACGCAGGCTGATCAGCTGTCTTGCGATTTTTCTGAGGTTGTGGGAGCTGTTCTTCTACCTCCTTATAATGTAGAAACTGCAGAAAGAGCTAGCAGTGTTAGAGGCATCAAAGACATTGTTCTTGTCTATGACAACAAGACAGAATTTCCATTCAATACTACAACATTCCAAGGAACTAATGAGGAAGCCCGCTTCCATGCCCTCCTCATGTCCCAAATAATGCAAAAAGGGTCTCTGCAAACGCAAATGCCACAGATCTATCACTGGTTGAAATCCATGCATTTGGACAGAAATTGGTTGTCTTTTGACACAACAGTTGCTCAAAGAGTGAATTATCAAGACACTGGTCTTCTGCCTGTAAAAGAATCCCAATCATACTTCAGATGCCACATCCTACCCATTATCATTCTGAACAGTAAAGCCAAGAACCAGCTATCTGACATTCCAGTGGTGCCCAGACACAGTCTATTCAAGGCAAATTCAGTCTACATTGTCACAGGTGGTCTAACAGGGTTGGGCTTTGAGACAGTCAAGTTCATTGCTCAGAAAGGAGGAGGAAACATTGTAATTCTGTCTAGGAGTAACCCAAACCCTCTGATGCAACAAGAGATAAGTCAGGTCAGTTCCCATTATGGTTCTGTCATTAAATCTCTGCCGTGTGATGTTTCTGTATCTAAGCAAGTGGACCAGACAATCGATAATATTGGAAAACTATTTCCAACCTGTCCCATAAAAGGGATATTCCACAGTGCAGTTGTCCTGCATGATGGGCTGATTGAACGTCTTGACAAAACTCTTTATGAGAAAGTCATGAGGCCAAAAGTGAATGGAGTGATAAACCTTCACCGTGCTACCATACAGTGTAATCTGGATTACTTTGTGTGCTATTCCTCCATCGCTGCCTTCATTGGCAATGCCTCACAAACTAATTACGCTGCGGCTAATACATTCTTGGACACCTTCTGTCAGTATCGCAGAAACATTGGGCTTTCTGGACAGTCCATTAATTGGGGAGCTTTGAATCTAGGTCTTTTGTTGAACAAAGACCATATCCAAAAATTTCTGGAGGCAAGGGGAATCATGCTTTTGGAAATTCCAGAAATACATGAAAGTCTTGAGCAGTGCCTCGCAATCAACAAACCTCAACAGGTCGTATGCAAATTCAATTTTAAACACAACTGGAATAACGTTCTCAGTCAGAACAAAACACTGAATGTACGCTTGTTTAAAATAGCACAGGAAGCTATTAGTAAAGCTGGAGTGAATTTCACTAGACCTGAACAACCCAAGAAATTATCCTCACCACGTGATTATCTGAGGTTCATGATTAGTGAAACGACTGGTATTGAGATGGATGAACTGAATGATGATGTTCATCTTTTAAATTTAGGCATTGATTCAATGTTAGCCATGACTCTGCAGAATCTTATCTTCAATGAAAGTGGTGTGAATGTCCCTCTAGTTACTTTGTTGGATCCAAATAGCACACCGGCAACTATCATTAAAATCCTTGAGGAACACTGTGTAGATGGATATCAGAGTGAAGATGAGATATATTCCACATACTTATGATTTGTGATTTGTATTTCTTTAAAGTAGCCTTGTTGTAGCCTCAAAACAAGGACTTTCTTGGAAATGTGTGACAGTCTGATGTGAAATGGTGTATAGTTAGTAATGTGGTACTCAATTAAGCAATGCTATTTACTCAAGTTCATATACATTAAAAAGGTGGACTTAACATAACTTAATTAAATGGACTTAAAATTTTAATTCATGAATTAATCCTAATAATAGTATTAGTAAGATTTATAGTAATTTCAAAATACATTGTTTTGTATGCTGTATGATGTTTAAATTACTGTCTACAATGACTATGGTAAATATATGTTAATTCATTATTTAGTGCTAGTACTTCATGTATAGATTGAGACTTTCTGTATTAAGTACTAGCATCATGATATTTTACAAAGAAAATGTTGATTCGGTAGCGCAAAATTAGATATTAATATGATACGATCACAGTAAAACTACAATAGAAAGAGTAACTGAAGTAGTACTAAAGTACTGTTGTGATTTTGACTGTAATAGTACATAATGTGTTGGTGAATATACAAAGCAACCTTGTTACCAAATATCGAAAATAAAGAAATGCAATGTTAAAAGGTTGTCTCTTTTTATTTACATTTTCATTATATTCATGATTTTTATTTATTATGCAGCTTAGTTCTAGGGCCAGTACTTCATACATGGATCAATCCATTATCTTACGGTTGACAATTTGAAATTATTCAGGATTCTTAGGTTCTTTGAAGCTCATCCTGGAGTTTTTGTCAAAGCAATGGGTCTGTAAGCTCAAACCCACTCATGAGCATCTTATTTAATATAAACAGGATAAGATTGCCTCTTTTAAGGCTTGGTTTTAAAGACAGTGCTTAGATTAAGAGAAGATCAGTCATTAATTAAATTAGGACATTTAAGTAACTTTTATAAAAGTTTCAGGGTTAGGGTTAGGTTTGGAAAAGTACAACAGCTCCCCCCAACCTAGCCCTCGTCTAGGCCGGTTTGGGATAGGGAGACTGAGGGAAAGGTGCACGGGCCCACGCTTGTCAGACTATACCATATCGCATGAGATCATCTCCGGTCTAGGAGCTGTGCTTGTCTAAGCATTGGGCCTAAAAAAGTGAAAGTTATGTTTTTGGTTAAATTTAGGCTCTGAATTTTTTCACCCTTAAGTTTCACAGTGCTCGAGTTGAACCGGCTGGGTTCATAATTGCTGAGGTTATGGCGGTTAGCTTGAGAGTGCAGTTTGTTCCAGCACTCAATCTAGATCTAAGTAGATATGAGAACACAAAGTTCTTGACTGAACTTGTTCCAGATCGGCGAACCAGACCACAACTCGAAGGTCGCAGACCGGTAATCCCGACCCAGCATCGTGCTCTGCCAAAAAGTATTGTTTCAGCCAGACTGCCATGTTATCAAAGACGGTTAATGTCATAGTTAAATTATAATCATTGGGTCTGTGATTGTTAAGTTTAGGGTGTGTTTTAGTTCAGCCTTAAATTTAGCTGTGTTAGAATTACACCGACTAGGTTTGTAAACCGCTGGGTCTGTGACGGTTAAGTTTAGGGTGTGGTTTGGTTCAGCCTTAAATTTAGCTGTGTTAGAATTAAACCGGCTAGGTTTTTAAACCGCTGGGTCTGTGACGGTTAAGTTTAGGGTGTGGTTTGGTTCAGCCTTAAATTTAGCAGTACTCACCAGACCACAGCTCGAAATTCAGAGTCCGACGATCCCGACCCAGCATCGCGTTCCGCCATGAAGTCCTGTTTCAGCCAGACTGCCTTGTCCCAAAGACGGTAAGTGTCATCGTTATACTATAAACACTGGGTCTATGATGGTTAAGTTTAGGGTGTGTTTTAGTTCAGCCTTAAATTTAGCTGTGTTAGAATTAAACCGGCTAGGTTTTTAAACCGCTGGGTCTGTGACGGTTAAGTTTAGGGTGTGGTTTGGTTCAGCCTTAAATTTAGCAGTACTCACCAGACCACAGCTCGAAATTCAGAGTCCGACGATCCCGACCCAGCATCGCGTTCCGTCATGAAGTCCAGTTTCAGCCAGACTGCCATGTTATCAAAGACGGTTAATGTCATAGTTAAATTATAATCGTTGGGTCTGTGATGGTTAAGTTTAGGGGTGTGGTTTGGTCCAGCCTTAAAAATAGCAGTCCTCGAGTTGAACCGGCTAGGTTTTTAAATGCTGCGGTTATGGTGGTTAGGTTTAGAGCGCGGTTTGGTCCATCTATAGATTTAACAGTACCCGAGTTGAACCGGTTGGGTTTTTGAAGGCTGCGAGTAGATGTGAGAACACGCCAAGAAGTTTTGTTTCAGGCAAATGCCATGTTTCAAGGACGATATTTGTTATAGTAGGACATTTTGGTCATTATTCTTTCCTGCTCCCCCAAAAACAGTTAGAGTGAGGGAAATGTTCAAGACAACCTCTTCAGTAGTGTACCTCAGGATCATCGGGTGTTTCGGCCGTTAAACACTATACACCCTCACGCTGAGGCCGGCTCGCTTGGACGATCAGCCCCAAGCGCGTGTCTTGTATCCAATTGCTATTTGGGCCTGACCAGATCCACAATTGCATGGTTGGGGTCTGGATTGAGTTAAAAGGGGTTTTTCACTTAAACCAGTGATTAGGAGAGATGTTAATTTGATTCTGTTGATTTGAAATTATTTGGAGTGCATGTTAGAGCGACTGAAAAAAACATATGTACTCTGCTGTATAATAAACCAAAGTAGGTCTGAAATATCGAAAACTTGGCCTAGAATACTCCTAAAAGGTCGAAGGTTGAGACTGGCGGATGCGGGGCATCAAGCTTCTACCAGACCTCCCTCCTAAAAGTTATGGCAAACCAATCAGACATCACCCTCACACAAGGGTAACCGCTGGATGCGACAACTTCTGAGAGAGAAAGATATTGCAATAGCCTTCTATTTGTGTGTTTTTGCATACACTGTTACAGGGTGGTGAGTTCAAAATTATCAAAATATTTTTTGAGATTAGACCCATCTTGTGCTCCTCCAAATATGTCGGACACGACCGTACAGCTTTCTTAGGTTTTTATCACTGATAAATAGCTCTTTTTAGCATTTAAAGTCAGCTTCTTTGACAGCTAATTAAATATGCGGATTCCTGCTCCAATAACGTTTCAAGGCCTATTTTTCTGGGGATTTAAATAGCATTTTAATTAATTTAAAGCCTGGATTCTGATCTCTGTCACTTAATTGTTCTGTAGGTAATATTAATTCACTTACGTTAGCGTGCTAATGCTAATATTACTCTATTAATCATTAACACATTACTAATTAAGGTTTAATAGTTACCTCTTGAAGTGAATCAGAAGGCATTAAAACGGTTGGCTCCACGTACTTCCTATATTTTGAAAGTAAGTTTTATCAAGCTCAATAAGTATCAAAGTTGCTGCTCCAAACACATTTCTAGGCTTACTCCCAGGGGGTTTTAGATACACTCTTCCTATTTGAAAATTAGTTATCCAATACCTCTTTCTTTATCTTTCTGTTAGTAATATCAGTATTTTAAAGTTAGTCGGAAGAAAAATAGGAAAAGATCTTTCAGCTTACCACTAAAGGTATGAGTATGTTAAAATTAACATGTCCATAATATCATACATATAAATATAAATCTAAAAATAAAAAATAAAAAACAAATATTAAGACTATAAAAATATATAAAGATATAAAAACCCCCGGAAAGAAAACCATTAAAGGTCCAAGAGTTTCAATTTAAAGCAAACCAGGAGGTGACTAGGCCTGTCTGGGCCATGCACCTCCCACCAAGCCTGTCTGGGCTTGGGTTTGCCCCCCTGTCCCGCCTCTTCCTCCTCCCCTGGCGGAGAAAAGGAGAACCGGGAAGGAGTGATCCAATTAAAAGATTCAATGTGGTTTTTTTTTTTTTTTTTTTTTTTTTTTTTTTTTTTTTTATAAAAACGCTGGGTCAGTGATGGCTAGATACAGTGTGTGGTTTAGTTAAGCCTTAAATTTAGCAGTGTTTTGAGTTCAACCGGCTAGGTTTTTAAACCGCTGGGTCTGTGACGATTAAGTTAGAGTGTGGTTTGGTTCAGCCTTAAATTTAGCAGTACTCACCACACCACAGCTCGGAATTCAGAGTCCGACGATCGCGACCCAGCATCGCGTTCCGCCATGAAGTCCTGTTTCAGCCAGACTGCCTTGTCCCCAAGGACGGTAAGTGTCATCGTTAGACTATAATCACTGGGTCTATGATGGTTAAGTTTAGGGTGTGTTTTAGTTCAGCCTTAAATTTAGCTGTGTTAGAATTACACCGACTAGGCTTGTAAACCGCTGGGTCTGTGACGGTTAAGTTTAGGGTGTGGTTTGGTTCAGCCTTAAATTTAGCTGTGTTAGAATTAAACCGGCTAGGTTTTTAAACCGCTGGGTCTGTGACGGTTAAGTTTAGGGTGTGGTTTGGTTCAGCCTTAAATTTAGCAGTACTCACCAGACCACAGCTCGAAATTCAGAGTCCGACGATCCCGACCCAGCATCGCGTTCCGCCATGAAGTCCTGTTTCAGCCAGACTGCCTTGTCCCAAAGACGGTAAGTGTCATCGTTAGACTATAAACACTGGGTCTATGATGGTTAAGTTTAGGGTGTGTTTTAGTTCAGCCTTAAATTTAGCTGTGTTAGAATTAAACCGGCTAGGTTTTTAAACCGCTGGGTCTGTGACGGTTAAGTTTAGGGTGTGGTTTGGTTCAGCCTTAAATTTAGCAGTACTCACCAGACCACAGCTCGAAATTCAGAGTCCGACGATCCCGACCCAGCATCGCGTTCCGTCATGAAGTCCAGTTTCAGCCAGACTGCCATGTTATCAAAGACGGTTAATGTCATAGTTAAATTATAATCGTTGGGTCTGTGATGGTTAAGTTTAGGGGTGTGGTTTGGTCCAGCCTTAAAAATAGCAGTCCTCGAGTTGAACCGGCTAGGTTTTTAAATGCTGCGGTTATGGTGGTTAGGTTTAGAGCGCGGTTTGGTCCATCGATAGATTTAACAGTACCCGAGTAGAACCGGTTAGGTTTTTGAAGGCTGCGAGTAGATGTGAGAACACGCCAAGAAGTTTTGTTTCAGGCAAATGCCATGTTTCAAGGACGATATTTGTTATAGTAGGACGTTTTGGTCATTATTCTTTCCTGCTCCCCCAAAACAGTTAGAGTGAGGGAAATGTTCAAGACAACCTCTTCAGTAGTGTACCTCAGGATCATCGGGTGTTTCGGCCGTTAAACACTATACACCCTCACGCTGAGGCCGGCTCGCTTGGACGATCAGCCCCAAGCGCGTGTCTTGTATCCAATTGCTATTTGGGCCTGACCAGATCCACAATTGCATGGTTGGGGTCTGGATTGAGTTAAAAGGGGTTTTTCACTTAAACCAGTGATTAGGAGAGATGTTAATTTGATTCTGTTGATTTGAAATTATTTGGAGTGCATGTTAGAGCGACTGAAAAAAACATATGTACTCTGCTGTATAATAAACCAAAGTAGGTCTGAAATATCGAAAACTTGGCCTAGAATACTCCTAAAAGGTCGAAGGTTGAGACTGGCGGATGCGGGGCATCAAGCTTCTACCAGACCTCCCTCCTAAAAGTTATGGCAAACCAATCAGACATCACCCTCACACAAGGGTAACCGCTGGATGCGACAACTTCTGAGAGAGAAAGATGTTGCAATAGCCTTCTATTTGTGTGTTTTTGCATACACTGTTACAGGGTGGTGAGTTCAAAATTATCAAAATATTTTTTGAGATTAGACCCATCTTGTGCTCCTCCAAATATGTCGGACACGACCGTACAGCTTTCTTAGGTTTTTATCACTGATAAATAGCTCTTTTTAGCATTTAAAGTCAGCTTCTTTGACAGCTAATTAAATATGCGGATTCCTGCTCCAATAACGTTTCAAGGCCTATTTTTCTGGGGATTTAAATAGCATTTTAATTAATTTAAAGCCTGGATTCTGATCTCTGTCACTTAATTGTTCTGTAGGTAATATTAATTCACTTACGTTAGCGTGCTAATGCTAATATTACTCTATTAATCATTAACACATTACTAATTAAGGTTTAATAGTTACCTCTTGAAGTGAATCAGAAGGCATTAAAACGGTTGGCTCCACGTACTTCCTATATTTTGAAAGTAAGTTTTATCAAGCTCAATAAGTATCAAAATTGCTGCTCCAAACACATTTCTAGGCTTACTCCCAGGGGGTTTTAGATACACTCTTCCTATTTGAAAATTAGTTATCCAATACCTCTTTCTTTATCTTTCTGTTAGTAATATCAGTATTTTAAAGTTAGTCGGAAGAAAAATAGGAAAAGATCTTTCAGCTTACCACTAAAGGTATGAGTATGTTAAAATTAACATGTCCATAATATCATACATATAAATATAAATCTAAAAATAAAAAATAAAAAACAAATATTAAGACTATAAAAATATATAAAGATATAAAAACCCCCGGAAAGAAAACCATTAAAGGTCCAAGAGTTTCAATTTAAAGCAAACCAGGAGGTGACTAGGCCTGTCTGGGCCATGCACCTCCCACCAAGCCTGTCTGGGCTTGGGTTTGCCCCCCTGTCCCGCCTCTTCCTCCTCCCCTGGCGGAGAAAAGGAGAACCGGGAAGGAGTGATCCAATTAAAAGATTCAATGTGTTTTTTTTTTTTTTTTTTTTTTTTTTTTTTTTAATTTTTTTTTATTTTTTTTTTTATTTTTTTATTTTTTTTTTATTTTTTTAAAACGCTGGGTCAGTGATGGCTAGATACAGTGTGTGGTTTAGTTAAGCCTTAAATTTAGCAGTGTTTTGAGTTCAACCGGCTAGGTTTTTAAACCGCTGGGTCTGTGACGATTAAGTTAGAGTGTGGTTTGGTTCAGCCATAAATTTAGCGGTACTCACCAGACCACAGCTCGGAATTCAGAGTCCGACGATCGCGACCCAGCATCGCGTTCCGCCATGAAGTCCTGTTTCAGCCAGACTGCCTTGTCCCCAAGGACGGTAAGTGTCATCGTTAGACTATAATCACTGGGTCTATGATGGTTAAGTTTAGGGTGTGTTTTAGTTCAGCCTTAAATTTAGCTGTGTTAGAATTAAACCGGCTAGGTTTTTAAACCGCTGGGTCTGTGACGGTTAAGTTTAGGGTGTGGTTTGGTTCAGCCTTAAATGAAGCGGTACTCACCAGACCACAGCTCGAAATTCAGAGTCCGACGATCCGGACCCCGCATCGCTTTCCGCCATGAAGTCCTGTTTCAGCCAGACTGCCATGTCCCAAAGACGGTAAGTGTCATCGTTAGACTATAATCACTGGGTCTATGATGGTTAAGTTTAGGGTGTGTTTTAGTTCAGCCTTAAATTTAGCTGTATTAGAATTAAACCGGCTAGGTTTTTAAACCGCTGGGTCTGTGACTGTTAAGTTTAGGGTGTGCTTTAGTTCAGCCTTAAATTTAGCTGTGTTAGAATTAAACCGGCTAGGTTTTTAAACCGCTGGGTCTGTGAC
The DNA here is from genome assembly GCF_023724105.1 of Carassius gibelio. Lineage (NCBI taxonomy): Eukaryota > Metazoa > Chordata > Actinopteri > Cypriniformes > Cyprinidae > Carassius > Carassius gibelio. The sequence continues at coordinate 21,299 of NC_068399.1, read as the reverse complement.
GGTTAAGTTTAGGGTGTGATTTGGTTCAGCCTTAAATTTAGCAGTACTCACCAGACCACAGCTCAAAATTCAGAGTCCGACGATCCCGACCCAGCATCGCGTTCCGCCATGAAGTCCTGTTTCAGCCAGACTGCCTTGTCCCAAAGACGGTAAGTGTCATCGTTAGACTGCAATCACTGGGTCTGTGATGGTTAAGTTTAAGGTGTGTTATAATTCAGCCTTAAAATTAGCAGTACTTGAGTTGAGCCAGCAAGTTTTCCGATAGCTGCATCTGTGATGGCTAAGGTTAGGGTGTGGGTTAATTCAGCCTTAAATTTAACAGTGCTCGAGTTGAGCCAGCAAGTTTTCCGATGGTTGCGTCTGTGATGGTTAAGGTTTAGCTCGGCCTTAAATTTCACAGTACTCGAGTCGAATCGGCAAGGTTTTCAATCGTTGAGGTTATGGCGGTTAGGTTTACAGCGCAGGTTTGGTTCAGCATTATAATTAAATCTGATTAGATGTGAGAACACGAAGTTCTTTACGGAACTTGTTCCAGATCGGCGAACCAGACCGCAGCTCGAAAGCTGCAGTCCGATAATCCCGACCCAGCATCGTGCTCTGCCAAGAAAGTTTTGTTTCAGCCAAACAGTCATGTTTCAAAGACCATACTTGTTACAGGAAGGCATTGTTTGCTGTTATTCTTTCCTGCTCCCTCAACGTATTTAGAGTGAGGGAAATATTCAAGACAGTCTCTTCAGTAGAAAACTGAAGGATCATCGTGTTTTTCGGCCTTAAAACACTAAGTGTGCAAATTTGCTGCTTCAAACACGTTTCTAGTCTTACTTTCATGGGGTTTTATGTATACTTTTCTTAGTTTAAAATTACTTAAAATATAAAACACATATATATATATATATTGTGAAATAAATATCAAAATCTTTAAAGTTTACTATTAAAAGGTATCATATGTTAAAACGAGTATTTTGATAATATCCTAAAAAATTAAATAAGCTAACAGATGACTATTTAAAGATATTGGTACATTGAAGTTAGCATGCTAATAATATAGATCAAAAATAGAAAAAAACTGTAAATATTAAATAGAATGAACTATTTAACAGATTTATATTTAAAGGTACCAGTATGTTAAAATTAGCATGTTAATAATCATGTACCTAAAAATATAATATGTAAAGATAATAATAATAATAATAATAATAAATAAATAAATAAAATACAAAAACCCTTCAAAAGATTACTACTCAAGGTTTAAGAGTTTCAATTTAAAGCAAACCAGGAGGTGACTAGGCCTGTCTGGGCCACACACCTCCCACCAAGCCTGTCTGGGCCTGGGTTTGCCCCCCTGTCCCATCTCCTCCTCTCCCAATGGCGGAGAAAAGGAGGCACGGGAAGGAGTGATTCAATCAAAGATATTCAATTAGAACAATGACAGAGGCCCATAATAGGATCTTTTACGTAAGATGGTATGTCTAATCCGATGGCTCTGGCTTGGGTTAGGTTTGGAAAAGTACAACAGCTCCCCCCAACCTAGCCCTCGTCTAGGCCGGTTTGGGATAGGGAGACTGAGGGAAAGGTGCACGGGCCCACGCTTGTCAGACTATACCATATCGCATGAGATCATCTCCGGTCTAGGAGCTGTGCTTGTCTAAGCATTGGGCCTAAAAAAGTGAAAGTTATGTTTTTGGTTAAATTTAGGCTCTGAATTTTTTCACCCTTAAGTTTCACAGTGCTCTAGTTGAACCGGCTGGGTTCATAATTGCTGAGGTTATGGCGGTTAGCTTGAGAGTGCAGTTTGTTCCAGCACTCAATCTAGATCTAAGTAGATATGAGAACACAAAGTTCTTGACTGAACTTGTTCCAGATCGGCGAACCAGACCACAACTCGAAGGTCGCAGACCGGTAATCCCGACCCAGCATCGTGCTCTGCCAAAAAGTATTGTTTCAGCCAGACTGCCATGTTATCAAAGACGGTTAATGTCATAGTTAAATTATAATCATTGGGTCTGTGATTGTTAAGTTTAGGGATGTGTTTTAGTTCAGCCTTAAATTTAGCTGTGTTAGAATTACACCGACTAGGCTTGTAAACCGCTGGGTCTGTGACGGTTAAGTTTAGGGTGTGGTTTGGTTCAGCCTTAAATTTAGCTGTGTTAGAATTAAACCGGCTAGGTTTTTAAACCGCTGGGTCTGTGACGGTTAAGTTTAGGGTGTGGTTTGGTTCAGCCTTAAATTTAGCAGTACTCACCAGACCACAGCTCGAAATTCAGAGTCCGACGATCCCGACCCAGCATCGCGTTCCGCCATGAAGTCCTGTTTCAGCCAGACTGCCTTGTCCCAAAGACGGTAAGTGTCATCGTTAGACTATAAACACTGGGTCTATGATGGTTAAGTTTAGGGTGTGTTTTAGTTCAGCCTTAAATTTAGCTGTGTTAGAATTAAACCGGCTAGGTTTTTAAACCGCTGGGTCTGTGACGGTTAAGTTTAGGGTGTGGTTTGGTTCAGCCTTAAATTTAGCAGTACTCACCAGACCACAGCTCGAAATTCAGAGTCCGACGATCCCGACCCAGCATCGCGTTCCGTCATGAAGTCCAGTTTCAGCCAGACTGCCATGTTATCGAAGACGGTTAATGTCATAGTTAAATTATAATCGTTGGGTCTGTGATGGTTAAGTT